>NC_040288.1:26182056-26871102 GCF_004118075.2 Vigna unguiculata
TTTCTTTGATGGAATTGTTGGATTGTAAATTGCTTGATTTAGTTATCGTGTGTAAAACATTGTGTAAAACATGGTTGTGTTAAATTTGGTATTTGATTGGTGAAAATATAGGATAGATATAGGAGTTTGTATCCTTAATTTTTAAAGGCTCACGTGAGTTTGTATTGATTTTGATTAGGATAAGGGATAAAAACAATGTTAGATCAAATGGTATAATATGATATGCATATTTTGGTTTTGATTTTTGTGTAAATTCATTTGATGAACAAAATTGAACGACCATTAAATATTGGACTACATAAAACTCTAAGACATGATTAATTTAATTTTTATGAAAAGGTAAAACTTTTGCTAATATTTGTAAGAATAAAAATATTAGTTACATAACAAAATTTAAACATAAAAAATTATATATATATATATAGTTGTAAAATCAAAATAAAAGATAATTAAGTGACCCTTTGTATATCTTTTCTAAAGGGAAAGGGAGGGAAAGGTGGTCCCTTCCCACTTCACTCTTCTCCTCACCTCTCCTACATTTTCCGTACATACTTCCTTACATTGTTCACATCACTTTCAAGACAAATTTGCTTACAAAATATGAAAAATATTTAGGTTAAATTTGTTGTTTTAGTTTTTATTTGAAAACTAGTTTTATGATATATGTGGAAACTATAAGGATTAACATAACAACAAAATATATGCTTAAAAATATTTTTATTTGACTTTTAACACTTAAAAGGTATAGTTAGATCAAAACGCGATTAGAAAATTATCATTAAATTTATGAGAAATGTATATTCCAGAACAACTTATTAAATGGTAAATCTACTTTTATAAGACTTGATTTTATTGCAAATTCTTTAACAGACTGGAATAGTGGTTTTTATGGACATTCTTAATTATCTCATTTATTTAAGGCCTGTCTATTCTATACTAAAAACAAATTGATTCCTTCCTCGAAATTCTTTTGAATTGTTGTTGGACATATAATAGTTCTTTATTTTAGACCGCGTGTATTTTTCTTAATTTTTTAATCTAATCGAGTCTCTTTTTCAAATTAACAACTTTTAATTTATTTGTTCATATTTTTTATTTCAAACCCCTGAATTTCCTTTTCTATTAGCATAATTACCGATGGAATCAATTATATTACCCGGTCCTCAAAATATCAATCTCCACTCTAACCAAATTTAAATTATTAAAATCTGTTATATAATCTCCTGGAAGAAAAAAAATTGATCTATCGTCTTGTAAAATCTTTCAAATTTATCGAGTTTTACTCAATTTCTTATTTCTAAATTTTTGAAATTGAAAAAAAAATATTAAAAATGAATACATAGAGTCTTTATATTCACATTAAAATTTTAAAATCCATATCATTAAAAAATAATTTATACACCTTCTGACATAATAATGTAAAAGTTTACATAAAATAAAATAAGATTCATAATATACCAATGGAGATCCCATAGGTACCTCAAAAGTGATCTAATTACCTTACTAAATTAAAGATGAAAAAAAGATGAAAACAATTAAAGCAAGATAACCCAAGATTATAAACTCCCAGATTTCTTCTTTGAACTCTGAACTGTTCCGCAACACAACTCAAAACTCCCCCACTCGCCAAAGAACAGCGCGTGCCTTCACTCTCTGCCACGATCCCTGTCTCCATTTACTCCCTCATCACCACATTCAAATTCGTTTCTTCCTCAAACCACACTTATCTCCCTCACCTCACCTCACTCATTCAAACACAACACAACACAAAGTCACAAACACACTCAACACCCCACACTCAAATCTCGCCTCAAAACTCTCTTGTTCTGTTCTCCTTCTCGCTCATTTCCTTGTCATTTTCCTCCCTCTTAACCCTTTTTCTCCGATCATCATCCACATACTTCACTCAAGCACACACAGAGAGAAAGTTCAGTGCTTTTGCGTAGAATCACCATCCCATTATCCTGCATTTCCCATTTCATGCATTGATTCCATCTGGGTCTCTCTCAAAATCCCTTTTTGATGATGGACACCGCTTCATCTCCTTTGTCCCTCCAAAACCAGAAGACAAGCTTCCAGGACCTTCCAGAAGCTTCCCCCAAGCCTTACAAGAAGGGCTTTGTGGCCACCCTAATGGGAGGAGCTTCCACTAATCCTTCCTTCAAAGAAGACAATTACTTTGTCTCCCTCCTCAGGTCCTCGGAGAAGAAAGCCCTTCAGGAGCTGAAGGAGAAGCTCAAAGCTTCCTTTGACGACTCTCCCTCTGATGCCTCCATGTGGGGCATTCCCCTCTTAGGAGGTGATGACAAAGCTGATGTGATTCTCCTGAAGTTTCTTAGAGCAAGGGACTTCAGGGTTGGTGATGCCCTACATATGCTTGTAAAGTGTCTTGCTTGGAGGAAGGAGTTTGGTGCTGACACCATTTTGGAAGAGGATTTGGGGTTCAAGGAGCTTGAAGGAGTGATAGCATATATGCAAGGGTATGACAAAGAGGGTCACCCTGTGTGCTACAATGCTTATGGAATGTTTAAGGACAAGGAAATGTATGAGAGGGTCTTTGGTGATGAGGAGAAGCTGAAAAAGTTCCTCAGGTGGAGGGTTCAAGTCCTCGAGAGAGGCATCAAGGTTCTTCATTTCAAGCCTGGTGGAGTCAATTCTCTCATTCAGGTCACAGACCTCAAGGACATGCCGAAGAGAGAGCTGAGGGTGGCTTCCAACCAGATCCTCTCCTTGTTTCAAGACAACTACCCGGAAATGGTGGCTCGCAAGGTTTATGTGGTTTTGTTGTTTTCTTCCAATTTGGAACATGTTGAAGTTTGTCGTTTTGGTTTCTCTCAATTAATGGCATGACATTTATGTAACTGTGACACACATTTTCACCTTTTTCTGATAAACATATTTTTTTCTTATTTCCTTGGTTTGGCTTTTGGGGATTCAGATTTTCATCAACGTGCCATGGTACTTCAGCATGCTGTATTCAATGTTCAGTCCGTTTCTGACTCAGAGAACCAAGAGCAAGTTTGTGATCTCTAAGGAAGGAAATGCTGCAGAGACACTGTACAAGTGAGTTTATCCGTTTTCTGTCTTTTTTCCCCTGTTTAAATCTTCTGCAATTCAAAACCCTACTAATTTAAAGCATTTTGGCTCCACTCATATTTTAAATCTATATTAAGATTTAAAAATGCTTCTGAGATCTTGTCTACTTTCTAATTTCTACTATTCTTAGATTTTGTTCATAAACATTATCATTACCTAAGTTGTCTTTCTTCGCTTTCATTCTGTGGTAACGAATATAATTCCAACTTTCCTTCTATTTCCATTTTGGGTTTGCTTTCTGAAGGGAGTTGTTTCCTTGTGTTCAGATTTATTAGGCCTGAGGATATTCCTGTTCAGTATGGAGGACTGAAACGGCCCAGTGATTTGCCGAATGGTCCCCCAAAACCTGCATCTGAGTTCACAATCAAAGGAGGGGAGAAAGTGAACATACAGATTGAAGGAATTGAGGTGATGATTCACCCACTGCTTTTGGTGCATGTTTCCATCAACTTTTTTTAAAGAAACAATAACCTGTTTTTCCTTCTTTGAACAATTATTTATTTATTTCTAAACAAGGTCACATTTTACACCCACTCAAAACTCACTATCTAAATGTGAAATTTATTGACTTGTATAATAGCTATCTTTCATTTTACTTCATTTCTGATTGCTTGAAAAGGGCATACAAATTAAACTCAATAATGTGCCTAACTTGTTCCTTTTAAGATTATGATTAGTCTTACACGCATGCAAATAAACTGGTTCCTTTTGAGATATAATAATCTTTGTTTTTTCATTTTCTATGTATTAAATTTTGCCTTGATGGTTTTATTGCCAATGGAAGAGTAGTTGGTAATTTAGTTCTTGTTGGGTGAATTAGGCTGGTGCAACAATCACATGGGACATTGTAGTGGGAGGGTGGGACTTGGAATACAGTGCTGAATTTGTGCCTAATGCTGAAGGAAGCTACACCATAGCAGTTGAAAAGCCAAGGAAGATGGGAGCCTCAGATGAAGCAATTCACAATTCATTCACATCAAAAGAATCTGGGAAGATGGTACTCTCAGTTGATAACACTGCCTCAAGGAGGAAAAAGGTTGCTGCTTATCGCTATGTTGTTCGCAAAAGCAGCACCATTTAAGACGGCCATTAAATAGTTTTTAGGACCTTTAATTAATATTCTGCATGTGATGTTACTTTTTCTACCTCTTTTTGGTTAATCTTTAGAGGGTCTCATTTATGTTTCTGAACTCTTTAAAGCCTGTTCCACAGGTATTAACTAGTAGTGGTACTAATGTGATGTAAAAAGGAGAAAAAAACTGGTGGTGTTAGTATATCATATATGGCTTGGTATAGAAGGAAAGCAGATTAAGTTTGCTTATATAGCATACGTTGCCCCTCTAGATCGTGTGTGAGACCATTGATTGTATTGTCCTCTGAGACACGTGGTTGTTGTTGTTGTTGTTGTGTATGTTTCAATCTAGAGACATCATCACATTGTGAAGGAGCAATCTATGGTTTATGATTTGAGGTTTCTGTTTCTGTGAGGGGTTTGATTGGTTGAAGTAAAGTACTTGAGACATGTGCACGCAAATGGAAGGAAAATTCTGTGGGTGGTGGATATTGACAGGACCATGTATTGTAAAAGGGTGTTTGGTTTGGTTACTTTGTATAGTTTCTATTATAATCAACGTATGGACCAAGAGGGTGACCAGAGTTCCAAAGCAAGAAGCTGGAAGAGGTCACAGGCAGTCTCTGATAACGTGTTCAGAGGGTTAGTATTAGGTAGTGAAGCCTCTTTCATTGCTTTATAATGTTCCAAGAGTGATGTCAATTCTGCTTTCTCTGGTTTTTAAATTGCTTCTCTTTCTACTCTCTTTTACCTTTTATGCATGGATATGGATCTTCTGTCCTGAGACTAAGGTTTTACTATTTACTAACAAAGTGTATTTTAGTGTCTGGTAATTTGTCTTTTATGGTGGTGGCTTTGCTTGGGTGGGAGATAAAGCAGTTTACTTATTATGGGTTGTGTAAACTTTAAGGTTTTTAACACAGGAGTTGAGATGTGTTAAAAATAGAGGTTAGAACTGGCTTCATAAATTTTGGACATGGCCTTGGAATTGAAAAGACAACTCATTTGTAACATTGTAATTTGTCCATTTCTATAATTATTTAAAAGTTTATCCAAAATTAAGCAACTTGTGTAATTCTACGATTTTTACCAAAATTCTTTAAATGGGTAGAGTGATTTGATTTTTTTTTTCTTTTGAAGAATGTAATTTCAAAACTGAATAGAGAAGGTTCAGAAACAGGAGAGTAAAGACCAAAATAAATGATGTCTCCAAATTTGAGTTGTGTATGTAGAGGAATGAACTATTTTTACTCTACTAATTGGATTAGTAGACAGTGTCCTTTCATCATAGGCTGCATTGAATGCATTTTACTGTGACAATTGTACAGCATCTTTAATTCAATTCAAACCAGTATTGAACATTAACAATTGGGAAAAGGAACTTGTCATATGAAAAATTGTCATTCAATGCATCTGCTAACAAGTACTGCAGAATTCCTCAGTAGCAATTGAAGAATGGTAGACTAATACTGCATTGTCCTGAACATTTTGAGCAGAATGAACACAATTCTCAGACTTTTTTACTTATATTTTATTTTGGTTGAATTTTTTGCCAAAGACTGAGAAAATTTTACTAGCTGCCAGCCCTTTAGAATGGACTAGGTGCTCTCTAGATTGACTTGAATACTTGATTGGGATATTAAGAAAAACGTAGATGCAAGATTGATTCTCTAATTTTCTGAACTAAAAGTTTATTCTAAATTTTTTATTTTTTAACTGATATTAAAGTTTTATCCCTTATAAAAATAAAAATTAGAAAAAAAAATTATCAAATATTTAATATAATTTTTTATTAAATATTAAAAAAATGTAATTATATTCGTCAAAATTGAAATTAGTTGAAACAATATCTATATCTATTATAACCAGTTCATATGTCATTTCTATATTTAATTAATTAAATATGACAGAAATTATCAGTTTCTTGGATACTACCTTACTCATATTTTTTATTTTCAAGATTAAATTATTTATTTTTTAATTAAACTTCCATTTAATAACTATTATAGTTTAATTTTAGTCATTCCAAAATGTCTCTTTTCTTTTAAAACGCACCACTTGGTCTTTTAAGCTTTTTTTACCTTTAGTCTATCCATAAAGTAAGTCACCTACACAAGCAAAAATTTTTCTTTTAAAAATTAAAAAGACAAACACATTTCCATATTTATATTTAGAGAAAACGAACTAAATTTTGAAATATTCGGAGAGAGTACAAACAGATTATATAGTTACTAGTAATTTTTCTGGTTTATTTACTTTTTTTTAATTAAAGAACATTAATATTAAATTAATATTAAATACAGAGATAACGCTAAACAATTTTTGTGTCTTTTTCTTGTAAGGCCCAGTTTTATTTCTGCCTTAATGTTTAAGGGTTGGCCTTAATCTGTTGGGCCTAAGGGCTGGCCCATAGGGTGCTAAGGCCCTAAAGCTGCTAGGGTTTCCAATTCTGATTCATTCTTGTAAAATAGAACCCTAAGCGCTGCGCCCCCTTACTTTCAGGACGCTCTGCTAGGGCTTGACTCCGATCTTGGCCAAATATTTCTCGAGCTCAGCTTTGTTTTCGCTCCATGTAAGTGTTTCTCAAGCTCGTACTTGTACTCCCTAAAGCTTATTTTCGTGTTCTTCCTTCTAGGGTTCCATAATAACTTTGTTCTTCCTTTGCCTCGTTGTTCTTCCATTTTCTGAGACCACTTCTCGAATTGTTGCACTCCGCAGTTGGTGTCGAGGTCCCGTATAAGCCCTCTCTAGGTAAGGGAAGCTAGACTTTGTGTTTTGATTCACTTTTGTATGTGTTGGTTCTGTTTCGAGTTCTGGTGCTAGTATGTTGCTTATGATGATGTAAAAATGCTTTGGGTACTGTCATGAGTGAGTCTGTGTTTGAGCATGCGTGGAACAGTGGTGGAAACTGATATACTCGCCCAGGCGAGCTCATCTCGCCCAGACGAGAATAGCGGGAACTCGCTCAGGTTTCTGCTCGAGCGCTCGCCTAGGCGAGCTGCTGTATTTTTGAGCGACGAACAATCTCGCCCAGGCAAGACCATCTCGCCTAAGCGAGAGCTCGCGACATTTTCCAGGAGCCACTGTTGCAGTCTCGCCTAAGCGAGAGTCTGCTGTTTGAGCGAGAGCACTCTTCTCGCCTGAGCGAGGACTCTAGCTTGAGCGAGACCTCTTTTGGGTTTTTGCTATGCTTTGTTTCTTGAATGTTGATGGTTTTTTGATTGGCTGGTTCATTGACTTATTAAGTAGAAAGGGGGTGGATATGCATGTGCTATGTATGTTATGGATGAGAACAAATGAATTGAAAATGAGCTTGGCATGAGATATATTTGATGGTTGATCACTCATACTAAATGACATGTTAAGGGTATGCATAGGAATTTCATGATTGATTGATAATGTATGAGTAAGGGTGGTTTAGGACATAATTCCATGACCCTTGTAGCGGGGCTCGTGGTGGTGCCTCATCTTACGGACGTAATTCCGTGGGCCCTTCTCGGAGGAGTCCCCGATGGTGCCTCAACAATAGGACCTAATTCCATGGACCCTCTTAGGGGGAGTCAATGGTGGTGCCTCAACGTATGGGCGTAATTCCATGGACCCTCTTAGGGGGGAGTCAATGGTGGTGCCTCATCTATTGGACTTAATTCCATGGACCTCGGGGTGATAGCTCATGGTGGTGCCTCAACATAAGGACGTAATTCCACGGGGGTATCATGGTGGTGCCTCAAGGCCAGGACGTAATTCCACGGAGGTCTCGTGGTGGTGCCTCATGTAAGGATGTAATTTCGCGAAGGCCTCGTGGTGATGCCTCACTGTTAGGACGTAATTCCATAGTTTGGTGGTGGTGTCTCATCGTATGTATCCGGATAGTCAAGTTTAAAAGCCCTAAGTGGTTTGGGTATATCATGTGTGGATGTCAGTTAATTATGATTGGTTTTGAATTTACCTGCTGAGTGTTATAATATAAGGATCTGTTACACTAGCTTACCCTTTTGCTTGTTTGTATGATTGTGTGTGGTTTCTTCCTTTGCGATGATCATCAACCTTGTTGATGTGAGCAGATGTGAGAACCTCTGGCAGTGGTGATAATAGAGATGCTGCGATTTGATGATATCTTGGACGACTATCAGGCTCACTATGGGAGCCTCAGTGTTTGGAGTTTAGTAGTAGTAGTAGTTTCTCTCGCTCTTGGCGGGTTTTTGTACCTCGTTTAGGCCTGTGGAGCCTCTTCCTTTTATTATGGATATGTTGCAGTACTGTGTACGTCATATTCCGTCTTTCCGCACTCTCTAAATATTTAATATATGTGGCGTTTATTTAAATTGGAATTATCTATTTAAAATGAGATGTTACATTAATGGTATCAGAGCAGTTCGTTCTTAGGATGACCTGAGGTTGTGGGTTTGTCATGCCTCGTAGGTGTAAGTAGTCATGTCTAGTCGAGTTTGTTAGTGAAACCAAAAGTTTTAAGAACATAAAACGCCTTGATGGAGTAATGAGGGTGCACACTCATGACTAGATTAAAGGTTGTTTTCCTTTCTTAACTCTAATGGTTTGGGGAAAGAAGGGTGACCGACAAAAGGGTTGGTTGTCTGTAAGTGATAGAGTGTTGCTTTGTATGAAGTAGTTTGGCTTGTTGCGCCTTTGTGCTTTGTGGCTAGTGTCTACGGAGATAAGGGAAAGCAAATTGAATGTCATCTTGGTCTGCTCACCTTTACAAGTGTTGGATGGGGTCGTTGAGACAACGTCTTGCCTCAGAGATAAGAAGTTGATGTATGGTGTATATAACTGAGCAAGGAAAGCTAAGATTTTGGTTAATAAATTGGAGAAGATGCTAGAGTTCACAAAATAACGTTTGGTCAAGAGGGAACTTTAAGGATAGACTCTCAGAAACAAATACTACAAGTTTTCTAAAAGAAGTTGAATTCAAAGATTTAGAACACTGAAAGGTAGCAGTGCATGCGAGTGTCACATCGTTTTGGGAAAGTTAACTTGATTCTACATTCCGACAATGTTGAAGTTCAGAGTCATGGAAAATGCATACAGTGTTAGGAGAAGTGTCATTGAATATAGTCATATGGTTACACCTAATGCTTCTTGGAGTAGTGGAAGAAGAACAGTTGGAAAATTTTAGATCACAAAAAGTGGAAAGGTTGCTTGGCGACCAGAAAGCTAAGAAAGGAGGAGACCGTGAAGTGCAAAAAGATGGCAAACCTCTAGTGAGAGGCTGAGATGGAGAAAGGTCCACTGATCAGTTGGGAAAGATGATGTTCCTAAGTAGGGGAAAGAACAATTTATGGTTAGGGAAGAAGTGGCATAAGGAATTCATACTAGTGTAAATAGTCAGTAGGTGAGGATGGGTCTTTTCAAACCAATAGTGGGATGTTTCAAGGAAAAGTAGTTCACATGAGTAGGACATCTGACCTTGGGTATAAGTGGAAGATTTCACGTACCAGAGGGAGGGACACACCTTTAAAGGTTATTCTCGTATGAAAGGACAACCCAACTGATGTCGGGGCACAATGATGGAGGGAGCGAGAAGAAATGTTTTGAGTGGTTGACATGGTGTCTACGATGGTTGATGCTAAAGTGGTTAGCACGAATAATCTCCTCCAGAGATACACCTTACAAAGTGATGCTTGGACTAAGAGCCGAATTTCTTGGGATCGTCTACTCCTTGGTGTCGCCAGTATGGTAAAGGAGTCATGGTTGTCTTTAAGAAGGGGTTGCGATCGAGATGATGGTTTTTGCTACAATTGCGACCAAATGGGGACTCGCTTGGGTGTGTGGTGCCTTCGTGGTGATCAAAGTATTTAAATTCAAACCCAATTCGAATTTATCCCTTTATAAGGTTGGAACATAGTCTCAAGAGTGAATTAGTTGTTTTCTCAATCTCGCTTCGATGAGCTGGTACAACCAACGAGGTGGTGTTCCTAGATTAAAAAGAGATGAGCCAGTGGTTACGTATGAAGTATGGATCAAGTTAAATAGTGGGGGCAGAGCTTCATGTGAATCAAAAACATCTAACGAAGGAAAAGGAATAATAGACGAAAGGGATCTAAATGGTGAAAGGATTATAGACGTGTTCTGAAACAAGTACTAGAGTTTTGACCTTGGTGTGGTGGAGTTCACTTCTGCGTTGGTGTCTGAGGAAGAACCTGTGACAATAGTTCCTAATTGAATGGTTACTACTATGAATTTGGAGTAAATACGGAAATGGAGGAGATATTGGAGAAGTAGTGGCTTATACTAATTATAATCACAAGGATGACTGCAAGGTTGGTGAACATTAGAGGAGAGGTAGTGGTTGAATAAATTGTTCAAGGGAAAGCGTTGGATAAGAGAGGATTGGCCTTTCGGGCCTATGGTTGTAAAGAGTAGGAATGTGGTGAAGGTAAGGCAATTTCAAACATGTTAGCTATACCGTTAAGGTTTAGCGGCAAGTTTCCAAGTGTGAACAAAGTCTTTGGAATGGGCAAGAAAGGGGATTGACAAAGGTTGTAGTGTCTAGTAGGACATATGGTTTATAAAGGGGTGGATACGATGTTGAGAAAATGGGACGTCAAGACTATAAAAAGGTGAGTCCAAAGAGTTTTGTAGGTTCTGTAGAGGTTTTGGAGGAAGATTTCTCAGCGATGATTATTTCCTTGTCATGACATACGTGGGAGGAACATCGTTTTGAGTGAACGAATGAGTGACTTGTGTGTGTAATCAGAGTAGCGCAATGGGGTGGTGGGAAGTGATACCTATGAAGGGTAAGAGGTGCGTGGAAAGAACTATCTTACTCATGACTTAATGATTACTATGACACCCAGTTCTTCATAAACAACAAAAGTGTCGTTCTTATGAGTATCAAGTGAGGATGTTCACTGATCATTTAGAGTTGGAATTATGGGGTTACTCAGAGAAAGTTATACTAGAGAAGTAGGAGATGGTTTGAGTTATAATTTTAAGTTAGGGTGCCAACTTGGAAGTGAGAAAGCAAGAGTAGATGTTCAGTCGAAGAAGGGAATTCAAGATCCTTGATTTGACGAGGTAAGAGTGAGGGTTTGTTGAGAAACATAAGTGTTTGGGTTGGAAAGAAAATGTGTGGGGGAGATTTCATTAGTCTAGTCATTTGACTAGAACTAGTGAGTTTTTCAACAAGGTTGGAGAAAAAGCAATTCAGAAAAATCTTAGTTTGAGAAGTATCTTAGAGTTGATAGGTATATATCACACTAGAAATTTCAAGTCAAGGAAGACATGGTTCTAAGACTTTTAGAGAATGATGGTTACAAGTTACTAAATCAGAAATGAAGGTGAGATGCCAAGATGAATTTGGTGGTTGTAACAGAGGAAAGCTTAATTTGGAAATGGAACGACTTGGTTGTGGACCTTGCTACCATTGGTGGAAGTCAGTAAAGGAGGCAAGATGTTATGAGTGTCGTTATGCATAAAAGTGGTCAAAAGTGTTGATGGTGAGGCAGTAGGCTAGAACTCAATCCTGATCAAGCCAATGGAGTGATGCATAAAGGAGTGAATAAGGTGACGGGAACTGATAACGAACATGCTTTAGTTTGAGACTAAAAGTGACCTGAGACTTTGATAAAAACCTACAAGAGGTAAGGAAGTGCATATGGTGGGTGAGTCATTATATCAAGTACAAGTTAGTTGGGAAAGTACGAGGGGGCAATTCCAATGTTAAAGATGCAAGTTGGAAGTTAGTTCAAGTGTAGTGACTAAACCAATTTACATTATTGGACACATATTGCATAACACCAAGGTAAAGTTTTCAGTGACTATAGGTATTGGAGTCATCATATCTGTCATGTCTGGATGGTGGTTGTCGGAGGGTGTGAGGAAAACGTGGTTTTCTTTCTATCATATCGATGAATTTTCGAGGACGAAAAATTTTGTTGTTGGGGAGAATGTAAGGCTCAGTTTTATTTCTGCCCTAATGTTTAAGGGTTGGCCTTAATCTGTTGGGCCTAAGGGCTGGCCCATAGGGTGCTAAGGTCCTAAAGCTGCTAGGATTTCCAATTCTGATTCATTTTTGCAAAACAGAACCCCAAGCGCTGCCCCCTTACTTTCAGGACGCTCTGCTAGGCCTTGACTCCAATCTTGGCCAAATATTTCTCGAGATCAACTTTGTTTTCGCTCCATGTAAGTGTACATTTAAAAAAAATAAAAAAAAATTCAAAAAAACCACGAAGTGACACATGGCAGTCACTGTTCATGACCGTTAATGATTTAAAAGGTGTTAGCAAAAAAGGACCCAATTGAACAAAATTGACGAAAATTAGGACCAAAAAGGTATTTTAACCTTCTTTGAAATATCATATATACCCTTGTGAAACAAAAATAAAATTGGAGTGTTTTAGTTTGTTGGATTATTTTTCGTGTGTTATGAAGGCTATAGTGTGTGTTTTGGTGGTGTTCAATGGTACTCACCGGTTCTTGGTGGTGGTTCATAAGTGATGATATTTCATAGTGGTTGTTTCTTTTTTATTTTTTTACTTTAAGTTTCGGATCTTGCCATCTAGAAAAGTCTTAAATTATATAATGTGAACATAAAAAAAAAATTACATTTATGCATTTGGACTATATAATCCAAAAATGTAATATATTCTAAAAAACAAATTTTATTTAGAATTATACAATTTAGAATGTAAAATTTACATTCCATGTCGGACATGGAAAAGTCTAATATAATGAAGTTTGTGAAAATTGAAGATGAATTGGTTCAAGGAGACTACCTTAAACCTTTTACAACGAATGAGGTAAGTAGAATTTGATTCATTTGTATAAATGAGTCGAGACAAAACATATGTTTAATTACGTTATATGTAGGTATTTGATACGGGAGATGAGTTACTTTAATGGATGTGTAAGGTGGCCTTTGGACTTGATATTGTAATAATATTGTTGAGCTTTAACAAAGTATATGGACAATAGGGAAAGAAGACATATGATTTCTTAGATTGTGAAAGGAGTGATAAATATAGGAAATACAAACACAATTTGGATGTTGGTGTTATTGGTACAAAAAAAAAGTGATTGTTCTTTTAAATTGTGGGGTAAACCTGTTTGTAATGGAGAATGTTGGATTTTGAAGGCAATATATGGTCTTCATTATGAAATGAGCATTCAATGCTTATTGACATGACTAAAAGTGTAGTGAAACCGACAAACATATTACTTACTTTAAAAGAGAACAATAAGGACAAGGATATAACAATAAAGAAGTCTACAATGTCAGATATGCATACAAAAGATGATAGACAAGATATAAAACTAAAATGCAAGAATTAATGATCCTAATGGGATGTGATATTTATATTCATTAGAGTAGGTGTAATGAATCTTCTCATGTTGTCATAGATCTGTTTGGGACACACCTTGGTTAAGTTAAATTGCCAAATGCATTTAACATTGTATTGCTGAAATTGCCAAACTAACTTCAACTTAATGAAATTAAGACATTTTTGGAGCAAAGTTTACATGTTGTGGTACACTCTTTTAATGTCAGTTTGTATAAAAGATTGGTGGGCTTTATATATAAATATTCTTTGATGCACATTGATGAAGAGTTTCATTAAGTTAGGTATGTGGGTTTTGATAATGAACGTTGTGGTTGTATTTTGAGCAATGCTCACAATTTACCATGTGCTTGTGGATTAGATATATATGACTCAAGTATCATACTAGTAAACGAGGTTCGTATTATGTGAACCAAATTGAGTTTTTCTTTATTTTTTTATGTGTTATCATGTGATTCATTTTTTGAGTTATCTATTCAGCAAGAATTTGATGCAATCTTAAATCATTTCAAAGAATGTACCACACCTAGATGCAAGTTACGTGAAATTGCATACTTAGATGTACCACACCTAGCTGGCTTAGCCTGATTATAGCCGTAAAACCCATCTATATAGCCCCCAAAGACGCAAATAATCACCATGTACGAACGAGTAACAGTACCCGGCCTAAGCCACTAAAGGGGAACCGACCTAAGCCGCTAACTTAGGATAACAGGGGCCCAACCCATGACGTGGCCAGACATAATTAATAATCTATAAATATGTATAGACCCCAGCAATTAAAGGTATGCATTCATTACTCCCTTAATTACGAGATTTGACTTTCTGAGAGTTCTTGGCTGACTTGAGCGTCGGAGTCTCTTCCACAGGTAACCCCTCTCGGGTCCAAACCGGTCCACACCGAGATATCCACAGATGACATATAGCAGCTGGGAGGAAGCCTACTGAGGAAATCGCGGATTGGGGTAAGGTAACGCTAGTGTCTGACATATCTTATTTGTTCTCCGCAGGAACAATACTTAGATATGATGTCAATATAAACACTAGTCAATAAAGTTAAAATAAGGGATCCTAAAAAAAGTCAATCAATTAAATTTTCCGGGTCCACAAAGCATGACCTATCATATTTTGATCATGTTGATGACATTCATTCTACGCATAATAGTTTATCTACATGGAAGTCCACCAAGGAGAGGGGAAAAATGTAGGTCCCCATGAACAATAAAGTAGTTTCCAAGTTGGATCAATTTCATCACATGTCACCTTTAAGAAGTTAATGTCATTGATGTCAAAGTTGATGGTCATTTTGGTTAATGATGTATTGTGCATTGTTGGAAAATGGATAAAGACCTGAACCTTTGACAGAATGGATTTATTTAAAGAAATTGGCCAATAACTCGAATATCATGCAATTTTTAGTGGTTATGAACAAATAGACAAACTACAATCATGACTTATGGAGGAGATGTTAGTGGTAAATTATTTAACCATAATCTTTTTACTTCTTTATACTTACTATTTATTCATAGAAAAGTGTAAACAAGTGGATGATTATACTCGACATGGGATACATCATTGTTAGTAGTAGGGATGGCAATGGGTCAGGTCGGACACGGATAGTGCCTACCCGCAACCCGACCCGCTAAAAAAAAATCCGCTCGTTACCCGTCTGTTTACTCGTCGGATATCTGTTTAAAAAATATCCGCGGATATTTTTAAAATCCGTGGGTACTCGGGTACCGGTGGATACCCGATACCCACAAATATTTTAAAAAATATATATTTTATAAATTTTTTAATATAAAATTATAAATATAAAATATAAATTAAATTAAATTTTAAATATAATTATAAATTAAATTTGACATAATAAAATATACTGTTAATTTTATTTTTAATTAAATTTAACTTAATAAAATATAAATTAAATTTTAATTTTAATTTTTTGTGGGTAACGAGTACCCACGGGTACGAATAGTATGATATCCGTACCCGACCCATTTATAAACGGATATTAAAATACCCGCTATCCGCTACCCGCGGATAATAAATACCTGCGGGTAGTAACTATCCGTCACGGATTTTATCCACAGATATCCGCAGACGCGGATATTTTTGCCATCCCTAATTAGTAGATACAATGTTGTATTTGTGTGTTTATTATGCAAAAAAGGAAAAATATGACAATATTCCCCTTACGAAGTAAACCTCCCACGTATGCCCGTCTTCATTGAATTGAATCATATGTATTGGACATGTTTATGGTTCATATTTTGTTTAGGTTGTTGTAGTTTTTTATATCTGTAGTTGCATTATATATTAATTACCATGTGCATTGTATACTTGTTTTAGATAAAGTTGGAGGATGGTTGGTCTCATGGACATTTTATGGTTTAATTTCTAATATCTGGCGGTTAAGAATTTTATGTTCGTTAATTTAACATGATCATAAAATAATTTAATATTAAAATGTAATAATTATTTTAATTTATTTAATTAAAAAAATTAATTAATTAATTAAAGTTTAGAAAATATTTATATTATTAATATATATATATATATATATATATTTATATATTTATGATTCATAATTTTTTTTCAATTTTACCTAAACCTTATTTTAAACTAAAATAATTATATTTCTATTTTTACTCTTTAAATTACCGTTAATATAAATTTAATTATTTTATAATTTAAAATAGTTATTTTGTCATTTTATGTTTTTAATAATTATTTTTTTAAATTTAAATAATTATTTATAATAAAAAATTATATAAATTATTTATTTTCATAAATATTTTTAGTAACAATTATTTTATAGTCTAATAAAGTTTTGTTAGAGCAAAAGAAATTGATATATATATATATATATATATATATATATATATATATATATATATGTTAATAAATTAAATAAAAAATAAATGTTTACGGGTCAAACTGTCAATCGTCTTTTGGTGGGACAAATTAGAAATTCTGATTTGTTTTATTGTAATGGTTATGAAGACTATTTTTGGTGAGTTTGATTAAAGAAGGTTGAATTGATCCTTTTGTCATCTTAATTTTTTATTAAAACATTTAAAGAATCATAGTGAGAATCATGTATTTTCCAATGATTTTCTTACACAAGCATATGCATAGATTACGAAGATATAACATTTCAGAATCATTGTGCAATAATGACTTTTGTGTTTAACCTTGTACTGGGTGTTTAGCCTTGTACTGGCTGTTTAACCTTAACCTTTGATTCTGCTCAATAACTATATAACCCCGCTGAATCATTAGAAAATTATTATCACTATAATTTAGTTGGTATGTGTAGAATCCCAAAATCCTTTTATTCTACTGTCAGATATGGGGAAGAGTTAACACATCACACTGAGAAAGAAATGAACATAAATAGAAAAGTAGGTACGCATAGTTCTTCACTGAACTTTGTAGTATTCAAGCCAGAAAAAAGTGTTACAATTTGTTAAAAGTTCATCGTACTAGGCTGATAAAAGAAAAGTCTTGTATTACATGAAATCAAACCAGAATAGAAGGCTGAAACAATTGCTTTCTTCTGGTTCTATGTCCAAACAAAACCTTCTGGCTATCCTATTGGTACCTTGTAAGTGCTCTGGTCCCTCCCACAACTTCAACCCCGTAGTGCATGTTTGCTTTCGTGTCAGAGTTGCATATAATTGATTTTCCAATAAAGAATAAGTGTATGTTTGGTTTCCAAAATCAATTTAAAAATAAAAAATTTACAGAGAAACAACTGATTGTAACTTATCTGTCAACGAATTGATTCAACTAAAATCAATTTTGTAACGCATATCATGATTCAAAATTGAATCTAGATAACCCTACAAGAGCTTCAAAACCTCCCTTTTGATTCTAAAACTACTCTTGCGACTTACACTTCGTTACATTCAGTATTCACATCTCTAGATCATGGCCATTGCAGGTGCTTCAAAGGGATGTTGTTGTTCCCACTCACATTGTGTCAGGGTTGGGTTAGAACAGTTTGATCCTTCAGGAACAAGCATATAGCAGTACAATCATCAACCATGGATTTATACTTACGTCTCCAAACTTTAACTGCATGGTCCACTAACAATTTAGCCGCCATGGACCTTTTTGGTGCTGAAGCAACTATGTCTATTACTTCACTGTTTGTTAGCACATCCCATACCTGTAAAAGAAAGAAAATTTAGACCCTTTTGATTGAGATAAATATGGGGAATAATAATTGGTTGTTGCTTATTGTTTGAAAGCCCTATTTGATCAAATGTTTTGTTGGAAGTTCACGTTTGCCATAAATAAGGTTATTTCAAGGTATATATAAGTGGGTACAAACTTTATAAGTCAGTTTTGTAAGATAGAGATTTTAATATGAAATTGCTTACCCCATCAGAAGCCAAAACCACAAACTCATCCTGCTCTGTAAGTTTTCTGTATGACACATCAGGAACTGAGATGAGACCATATTCTTTTAGGCAAAAATCTCCGAAGGCTCTTGCCATAGCCAGTCCAGGGCGATCCCCATTTGGCCTCCATAGTCTATTTACTCTTGGTTCTTCTTTTATAGAAAATATTTTACCTCCGCAGTTAATGATTCTTAAAGCTTCACCTGAGTGACATTGAAGAAGAAAAGTAAGTTAGACAATGGGAAATTAGGAAGAATGTCTTGTAAAAATAAGTTGTTTTATCTTATTTCACTAAGTTTTACAATCAAGTTATGAATAAACTCTCATTTGATTTGATAAGTTTTCAATGAATATGCGTTTAACTAAACCGTTTAACCAAATTTTAAGATCAGAAAACTTAGACTAACAGTTAATACAAACAAAGACAAACTTGGAATATCTGGGGTCAAGTCAACAGTAAGTTGAACAGGAACAAGATTGTTGTCATCTGCTCTTCTGCAAAGAACTGCACGTGAATCCCCCAAATTGCCAATAATTAATTGGTCACCCTGAATTTAAAGGGGTGAAAGAATGTGGTTAATTATAACATTCTTGCAAAAAGGCCACATTGAAAACAAGGAGATAATGAAATTCAGAAGGTTTAATTGTACCTGTTTGATAACAGTTACAGCAGTGCTACCTCCAGCTAACCCTGTAGGGTCTATGTTCGTAGCAAGGTCTTCATCCATTTCAGTGAAGCACGTCTTAAAACTTCCCTCCCATGAAGCAAAGGACATGTTTTGGTTATCCTCAACATGGACATTACTATCACTACTTCCATCTGTAGCATTAGTATCATTGTGTTTGATCACCTTTTGTTGTGACTGTTTGATTGATTCTGAGAGTTTTGAGGGTAGTTTGTCACGTATAGACTGTGAAAACCTGTGCCCCAGAGGGCCATGACCATCAAACACCCCACAAAAGATCATGTCCTTCGTTTTAGTGAAGTCCTGATAACGTATCATAGTAAACATTAATCTAAGACATGAATTCATTCGCTAAGAACCATTATGTTTTAATGATTTAAAACCATGATAAGTTAATTTTTGGGTTAAATATGTTTTTAATGCCTTAACTTTCGGTGAAAATTGAATTAGTCCCTTTTGAAACTTCGGTCTAATTTAGTTTCTAAACTTAAAAAATGTGTAGATTTAACCATTTTAATCAAATTTTGTTAAGATTATTTGACGATTCAATCTTATTTCATGATAGCTCACAATATATGAGTTGTTTACACTATTTGACACATTTCCATTTCAATATTAACTGAAAAACACATTTGAAAAGTAAGATAAACTTACCAAAATTTAGTTCAAATGACTAAATCTACACGATTATAAAAATAGGAGACTAAATTGATCCAAAGTTTCAAAAAATTACTAATTTAAATTTTCAGTAGAAGTTAAGAGACAAAATATATTTAACTCTTAATTTTATATCTGCAATTTCACCTTCTAAAACGTAATTTCAAACCTTGAAGACTTTAAGGAAAGCAATTCCAGGAAGATTGATTGAAAGGGAAATAGAAAATGAAGCCAAATTGCGAACATATACATCAAGAATCTTACCTTCCACACAGTGAATGCATCTTGATTAACTCCTTTTGAACCCTTTTTGCTGTACATTGATACAAACTCAGAGGACCCTCTTGACATGATACGGTCCCCATCATGTTCACATGCACCATCATTATGGTTAGGCTTGCATGAAGATTCCATATCATGTACTGAAACATGGCTGCAACAAGTTCCCATGATGACATCTCAAATGCAGAAGAACAATTGCCACAGATTTTCAGAGAAAACAAGTGAAGGAAAATTGCATTCAAGGAAGGTTGTTTTTGTTTTCATTAGAACAAAGGATGATTGGACCTTGAATTCGAATGAGGAAAAATATTGGTGTTTTTTGCCTTTTATCCGTAGTGGTTTAGTCTGTTAATTTTTGTATTAAGTTGTCGCAACGAACTTAATTAGGATTATGAGTTGAGTACTTGAACTGGCTCAATTCTAATTTAGATCAATATCATCCTAATCTATCCACTGTATTGTCTTTATTTGTGGATAATATGGAATTGAAAGCTAATTTGACAACTATATTAGTTGTTTTGTGAGTAAGGGTACAAAATAATCCGTATTGACAAGTAACCAAAAAGAAAATGTTTTCTTTGTTTTACAAGTTACAAGTAGTAAGTTAACCCCTGTGATGCATATTTTATTTTATTTTTTATAACGGAGAAAATAGTTTTTTAATTTTTGTGCTATGTGAAATAACTTTTCTGCCCAGTTTAATAATATTTACTATAGGAATCATGCTTCTTTTTTTTTTTTATAAAAAATATTATAATTCAACTCAAACTGTTCTCAAAAGTTAAAAAAATTATGATATTTTTAAAAATTAATTATTTATAGAAGTTATTTATAATAATTTTTAATTAATTAAAATTAGTATAAATGAACTATTTACGAAGAGTTGACTAAAGTGTTTATTCTTTTCTGCCAGAAACAGAGTATACATATATTGTGCTGAACTGAAAAGCATATATTGTATTTTCATTAATAATTAATATTATTTTAATATAGAAGCCAATTTGTTGTTCAAATAAATATTAATAGCATAATAAATTAAAAATATTAACTTTAAAGTTTTGATTGACAATTTTAATTACAAATATTTTAATCTAATGCACATATTAATAACAATAATAAATATAACTTTAATTTAAATATTTAAAATTTGAAATACATTATTTATCAAAATTATATTAATTATAAACGTTTAAAAAATATAAACTTATGAGATATGTCATATTATTTTATAAAGTTAACAAGCAAGTATAAACTAGTATTTTAAAATAATAAATTATTAAATATTATAAAATAAAGTTAATAAAAGATAATAATAAATAAAAAGGTTTCCTTCATAGGTTTTAATTCTCTCTAAAAATAAAAGATAATAATAAATAAAAAATAAAAAAATAATATCTTTCTTTTATATAAGTATCGAATGTCATATTTAAGTCTCGGACTTGTTTGATAATCAAAACACTCTTTCATAGACCTTTAATTCTTTTTTAAAAAAATTAATAATAATAAAATTTAAAAATTATAAAATCATCTTAAATATCATGTCAAATCTCGGATTTGTTTGATAACTAAATCTTTATCATGTAGAATCTCGGGTTCTCTTGATATTAATAAAATATACATATACATAAAAATCTAGAAAATTAAAAAAAACAAAATAGTAATATCAAACAACACATTTTTTACAAAGAACTACATTATCCCTGATTTTCCAAATGGAAATACGTAGGAGCGAAGTACAATCCTCGTCGGGCCAAAAATATAAAAAAATAATTTTGTTTTAATCTTTAATATTTTTGTAGGTATTTTTATTTTGTTTGATTTTTTGGGGAATAACAAATATTTTAAACATCAAATTCAATCTTGCACACTTAATTAAAGAAGGAACCGTCTTAAGACGGACGTTGTGGGGTGCTAATACCTTCCCCACACGTAACCGACTCCCGAATCCAAATTTGGTTTCAAAGACCATTCTTTTTTAAGGTTTTTCTATAGTTTTCCATAATAAACTATGGTAGCGACTCCTCTGTACCTTTTTTAAATCATTTTTGTCGTCCCGCCGCGATCTAGGTTGCGACAAATGACGACTACACTGGGGACATTTTTGAGAGTCGATCATATTAGTTGAATGTGCAAAATATATGTTTTTTATATATTTGTTTTCCCCTTGTCTTTTGTTTTATTTCATGTATATTTATCTATCTTTATCGGTCTTGATGCCATGTTTACTCTTTAATGTCCTCATATGATTATATTGTTAAAATTATTGAACCCTAGGGTAGAAGACAATTGTTATATCTCTCTGGGAATTTTCTGGTTATTTTGTATGTGTGGGTTTGGGTAGTCTTAGGTTACTCCCTTCACACACTACACATGCTAGGCTAGTGCATTCATTTTAATATTGGGGTCCTATACCCGGACCTGAGTTAGCCGTAAGGAGTGGAGGTCCAACGATTGTTATGCTAGATCTCGAATCTACTTGACTATTGAGAAGACTTCATCAAGAGTTTGCTTCCTCTTGACATGCCACATCTGTTAGGTCGCCTATCATTGTGGATTATGTCTTGAGGTTGACTTCAACTCTAGAGACCTGTGAGATAATTTAGAGCTATCCTTGGAAGAATCATATAAAAGCCCATAGACCAGAAAATAGATTTTTTATACACCTTCTAGGACACAAAGGGAGTGTGCATTTTTTTTAATATTCTCTTTTTTATATATAAAATTAAGTAGTTAATTTTTAATTGTGTCATATTTGCATCAACGTATAAATAAGGGCCTCTCGAGGCGCATACATGCATTACATCCACATTTTGTTTTCATTCATGCATGATTCCATGCACATAGTTTTAAGGTAAATAACATTTTTACATTCACTTGACACGTAGCATGGATTCACTTTGTATTCATGTCACAATGTATAATGCATAATATTCATCTCATTGATTTTTCATGCCACCTTGCATAGTACATACCATACATACACTCACATGCATGTGTATAGGTAGTTTCCAAATTTGTAGCATCTTGCATTTTCATGTCACTTTGCATAACACATAACATGCATCAACATATCTTGAAAAACGTTGCACTACAATAATTTTAAATTTTAATTGTTTCCTAATTTTTTTAAATTCATGAAATCCTGCGAAAAGTGAAAAAAATAAAAGAAAATAAATTGTTCTTTTGTCAAATCAGTTTGTTGAATAAATGGATAATTTTTATGAAAAATGGCATGCTTTTGAAACTTTGTTCTAATTTGTGTACATGGAATTGCTAAAATTCACTTCCTTTCCCATCCCATTTCCCATCACCTTTCTCCAATAAACTTTTTCTTTATATTCCATGGAGGATCATCATAAAGGGGCATGTGCCTTAAAATGAATTAAAATTGAAGTAAGTCTTTGAACAAAAAAAAAAGGAAAAATGAAGAAAAGTCTGTTAGACTGAAAAGCCAAAAGAGCGGTCTAGGCAAAAAGTAAGACAAAAAAAAAAAAAGAAAATAATACAAAAAAAGTAAGGGCAACCTCTAATGTGATTGATTTTTGTTTTCCTTTTGAAATTAAAGCTTTTGAAATTAAAAAAATCATGAGTTGAAATGATGTGTGGCCATATTTCTTTATCAAGAAAAAAATGATCTTCCTTTGTTACCTATTTTGAGCCTATAAAAAAATCAAAATTCTTTCTAATTACCCTGAACAAGGGTCACCTTCCCATTGAAGTTAACATAATATTTGCATCTATTTCATTTGACTTGTAATTCACCAATAAAAAATAAAAAAATTTGGAAAGACAAAAAAAAATTGTTTATGCAAAAAAAGAAGAAAAAGAAACAAGAGTTGGAAAAAGTGAAAAAAGTGATGAACAAAGGTAGTCAAATGAATTTTAGGTGCAACATTAGATAAAGACCCTTGTTTTAAATAAGCTTTATACCATTTATTTTGAGCCTTCACTATCCATTTTTTTTATATCCCTTAACCTTGGCCACAATACAAGCCTAATAAAGTCCACACAAATCAATGATTGGTTGTTGTTTTTCGAAAGCTTTAATTTAGAGAAAAATATTTTGTCATGTTAAGAGGATTGTAAAAAAAAAAAAGATTGAAAAAGTGTTCAAAGATTTGCTTTCAAGCACTTGGGCAATTTATTTTTGTTTAACATGTTTCCAAAGAGATCAAAATCAACACGAGTAGTCAAATTAAATCAAGGTCATGCCTTCTCATTCTTTCATGCTTTGTGCATTTCCTATCATATTTTCTACTTTGAGCCTAAACTTTGATCTATCTTTCTCCTACCATTACTCATTATTCTCACATTGAAATAAATTGGGGAGACGTTTCACTTGTTGTTCATACATTATAGTCGATATCTTGAATTTGGGCAATTATTGACTTTGATTGTCAGGTTTACATTGGGACAACTAGTATGAAGTCTCCCATTATTTTCAATTTTCTCATGCTATCAACAATTGGGGCAAGTTCAAACACATTTTATACCCTGAGACCAATCTATACCCTCAAATTGGGGTAAATTTTGAAGTCACCATCTTTTTTCATCAATAACTGGGACAAGCCCAAACACACCTCATGTCTTGAAGTTAACTCTTAACTATCAAATTGGGACAACTCCTTAGTCAATTACCTCATCTAATCCCTTCCAAGACCTTTGGCAATTTCATTTATGTCAGTTAAATAGTGTTCAAAAAGCAATGATACAAAAAAAAAGAGTTTCTCAATAAACTGATTAGACCAAAGAATATTTTTCAAAGAAAAAATCAAAACAAAAGGATTCCATAAATCTAAAAGTAACAAGTTGGGGATCAATTGAAATACGTTTCACAAAATGTAAAAGGTGAAAAAATACACGAAGGCATGTTCCACGGATAGATTCATCATACATACATCATTCATTTTTGTGAAAACAAAAAATTAACAAACAAAGGAACTTTCATCATGCATTCATACATTAATCATCAAAGTTTCAACTTTGTTCATGTAAAAAAAATCATAACATGTGCATCATACACTAACATTGTTAGTGTTCAAAAAGAAAATTCATAGGTCATGCCAACGTTATCATGCTCAAAATAAACATAACAACATTGTCGCACATCATAATCAATGTTAAAAAAAATACATAGTATGCATCAACATTTTTATGCATATATCATGTAAATGTTAGAAAAAGAAAGTCATAATAAGCATCAACATATTCATGCACTCATAAAAAGAAAATTCATAACATATGTTAGCATCTGCATGCATTCACACACATGACATCAGTTATCAAACAAAAAAATATCCAAACATGTGTTAGCAAAATTAGGTTCTATGTAGTATTTGGTTCAAAAAAAAAAGTCACAAACATGCCAACATATTCATGCATATATAATATTAGCATATTCATGCACGTATCATATTATGTTAGCATATATTCATGCACATATCATACTATGTTAGCATATTCATGCATGCATAAATCATCTAAATGCTCGAAAAGAAAAATTCATAACATGTCTTAATCATCATGCATCATGTACATACATCATAGTTCTTTTTCATGAAATGAAAAATTCTTGTCACTTTTGGGACCGAAACCCTCTTCATTCACATGAATGGTTGTCGAATCCTTTTGTTTCAAAACGAAGAAAATGAAAAAGATACAAAATTTGGTTCTTTGATGTTTCTCGAATTGATGGTCCTCTTCATTCATATATCCTCAAGCCCAAATTAGTCTGGCCAAGGCCTAGTTTCGCACTGGCCCCTCAAGCCCAATTTTATCTAGCCACCTCAAGCCCAGCTTTGTCTGGCCCCAAGCCCAGTTTCGCACTGGCCCCTAAGCCTAACATTGTCTAGCCTCCAAGCCCTGTTTATCTGGCCCAAGTCCAGTTTCGCACTGGCCCCTAAGCCTAAATTTGTCTAGCCCCTAAGCCCAGTTTATCTGGCCTAAGCCTAATTTCGCACTAGCCCTAAGCTTAGCTTTGTCTAGCCCCCAAGCCTAGTTTATCTGGCCTAAGCCCAATTTCGCACTAGCACCTAAGCCTAGCTTTGTCTAGCCCCTAAGCCCAATTTATCTGGCCCAAGCCCAATTTCGCACTGGCCCCTAAGCTTAACTTTCTCTAGCCCCTAAGCGCAATTTATCTGGCCCAAGCCCAGTTTTGCACTGGCTCCTAAGCCTAGCTTTGTCTAGCCCCTAAGCGTAGTTTATCTAGCCCAAGCTCATTTTCACATTGGCCCCTAAGCCTAGCTTTGTCTAGCCCTAAAGCCCAATTTATCTAGCCTAAGCCTAGCTTTGTCTAGCCCCCAAGCCCAGTTTTGCACTGGCCCCTAAACCTAGCTATATCTAGCACGCAAGCCTAGTTTATCTAGCCCAAGCCCAGTTTCACATTGGCCCTAAGCCTAGCTTTGTCTAGCCCTCAAGCCTAGTTTCGCACCAGCCCCTTAAGCCTAGTTTATCTGACCTCCAAGTTCAGTTTTGCATATCTCTCAAGCCGGGCTTTGTCTAGCCCTTAAACCTAGTCTTACCTTGTTTTTGTGCTAGTCAAAGTATTCACATTGCCATCAATTTTTATACACGTTTTTTTTACGTTAAACAAGATTCCCAAACCAATCCATCTGAGTCATATCTTGTTCTTCATGTTTCTAACCTGGGGCAACTTTGTGGGTTTCATTTTTTTTCCCATTTAGAGTTCTAGCATACAGTGTTCATATAATCTATCAAGAACAAAAATGAGTCTTTTTCATTCATGAGTTTTGTTTATCAGAAAATTCATTTCGAATTTCACACGTTGATTTCATATTAGAACCCTTCACAAAATGGTTACAAACTTTCATTTCAATATCGGCCCTCTACGAGGTAATGGTCGAGTTTAGGTTTCTTTTGGTATCTCGACCCTCTGCGAGGCAATGGTCGAGCCTAGGTTTTCTTTGGTATCTCGGCTCTCTGCGAGGCAATGGTCGAGCCCAGATTTTCTTTTGGTATCTCAGCCCTCTACGAGGCAATGATCGAGCCCAGGTTTTCTTTTGGTATCTCGGCCCTCTACGAGGCAATGAGAGAGCCTAAGTTTTCTTTTGGTATCTCGACCCTCTGCGAGGCAATGGTCGAGCCCAGATTTTCTTTTGGTATCTCGGCCCTCTACGAGGCAATGGTCGAGCCCAAATTTTCTTTTGGTATCTCGGCCCTCTACGAGGCAATGGTCGAGCCCAGGTTTTCTTTTGGTATCTCGGCCCTCTGCGAGGCAATGGTCGAGCCTAGGTTTTCTTTTGGTATCCCGGCCCTCTGCGAGGCAATGGTCGAGCTAAGGTTTTCTTTTGATATCTCAGCCTTCTGCGAGGCAATGGTCGAGCCCATGTTTTCTTTTGGTATCTCGGGCCTCTACGAGGCAATGGTCGAGCCCAGGTTTTCTTTTGGTATCTCGGCCCTCTACGATGCAATGGTCGAGCCTAGGTTTTCTTTTGGTATCTCGGCCCTCTGCGAGGCAATGGTCGAGCCCAAATTTTTTTTTGGTGTCTCGGCCCTCTGCGAGGCAATGGTCGAGCCTAGGTTTTCTTTTGGTATCTCGACCCTCTGTGAGGCAATGGTCGAGCCCAAGTTTTCTTTTGGTATCTCGACCCTCTGTGAGGCAATGGTCGAGCCCAGGTTTCTTTTGGTATTTCGACCCTCTACGAGGCAATGGTCGAGCCCAAGTTTTCTTTTGGTATATCGTCCCTCAGCGAGGCAATGGTCGAGCCCAGGTTTTCTTTTGGTATCTCGGCCCTCTAAGAGGCAATGGTCGAGTCCATGTTTTCCTTTGGTTATATCGGCCCTCTGCGAGGCAATGGTCGAGTTCTCTTTTTTTCATTTTTGAAACCCGAACAAAATGAGTGTTTTTATCTTTACTTATCTTTTACTATGATAATATGAAAATTTCACTTTCACATTATCTAGTCAAATCTAAGTAAAGAGGGGCTGTTGTCAACACCCAATTTCGTCCGGGTAAATGTTTTTGTTTGGTTAAAATAATAATAATAATAATAATAATATAGAATATAATAATAATAATAATAATAATAAAATAATAAAATAAAATAAAAAAATGTTTTGATTGATGGTAAGTTTTTAAACTTTAATTCTACCATGGGGAAAAAAGAAGAAGAAAAAAAGAGAAGGAGAATCTAATTTATTTTTAATTATCACACTCTTTTCATGAGCCCAAATGTTTTAGATATTTTTACCCCCACGGTTTGTTATTGACACTCTTTACATGACATGTCAGAAAATGACGTTTCATAATTTTTGTTTTTAGAGAAGTGTATAATATTAGGAGCAATATTTTTTTATAATAATTTGAATAAATATCTTGCATTTACACCGGAAAGGTATTGTTGTAATTAGAAGCAAATATTCCCGATAATAATGCTTTTAGAGAATGGTAAGATTTTAATATTTAGAAGAAAATATTCCTGGTAATAATTAGAATCAATTATATGAATTATATGTTAGGATTTGACCATAATCTTTATGTGACAGAAAATGTGATTCTTGTCATTACAGGCAATATTTCGTTAATAATTACCGTGGATATTATGCAACGATTTAATAAGATTAATTCCTTCCCCATATATTTTATTATAATTAAATACTAGGATCTCAATGGTACCCCAATGGGCCTATATAAGCACAAATTTTCTCTAATGCAACAGAAAGAACAAATTCGAAAAACCCCTATCCTTTTATTAGTAGAGCACACGCAAAAGGTGGTCACATTAAGGTAAATTCCATTTGCTCCTAATGCTTTTCATGATTCTCTTATAATATCAAATATATGATCGTTTGAACTGTTGTATGATTAAATGTGTTTCGGGTTCTCAGGTTAGATGATTTTTGATTTGTCATTGAAGTGTTCAACTTCTTTCCCTTTATTTTTATCTTGATAAATAAAAAGGTTTCCTTCATAGGTTTTAATTCTTTCTAAAAATAAAAGATAATAAAAAAAAACTATATCTTTCTTTTATATAAGTATTGAATGTCATGTCAAGTCTCGGACTTGCTTGATAATCAAAACACTCTTTCATAGGCCTTTAATTCTTTTTTAAAAAAAAATTAATAATAATAAAAAATAAAAATGATAAAATCATCTTAAATATCATGTCAAATCTCGGATTTGCTGAGATTCAATCATTTTAATGTTAAAAAATTTTAGTGTAAATAATTTAATTTTGTTATAAAAAAGTTTCATTATTTTAAAACACACAATCTCTCTATAAATCACTTTTCTAGAGTTTTCTGACTTCTCTCTCAGAGTTCTCAATCATTATTGTTCGCTTGATTCAAGATTTGAGACCGTAGGAGTTTCTCCAATTTGGATTGATCAGTTTCTCCATCCACGTAAGTTAAGTTTCAGTCATTTTTTCTTGGTCTTCTTTTGTTTATGTTGCATGTGAGATTTTCATCTTTTATTCGAGTCTTTGCTGATTAGTAACGGTATGTCTTTATGGTTCTTGTGATGTTTGTATGTGTCGATAGAACATCTTGTGGAGTTGAAGCATTTTGGCGTTCTTAGAGTTGTTAGGGCTTGTGGAGCCACTTTGTCAAGTAAGAGAAGCTAGGTTTATATTGAATTTTGATTTTGGTGTGAATTAATCATCTTGGTAGTTAATTGTGATATGGTGTGTTGAATTGATGAGTTATATATTGAACTGTTTGATATTCGATTTGTGTTTATTCTAGATTTAAGGAAAATTTTGAATATGTGCTTTGAGTGATTGGGTATCAGTTTTGAACTCTCTAAAACCATTTGGAATCAACAACACTAAAGGAAAGGTCCCAATTAGTCACTTGCACATGATCAATTTTTCCCCAAATTGCTGTTTCTAATATACTACCGAGTGCCATTATAGTATTGCCAAACGCTAGGCCAGTGACTTGGTGACATCGAGTGTCCATTTCGTACTGCTAGACACTAGAAATCTGTGGGTTCCCAAGGCTGGGAACCAATGCCACTTTTCCTACTTTTCCAACTAGAGCCTTTGTTGAAGGTTGAAATGGGTTTGTCCGAACTAAAGGTCAAGACAAGTTGACTTAAGGTGAAAATTGAGATGAATTCATTAGATCAAAGGTCGAGCGATTTAGCTCAGACTGAAAGTGGAAATGAGTTGTCCTATGTTGAAGGTAGAATGCATTCCATGGTCTAATACTACATATCTATGCACAGTACCAATCAATTTCAACATGTGACACGTAATTGAATTTTTAAAACTTCTCTAAATGCCAAGTGAAATCTGAAAAAGATTATAATAGGGTTAGACTATACAATAATTACTAGATTAGATTAAGATAAATACCTCAAGAGACAATCAAATTAGATACAAATGGATATTTAAAATTTCTTATAAAATCAAAGTTAGAAGTCTTATGTATGGCAGAAACATACATAAAGTGACACACATGATGAGAACAAAAAATTGGAAAAACCAGGATTGTCATCACTCTTGAATGGCAGAGAGATTAATACAAAATCAACAATTAGCTAACTGACCCTGAACATGCAAACAGACGATGCTTGTATACCATAAATAAACAGTGTGAGAATTTTGTAATAGTCATTAGAAAACGTTCTATAACAAATTTATCCTTTAAACGTAAAACCTAGAACTTGTGTCTGTTGTTGTCAAAGAAAAAAATAATGTTAAATTATGAAAATTGAATTATCTTATCTATCTTCCAATATGAAAAATTTATAAAAATATTTTCATAGCCAATTGGAAGTTTGATATTTGCTTTTTCCTACTTGAAAGTTGAAACCTCTAGTATTATCAAGCAGATGTTAAAAAATGTGCACGAGCTGTGAACAATAATCAAAACAAAAAAAGTAAGGAAGCAAAGAAATTATGAGTGTAGTAGCACACAAACACAATGGGAAGAGTAAAGGGCTTAAATAAAACTCTTAAAGGGTCTGATTTGAGTACAACAAATTGAGTATGCATCCAAGAGATTCCTTCATGCATGAATGAAAGAAAAAATGTGCTTCGAGGGACATTGAGAGATTTGGGAGATATGAGTGATGAAAAAAATTAATTAAGAAATTTTGACACCTTTTTCGATTCAAAATCTTAAAAAACATACGGAGATTTGAAACAAATGAATGATGAAGAAATCTTGTTATTTTTTCTTATTTCTACTGAATCTAAAACTTGAAATATAACATGATTCCAACCCTTAATAAGATGCCAAATTTTGATGTAGTGAAATTCCATAAGGAATTGGCCAACCTAATCTAATTCCTTGAATCACTCTCACAACAAAAGAAAAAATCTAAAGAGAGTTTTTTTATGTGATCACAATGTCGAGACAATAAATCATCAACATCTTTATCCTTCTTAGAATTGAAAAACAAAATTCAAACATGAAGTCAAATACAACTTTGCATTTTCAAATACAACATCGAATTCAGTTGCAATAAGAAAACATAAAATTTGCATATAATTCTTCGGGGCAGGAAATGAGTTGAGGGAGGATAAAAGAATGTGAGAAATTTTAGTCTATTTTTGTACCAAGTTTTTCAAATTACAATGACTTCCTTTAATACAATCCTTATGATATATACGTATGGATTCACAGTGAAGTTTAATGTTTGTTCTTCGATGAACTTCATGATGAGCTCTGATGAAACCACCCCTCCACTTCGATATTAAGCATCAAAAAGCTGAGTCTAATGTAAAGGATCAATCTTATTCTACTGAGTTATTTCCTTTTTCCCCTTTTCCCATATAAGATATTTGACGCACTCTTCCATTTCAGACCTTGCCCTCAGTTCCTCCACCACTTGGCCATGAACCTCAACTTTGCGCACATGAAAATATGAGCTTTTACTTCAAGTTTTCCTGAAAGTAATATTTTTTGTAATATATTATTTGCATGACAATGCATCTACTGATACAATTTTCCGCAAAGCTTATGCTGTGTGTGCAGCATCTCTACCATGTGATTGTAACGCAAATGAAGTAAATTTTAGAGATGACAAGAGAAGCTCGTAACAATAAATTGTGATGACAGAATATACAGGTTTGACCTGTTTTATTGCAGTAGCTAGATTGAATTCAACTATGAAAAAAATGGGTTAAACCAGCAGAGCAGTTCACGTATGTCTCAATTGAAGTAGGATGAACACATTCCATATATATGAGAATATTATGAATTTATGACGTTTCAAAAGTATGAAAAGAAAAGAAATTCATGGCCATGATTAAACTGAGCTTGAACTATTGTAGTGCAGTTTCATTTCAAAATTTATTTGACTTCCATAAATATGTCTCATTTGAATTGGCACTAAAGATAGAATTTACTTTCAAGAACTCAATCCAAAGGTGCTGACCTGCTAGAGGGCAGTATATTACAATTTCCTACAAACGAACTTCAGATGTGTCTAGCAGGGCATTTGACATGGCTGACTGCAAAATCAATAATAAGAGGTAAACCTTTTGGTTTGTATAGCTTTCATCCGCAACCTTGTACACCATGAAAAACCTTCCAACTAAAATTCAAGCTGTTGGGATCTTATTCAAAGTTGAATTTAAACCCATGGACCGGTGCAGTTTCTCCAAGCCAATCCAGCATGTCTGAAAAACAAATACCACCTTTCTAGTCATGAATTTAATTTTGACCTCAATCAGCTGTTTGATTTATTTTATATAAAACAATTATAAACTTGTGTTTAGAAAACATGAATGGATAACATTACTTCAATTTACCCTTCTAAATGAAATTTCAGTGGAATCATCATCTGTCTTCCAAATTCACCACAATACTTAGCAGAATCTTGGCACTGACCACACATAAAAACTGTTCAGTGACTACGTTTAATCGAAAATGACATGAATGCTCACTGTAAATAACATAAATACAAAATGTTAGGTTTCCATTACACTTGCAATTCCAGTCAAGTATGAAACTGAACAATTAACTAATTTAAGGCTAGTTGAATGAATGCAATATTAATTAAGTTAAATTTGAAAGGAGAAAGACAAGAAAGATAACACAGACAGAAGAAGTTTTTGATGGTTAGAGGTTGATGAAGTAAGTGAAAGAAGGAGAATTACCAGCTCATCATCCTTGCTCGTTATATCCATCTACCGTCAATCTTTATCCCACGGACATGGCAGATTTTAGGCCAAATGTGGCGGTCCTTTTTGTGGCATCGTTTTTGCAGCAAGGGACACCCCATAATAATTAATTTTGTTAGAGAGACAGGCAGCCTTTCTCCCGCGACATTCTCCAGCGTTTTGCAATTTTCAATGTACAATTCGCGTAGGGATGTGAGATGGAGAAAGCCCATGCAGTCCAGAGTCTCCAGACTTGAGAGGTTACAGAGACGTAGAGACTTAAGGGAGGGAGGCAGCAAACCCTCCTCTGGGAAGGAGTTGATGCCATCACATGGTCCCCACACATCGAGAGAGGTAACCATGTCCATGCATACCCATGCTTTACCGCTTAGTAGTTTCTCACAATTGCTGATCGAAACTTTTATCAAGTTTGGTGGCATACCTCCTACAGGGAATGACTCAATTTGTTGGCAGTTGGATATGATAAGATATTCCATCTTTGGGAAAAGAGTTCCCATCTGATCGGGCAACGACTTCAACTTATCACAATCATAAAAACTAAAACAAGTCAAATTGGGCGCAGACAATCCTTCTCCCAAGAATGATACAAAGTTGGGACAGTGGCCAATCTCAACACAGTTCAAACTCTTCAACGAATCTGATCCAGAGACCAAAAGTGATTCCATATTTTCACAGTTTGTGATTCTAAGAGAAGTGAGATTTGGGAAGATAGCCAATTGAAGAGATGTTAGCGATTCACAACTATTATTTATTGACAGTGATTCCAGTAATTCGTGTTTGTGTTGCATCGGGAATTTCATTTTTGTTAAACCACTGATACGAAGAGTTTTCAGCGATGCAGGAAGACGATCACCTGGAAACAATAAGGCTGACGAATAGTTCTGTAATGTTAAATATTTGAGGCAAGTAGGTTGGATGTTAGTGATGGCCTCCATCATGGACTCTACCATTGGGCCTCCTTCTACGTCTATACTTTCAACCAAAAGAGGAAACTCATGAAACATTACTTTGTCGCTTTTGCGTATCTCTAATGATCGAAGGGTGGGAGCCCTTGGGACAGAGGAGACAAGAAGCTCGCAGTTTACAATGCTGAGATTTTGAAGAGCAGGAAGGTGATTTGGCAAAGCTCCCTTTAGTTTGGGGCAATCAGTTATATAAAAGCACTTAAGCACAGGAAAAGCTTTTGAATCAAAGGAATTCCACACCTCCCAACAAGGCATATCAGAAATTTCTAGACGCTCAAGGGAGGGAAAGGGTATCACAGACGAACAATTTTCCATCTTAAAAAATTCTGCATCAATAGTCTTCACCGAATTCATGTCTGAAATATTGAGGAACTTGAGAGATGGTAGTTGTCCCATTGAAGGAAGCATGCAACAGTTATTACAATTATATAAACTTAGACGTGTCATGTGGCAGTAGCAAAAGTTCCCCATCCATTTCGGAAATCTGGTTCCTTTATAACCATCTATTGACAGCGATTTCAGGTCTTGGTGGGGTTGTAACTTGCTGAGTACATCTAGTTCAATTTGGAAGTCGATGATATTGTCATTGACTATAGACCATTCCAAGGATAGATGGGTAATATGTTTCTTATCCCTTATCCTGGCCTCCAATGCTTCTTCACCTTTGGTAACATTCTCCAATCCCTTAATAGAAAACGCACCACGGAGGTTTGGAAGTCCTCCCAGTTCTTTGATGCTATTCTCTGCACGCTTGCCTGCAATATAGAAGTCCAACTTCTGTAACTGATTTAGTTTCCCCATCCTTTTAGGCATCTCTTTTATGGGAATATCAAGAATTTCAAGATAACGCAAGTTTACAAGATTTTGCATGGCACTAGGCAACTTAGTCAGCTTATAGCAAAAAGACAACTTCAAGGTTTGTAGATTGTACAAATTACACACTGACTCCGGCAAAGATTTTATACTTGTACCAGTGAGATTTACATAACGCAAATGGATCAATTGACCAATTGAATCAGGCAGAGCAAACGGACTTTGGAAGTGACAAAACGATAAAACTCTCAAGTACTTAAGCATGGACACTATAATATGTGGTGCCATTTCGTTGTTGAATGGAGAAAAGACATAATTGGTCAGCAAGAATGTTCTTGGAGATTTAACTGTGTCAAAAACTTCAATATCGGAGACTGGATCACTGAACCTTGTAAAAGACAAATGACGAGTCTTTTTACTAATTTTGGTTTCTTTTCCAAATTCATCTGTCCTGAAATAAAATTCCCCACCAATGGATGTCGCTAGGTCATGCATGAGGTCATGCATTACGAAACAATTACCCCAAATCCGACTACTTGAACATTGGAAAAAGGATCTCGAAAGCAAATCATCAAAATACTCGTGACAAACTTCTTCTAAAGTCTTTCCTTTTTGGGGTGCTTTTACTATATCTTCAGCCATCCACAGCTGGATCAGTTCATCTTTTATAAATTCATAATCTTTGGGGTACAGTGAGCAATAAACAAAACACCGCTTTAAATGTGGAGGGAGATGATGATAACTAATTCTGAGTGCTGGAATAATTTTACACTGACCTTCAGGAAGTTCCCAGATCTCACTTTCAAGTACATTAATCCAATCCCTAATAGCCTGCTTTCTTCTCAACATCCCTCCAAGCGATTGTGCTGCTAAAGGCAACCCATTACACTTTTTAACAATCTCTTTCCCAATCTTTTCTAGGGTTCCTCTTTTCTCATTGGCTTCTGAGAGAGGAAATGCATGGTTTGCAAATACCAACCAACAATCTTCATTTGACAATTGGTTTAGATGATGTACGTTAACAGTTTGAAAAGGGACTCTAACAACCACACTTTCATTGCGGGTTGTGACAAGAATTTTACTGCCTCTAATCCCGCTTAGAAATGGTTTTGTAAGACTACTCCAGTTATCAAAATCCTCAATCCAAACATCATCCAAGACAATCAAGAATCTTTTACCTTTCAGTTTGTCCATCAGGTCAAGTTGAAGGGCATTTAGATCACTCAATTTACAAGGCTTTTTGGTAATTTCTTCTATCATAGTTTTTGTGACCTTCACCATATCAAATATATCAGAAACACAAACCCATGCCTTTAAATCAAATATCTGTTCCTTCAATTTGCCATCGTTGAACACAGATCTGGCCAAAGTGGTTTTCCCAACCCCACCCATGCCTACAATAGGGATCACAGACACCTGTTCACCATCAGTGCGATCCTCTAACACCAATTGCATTATGGCCTCCTTATCTTTGTCTCTACCGTACATACCATACCCATCTTCCAGAGATGTTGGTTGAGCTTTCCATTGCTGGTAGCTCTCCACAGGAATATCTTTCAAATCAAGACTCTCCTTTTGTTTTAGAATATCATCTAACCTTTCAACCATCTCTTCCAACTTACTAATACTAACAATCTTTTTCCTGTTGAAAATGCGAGAAAAGGAATTGCTTAACTCCTTTTGGGTAGCAGCTTTAGTAGAAACTTCATCAAGTAAGTCATCAACCTCATAGATAACATCTTTGAGAAGATCGAGCCACTCTTTGACAGTGGAGTCAGTGATTTGTCTCTTCTCAGCATCAGCAAGCACAACTCTAACAACTATCAATTGGTTCTTCACCTTTTGGAGCAACTTATCAGGCTTCTTTCCCCGGATCAAGTTAACAACCTCAGGAGAGGCAAGCTTTTCGAAAAGAACGTCAACGAAAGCAGAAAGTAGCGCACCACCGACTACGGCTAATGCCATTATCTCAACAGCAAAAAACTGGGCTGGTTCTTGATGAGGGAGATTTGGCCTGGTTTAATTAACTCTCTTCAATTTACCTTTTTATGCTCCGAGAGTACCTGCTATCAAAATAAACCTTGGGATATGTATTAAAAATTTTGATCGTTGAGATTGAAGATGCTTAGTTGGAAATCTACCGCTTTCTCCTTTTCAAAAGGCAAAGTTCATGGTCGGATGCCTTTTGCAAATTCAGCATAGGTATATTAATTAAAAATTCAATTGTTGAGAATCAAGACTTGTTAAATGAAACACTAGGGTCAGGAATATAAATTTATTTCACCTAGCGTTTTTCTTATTTACTTTCCTGTAAGTATATAGGAAAAATAATTATAGAAACACAGCCATATTTAATTGAGCCTGTTGCAAGTATGCTTAATGATGTAATAAATGTGGTCATAGTTTACGATGTGAAAGGCAGCAATTAAATCTCATGTATGGGCAAACCATATTCAATAGTGTGCCCATTTGCTTTTTGATATCACCTTGGCTCAGCACGGTCCTTGTAGACATAATCAATCAAAAGGTCAATTCTAATGAATAAAAATTTATTTGATGATATTCTTGAGTGATTTGGTTCACTTTCTTATGATACTCTTTAACTGGTTCTTTTTATTCTTCATTTTGTTATTTATTGTGGCTGCTAAAGATCTTTTAGATGAAATGAAAGAGCAGGAAGTTATTACTCGTTCTTTTCTAAAATATAACATTTTTAAGTAGAGATAACTTAACTTTCATAATAGGATTTTTTCTTCATCCTACAAGGAATCTTGTAAATATTTCTTTAGTTGAGTAATACTTGGCATGAACATGTAACATTTTTAGAATTCCACCTATCACTAACAAATATTGAACCTTCATTAGTCTGAAAAGACATCATAGATCTTAAAACATTACACCAAAAGTGTAATGTAATTCACATGCCATACACATTAGGGATGATCACCATAGTCACTACATAGGAGTGTCAAACCGAGTCAACCCACTAACCCGATATAAAAAAGGTATATCGAGTCATATGTGTTTCTGCTCGTCAACCCGGAAGAATCCGACCAGTCTGATCCGCCAATCTGTCGGGTTACATCACAGACCAACCCACTCCAACTCGTGGCCCATCTTCATTCATCCATCTTCATTCACCCACCCACAACAACACATTGGCGGAAAGAGAGAATCTTGCCTTCCTCATATTTTCATTACCTCTATTTTGTAATTGCATTGAATCATTTATTAATTTACAACATCAAATCCTTGAACATAGTCCAACATAATCAGAAATCAAAATTCAAAATAAAATCGAAAGAACGAAAAAGAGAAAAAGAGAAGTCGCATGGCAGAAGGGGAGCAACCCTAACGTAGACTTCGATTTAACGACAATGTTATTGAGCGGAAGAAGGGGAGGAGCGACGATTCTAGCAACGACTGAAGAACGGAAAAGAAAAGTCATGATGAAAGAGAACCCTAACGACAACTTCGACTAGAAATCCTAACTACGACGACGGTATCACCGGTGATAACCTTAATAAGTTGAACAATAGCGTGAGTAGAGATGGCAAATAAATCCGCCCCCGTGTGTATTACCCAATGTAAGACCCGGGAAAAATTAGAGTAACGGAGGACACATGAGAAAAATTAATGGCTTGATTAATATTGTTGATTTATTTAATTTAATTAGGTTATTAAATTATGAAATATGAAATAATTATTATTTGAGTGATTTATGTTATTTTTGTATTTATAATAATTATTTAAGTGATGTAAGTTATTGTTCTTTTATTTTAAATTTTAATCTAATTATGATTTGTTGAAAACGAGGTTTTATAAAATAATAAGCGCGCACAAAATCGTGAATATGCATGTAGCTTAATGGTTGTGGTATGTGGTGTGTGTGCGAGGATTGTGGTTCGAACCTTGTAGGCTGAATTTTGGAGGTGTTGGTTTAAAATCATTTTTTTCTCTTTTAAAGTGTGGGGCCCACAAAACTTTGCAATCAATTTTCTCTCTCCTCAATTTCGTTGCAGATACGTGATTTGTATGCTGTTTTTTCTTTTTGTTTTTTTTTCTCTCCATTGTTGCCACGAATTACAAAGAAATAAAAATGGCCACCTAGATATTGTTTTATTTCAAATCTACAAAATCTTAACCGAAGGTGAGGGTTTCGGGTTGATGATAGAGTGATGCTGTTAGGATATATTAGATGAGTTAAATTAGAGTTTCAAGAAAATGTGAGAAAAAGAGGAGCGGAGTAGATGAGAGAGGAGCCGTGAAGATGGAAGTTGGGAGGAAAATGTTTGTTGAATGTTGCAGAACCAGGTAGGGGAAGCCAACCTTTTTTATGTTATTCTTTAGCTTGTTTTTCTATTTTTGCTTCTTCTTTTGGGTTATTTGCACCGCCATTACTGTCATGGGTGCTGGGTGTTGTTATCATCCAAATATTACATGAAGCTTTGTGCGTTGGGTGATTTTTATGTGTACATGGTGCCACTCTTTTTGTTTGCATTTATCTTCTCTTCTTTCATGTATGCGGTGCAGCCATGCATGATGGCTTGGTCAAGGGTATTAGGACTTGAATAATACGGGTTGTTCAAGGTTTGAATGCATAGGGTGAAAGCTCAGTGGAAGTGTGGGAGCAGTGGTTTCTTTCTTTTGTCTTTGTGTTCAAAACAGGATTTATAGACCTTATTTGCTATCATGTGCATGGTATTTGGATTCCAGGTTTTTTGAGTTAACCTTAGTGGGTTCTATCAAGTGCCTTGTAGAAACCTTAATGTGCATGGGGTTGTTTACCATGAATGAATGAATTACGCGTTAGAGGGCTTTGCTTTGCTATGCATGGGTTGCTTGGAGTTAACATGAAGGAAAAATAGGGGTGCTTAAATGAGGTGGGACATCAAAGGGAGTATGGCCGTGGGTTTTTCTTCTTTTGTCAAGTCTAGGTTGTTTTTTTTTTAAGTCTTAGGGTTGGTGGTATAATTAAAGGGGTTGCATGTTATATTGCATGGATAGAAGAAAAACGAAGCAAACATGGTTGGAGATGTTTTAACGTGTTACAGCTTTAGGGGCAGTGCATGGTTGTATTTCAGATGGGTGCAACTTTAGTTTCATTCACACTTCATACCACATGTTTAATTCTCTCTCATCACATGTTTACTTTGATTGGTTGAGGGTCCACATGCATTTTCTCTCACCTTGGTTTCTTTCTTTTCATTCACAATGCAGTAGTTTTGTGCATGGATTGACTTTTCTCTTTCTTCATCTTTCAATTCTCTTTCACGTAAATACATGGGCACATATAAATTACATTCACTTTGTTTTTAGTTCACTTATTTCATGTCATGAATTTTAGTGCAGCTACGTTATTTTTAGTCCTTTCTTCTTTTTGCAAATTTCATGTTGATTGGTTGGTAGAATACCATGGGGTCCACATGCTTTTCATGCATAGAGTTGTTTCCTTATTCTTTTTGGTATTTTTGGAAAGTTATTGTTTGGCATGATAATATTAAATAATACTATGATATTATCTGGTTATCTATACTTATTAGTGTGACCTTGCTTGATTTGAATTACGTATGTTTTCATGGGTTGCATGGTTATGGAGTTAAAGTGATCGTTTGAGGATAGTTACTTGTGTGCAACGTTATGCCTGTGTTAGAATGATTGTCATTTGTTGGGTTCGTTGTATAAATGTATTATTTGATAAGTTGATGGGTTTATGTTATGGAACTTTATTTCCCATACATGATGCGGTGGTGAGTATTTCGTTGGCAATATGTAATTCTCATGTATTTGATGTTGAGAGTATTTTGCCTTGTTGAGAATGCTTGATGAAATGAAATGTGGTGTGAGGTTTTCCATACCTAGGAATCCAGTGGAGACTCTTTCGCTTGTGTGAAGCAGTGGAAAGAGGTCATCTTCGCCTGTGTGAAGTAGTGGTAGAGGATTGGTTCGAGTGTTGTACCCTCTCGTCTGTGTGAAGTAGTGGGGAGGGGAAAGATGTTTCTCCTTATTTCGTCTCGTTGCGAGTATAGTGCTCGATGTGCGATGCATCGACGTTTTTACTCATAATTCCTTGAGGGATAAGGGAGACAGTCTGACTGCATTAAGCAGGACACATTAAACCGTATGTTCTAGGAAACTAGATGTTGTTGTGGGGTGAGAGGCCACGGAAAACCAAAGCTTGATTATGATCATTATGTTTGAAGATATGTTGATGAATGTGATGCTATGTTTGGTTTAATATGTTTGGATTTGGGGTTTGTGTGTTCAAACCAAGGATGGATTGTGATCATAATGCTTCCGTGTTACTTGAGTGCGACATTGAGTATTATTGGACATGTTTTATTTATGAACTGCTTTTATGAGTATCATTATTTATGGTTAGCTTACCCCTATTTGTTTGTTGTGTGTTTGTTGTATGTGCGATGATCGTATAACGTGTGTGTTATACGAGAGCAGATGATATTGCAGATAATCTTGACATGGAGTAGATTGACGAAAGGCTAGGGTGGACTCGAGAGTTTTTATAATATATTTAGTTGTGTTTTAAATCAGATACTAGAAATTATGTAATTTTCTTTTGGTCGCAAATGTTATTGGAAGTTTTTGAAAAAGTGACGGTGTGAACTATGTAATTTAAATTAAATTAAAAGTTTTTATTAGTACATTTTCAATGTTAATTCTTTTGTCGCTAAACGCAAAAATTTTCTAACATTCCGTGACATTCCAAAAATTGGGGTGTTACACCCGAACCCGTCCCCGTTTTGACGGGGAATCCCCGTATTAATTGGGTATGGGTATAGGTATGGGAAATCCCCAACTTTTTCAATTGGGTATGGGGATGGTTATGAGGATGTACATATCCCGTCATAATACCCGTCCCCGCCATATCTCCATCATCATTTAAATTATTAAAATATTCACAATTAGTTAAGTAACCCTATATATATATATATATATATTTTGTTTTTTCAATTTTTATTTCTTCTAGTTATTTGGTTTGTCATGAAACTCATTCACATTTCCAATATATTTTTCATCTTATCATAACATTTATGTAATTATATTAAAATGATGTATGTCAATTAAAATTTTTTATGTCTTGTATTTGAATATTTCTATTATTTTTTAATATTTTTATTTATTGTATATTTTCTTTTCACATGAGTATGTTTTAGTACTCTCATTAAGTGTTTAATAACATAAACCTTTCATTTACTAGGTAATATAAAAAAATTCTTTACTTATTTTTATTAATTTTTGTTTCGTTCGAAGAACTTTTTTGTTTCGCTAAAACAATTATTTCTCAACCATTGAGTATATATGTTGATGTTTGGAAAGTGTTCTTAGATGTCTAAGCTATTTTTCATCTTATCATACCCTTAATTATATATTCGTTTTCTTTTGTGCGATTTCTTTCAATAGTTTATCAAATTGTTTCTAAGGCATACATTTGTTAATTTTTTAATATTTTTATTTGTTGTTTATTTTCATCATATAGAATACTATTTGAGTATATTTTATCCAATTATTTTTTATTTTCTAACTCTTGATATCAATTACACTGTAATTTTTCATTATAATTGTATAAATAATTTTTATTTACTACAATATCAAAATTTAATGTAATTACCATGAATATTTTTTTATCACCACCCAACATATATTAGAGTTCAAAAGATACAATATCCATGTTAAAATTTTATTATTATGTTTATTATTTATTTTTTGCGTCATTTTGATTATGTGATGTATTATCATTTTTATACAAGCACTAGCGAGAGGCATGGGAACATTTTTGAACTATGTGTCACTCAACCTGGGAGATGTAAATTAAGGTTGTTTGGGATCATCCCTACCAATTTGAACTAAGCCCTTGATAAAAAACAAATTTGCATGTTTTGACACGCATGCACAACTTGTTAAGAAATGATAAAAGGGAAATCAAAAGGAATATAAGAAATAAATTAGTAACATTTTATTAGTTAACATTTTTCACTATTACATTTTAGAAACAAATCAAAAGGGAAAAGAAGAACAAATACTATTACATTTTTCACTTTTAGTAACATTTTATTAGTTACAATTATTAAAAATGTTACTCTAGATTATATTTATAAGTATATTCTAACATTTTTGAAATAAATGTTACTATAGATTATATTAATAGTTGTAATTAATATAACTTACACGCTCCTAATTCACAATCTTCTTCTTAGGTTGGACATGTTTCCCCTTCTTCCTCTCCACCATTGGGCTTCCATCTTTAGTGAAGTCTGCACATTGTTAGTCGTCGCAGCCGCGACACATCAACAACTGTTGCCACGACTGACGTCGACGTAGGCAATCGCTAGCACCTCCAATATCATGTGGATGCTAGATGAGGACCATCCTCCCCATCTTTGCTCAGGGTTTCTATACACTAATTGCATATAAAAACAAAATATGGTTATGAGAAAATATAAAAAGTGTAATTTGATATATTTTGTGTTGCTTTTGCTTGTACAATGAAGGAAATTATGAAGTTGGTGCTAAGCCCCAAAAGTTGCAACTCAAGCTAGAAAGATGAATTGAGAAAAGTAAAATTTAAGCATGCGACTGAGCAACAAAATTTGGCGCTAAGCCACATTTTAAGAAACCTTCATTGCAAGGAAACATCAAGTATACTTGTTAGAAAAGTCAGACCCTCATCTAGGTGCAAACAAGTCTTTGGCGCCGTTGTCGGGAATTTTGTTAAATTAGATTAGTGTTTAGTGCAGTTCAAACGAACCTTTTTTGAGTTCAGTGCAAGTTTTAATGGTTCAGTACAGTTCAGTATATTTTGCCCAACCCCACTGTCAAGTATTGTACGATCAATGTATATATATGAGCAAACCACAAAATTCATGTTCAATTTCAATAGTGTGCCCATTTGCTTTTTGATATCACCTTGGCTAAGAACGGTCCTTGTTGACATAATCAATCAAAAGGTCAATTCTAATGAATAAAAAATTATTTGATGATATTCTTGAGTGATTTGGTTCACTTTCTTATGATACTCTTTAACTAGTTCTCTTTATTCTTCATTTTGTTATTTATTGTGGCTGCTAAATATCTTTTAGATGAAATGAAAGAGTAGGAAGTTATTTACTCATTGAGAGAGATTGTATATCATAAGTTTCTTTTCAAACTTGGATTTGTTGACCTCTCTCAATGGTATTTGACCAAATTGTCTTTGGTACTTCTAATAGTTGTGAGGTGCAATGTACCTACTGTTGGGATTTTTAGGGCTTTTAAAAATATGAGAGATATGAAATATATGAGAGATATATGTGATATGTTATATGGAGGAACATCTTTTTTGTATTTTATTGATATACCCTATATATAGAGCAAAATATAACAAAATATCAAGTATAAAATATTTAGAATATCTCACTCCTAATTTAAAATAATAACTAATTTCCGAAAACTGAAACATATATTTAAAACTGAATTATTTCCTAAAAACTAATTTAAATAAAACAAGATATTAAGTAATATTCTCAACATTCCTCCTTGCTTAATATCTGCTTATTTAAATTTTATATCTTCATATTTGATTCTCTATCTTTTAATGCTTGACTTTCTCCTCTTTTTGTGCTTGCAATATTTGTTTTTCTCCTTATTCCATGGCATCACATCTTTCTTCAATTTGGCATCATCCTTCATATTATTTCTTATATCAGCATCATCTTCTTTTTCTTTGTCCGGTGTGGATTTCATTGGAGTGGCATTGGACCTTTTGTGAATATTAGAATGTGAAACTCCATCTACTTTCTTCACTTGGACATCTACTTTCTTCCAGAGATATTTATCTTCTAATTTTGATCCTTCTTTCATGCTCACTTTCTTTGTAGCAAATTCCTCCTTCATAAAATCCAACGCAAATCTTTTGTCTTTCATGTGGACTTTGAATACCTCTATGTTGTTAGCATTTTTTTTATCACGCATACTTTATTTTCAAAGGAGACCTTATAACCTTTCTCTAACAATTGAGCAACACTTAACAAATTCTGGGTAATCTCAGGAACATATAAGACATCAAAAATTAATTTGATACCTGAATGAGTTTTAATTGAAACTGTTCCTGTACCTTTCACAGCAAGTTGTTCTCCATTCCCGATTCTTACCTTGGAAATATTTGACTTATTGAGCTTCTTGAAAATTTCTCTATCATGACTCATGTGGTTTGTGCAACCACTATCTATAATCCAATCTTTTGAAGATTCGTTGGTTGTGACACATGATGTTGTAAAAAGTATATCGTCCTCTGATTTATCCTCATCTGATTTATTCTCCACAATCTGATTATCTTCTTGAGAATCTTTAGATTTGCATACCTTTTCCACATGTCCCAATTGACCACATTTGTGACATTTGACATCTGGCCTCCACTGACACCAATTGAGTTGATGAGCTTTTCTCTTGCAATGGAGACAAGATGGAAAAACCTGTGTGTTGTTGTATTTGCTCCTTCTATTTTTCTTGACTATGAGAGCATTCTCTTCAGTATAATTTAAATTACCTTTAACTGCCTCATGATCTTCTCTCATCAATCTTCGTTGTTCTTGTGCTTGCAAGGCATGTATCACCTCTGTAAAGGTGATTGTAGACAAATCTTTTGTGTTTTCTAAGGAAGCAATAGATGCCTCATATCTTTTCGGCACCATCACCAGAATTTTCTCAACGAGTCTGGAATCTGAAAACTCTTTTCCCAAAAATTTTATCTTGTTGACAATACCCAACAATTTGTTTTAGTATTCTTTAATCGTCTCTAACTCTTTCATTCTTTGTATCTCGAATTCCCTTATCTAATTCAAAACTTTCACGCCTCGAATCTTCTCGTTCCCTTCATATTCTGCTTTCAAATATTCCTATATTTCTTTGGGAGACTTTAGTGTCATGATCCTGGTCATAATCATTTGTGAAACACCTGCAAACAAGCATGATTTCGCCTTTGTCTTTCTTGTTTTCTTTTCTTTATGCGCTTTCATTTGAGCCGCGGTGGGATTTTCACACAAGGGAACATCATCTTCCTCCACAACTTCCCATAGATCTAGCCCCTCTAGATATGTTTGCATCCTTACCGCCCATAGATCATAGTTTTCACCATCAAAGAGTGGAATAGCGACGTGTGACATATTTCCTTCCATTCTATCGGCAGTAAGAACAATGGCTCTTGATACCACTGTTGGGATTTTTAGGGCTTTTGAAAATATGAGATATGAAATATATGAGAGATATATGTGATATGTTATACGGAGGAACATCTTTTTGTATTTTATTGATATACCCTATATATAGAGCAAAATGTAACAAAATATCAAGTATAAAATATTTATAATATCTCACTCCTAATCTAAAATAATAACTAATTTCCTAAAAGTGAAACATATATTTAAAATTGAAATATTTCCTAAAAACTAATTTAAATAAAAAAAGATATTAAGTAATATTCTCAACACCTGCATAAATTAAAAATATTTTCTATGGAAGAGCAAATCGAGTGAGTGGAACGTGGTTGCTAACAACGGGACAAGAGAAGAAAAGGTGGCTAGTAGTTTCAAGAGAAACTTTGTAAAGATCGCATCTAGAGCAAAGATTGATCCTGCATTGTTGCAACTTTGAATCTAAGGGCAATCTATTTTGAAAAAATTTCCAAGTGACTAAGTTCCTTGCAGGAGGAATGTAACTAGCCTAAATGAGACTGGACCAAGGTTATGTTTGTGATTGTTATGAAATGAACTTTTTAGCAGGTTTAATAAAAAGACAACCATCCTCTTCCGCAACCTAAAAGGGAGCATCTTCATCATTCACAACCTTAAGGTTTTGAAGGCATTCTTATAATCAGGAAGGTATTGAAAAATTTGATTAGGTAGCATCCAACATTCTAACCAAGCATCACAAACTCTAGCCTTTAAACCCAACAAAGGTGGAACTTGAAGATACTCCATTAAAGGAGCATGAGTACACCATTTATCCTTCCAAAATCTAATAGTTCTACCTTTTCCCAAAACCCATCTAGTGTTGTCATGAATGCAATTCAAGTTAGCTATAATGCCAGGCTAGACAACAGAAGCACTGTATCTTGCAAGGATAAATTCATTACATTTTAGAAATCTCTTATATTGAAATTCCCGAGTGAGTTTCAATTTTTAGATTTATGGCTCCAAGACCTCCTATGGCTTTAGATTTACAAATTGTGCTCCACTTAGATCTAACAAGAGCTCTAGTATCCATGCAACCAACCCATATAAAATTTCTGATCCCTCTTAGAAGGGAAAGGCCAAGGAGGCATCTGAAGCTGCAAGGTCCTCGGCCTTCCAGCCCACAAAAGAAGAAAGCAAATACAACCCCACCCCTCACACCTTCACCACCACCCAACAAAAACCCATTCCCTCAACCCATCCCATTCACTTCCCCTCCACCCTACCAGGGCACACCGCAGCCCCTACCCCTGCTACTACCCTCCCCACCACCCAGGTCCCCTACAATATACCCACCACCCTACACACTACCCATGCCCTACCTTACAACCCACACTACCTCCCTGCGACCCACACCTCCCCTCACAACTTCACCTCCACCTTTCCCACTCTTGTCCACCATCCCATCCCCCCATCCACTACCACCATACCAACCCAAACGTCGCCACCCCTTCACCGACTTCATCGCCGTCACCCCCCTTCCCGCCCAGTGGGAACCCTTCACACTAGACCGCTACACTGGTAAAACCGACCCCAACGAACATCTTAAAGTCTACATCACCCATGTTTCCCTGTACACCTCTCAAGACGCAGTCTTCTACAAAGCCTTTCCCATTACCCTCAAAGGCCCTGCTCTAGAATGGCTTACAACCCTCCCACCTTACTCAATCGAAAGCTTCGACGCCCTCTCACACATGTTCTCAACCCATTTAGCTGGCAGCCGCCAACATCAAACTACTACAATCTCCCTCCTAGGCATCAGGCAAGAACAAGGTGAGCCGCTCAGGGCATTTATCAATCGTTTCAGTAAGGTAGCCCTTCGTACCCCACACCTCAACCAGGAAATGATCCTCCAATGTATGGCCCTTACCCTCCAACCCGCCCCTTCGCCAACAATGTCTACCTCCACCCACCTGCCTCTATGCACGAGCTCAAGTTGCATGCTGCCGACTATGTTCGCATGGAGGAAATGCAGACCCTCCACACCAAATTCTGTAATGACTATGCAGCCACAACCGCCAACCCCACCCTACCACCCCTCCACCCTGATACCCGACCACGAGAGCCCCGCCAACCTTGCTTTACTAGATATGCTCCGCTTAATGTCCCTAGATCTCGCCTCCTTGATGAGGCCTTACAAGCTGACCTCATCCCGCCACCACGCAAGACGACCACTCCCCCCAATGCCGATATGACCAAATATTGCCACTACCACCGCAACCATCACTTTCACGGACGACGACTTTCACGGCCTCGACCACCAACAAGACGACCCCATATTCATCACCGTTGAAATCGAAAACTATGCAGTCAAGAAAGTCCTTGTTAACTAGGGCAGCCCTGTTGACATCCTCTACTGGGCAACATATCAAAAACTCCAACTCCCAAACACTATCATGGTCCTGTATGATGAACCAATCTATAGCTTTTCTGGAGAACAAGTTTCCACCCGCGACTACATTGACCTTCACACCGTATTTCATGATGGAGCCCAAACTAAAACCATTCCCATCCGCTTCCTTATCGTTGACGCGCCTACATCCTATAATGTCCTCCTTGGCCGTCCCTCGCTCAACACCCTCGACGTCGTCGTTGTAAGAACCGTAGAATTTAATTAATTAAATAAATAATTCATTAATAAATACGGGAGGGGTAATAATTATGACATTAAATTATGGTTGGTATGATGTGGAAAAGTGCTAGCTCATGTGGTTGAGAGCACTTTGATTGTGCGAGAGGACTTGGGTTCGAGTCTTATGTATGCTAACTTTTGATGTTATGGTTTTGTTATTTAAATTTATGAAAACATGTTCTTGTATATTATGATAATTGAATTGTGATTCCTAGCAAGAAATATGAATTGGTTAAATGGTTTGATATAGACTTGGTGATTACATGGTTGTGGGTTCGAGCCTTGGAGAACTTATATTAAACTTTATATTTTTGGCATTTTTGGTTTTGACGTGAATCTGGAAAGGTGGGAAGGAAACCTAAGTGAGTGGGCAGCCAAAGGAGGCTGGAAGGGCAGCCATAGGGAGGGATTGAATGGCACATTATGTCTTATTCAATGCCATTTTCTGGTAATTAATCACTTAGTTTAGGCACACTTTAAAAAGGAAAATTAGGTTAAGGGTTAAGGTTTGACAAGCTGGGAAACTATACCTAAAGAGAGAGCGAAAATTTGAGAGAGTGTGACTTTGAGTTGCTGAGTAGTGAGGAAGCAAGGAAGGTGGATGATCAAGGGGGAATCTTACAAATTGTCAAGCTTAAGCGAAGGAGAACCAAGTTAGAGGAGCTGGACTCTGCTGTTTTATTTTAAATAATGATAATATGTGATGTATGATAAATTGAATGTCTATCTACTGTTGTATTCATGAATTTCTGTGTTTCTGGAAAATTTCCAGAAACCGCCTGGCGGGCGATGAACCACCGCCAGGCGACTCATCTGTTTTAAGCTGGTTTTGGGGTTCTGGAAGGGAAACCGCCTGGCGGCACACTCCCAGCCACCAGGTGACGCATGGGGTTCTTATCGTTTTCTGGGTTTTGGGATGAAGGGCCTGGCAGTGTTGATCCATCCGCCAGGCGACGCAAGCGTTAGGTCTCGAATTTGATAATTTTGGGGTTCTAGGTGATTTCCAAACGGGGAAAACTCTAGGATAAGTCATAGAGAATAATTGGATGTCGAAATTCTTGTTGAATGTTGTGATATAAAAGTTTAATCGAATAGAACAGTACAACTAGGTATTAAGGTTGGAAGATTGGGAAAGTTTGGTGTTGTAAAGTGCAGGTGAGTGGAAGTTCTAAAAGGAAAATTTATGGAGAAGGTACAGTTGGATAAGGGGCTTTATATACGTGAAATTGTGAGGTCTGGGTGGAGTCTGGAGTCTGGATGGTGTATTGCAGAAATCTGGAAATTTCCAGAACTGATGCACCGCCTGGCGGGACGGAGCTTGCCGCCAGGCGACGACGATGGTAGTGCAGGAGTGGCGTTTTTCTTGGTTGAGGGGAAAAGCTGAAGGTTAAAGGAAGTTTTGTATGATAATGAGTTCAGTTAGAAGACAATTGGGGTCATTGGAGATGGAGAGTTTTATGAAATGAAATTTACCTAGATGGTGGGTAGGTTATGTGAAAAGGAGTACGTGAGAATAACAGAGAACCAAAGTAGATTAGATCCTGATATGAGTTAAAATTGGTGTGATGGTAATATGTGATTTTGAGTTAAATAAGTTAGAATTCTGTTTTATGTGCGACAGGTTGAATTGTGAAAACGTAAGGGTAATTGGTACTCTCAAGTTAGAGATTTAGGACAAGGATGGTGAGTTGTAATGGTGAATTATATTAACCTTGGTGACATTTTAGTTTGTTTTGGGGATATGTAGAAAAGCATTGGAGAGGAATTATAGGGTGAGGTTTGGGGAAATTGAGTCATATAGTCTGGCTGGACTGTCTGGAACTCGTTCTGTGCAGCTACTGGTATGGCGCCTGGCGGCAGGGTGAATGACCCGCCAGGCGGTCGCGACTGAGGTTACGTGCTTTGACGCACTTGGCGCCTGGCGGTACGCGACACCCGTCAGGCGATCTGGGAGCTGGCAGTGCTTGGCGACACGTGTCCCCCGCCAGGCGATCTATACTGCTGCAGCTTTGAGTTTTCATTGTGAATTTGTGATCTACAGTGTGTCTAGTGATGCTTTAAGGGTGAGATTGCTGGTGTTCCTTGAGTTGTGGCTCGGAACGTATTCCTTGAGTTGTGGCTCGGGATAGGGGTTAAGAACGTGGTATTCCTTGAGTTGTGGCTCGGAATAACATCTCTTGAGTTGTGGCTCGGGATGGCGAATGGACACGAGGAACCCTTGAGTTGTGGCTCGGGTTGGCGAGTGTTGCCGGTGCGAGTGTGCTGGTTGTGGCCAGTACGGATGGGTCCAGATAGATTGCCCTCCTCAGTTGTTGGTTGACGATTTTGGTAGTCTTGGGACGAATACGGACTATGTTCGTATATGGGAACTCTACCTGGCGTTGCGGTGTATGATCCGTAGCATGTTTTCCCGCACGTGCTCTATCAGTTGTGGCCGATAGGTATGGCAGCAAGTCACCTTGAAGAAATCCTTAGACATTGTAGAACACGAATAATCTGATTGGGGGTCAGATGGTAGAAATTTAAGGACTGGGCAATGTGATATGTTGATGTTATGTATGATATCTTGTGTTTATATGCTTATGTTTCTGCAACTTTATACATGTGAATTAATTGTTAAGCTCACCCTATCTGCGTGTGTTTGGCGATGATCGTGTACGCGGTACACGGGAGCAGATGTTTGTGATGCAGGTGGCTCTGGTGCAGCCTAGTCGCGGAGAGGGGATTGACTTGGGGAAACTATTGCGTTTATTTACTTGATTTTGAAAACATATGTAAACCCTGACGGGTGACTTGATAATATTGTGGATTTTGGTTTTGTAAGGAACGTTGTACATTTTATTCGCCCATTTAATAAAGTTTTAAATTTTCCCGCGTCTTGGGAAAATGAGGTACTATTAAATGCAAGATTTTATTTATTTCATTTATTTAATTATATATCAGTAATATCCTAGCGGAATGTTACAGTCGTCTCCACCCCTCACCTGGCCATGAAATTCCCTTTCCCTTCTAGCGACATCCTCATCGTTCATTGCGACCAACGCCTGGCACGCGAATGCTACATGGCCAGCCTACGCCCACAACTCCCAATCCAGCAAACCAACCACATCAAGCGACAACCTGGCTCCGGGATCGCTCTATCGGGAGAAGATCTAAACCCTAGAGTGGGACGAGATGTTCGTCTTGAACTCGTCGAAGAAACCTCCCCCCTGGAACTTCCGAATGGCCACTCCATCATCCTAGGCACCGGATTAAACTCTGATGAGCGTGCCATCATCACACCTGTTCTAGTCAGCAACACGGACCTTTTCGCTTGGTCAGCTGCTGACTTACCTGGAGTAGACCCTCTAATAGCATCCCACAAGTTATTCATCTACAAAGAAGCCCGCTATATCTCTCAGAACAAATGCAAACTCGGCGAAGAATGACGCCTAGCGGCTAAGGCCGAGGCCGATAAGTTACTGAGCGTAGGATTTATTGAAGAAGCTCAATACACCACTTGGCTTTCTAACGTAGTCTTGGTGAAGAAAGCCAACGGCAAGTGGCGGATGTGTGTAGATTACACAGATCTAAACAAAGCCTGTCCTCGAGATGCCTACCCTTTACCTAACATTGACCGACTTATTGACAGCGCAACAAGAAATAAAGTACTCAGTTTCTTGGATGAATATTCTGGTTACAATCAAATCCTCATGGTCGCATCCGACATGAACAAAACCGCCTTCATCACAGACGACGCCAATTATTTTTACAGAGTTATGCCTTTTGGTCTCAAAAACGCCGGAGCAACCTACCAACGATTGATGGACAAAGTTTTCAGCCATCTGATGGGACAATGTGTCGAAGTATACGTCGATGACATGGTTGTCAAATCTCCAAGCCATCACGAACACACACAGGACCTCTCAGCAGTCTTCTCCGCATTACGCCAATACAACCTTCGCCTCAACCCCGACAAGTGTGTATTCGACGTCGACCGCGGTAAGTTCCTCGGCTTCATGCTAACCCAGCACGGCATAGAGGCCAATCCTGGAAAGTGCAAATCGATTATCGAAATGCGTAGTCCCACCAACATCAAAGAAGTCCAACGCCTCATAGGCCGCCTTACACCATTTCCCGCTTCCTGCCCAAACTAGCTGAACAAACCTAACCCATAATACAACTCCTCAAAAAATCCGCCAGGTTCACACATGAATAATAATAAACGATCACCATACCTACACGCAAAATCATTCAAGTAAGCGGTATGGGCTGACCTAAGCCTAACCGGCCTGAACCGGTAACATAAGACACTAAGAGGAATAACCTGCCTAAGACAGCATATGAGCAACACAAACCGCCAAAAGGGAGTAGTCAGTTTATGCCGACAACCTGAAGACACTCAATGAAACCAAAGCCCCCTGATATCCAGTGAGCCCCCAATAGTTGAGACTAAGGGCCTAGGCCTATGGCCCAAACAAGGCCCAACCCACGCAATGGGCAAACATAATTAATACTCTATAAATACACATGGACCCCACAAATTAAAGGTACGCATTCATTACTCCATTAATCACCTGATTTGACTTTGAGAGCTTTGGCGGACTTAAGCTTCAGAGTCCCTTCTGCAGGTAACCCCTCCGGGGTCCAAGCCGATATATGCAAGGAGGGGAGAAGCCAACCGAGGAGATAGCGGATATGGATAAGGTGATACTTGTGCCTAACTGATCTTATTTGTTCTCTGCAGGAACAGTGCTCCACTTAGATCTAACAAGAGCTCTAGTATCCATGCAACCAATTCAAATAAAATTTCTGATCTTTTTCTCCATATCCTTGATGAGCATGACAAGCCATTTATAAACTGTAAAAGAGTATTGCATTAGGCCTCCAACAACATAATTAACAAGTTGTATTCTACACATCATACTAAGCATCCTTCCTTTCCAGTTTTGCAGCTGAGCTTTGACCTTATTGGAAATGGCATTGAAATGTCTGAGCTTTGGTGCACCCTTCAAAATGGGAAGGCCGTAAAAGGGAGTGAACCTTTCGCAAACCCAGTTATGTGTTATAGAGTTGCAGAGTTGCCTAGGGGCATTGTCAGCCACATAGAAGCTACTTTTTTCTAAATTGACCCACTAACTAGAAGCAAGACCATAATCTTTCAAAATTTTCATCAAAGCCTTCAAAGATTTTTTATCCCCCTACAAAAAAGGAATACGTCGTTTGCATAAAGCATATAAGATGCAACATTACTAGCAATAGAATTTAGCATAAATTTTATGTTTCCAACTTGAAACGCTTGATGTAGAGCCCTGCTAAAACCTTCCTTAACAATGCCAAAAAGTAGGGGGAATAAAGGGTCACCCTGCCTTACCCCTCTAGAGCATCCAAAGTAACCAGCTGCATTACCATTAACTTTGATAGACATCTTAGCAGATTGTAAGATAGTTCTTATCCAACAACAAAATCGAACATTGAAACCCAATCTTTGAAAACATCAATAAGATAGTTCCAATCTAAAGTGTCAAACGCTTTTCTAATGTCTACTTTAAGAGCTACGTTTCCACCATACGACTTTTTATTAAGAAGATTAATAGCTTCAGATGTGGTAATGATGCAGTCTCTTATGTCTCTACCTTGCACAAACCCATTTTGATAATGTGTAATAAATTTATTAGCAATAGGAGCAAGTCTAGCTTCAATGATTTTAGTAATAATTTTGAATCTGAAATTAGCAAGAGCTATGGGTCTATAATCAGAAATAGAAGAAGCATTCGATAGTTTAGGAATGAGCACCAAGAGATTAGAGTTCATTCCCGGAAGCTCCAATTTTGAAGAAAGAATTGAGAGACATCCCGGATAACAATACTCCAAAAGTTTTGGAAGAAAATAGCTCCAAAGCCATCCAGACACGATGCGGTGTATTTGTTCATATCAAACACTGCCATTTTGACTTCCTCTATAGAAGGGAGAGTTGTAAGCAAATAATTGTCATCATCAGTAATTTGATTGTCAATGTTTCTCATGACAAACTCTTGAGTCGTGTTGTGTCTAATTTGGGAATCTTCCTTGTATAACTTCTCATAATACTGCTCTAGGTGGTATTGAATATCCTGTTGTGTTTCAATCCAAGTACCATTATCCAAGAATTTTGTTATGGAGGCAAAGGTAGCTTTGGATTTGGCAACTGTTTGGAAGAATTTAGTATTGCGATCACCTTGCACATACCAATTAAGATTAGCCTTCTCTTTCCAAAAAAGCTCTTCCATATGTTAGATGTGGTTAAGTTTCCCTTGTATACGTTTCTCTTGTTGTAATCTTTCTTCATTATAACCTTGTGTCTGAATCTTTGAATCTCATTAAGAGCCTCCCAAAACGGCCCAAGGACCTTGAGTTCTATTGTGTAAGTCAAGGAGGAAAGACCAGAGTTCTCTTCTCTTAACATAGTTAGTAGTTGCATAAACAGCCACCAACATGAAGGATTTTCCCTGATGATTAACATTTAGAACAATTGCCTGGTCACTGCAGCTAATAAGATCACAAAAGATAGAAGTTTTAGAGAAGCACCAAATATTGGGTGCTTTTATACCTCTAATATTATCATATTGAAGCTTTAGATTCATTCCCTGCCCAAAAGAGTTATGATTTCTTTTCTATTCTAACCATAGGTCAGCGATAATAAGAAAATCCACATAAGCATCGTTACAAATTCTTTTTAGGTGATTCTTAGTTTCAGCATTTTCCATGCCTCTTGCATTCCAAAACATAATTTTAAATAACATAAAAAATATTATGTTTTTTGCCCTTTGACGGGCTTTTTATTTCTAATGGGTCTACCTTTCTTCTTTGTTACCTGTTGGAAGGTGGCCTCCTCTTCACTATCCGATTGTAGGTCTAGCTCTACTTTCCACTCTGTCCCCCCAAAATATCGAAACTAGGGCTACATCTTTCTCCAACACTATCGAGGAAAGAGGTTGTTCATGTTGCAATTGAGTCAACCTTTGAGTTTCTGGTACCATCCCTTATTGTCCCTGTTCATCCACATTAGCATGATTGTGTTGTATATGCGCTTCTTATTATGATTGTACTAATTGCTGCATAAGAGAATTTTGTTGTTGTTCCTCTGAAGAATCTGATTCCACCCTACAGTGCTCAATGGGATCCTTCTCTAGATGACTTACAATGTGTTCCGCAGTGCCCAAGTACAACCCTTCATTTGCCTCATCATGAATTGGAATTGGTATGTGAATTGTGCCCCCTTTATTACAATTTGAACTTTCTGTTTCATCCACCCTTGGCTGATTGTTGTTGTGTTTGTTGTCTGTGTTCACTTTACCTTGATGAGTGCAAAGTGTTTCCTCCTTTTCCTTTGTGGCTTTGACATTACTCTTCTTTTTTATATTTTTTCCAAAACTTGTGTTCTGTGTCTTGCCTCCAAGGCCATTATGCTTACACGAGGCTAACGAATGACCAATAACATGACATAACGAGCATATGTCAAGTAGCTTTTCATATTCCAATTCAACTACTAAGGCAAAACCAGTTCTCTCCACATAACGAGCATATCTCAAATTCCATATCAATATCAACCAAAACTTTAGCAAAGAATCCACGAGACCTCGCTAGAGTGCATTCATCTAACTATAGATAGGTGTCAATGCCTCTGGCAATAGAGAACAAAGTCGTCGGTTTCCAGTATTCTAGGGCTAAACCTTTGAGCTTGTCACAACATTGCGTTTTTTTGAATTTTACCATGGGGGGATGAAGTCTTTGGTCCAAGCGAATACCCTTAGTGCTCCTGGATTGAGATGCCAAGAGCCCATGGCCAATGCTCTGCGCATATCTTCTAGTGAATGAAACTTGAACTCATAAAAGCCTTTCCCTAAGGGTATAACTTTCCAATCACATAAATCTTTACAAAGAAGTCTCAACTTGTGACACAACTCCTGATGCGTTAAAGCCCTATCTCCCTTAGTTAAAATAACTCTTCCATGAAGATAGTTTCTGCAGTCTTTGAGTTCATCTAGATAATCTTCTTCATTAATCTTTACCGTGACAATGTCCCCTTTAACTCAAGGTGTGGGAAATTGGCTGAGTGGCACACTGCAAGTTACATTTAACGCTTGAGCAAACGATTTCTTAAGCTTTGGTACCTCTTTCTTTGTAGATTTTTCCTTCACTACAAAAAAAAATTGCATTAACGGGATTTATTTAGCGGAGGTTAATATAACTTAACAAATGGATTAACTTAGGTTTTAAAACCTCCATTAAATTCCAAAGGTTAGTGTTAAATCTTTGTAAAATAGTGTAAGTTTTCAAAACCTTTGTTAAATTACAAATGTTTAACTTTAGACCTCCAAAAAATAGTGTAGGTTTTTAAAATCACCATTAGATTTTAGTGTTAAACCTCTAAAAAGTAGTGTAGGTTTTTAAAACCTTTGTTAAATTACAAAGATTTAGTTTTAAACCTCCAAAAATAGTCTATGTTTCTTTAAAACTCAAGTTCAAACTCTATGTTTCTTTAAAACTCAAGTTCAAACTCCAAAAAATATGTATGTAATGTTCCTTAAAAATTATTTATTAAAAAAATACATATATATATATATATATATATATATATATTATTTTTTAAACAAAAAAAGTCTTCCACAATTAATTCACGTGGATTTTGTTATATAAAATTATCCTAAAATAATTATCTTTATTATGATTTATTTTTTAATAATTAAATTAAGTATTGTTTTCATATTACAGAAAAGGTGTTTTATTTTTAGCATAATTATTATTTTAAAAAATATGAAAGTAATTTTATAATAAATAAAAATAATTTGCAACAAACTAAAAATCCTTTTTTTCTAATTAGAAGACATTATTCCTCTCACATTTGTCAAACATTGTCCTTTCTTCTTTTTCAACTACTTCACATGACCACAACACAATATTTTTTGCACCTCCTAGCAACGAACTTCAGTCTTCATACGCATTTTTGCTTTCTCTTTTTCTCCTGGCAACATCATTCTTCTTGGTCTTTCGCTCCTAGCATATAGGTTTGAATTTTAATCTCGGTGGTTAACTCTCTTTTAGTTTGTTTTTTTTGCATTTTCATTTTCTCTTCTTGCTCTCTCTCCCCTCTCATATACTCTCTCAGTGATTCACATTATTATTGTGATTTTCACATGTTATCGAAATGGTTAGTTATAGCATTTTATTATTAGTTGTTATTTTATTTTTTATAGGTACTAGTGTTCTCCCATTTCAGAGGTTCTAAAATTGTTATAGGTAGGTTTTCTAACTTTTTCTTTGATTTTCATTTCCAATTGTGGTTTAATTGTATTTCTTTTTTGTATAACTCTCTCATAGACATATTCTAATCATTTCCACAACAATCCTTATGTTAATCTTATAGGTTAACTTTTTTGGTATCTTCTAACAATGTAAAAGTTAGTGGGAGGGGGAAGTAACGTTGTAATCTGTAGAAAGAATTGTCGTCTTGTGGTGGTGAGAGTTGGAAGAGAATGTGATATTATATACTTTTGTGCTATAACTAGAGGTGGCTAAGTGGATAGTAGGAACCTTTTGCAAATTAAAAGTTCAATACAAAATTTCTTAAATATTGAAAAAGCACTATGTGTTGAGAATCATCACAAGATTTTGGAAAGGATAATGGTTGATCTTGCCTTGATGAATAACTTTGAAAGTGGATAATTTTTCTAACCTTATGTATTGAGCTAGATAAAATTATGAAAGTGGATAATTTTACTAACTTGATGCACTTTGCTTTCTTTGGATTCTACATTCCGTGGAAGTGCATCCAAAGCTCTTAAAAATCAGGTTAACAAAGTGTAAAGATTGAATCTTAAAAGTCATATAGCTAAGTTATTCTGGCTCCAAGCCATTAAACTATGCAGTGCACAATACATTTCTTTGAAGATTGAATCATTTTTCCAGTAACAATATGTTAGCTATGACTTTATACGCACAATACCATTTTGCAATTCAAGTCTCCAATGAAAAGAATATATAATTTATACGCACATTTATGAGTGTGAATGGTTTAGTGACTATGTGCATTTTTTATTTGATTGATCGTCTTTAATTAAAAATACATTATATAGATTCAATAGTTCATGTAGAAAAACACTAAAAAATGTGCAATAATATTAAATTCAGTATGCAATTCCCAAAGAATAGGTAGGAAATAATTAAATACCTAAGTTACTCCACCTTTCCAACATACGAGTGTCTTTTGTGTGCATTTTTTCTTTACAAACCCATTGGCGTGTGACCTCTCTAGTTTTCCTGTATTCTTAAAAGAGGATGGTGAGCATGTTCAAGCCAACGAACAGATCAAGTAAGTCTTTTTTAGCTATTAAGGTTTCAACAATGGCTTTAGTCATTTTATTACGCATACAAATATCCTTCTTCTATTACATAAGTCTACATGTTATTGTGAAAGTGAAGAATTGTGTATCTAGTATTTTCATAGTGATAGTGAGCTATATGGGTAAATTCTATTTTATAGGTACATGAACTCTAAAATCAGACGTTCTCGTACATATTTGGAGTGTCGTAAGAGTTCAACATCTAAATGGCCATAGAGCATATTGTATTCTAAAGAGGTATTAAAACCTAGTGCTTTAAGTCTTCCTACTAGTGAATAATGAAATTTGAGATTTCCCACTCTCATGCTTGATGGAGTTAGATTCAAATTATTGGTTACTCTTAGAAGATGAAATGTGATTGGGAAAAACATTGCAAGTAATTCACTGTCTAAAATTAAATTATTTCTCCTCTGAAAGAATTAAACATGGATTGTCGTACTATAGTAGTCACGAGACGACATCATGTTTTCTTGTCGTAATGCAAGTAGTTTCTTCTAACTTTCTATTCCAATAAACCAACATAAGTAATCAAATACACCCCTATTAGCCTACCCTTATTAGACAAAGCAAAATTTCCTATTAATTATAATTTACAGAGACGTAACTCTCACTCTAAAAACAAATTAATTAAGTCAATTATAAAGAGACTAATTAATTTTACAAAATTGTTTGCACTTGGAATTCTACGACCATCTACAAAAGAAAAAAAATAGTATCAATGCTATTTATTAGTAATACTTGACAGATAGACTAAGAGCAAATTAATAACAAGTGCATTGATGACCATTACAAATCAACCACCCATATCTCTGAAAAGGAAGAGAAAAAGAAAAACAATAGGAGCTTCAAGTGAACACCATACCCTTTGCAATAGATCTTGCAACTCATCCTTCTTTTTCCTCCTTTCAATCTCACGCTGGTGAGATACAAACTTTGCCACATGTATCACCTGCGGGATTCGAGCTTGCGCCCTCTTTTTCTCGGCTTCTAGCAATCCAAGTCATTTCATTTAACCAACAACTCATTTTTGGTGAATTGCAGCACGTACACACTCTTTATATTTGCTTTCTCGAGCCATCCTTCTCATCAATGTTTTAGATGACCTTTCTCTAAGAGAAGCCTTCTTTGCCTAAGAGCCTTAAGGATAAGCATCTGTTTAGCCTCTACCTGCTGAACATGTGACTCAACTTTTGTTCCAAGCTTCACACATTCATTCTCGTAGTGCATTTCAACTCCATTTCAACTCACTTGCCGAAATATTAAAATAGAGTTTTGTATTTTGCCTTCCCTCAAATATTCATATTTGATTTCCAATCATATTCTGTATTGTGCTGAATAGATTCATATTATGTACAACTCTGTTCTTGAAACTTTGATTTCCAACCAAACAACAAAATGCTTAGAATGCTTACCTTTGCTCGAGGAATCCCTAGTTTATGTAAATATCAATTTGATTTGCTTCTTTGATTCAGCATGGATTTCGGCAATGGTTCAAACTAGGGATAACGACGACAATCAACAATGAACATGGCCAACATCATGTATAATGATTCAAGTGGGGCAGCGAACACGTAGGGTCGTTAGTTTTGGTGGAGCACAACGAAGATTGTGCCAAGAAGGAACGACGCTAACGGTGACTTGGGAGGAACCATGGGTAAGCTAGGGTTGGTAGAAAAGATAAATTTCTAGTTTGGAGTTTTCACCAAGTGCCCAATGAAATGGAACGAACAAAATAGAGAAGAAGATAGAAAACTTTGTGATGGTTAATAAAAATTAACAGAAAATGAAAATATTTTTAACAGGTTTTTTAACCGCTATAAAATAATCGCCGATAAAAATGGTTTTTTGGTACTGCTAGCTAGTGTCATGAGTTTCTTACAAGATACCTATTGGTTCATTATGCCTATTTTGTCTTGAATTGGTAATAATAGTATGCTATATAAGACAAATAAAAAATTTATCGCTTTAAAGGTGATACTGAGAAGTGCCATCTGTAAAATTAATAATAAGTGCAAAAACAAATTATTTTCACGAGTAAATATGTAAGGGATTGTGGTGCAAAAAAATGACTATATCTATGCAGCAAAAGTATTGATTCTAGTTCCTTTATATTCACAATGTTTCCTAAATTTTTGTAAGAGCACCACATATGTTAAATGATAGAACCCATTTATATGTCAAGTGCTTTAAAAGTGTGTCCAAGTACACCACAATCAGCATATTAGTTTCCACTACTTCATCCAATGAATTGATATCTTCTTTTTTCACTTTATTTTCCATCCACATCCACCTTGAAGGAACAACAGAATATCCATAACAGATATGATTTTGTTTAATTTTAAAAAATGTATGAATTAGGATAAAACTCCAAGTTAGTGCCTCTTATGCATAATCATCCAACAGTTAACTTTCATCATAGGTGTTAGTTTTGAAATGGTTGAAAAACCAAGAAGGGGGGATTGAATTGGCTAGTTAAAACTTTAGGCTATTTTTGCAAGCTAAAAACCTCCTTTAATTGAATCAAATAGATCACCAAGTTAGGATGCAAACAGTATTGGACTATACACTTTCAGTTGATCAAAAACAGAGTTAACAGATTGATTTTACTGAACAGATTCTGTTCTGGTATAATCAATCGATTGAAACTGAAAAACAATCGACTGAAATACTGGGAAAAATGCAGAAATGTGAATTTGAATTTTAAATCAGAAACAATGCTCAAGAATGATCAAGATCAGTTCAAAATGATTATACAAACATGCTCAATGCTTCAGATGCTATAAAAACATGCAAGAACATGAAAAAGATGATTAAAGCACAAGTTCTTGAAACTTTAAAATGAAAAATGTAAGAGAGAAAGGTTAGAGAAGAGAGCACACCACGAATTTTTATACTGGTTCACTCAAACCTGAGCTACATCCAGTTTGTCAAGGCAACCTGAGCTTGACTTTGCACTATTTCAAAAGTTTTACAAAGAATCCACCCTTACACTTCCAAAATAGCAAAAACACCACAAAAGACTCTTGAATCACACAAGAATCACATCAGCACAGCAAGAACCCTCTTGTAGACTTGGAAAACCACCAGGCACACACACAAAGCTTGAGAAAGATCAAACCTCAGTGGTAGCAGAGCCTTGCCTACCACAAACCACTTTCTCCAAGCTTCAAACCAAGCCAAAAGCTTCAAGAATTGATCCAAGATCAATCTTCAACAGCTGCAACACCTATGATCATGAAGGAGAGAATTTCCACAAGTTTCCAGAACCAATTCGTGCTCTAAAATGATCAACAGACCTCTCTTTCGAAAATCACAACTTTTATAGTCAAACTGTTACGAAATTCAACAGGTTGATTTTCAAATCAATCGGTTGATTTCACTTAACTTAAGTGAAATCAGTCGATTAAAAACTAAATCAACTGATTGAATTTGTTGCAGTTTAAGACTATTGCAGCCAACCTTTTAACCTATTAAAAAATATTCAACAGATTAAAAGAGACATTTTAACCTGTTGAAAAACCATTCAACAGATTAAAAACACACCAAAGACCAAACAACATCTAATTAATGCTTTAAGATCTACAACATGAATTATAAACTACAAGAACACTTTCTTAATGATGTAACTACATGGAGAACACATGTTTCAGCCTTGATCACCATGAATATCATCAAATTTCCTTTCCTTCATCAATGTAGGCTTCATTCCAATGTTTATGACTTCAAGATAGTTCAAAAGAGCTTCATTCAATCTTCATCAAATCTTCAAGAAGCAAACCACCTTGGCTTCTCATGTAAACAATAGGTTCTTTTCTTCATCCCACAGAAACCTAAGAGGACAACATATTTCCTCATTTTAATAATACTTCCCATCAACGTATGGGAGTTTTAGAAAACAGATGATGGAATCATACCCAGGATCTTCAAAGAGATTTCAAACTAGCTTCGGATAGAGGAATAATAACTTTTATGTAATTTTTGTAATGTTTTTGGTTGGACTTTATCAGACCTTTAGTTGTGTTGGTCTTTTTAGTGTTTTGGCCTTAGTATATAAGCCCTTGTGAGACACATTTGTATTCAAATTTGAGTATTATGAAATAATGAGTTTTTCTCTCAAGTCTTAAGGTTCTCTTTCGAACCACTGATCTTTATCTTTGAATCCCTGATTCAAAGTGGCGAATCTTCCTCACTTATCTTGGAATCTCCTCCATGTGGTGTGATTTCCTCTCGTTCCGTAAAACCCCAAATCAACGTTCTCCACTTTTCCCTTTTCATTCTAAGATTCATACCCAAATTCGTTTGAGACCCAATTTTTACCCAAATTCGTTTGAAACCCAATTTTTACCCAAATCCGAGACGATCCTTCATCACATCACGAAGAAATAAAGAACCTTGAATAGTTTGAATAGATATATATGGCAGAACATTACACTTATTTTTTATAACCCACAAATAACACTTTTGATAATTATAAAATTTAGGAAATTGTTTGCAGTAGATGTGCGTCCTTCATCTTCAACTTTATCCACTACAAAAAAAAGTTTTGGTTTTAGAAACTAAATTTCAGGTTTCTAAAATGATAATATTAGTCACTAATTCAATTAGAGCCAATTTAGAGTCTAATAATATTAAGTAACTAAAACATTGGTAGCTAATGTTAGATATCAATTTAGTTTCTAACTTAGAAACCAATTTAGTGACCAAACTATAGAAATTAATTTAGCATCCAATAACAGAAATTATGTTGAAAGCAATTTCGCAAGCAATTATGTTGAAACCAATTTTGCAACCAAATGTGTAGAAATGAATTTGGTAACCATCTTATTTAGAAATCAATTTAGTGATCATATTATATGGAAACCATTTATGTTGTGATCGATAGATTGTCTAAGGTAGCTCCTTTCATGCCCTTGAAGACGGATTATACTAGTAAAGGGTAGTTGATTGTTCCACTGACTACAGTGTAGACTGCTTTATCCTAGAAAGTGTTAGGCATATTTTTCTTTTTTAGCATTGATCTTGCCATCTCCATGATAGTGTGATTCTTTCTCTCCGAGACACCATTTTGTTGGGGAGAATATTCTACTGTAAGTTGTTGCTCTATGCCTTCATCTTTGTAAAATTTTCAAATTCACGAGATGTGTATTCCTTTCCACGACCACTTCTAATTACTTTCATCCGTTTTCCACTTTGTTTCTCGACTATTAGTCCTTGAATTTCTAGAATACTCGAAAGAATTTTGACTTTGCCTTTAAGAAAGAGACCCACGTCATGCTAAAGAATTCGCCAATGAAGACAATGATATACATGTTCTTGTGATGTGAAACACTACCAGAAAAATGCTAATTGTTGACGTACTCATTCGGACGGATTACGATCTGTCGATAATTGATCATTACCGATAGAATTACCAACAAATGCATATGTTGAATTTATCGACGGACTACATTTGTTGGTAATGTATAGGATAAAAGTGTTGGATGTCTTTATCGACAGATTTATCAATGGATGGATGTTCACATATGCATTTACCGACGAATGCCATTCGTCGGTAATGTCGTCGATGAAATCACAATTTAGAATTGGGATTCCCTCTTTCCACTTTCATTTTCTCCCAACCTATATCTCGCTCTCATCTTTGTTTCACAGTGCCCACAACGCATTCCACTCCACCAACCCACTGCCACGGCTGCCTTCCATTGTCATCTACCGTGAAGTTAGTCGCTTGAGTCTCGTTGCAGAAGCTCGCTGTCGTGGGTAGCAGAAGCTCGCTGTCGTGGGTAACAGAAGATCGCTGTCCTGGAGGGACGTTGTCGTGCGTAGTAGAAGCTCCGACTGTCGAGGAGGAAGGGCCATTCTGCTTTCACTGCCACACCGTCGAAGAGGAGAGGTACGAATCTTTGCTTTGAACAAACAATAAAATTGCTTCAATTTCTCTCTACACTTCTATCTTGGTGTGAAATAATTGTTGTGTTGGTATGAATTGGTATGAATTGATTGTTGTGTTGGTATGAATTGGTATGAAATTGTTGTATAAAGAAATTATGTTGTAAATTAGTTGTAAATAAAATTATCCAAATGGGACCGAAGTGCTAAATGCCATGAAAAGAGACACATAAGCAAACTTATCAAGATGTGGATCAGGTTTAAAAGTGATTATAAAATTTGAACCAAGAGTGTCACGATCAACAATTGGCATGGAAAGAAGGCATGCAACATCGTGTTTTACCATAGGTGATTCATCTAAAACATCACAAGTACAATATGTTCAAACCACATCAACTTAGATGCATAAACATGGCAGTTCCAAATTCATGTTGTAGATTATGAAAGCTATAGACCACAACTTAGCATTCTCACCTGGGAACTTGGAACCATAGATGTTTTCTCCACTTGTCCCTGCAAAGCACACACGACAATGTGATGTGGAAGTGTAGAATGATGTAGTGTACAATGTGTGCGACATTTGTAATGCTATAAAAAGAATAATAGATGACTACCAATGAGGTTTAATAGATTTAAAAACAAGCCTACTTTTCTTCCACATAACTACAAAGTAGAAGAGAAGGCTGAATGTGATTATTAAAGACCCATTTTTGCTTTACAGTGGATCAAGATCAATTTGGTTAACAGAAAAAAATAGCAACCCCAGCATAGCATGATTTTAACAAATACACACTAAGAGATGGAAGAGAACAATTGAAGAAATTACATGACAGATAAAAAACACATGATGGCATGGCTATAGTTTTAAATTTACAACAAGACACATCATGGTAATATAAAAAAAACTAACCAAAAATGGAAAGTAAAATTCCTTTGATATTCCCCACCCCATTACAAGCCAATATATACTTGCAAAGGTGAAATAAAATTTTCTTCAAAGATTTTCGAACCTTAATTTTAGAAAAAGAGAAAAAAAATGAAAAAAAGAAAAAAAAAAGGAAAAAAAGAGGAAAAACCCAATATTACTGATGATGATTGATATTGTGCTCTGATCTGATGTGATATTATTCTCGTAATGTACTACTATTATGACCAATTTCTTCCTTATATTGTTCATTACAATTAAGGCTAGGATCACATTAGTATTGCATTGTGTGGACATAAATACACGGTCTGTTATATGAAAAGGGATCAGAAAAAAAAAAATATTCTTTACACTTCTACCTTTCTTATTACCACTCACATAAGAGGAGGTAGGAAAAAGAAGAAGAAGAAGAATAAAGAGAATGTAGTTATAATGAAGGGAACAAATGAATGAAATTGATAAAGAAGAAGAGAAACTGAAAAGTTTAAAAGGTTTGTCAGTGTCAATATTTTTATTTATGCATTCCCAAATTTTCACTATATTATGTTTTAATATTGTACGTTTCTTTTTTCTACACCTAATTTTGGCTTTCTTTTTTATCTTATTCTAAAATCATAACAAAAAATAGTTTTCCTCATTTTTTTTAGTGTTTGTCCAACACCAATTTCAAAATTCTTTTTTTCTTCATAAAATATAAAAAATATAAATATAAATATAAATGTTATAAATGTTATAATGAATTTCAATTTATAAATATAGGTCGAAACCAAAAAATGAATCGTGTTCTGCTCACTCAATTTTAGTTATACCTACCAAGCTAATTCTAAAACACTAAAACAAAATTCATATTGGACAAAAATAGAATTAAAATTAACTAGTGTTGGCCATGGTTTTCTAAATCGGCATTTTCGTTGCTGATGTCATCCCACCAAGTAGTCACATGTTTGTTTCTTTAACCAAATTCCCTTTTCTAGTTTTGTTCACCAATGATTTGAGCATAAAAAAAAAATTAAGACTGATTTGACAAAACTTGACGAAAATTGGGACCGAAAAGGTATTTTAACTTTGATTTTTAAAAGCCTCTCCTCATAAACATCAAAACACCTTCTCAAGCTTTTTATCACTCTCTTCTATCACTTTTATGTCTGATGGAGAATCCTTTAAAGGTGCAAACAGAAGATTGATAACCAAGTTGTAGAGTGGTGGGTGAAAGTTATGACCTTCCACTTCAATCCATTGTTCTACTCGTCCTTTTTCTTCTATTTTCTTTCCCAACAAGTTTGTTCCTTGGTCTTTATACTTCTTTGGCAAGTATCTAATTATTGCACGAGATTCTACAAAATTAGTTTAAATTAGTGCATTATAAGGAACATAGAACATCCTACATTTACAAAAGAGCACAAAAAATTAACATTGGAAAATAAGCATTCAACATGTTAGACTATTTTACATTCACTGAAAACTCTGCCTCTATGCCAAGCGATATAGTGTTCAATAGTGTAGATTGATCTAGCCCTTGCTCTCACAACAACTTCTCAACTCCAAACCTCAAACCTGAAAGATCTTTTATGTCTTGAACAACCAATTAATGTATGATATACCAACTCACCTTCCATAAGCTTCCTCATATATCATGTAGGTTCTTACCAAAATATAACGATGGTCTCAGATCTTCAACTTAACATGTTAGTTATCATTTCACCTCACCTTATCCCTTTCCTGAAACATCACTTCACTGACTTGATCACACACGACTCTTGACCTGCTGCCACACATTAATACCCTTAGCCAATCTTATTCATAAATACCCTTATAACATCTTGCTTCCTTTACTGACTTTGACCAAGGATAATAAAGTTCACAACCAAGTTATTCCACTTCCGACTAAAACTTTTTTCAACCACCAGATTCATTATCTCACTCTATCTTCATCTCTAATCCACTAACTTGTAACCATCTCTCCAAAGAAACTTTAGAACCACATCTTTTCGCAACTTGAAATCATTGGTTTGATTATTTCCTAGCAGTTCCATGATACATTTCAATCTAAAATTTATCTAACTTTTTTTCCTTAATCATTTTGAGAAACTCACCGTTTGTAGTCAAAGGACTATACTAATGAAACCTCTTCATCACTCTACCTCTCATCTTAGATTCCTATACTTCATCAACTCTTACTCTTAGCTCATCAAACCAAAGTCTTTAACCCCATTTTGGTTAAGCATCCCTTCTCAGTTTCTCGTTTCTAGTCGGCATCCCATCTCGAAACCCTATCTTTGTTCATTTCCTCCTTTTCTTGTCTAATTCCTTTGTGAAACTTCACACTTCTGGCTCTGGATGATCACTAAACACCTTTAACTAGCCCACGTACTAATGACACCTTTGTTGTTTCAGAGAATTTTCTATTGCATCAACCACTAGGACATGAGTAAAAATACTTTTCCTCACATACCCCCACTATTCATAAGCATGTTCCACCATTATTTTGTTGTGCCACTCTGATCAACAAACATTCTCACATCTGGTTGTTTAGTCACAAAAGACCTCGAAGACTGTACCAAGAATGATCGACTTTGAAACACCAATTATGTTTTTCTTCAACATCCTGATGAAACTCTTCATACATGAGAAACTTGCCACAAAACCTTGATAACAACAACAACCTACTTGAAAAACCTTGCTTAGAGTCACTCTTAGAACTTCCTTTCCTTCCACTTGTTTCCACTCCTTCTAATCATCCATCATCCAAGATTCATCTCTTTTAAACACACTTACGCTTGTATATCTTAACGTACCACCACTTCTCTTTCCAAATTATTATGTTGTAATCCTTAAGGTGACACACTAACTCTGAACCACTAACTACTCCACCTATCGTCTCTACTCCACACTTTTAGCACAAACCATCTAGTAAGGAACTATTGACATTGATTCTGCTTCAAACACCAATGCAATAACAACCTCACCGCTTCAAGGTTAGATCTAGTATCTGCTTTAGAACATAACCAAAAAGTTTCTCCAACACAAAGATCTCTCACGTCTATTCTTCAATGGTCTTTTCTAGATAAACACTCATAAATGTAACACTTTGTTTTCTCTTTTCAACGTTATACCATACTTGATGCACATCCACTTACTCACCTTCTTGAAACAAGGAACATCACTTCCTTTGACATCACAATCCTCAAGAATGAGCTTGGAAAGAAACCCAATTAACCTTAGGATTATACTCCAAACTTTTCTAAGGAAACGATTTACGTTGACTTTTAGTTTGAATCCTTTGATCACCATGAGATATACCACACACACAAGAAAACTTCACTTGTATGCAATTGTAGCAAAACCACCAATTCTAACTCTAACTCCCCTCTTGTAGTTAACCATGACTCATTTACCATACTGGCGATACCAAAAGATATCCGACCCTGAGCGAAACCAAAACCTTTAGTCCAACCACCACCTTCATACCTTGTATCCTTGAATCTGACCATTTGCGCTAACTGTTCCAGCACCAACTATAGTGAACACCATCTCGACCACTTCAAACTTTTCTTCTTCTTCACTGTGCTCTTTCTTTACAAGTTTTTTGCCATTCTCACAAGATTAAACTTAACGATGCGCTTCATCTTTCAATACTAGAATTCCTCTTCCTCATACCAAGGTCAATTTTTCTTCTCATGTGAACTACTTTCTTTGCAACATCCCTACTATACTCGACTTTGACGTTGCTACCAACTGAAAAGATCTAATCATCGCTTTCTGATTTTTCAACCTAGCATAAAACTCTTATGCCACCTCAATATCATCCACAAATTGTTTCTCCATCTACTTAGGAAACATTAGCCTAACTGATTGATCCTCAAACTCTACTCCATCTTAACCTCCCACGAGAGATTTGTCGTCTTTACACACATTCAATGTGTCTACTTTTCTTAGCTCTCTCTTTGCCACACAACCTCACTATCCTGCAACCTAGGATCTACCATCTTCTTCTCTTTTACCAATCCAAGAAAATCAATGGATATGGTCATATGACTATATCAAATGACATTTCTCTTCAAACCTCTTGTATTTACATATCTTTGAATCTGAACACTACCCGAAGGTAAAACCAAGTTAATTTTATCAAACGTTGTTGCACTGGCACACGCTGATATCTTCCCCTGTGCTAACCTCTAGACTCAACTCCTTTTGTAAAGCTTGTGGTATCTGATCCCAAGAACTTGTCTTAAACCTATTTCATTCCTCACGTTGTTGCTCAACAACAACATCTTAGTCTACAAACCAAAAACATAGATTTCCTCGCTCACCAATAAGCATCATACAACAACTTCATATCTTTGAGGCAAGAAGTTGTTTCTGAGATCCCTTCCAACTTTCATAAAGGTTAGTAGGTCAAGTTGACCTTGAATCCGCATCCCTTTATCACTATAGACACTAAACACAAACCATAAAGATGCAACGAAGACACACCATAACATAGAAAACAAAACTCTAACGTCTACTAATAGCTAAAACCTTTGGTTTATTACTCTTATATCCCCAAACCATTAGAATTAAGAAAGGAAAATACATCTGATCTAGTCATGAGTGTGCACCCTCACTACTATATCAAAATGTTTTCTATTCTTAATACTTCTAGTTTCACAAACGAATTCTACTAAACCCGAGTACTTAATCCTACAAGACATGACGAACCCACAATCGCAAGTCATCCTAAGGACGAACTGCTCTAATACCAAAATGTAACATCCCAATTTTAGCAACCTAAAATTATACATATTCAACCAGTCCATACAACTCCAAAACCTCCACCAAAGACCATTCGAGTATCAAACATTAATTCTATCAAAACATTCACACCAATTGCATCCAATTGCACCCATAACATACGATTATTCTCAAACAACATATAAAACCTAAGTATTTATCGTTTTCAAACATCACAACTCAATTCACATATCAAACACATTAGTCAATTACAGAATAATCATATAATAACATTCCTAACAGGTTTGTGAGACATAATAGAAATTAGCTTCCCTTACCTAGTATCCTGCTTAAACAACTCTATAAATATCATATGTCTTTAACTCCACAGGATGCTCTATCTACACATAGAAACATCACAAGAATGATCAGGACATATCATTATGATCACTAATCAGCAAAGACTCATATTGATAAATAAAACAGCACATGCAAGCAGAAGAGGGCTTACATGCAACAGAAAATAGAAAAAAACAAAAAAGACAGCGGAAACTTAACTTACACGAACGGAGAAACTGATCGGTCCAAATTGAAGAGGTCACTGAGAGGATCAATCATGCGGTCTCAGTTCTTCAATCAACCAGAAAGACAGAACTTTTAGAGAGAAGTCAGTGAGCTCTAGAAAAGTGGTTCCTAGAGAGATTGTATGTTTTAAAATAATGAACCTCGTTTATAACAATTTTATTTATACTAAAATCTTTTTAATATTAAAATAATTGAGTTTCACTATTTTTAAACCATTATCACTTCTAAAATACGATTTTCTAGTGGACACATGTGTTCGATGAGTACATCTCAAATTTGTAAAAACAAATAAATATTTAATTTGTTGCCTTTATATTATCCTTTTAAAAAAAATAAGAATAATAAAAAAAATATTTATCACTTTAGAATGATATTGATGATCAATTAAGAGAACGATGATGTAAAGATATAATAATTCTTAATTTTGAGTACACTTTGAAAACTCTAGTTTTTTATGTTTTTGTTTAAGTAACAATAAAAATCAGTATTCACATAATTTTAGTTTATTAAAAAAAAGAAATTTATTAAAAAAAGAAATTTGTTAAAAAAAAATTTTATTTCACTTTAAAATTATAGATTAATGACCTTTGAATGTCACAAAATATTTAAATTAGTTACTGCAAATATTTACTAATAGTACTTTTAAAATGTTATTTTCTATCGAAAATAATAGCGACAAAAGATTTTCGGTAACACTTCTATAGTATAAATTTTTATTAAAAAAATAGTACTAAAATTTTTTTACAACCTTTTTAAAATGTTTCATTTGTATTGAAAAAATACGACTAATGGTTTTTAATAACGTTTTTATGAATACACTATTAATAGGTAAAATTGTCATTAAAAGTCATTAATAGTATATCTGATATTTGGAAAAAAAAAATGTTACCAGTAACCTTTTTTCATGTACGGATTACATTACTTCGATTAACCCTCTCAAAGGAAATTTCAGTGAATATTATCTGTTTACCATATAAATCACAATTCCAAGCAGAATCTTGTACCGACTACACAGACAAACCGGTAAGCATAAGAAAAAGACCAGTAATCACTTCTGCAATAAGTACGTCTAAATTAAAATGACAAGAATGCTCACTCTAAATAAAACATAAAAAAAGTTAGATTTCATTTAGGCTTGCAATTCCAGTAAACTATCGAACAGAGAAATGAACTGATTTAAAATTAGTTGAATTCACTAATTGACTTAAATTTGAAAGGAAAAAGAAATGAAATGAAAAACAGCATTGACAAAAATAGTTTTTATGGTTAGATATATCTATCGTCAATCTCTAGCACATGGACATGGCAGATTTTAGGCCAAATTTCACGGTCCTTCTTATGGCATCGTTCTTGCAGTAAGGGACATCCGTTTATGCTTAATTTCATTAGAGAGACAGGAAGACTTTCTCCAGCAATATTCTTTAACTTTTCACATTTTTGAATGTCCAATTCTCGTAGCGACGTGAGATGAAGAAAGCCCTTGCACTCCAACGTCTCCAGACTTGTGAAGTTATAGAGACTTAGAGACGTAAGAGAGGGAGGCAGCAAAGCCTCCTCCGGGAAGGAGTCGATGCTATCACATGGACCACTCACAATGAGAGAGGTAACCATGTCCATGCATACCCATGCTTTACTGCTTAGTAGTTTCTCACAATTTTCGATCTCAACTGTTCTCAAGTTAGGTGGCATACCCCCTACAGGGAATGACTCTATTTGTTGGCAGTTGGATATGTTAAGATATTCCATTTTTGGAAGAAGAGTTCCCATCTCATCGGGCAACAACTTCAACTTCTCACAATCACAAACACGGAAACGAATCAAATTGGGTGCACACAATCCCTCTCCCAGAAAAGATACAAAGTTGGGACAGTGTTCAATCTCCAAAGATTTCAAACTCTTCAACGACTCTGACCGTGAGACCAAAAGTGATTCCATATTTTCACAGCTTATGATATCAAGATGAGTGAGACTTGGGAAGATAGCCAATGGAAGAGACGTGAGCGAATTACAACTATTCTTTATTCTTAGCGATTCCAGTAATTCGTGCTTGTGTTGCATCGGGAATTTCAAGTTGTTTAAGCAACTGACATCAAGAGCTGTCAGCGATGCAGGAAGACGATCACCTGGAAACCATATGGCTGACGAACACTTCTGTAATCTTAAAGATTGGAGGCAAGTAGATTGGATGTTAGTGATGGCCTCCATCATGGACTCCACCATTGGTCCTTCTACGTCTATAAATTTCACCAAAAGAGGAAACTCATGAAACATTACTTTGTTGGTGTTACATATCTCTATTGATCGAAGGTTGGGAACCCTTAAGACAGAAGAGACAAGAAGCTCGCAATTTGTAATGCTAAGTGTTTGCAGAGCGGGAAGGTGATTTGGAAAAGCTCCCCTTAGTTTGGGACAATCAGATATACAAATATCCTTCAGCACAGGAAAAGCTTCTGAAGCAAATGCAGTCCACACCTCCCATCTAGGCATGCGAAAAATGTGTAGAAATTCAAGGGAGGGAAAGGGTATCGCAGATGAACAATCTTCGGTCTTGTAAAATCCTGCATCAATAGTCTTCACCGAATTAATCTCTGAAATATAGAGGAACTTGAGAGATGGTAGTTGCCCCATTGAAGGAAGCATGCAACAGTTGTTACAATTATATAAACTTACACTTGTCATGTAGCGGTAGGAAAAATTCCCCACCCACTCTGGAAATATGGTTCCTTTATAACCAATTATTAACAGCGTTTGCAGGTCTCGGTGAGGTTGTAATTTTCTGAGTACATGTAATTCAATTTGGAAGTCGATGCCATTGTCGTTACTTATAGACCATTCTAAGGATAAATGGTTAATATGCTTCTTATCCATTATACTGGCTTCTATTGCTTCTTCGCCTTTCGTAACATTTTCCAGTGCCGTAATACAAAACGAACCACATAGATTTGGAAGTCCTCCCAGTTCTTTGATGCTATTTTCTTTATCCTTGGCCACAATATACAAATCCAACTTCTGTAATTGATTTAATTTCCCCATTCTTTTAGGCATCTCTTTTATGCGAGATTCATGAATTTCAAGATGACGTAAGTTTACAAGATTTTGCATGGCAATAGGCAACTGAGTCAGCTTTGAGCAAAATGCCAACTTCAAAGTTTGTAGATTGCACAAATTACACAATGACTCTGGCAAAGTTTCTATACTTGTATGAGATAGATTTAGATAACGCAAATGAATCAATTCACCAATTGAATCAGGCAGAGCAAACAGACTTTTGAAGCTACAAAACGATAAAACTCTCAAGTACTTAAGCATCGACACTACAATATATGGTGCCTTTTCATTGTTGAATGGAGAATCTTTATAATTGATCAGCAAGAAAGTTCTGGAAAATTTTACTGTGTCAAAACCTTCAATATCCGATACTGGTTCACTGAATCTTGTAAATGACAAGTGTCGAGTCTTTCTACTGATTTTAGTTTCTTTCCCAAGTTCATCTGCTCTGAAATAGAATTCCCCGCCGGTAAATGTTGCTAGATCATGCATCAGGTCGTGCATTAAAAAATAATCACCCCAAGTCGCATGACTTACACGATGGAAAAAGGATCTCGAAACCAAATCATCAAAATACTCATGACCAACTTCTTCTAGAGTCTTTTCTTTTTTTGGTGCTTTTACAAGCTCTTCAGCCATCCATAGCTGGATCAGTTCATCTTTATCGAATTCATAATCTTTGGGGTACAGTGAGCAATAAACAAAACACCGTTTTAAATGTGGAGGGAGATAATGATAACTAATTCTGAGTGCTGGAATAATTTTACACTGACTTTCAGGAAGTTCCCAAATGTCACTTTCAAGTACATTATTCCAATCCCTAACGGCGTGTTTTCTTCTCAACATTCCTCCAAGTGACTGTGCAGCTAAAGGCAACCCATTACACTTTTTAACAATCTCCTTTCCGATCATTCGTAGAGTTTCTCTATCCTCACAGGCTTCTGAGGGAGGAAATGCATGGTTTGCAAACACCAACCAACAATCTTCATTTGTCAATTTATTTAGACGATATACTTCAACACTATGAAAAGGCACGGCTGCCGCTACATTTTCATTGCGGGTTGTGACCACAACTTTACTTCCCTTGGAGCCGCTTAGAAATGGTTTTGTAAGACAACTCCAATTGTCACAATCCTCGATCCAAACATCATCCAAGACAATAAAAAATCTTTTACCTTTCAGTTTGTCTCTCAACACAAGTTGAAGGGCATTTAAATCACTCAATTTACAGGGCTTGCGGGTAATTTCCTCTATCATAGTTCTTGTGACCTTCACAATATCAAATATATCAGAAACACAAACCCATGCCTTTAAATCAAATATCTGCTGCTTCAATTTGCCATCGTTGAACACCGATCTTGCCAAAGTGGTTTTTCCAACCCCACCCATGCCTACAATAGGGATCACACACAGTTGTTCAGTATCAGTGACATCCTCTAACACCATCTTCATTATGGCCTCTTTATCTTTATCTCTACCGTACATACCGTATCCATCTTCCAGAGATGTTGGTTGAGCTTTCCATGAGTGGTAGTTCTCCACTGGAATATCTTTCAAATCAAGACTCTCCTTTTGTTTTAGAATATCATCTAACCTTTCAACCATCTCTTCCAACTTACTAATACTAACAATCTTTTTCCTGTTGAAAATGCGAGAAAAGGAATTGCTTACCTCCTTTTGGGTAGCAGCTTTAGTAGAAACTTCATCAAGTAAGTCATCAACCTCGTAGACAAGATCTCTGAGAAGATCGAGCCAGTCTTTGACATCGGAGTTTGAGATCTGTCTCTTCTCAGCATCAGCAAGCACAACTTTAACCACAAGCAGCTGGCTCTTCATCTTTTGAAGTAACCTTTCAGGCTTCTTTCCTCGGATGAAGTTGACAAACTCAGGGGAAGCTAGTCTGTCAAAGAGAACGTCAATGAAAGCAGAAAGGAGTGCACCACCTACCACAGCTAATGCCATGAAATGATGTCAACAACAAACAAGTGATTGTGAGTACGGAAAGCAACTGTTTTGGAGAAACTGCGTTGGTTATTGGCGGATGTGATCTGAAAAGAAAAAGGAATTTCAGTGAACTCTCTTCACTTTAACTTGCACAGCTCTGTCAGGAACACACCTTCAAAATGAACCATTAGATATATGATATATTAGTAAAAGATCCGACGGTGGTGATTGAAGATGCGTGCCAGAAAAGCTCAGTGATGGTGGAGTTAGTTTTTTAAAAGACAAAGTTCATGTTTCAATGCATTTTGAACGCAGAATCTGTGGAAATGTGTCAGTTTTGCAATGGTTCAGATTGATATATTAATTACCCTAATCAAATTAGAATTAGATGCCAAACCTTAATCAAATTTCTACAACTAGATAACGGTAAAAGAGGAAAACCCTAACCAGTAGTTTATAGGGAAGAATCAGCAAGAGTGCAACAAAATCACGATAAAAGACATCGAAAGATTGACGGTAGCAGTTGAATGAAGCAGAATCCAAATACCGGTGGTGTAGAGTAGTTGGAGCCGTGCAGAGTGTGGCAGAGTCAGAATTGTAGACTACTCTGGGTTGATGTTCTTACACAGCGGTTAATACTATGCTTGTGTGGCGAATTGAATGAGGATTTTGTGGCCGAAGAGGTTTTGTTTTACTAACCTTTGAATTGTAATCAAATCTAAAAGTTTCAATTGAAATCAACCCAAAAGTTTTAATTTACCTTCAGACATTAATAAAAAAAATACATTACGAAAAAGATTTATTTTTAAAACTTGATAAAAGAAAAACTTGGTTTAGTAAAGAATGTGATTTGAAAGTTTACTTTTAAAATTCAATAAATTATATATATATATATATATATATATATATATATATATATATATATATATATATATATATATATATATATATATGTGCGCGCGCGCGGAGGAATGTATAAATTTAAATATGTGTATGTTTCAAATAAGAAACTTATAAATTATGTTTTTTCAATGCCTGTGAAAATTTATAGATATCTTTTATTTGTACTGATTTCATTTTTGAAAAAAAAAATGGCCTCTACCCAGACTTGTTGTGTCCATGATTATTTTTCTGAACATCAAGACAAAACATAAAAACACGTGTGTTCTTGTTTCGATTGGACTTGCTATTGCTTTACATAGAAAACATTTTCGACACAACGAAGTAAAATACCTTGAATAACACAATTTTCTCTAATTAACTTTTATTGTTCTTTATATTTGCAAAACATGTATCACTACAGTAAAAATAATTGTAAACAGATCGTTTTCTATTTTTCAATAAGAAGTAATAGACTCTTTATACATTTTCAGTAGGATTACTAAAATTTTCTCGTTGACTTTTAAATTTGAAACTCCTTACCTAATAATTTTATCTTTTTAACAATACCTGATTATTTGTTTAATTATTTCTTAAATGTCTTAGACTTTTTCATCATTTGTCATTGCCGCTCAAATCCGTTATCAATTTCATGCATCAAATATTCTCATTTCCAACATGTTCTCCTTTTAAAAGTCTCTAAATTTCATAAGTGACTTTAAGTTCATAATTCCAGTCAAGATCATTGAAACACTAACAAAAACATGACTTCAGTTTTACCATCTTTTCCTTTCTCATTTTGATTTGGTCTATAGTGGGATTTTTAGATAATAGATCAATGATGTAATTCTTTTCCACAATTTCCCATAAATCTAAATTTCCTAAATAAGTTTGCATTTTTACGACCCTTAGAGCTAACTTTCATTAAGAGTGGAATAACAACTTACAAGAAGTTTCCTTCTTCTTTTGTTCTATAAGTCCTATAATAGCAATGACTTTGATGCCACTAATAAGATTTAAGATTTTGGAAATACAAGAGATATATTATATGAAAGAGTTTGTCATTTTATTTGATTAATATATGTTAGAAGACGCACATCAATTAGAGGTAAAGCAAATTTAGAGCCATGGATTAGAGTCTCTCTTAGCAAAATTTGATGTTTGTTAGCTTTATTGTTCCACCCACTATCAGACCATTATAAGACCACTCATTAATATCTAGTCTCATGCACGAGATAGATATACATCGACGAGACAGTGTGTGTGTGTGTGTGTGTGCGTGTGTGCGTGCGTGTGTGCGTGTGTGTGTGTGTGTGTATTTTGATTCTTTACTATGCAAAATTATGATATTTTGATTCTTTACTATGCAAAATTATGAACTTGACTTGCTTTTCCAAATTTTATAACTTAATTTGTATTATAGGCCAGAATTTTATAACTTGACTTGCCCGCACTTATGCAAGACGAGCCATAATTTTCAACCCGCGTTGAAAATGCAGTGCAGGCCAGCCGGACCCGTATTTTGCCACCCCTACTTACTCCTTCTTTTGATCATGTTTTTGAAGTTGATCGGAACATGATATGACATGATATATTGGTAAATTATCTAATTTATTGAATTTATATTTTTATTGTGCATTTTCTTTATTGCATATGATATTTGATATTCCAAATGTGGTGATGCTTAAACATAAAGTTTTGTCATCGATCAATGAGAATTTTCGTGGTTTTAAAATAAAACTGGCGTCTAGATATATCTTTGAACGTAAAAAGAATGAAAATCCATGTGAGCTATACAAGGCAATTGATGAAGACACTTAGTTCCTTTAAAATCGATAAATAAATTAAAAATATAGAGAAAAAGATTCAACACCGATATTTATACTAGTTTAGATCAAAAGATCTTATGTCTAGTTGTTAATCTCTTTAAACAAAGAGATTAATTTAACCACTATAAAGATCATAGTACAATCAGATTAAAGAGAATAAGGAAAAGAAAACACCTCTCTTGAAGACACAAGAGATGAAAGTAAACTTCTTTAAAATCACACAAATAACTTGACCAACTTTCCTAGCAACAACATCAACACTCAATCTCCTAGAAACCCTCTTTGGAAAAGTTATCGCTCCACTCACACTCTGCTTTTCGAAGCTCTTTTAAGAACACTCAGAAAACTCTTTGCAAACACAACACTAGAAATCTGGATCTCAAAAAGGTAATTTTTCAAATGAAAAAAGAGTTATATTTAAAGATAATTGAATATGAGTCAAGAAGCTGAAAAGTCAAGTCTAAAATTGCTAGGGATAATCGATAATCACTTATGATAATCGATTATTCCAGTGTTTTTTAAAAATAAAAGTTTGAACAAATAATTGATTATCCTATAGCCTCTATGTGCAGGGGGTCTCCATCAACCAATAGCTCATACTGACTTGTGTAGTCGGTATGATCTGCAGTAGATCATGAGCCTTTTGTACTCACATGATGTCCATATTCTGTTGCTGCTTGAATAAAAGTTGTTCTTCAAGTGCTCTTTGTATGTTGTTGTTTTTGAAGTTCTTCTGAAGCTAAATATTGGGCACTTGCTTCTTCTACTAGTGAGCTTCAATGACTCACATTTTAACTTGCTAATTTTTGTGTTTCTTTTCTTAGTCTAACACTATTATATTGCGACAACCACTCTACTTTGCAAATTGCTTCAAATCAAGTATTCCATGAAAGGACTAAACATATTGATATCGACTGTTGTAACATCCCGTCAGAATATTACGAATTTAATAAAATAAAATAAAGTAATTAATTTCAATGCATTTAATAATACCTCATTTCCCAGAAGCACAAGAAATTTAAAACATTCTTATTAATTCCAAATATACTCAAAGTTCGTAAAACATAAAATGGAACATAATTACAAAGCCTCTCATCAGAGTTTACAAATTATTTCAAAACAAAAACATGTAAATCTCCCAAGCTATCCCCTCTCCGCGGCTAAGCCTCACCAGCTCCACTTGCATCATCACCTGCTCACATGTACCGCGTACACGATCATCGCCAAACACAAACAGATAGGGTGAGCTAATTCGTCACAATCATCACTATCATAAAATTAGATACAATTCTCAATAAAACAGTACCCAATCACCCAACCCCAAATTCACCCCATGACCAACTCGAAATACATGGCAATAGGTCATCAATCTCATACAATCAAACCAAAACTTAATAATACGGGTTCAACTCTCCTAACCTAGGTCTTTTGCCTTAGTAGTGAATTACTTGAGCTTCAAAAAAAACACCAATATCACCCTTCTTTGTCTATCCCCCAATTGAGTCCCAGAACTTCCCTCAATTGTCAACACCCTCAAATTCGTGCAACAGTTCATCTTTGCCAAAAACCCTCAATTTCCCCCCAATTTGCCCTTTTATATGAAGCTTTAATGTGGTTAAATAAAAAGGATGAAAAATGGTTTTTATTTCTATTGAAGGCCCATTACTTGATGGTTTTTCATCGCCCCCTTTTTGCTACCCCCCCTTCTGCTAAGGTCTTCCTCACCTATTCATATTCAGCCACCCCATTTAGTGAGTTTAAAATTGAGTCCATCCAGGTTCGAACCCACCCTATGCTAAAGTCAAATCAACACCAAACCATCAAACCAACTCATATTTCTTGCTAACACGTACCATTCAAGCATTATAACACGCGAGACCAGCTCCAACATAATGCTAAAACAATAGAAATTAAATAACACACAAATGGCATACATAGGATTCGAACCCAAGTCCTTTCACACAACCAAAGTACTCTCAACCACTTGAGCTAGCACTTTTCCACGTCATACTCATTAGAATTTAATGTCATAAATACACTACCTACCCGCATTTATTAATTAATTATTTCTTTAATTAATTAAATTTCGCGGATCTCACATTTCCCCCACCTTGAAATTTTTCGTCGTCGAAAAAGAGAACTTACCAACAAATAGGTGAGGATATGACTTCCTCATGAGGTCTTCCATCTTCCAAGTTATCTCCTGGGTTGCCTCGTCCTAGAGGACCTTCATAGTCCGAATCTCCTTCCCTTTAAGCTGTTTGACTTGAGAGTCCAGAATTCTCACCGATCCAACCCCCATAGTCAGATCCTCGTGCACCTGAACATCGTCCTGTTCCAGCACATGAGTAGGGTCTGCCACGTACTTCCTCAGTTGTGATACATGGAAGACGTTGTGCAGATTTGCCAGGTGAGGTGGCAAGGCAATCTCATAAGTTGTTGGTCCGATCGTCCTTGTAATTTGGTATGGCCCGATGAATCTAGGAGTCAGCTTCCTCGACTTGAGAGCTCTCCCAATACCTACTGTCGGGGTAACCCGGAGGAATACATGATCACCCGCCTCAAACTCAAGTGGCCTCCTCCTCTTATCAGCATAAAACTTCTATCGACTTTGAGTTGCGCGCATACGGTCCTGTATCACCCTTACTTTCTCAGTGGTTTGCTGCAAGAAATCTGGCCCAAACACCACTGACTCCCCATCTTGCTGCCAACACAGCGGAGTCCTGGATCTCCTACCATACAATGCCTCGTATGGTGCCATCCCAATGCTGGAATGGTAGCTATTATTGTACGTGAACTCCACTAATGGCAACATGTCACTCCACGTACCTAGGTGATCTAACACACAAGTCCTCAGCAGACCCTCCAGTGACTGTATGGTTCTCTCAGACTGCCCATCAGTTTGAGGGTGGTATGCTAAACTCATTCTCAGTTGAGTACCCAAGGCATCCTACAGTGACTGCCAAAATCTCGATGTGAACCTCAGATCTCTGTCTGACACAATACTCGCAGGCACCCCATGAAGTCTGACCACTTCTCTGACATACAGATCTGCCAATTTGTCCATAGATATCTTCAAGTTAATCGACAGGATGTGCGCACACTTCGTAAGTCTGTCTACAATAACCCAGATCGAGTCATGTCCTCTCACAGACCGTGGCAAGTGCGTGACAAAATCCATGGAAATGTTGTCCCATTTCCACTGTGGAATGTCAAGAGGCTCCAACATGCCACCCGGCCTCTAGTTCTCAATCTTCACCTTTTAGCATACTAAACAAGAAGCGACATAGTCAGCCACATCAGTCTTCATACCTGTCCACTAGAAGGTCGCTTTCAAGTTCTTGTACATATTAGTCGTACCTGGATGTATGCTAAGACAACTCTTATGCCCTTCATCCAATAGCATCTTCCTTAAGACCCGACTACGAGGTACACACACACTCTCTCCGAATCTCAGGATACCATCTCTGCTCATTCTGAAGTCTTTTCTCTTCTCGGTGCCCAACTCACTCACTATCTGCTGTAGTTTTTGATCTTTACCCTATTCCTCCCTGACCTCATCTAAGAACTCATTAGTGATTTGTAACATGCTGCATCGTATATGATCAGCACCTGTATTCAAGTTCATATCTCGCAATTTCTCTATAACCTCCAACTCCTTCATCATCATAGCAAACATATGAACTCTCTTCAGACTCAAGGCGTCAACCACTACATTGGCTTTACCTAGATGGTATAGAAGCTCAAAATCATAGTATTTCAAGTACTCCATCCAACGCCTCTGTCTCATATTTAGCTCTTTCTGATCAAATAAGTACTTCAAACTTTTATGATCAGTGAACACTTGAAACTACGACCCGTACAAGTAGTGCCTCCACGTCTTGAGAGCAAAAACTACTGTAGCCAATTCCAAGTCATGCGTAGGGTAGTTCTTCTCGTGTGCCTTCAGCTGGCGAGATGCATAGGTAACATGTTGTTTCTCCTGCATCAACACACACCCCAAGCCCTGGTATGAAGCATCACAGTACACCTCAAACATCCTTGTTGTGTATGGGATAACTAATATAGGTGCAATGGTCAATCTCCTCTTCTGCACATCCTCTGGTTTGACTAAGATCTGATGATATCCAAACCTCAAGTCAATCTTAGAGAACACAGTTGCTCCCCTCAAATGATCCAGCAAATCATCAATCCTCGGCAGCGGGTACTTATTCTTGATTGTTAACTTATTCAGCTGCTGGTAGTCAACACACAACCTGGAACTGCCATCCTTCTTTTTCACAAGTAATACCGGTGCTCCCCATGGTGACTGGGCGGCCTCGGTAGTCGTCAAGGCAAATACACGACCAGGGGCTCTAGGTCGATCCCCAACAGGTTTCTTCGTTGGTGCACCTCCAGCCGTTTTCTTATTCGAGAAGTGACGTGCGAAATGGCCCGTATGATCACAAACGTAGGACTTGCTAGTGCTACCACCACCACCACTAGAGCTGCCTGAGGGTTTTGAATAATCCCTCCGAAAATGCTCCCTACCACAGTTGTAGCACTGTAGTTTCTTAGCCGAACTCTGTGGCCTGTCATAAGGCTTCTTCTGTTGCCGTGAATCCGAGGTAGTCTTCTGAGGTCGAGCCCCTCTTTTGGGCCCCATCTCTAGCTACTCTACAACCTTGGCCTGCTCCACCAAGACTGGAAACTCCCTGATCCAGAGAGGTATAATAAAACGGCACAACTCGTGTGTTAGCCCGCCTTCATATTTTCTGCATCTCCACTCCTTGGTGATGGTGGGCGAGTAGAACCTAGCAAAGTACTCAAATTTGTCTGTGTATGCCTGCACAGTCAGGTTCCCCTACTGGAACGTGAGGAATTCTGCCTCTCTCTCATGCCTGGCACTATTTGGAAAATATTTCTCTAGAAATCTCGCCCTGAAGGAAGTCCAGGTAACCTCCTCACCCCGGGTCTGCATGAGTTGTTGCATGCCTGCCCACTAGTATTTTGCATCAGCTACCAGCAGGAATGAGACAAATGCGAGCTTCTGAGCATCTGTGCAATCGATCACTCTACAAATTTTCTCACACTCTCTGATCCAAGCATCAGCCTCATCTGGAGTGGATTTGCCTATGAATTTTGAGGGCTTATGCCTCATAAAGTCCTCCATCGACACTGGACGTGTGGGTGCTACCACGGCTCTAGGTTGCGTTGCAATGGGCTGCATCACATCTACCATCCGATGTATCGCCTGCGCGATCTCATCAACCCCAACATTATTCCTCCTCCGCCTATTTGCCATAGCTTGAGCACGCCACATATAACTGTTCACATCAAACAATGATCAAAATGATCTCACAAGCACACACGGTAAGCTCACTCCCCATAGACCCCAAAAATCTTTTGAAAACCATTGCTCTGATACCAAATGTAACATCCCATCAGGATATTACGAATTTAATAAAATAAAATAAAGTAATTAATTTCAATGCATTTAATAATACCTCATTTCCCAGAAACACGGGAAATTTAAAACATTCTTATTAATTCCAAATATACTCAAAGTTCGTAAAACATAAAACGGAACATAATTACAAAGCCTCTCATCAGAGTTTACAAATTATTTCAAAACAAAAACATGTAATTCTCCCAAGCTATCCCCTCTCTGCGGCTAAGCCTCACTAGCTCCACCTGCATCATCACCTGCTCACATGTACCGCGTACACGATCATCGCCAAACACAAACATATAGGGTGAGCTAAAAGATAAAACAACGTAAAAATATACCAGACACACATATACATGTATAATCGATAAAAAAATAATACATCAATAACACAAAACTCTTCCCTTATACCGCATGGCCTCAACCATATATAATATCCTTCCATTTACCCCAGAACTTACTACATTTCTATCACATGGCCACTACCATGTGTACTGATGCACCTCGAGGAAGACCCATTACCTTCCTTCCACATGGCCACAACCATGTTAGTAGTGTTCTACATCTTCTATTAAGTAACTCAAAGTGCCCTGCTGCCACACCTATCGACCACAACTGATAGAGCAGGTGCGGAAATCATGCTACGGATCACACACCGCAACGCCAGGTGGAGTTCCCAGGTACGAACATAGTCTATAATGTCCCAGGACTACCAAACTCGTCAGCAAAACACTGAGGAGGACAATCCATCTGGACCCATCCGTACTGGCCATAACCAGCACACTCCCACCGGCAACACTCGCTAACCCGAGCCACAACTCAAAGGTTCCTCGTGTTCATCCGCTATCATGAGCCACAACTCAATGGAAGTCATTCTGGGCCACAACCCATAGAATGCCACGTGCTTATTGTAACATCCCGAAGGAATATTACTTGATAATAAATAAAAAAAACGGAAATACAATAAAGTCCACATTTAATATAAACTATTTCCCAAAAACACGGGAAATTTAAAACTTTAATAGATATAAAGTCGTAAACCAAGAATCCAAAATTTCATGAAATGGAATTAAAAGCAATGGCTCCCGCCAAATTTACATAAGGTTCTCAAAATAAAATCATCGACATATACTATATGTATATACAAAATATCCCCTGCTAGCCCTCGCTCCGAGTCTATGCATCTCCTGGCCCACCTGTCACATCATCTGCTCCCGGATAACAAGATATCCAATCATCGCCACACACACACAGATAGGGTGAGCTATGCACAATAAAATATAAACAGACGTATGTGAAATAAACATGCTTATGAATATATTTCCCAACCCAAAATAACATAATTAACTTCATAATTTCCAAATTACCCAAGCCATGACCTCATAGTCCTTCATGAGTCAAATGCATGAACTAGGTCTTGGGACTTCCCTGTGCTCCCACGAAACTAACTCATTCGTGGTCCAACCCTATGAGCCTATCCCGCTCATAGTCCTGCCCTACAGACTCCTCGCCTGTAGTATAAACATCCAAGTCTCATACTTGGACCCTGGCACGCATGCAATCACTATACTATGGACTCCTCGCCCAATAGTAGCCGACGGGAACATCACAGTTCCTTGCCCATCGTGCGCCCGACACATGCAATCACCATACTAAGGACTCCTCGCCAAATAGTAGCCGACGGGAATTCAACCAGTTCCATGCCCATCATGTGTTCAACCACCGAGCACATCCCAGACCCCTAATGGACTTAGTCCGTCAAGCCCACACACCACAACACATACATATACAATCCAACCATGGTATAATACCCAAACACACTCACAAGCACCTAGAAACATAGTAAATCGCCTGAGCTAGACCCTCAATCTCGCATAAACTCGCTTAGGCTAGGGACCCCTCACCCAAGCTAGACCCTCAATCTCGCTTAGGCTGGTCTACCTCGCCTGAGCGAGTTTAACTCATCAACCAAAACACATCATCTCGCTTAGGCGAGATCCTCTCGCCTGGGCGAGCCACACGTTCACCCAAACACCCATTCCCATCTCGCCTGGGCTAAAATACAAGCAAAACACCACACATGTCCAAGACATCTCGCTGAGGCGAGGTCATCTCGCCTGAGCGAGACTCGGTTCGCTCAAACCTTAAAACCCCCTCGCCTGGGCGGAAAATCGCGCTCAACATACCTGATCTCGTCACCATCTCGCTTAGGCGACTCGCCTAAGCGAGGTATCACTCGCTCAACACTAAAAAAACTCGCCTAGACGAGCTACAAGTCCTCTAAACCAGAAACGTAGCTCTGCAATTCTCGCTTAGGCGAGATGGACTCGCTTGGACGAGACTTGCAGGGTTTTGCCTCTGTACACGCTCTCAATTCACCAAAACCAATACCAAAACGCTTCAAATACACGATCGACACAATCAAATGGCACAACAACTCCATAAGCATGTTTTATACTCATTCAATCCACACAAAATACAAAACCTAATTATTCATCTCTATTCATTACCAAAACCCTCATTACCAACATATTATGCTTTACAAAATTATTGGCACAACATCAATCAATTTCACATCCAATTCCCAATATCATACACGAATTTTGTGCCAACCAGTAATAGATTGAACAACACAGACCCAAAAAAAAAAAACCATAACACATGTGAAGCAACTTAATCACATAATGAAAGCTCCCCTAACCTGGAATTGGTGCTCAAAATTGCGAAGACAACCACCTTGATTTCCTATCTCTCTCTTGCTTCAGTCCTTGCACACCCAAAATTCTGCTCACACTCTCAATTTCGTGCCCCTCACTATAGCAGTTCACCACAAATGCCAAAACCCTTCCTTATACCTAAAATTTGGCTTTTATAGGTGCCTTTGAGACTGTTTTTAAAAATAAAACGAGTTTGGGCTTTTTAATTCCTCCTCAATGTTACTTATTTGGTAATTTCCCTGCCCCATTCTGCTAGGCTTTTCTTTACCCCTTCACATTCATACCACAACTATTAGTTAGCAAAAATAAAGCTTATTCTTTGCCCACCAAGGTTTGAACCCATGACCTTCCACTTCTAAGGCCAAAGCATAACCACTATACCTAATCACATTTGATGATACTCACAAATCAACAATATCTTACAATACTAATCATACACTTATACATATCCTTAAAAATCAATAACAAAAACAATCACACATAATTGGCATACATAGGACTCGAACCCAAGTCCTCTCACACAACCAAAGTACTCTCAACCACATGAGCTAGTACTTTTCCACGTCACATTAAACAACAATTAATGCCATAAAGGCGGTTTCTACCCGCATTAATTAATTAATTAATTAATTTTCCCGGGTCTTACATTACCCCCACCTTTTAAAGTTTTCGTCCACGAAAATAAGACTTACCAGTAAAGAGATGAGGATAAGACTTCCTCATGAGGTCCTCCATCTCCCACGTCATCTCTTGAGTTGCCTCGTCCTAGAGAACCTTCATAGTCTGAATCTCCTTCCCTCTAAGCTGTTTGACTTAAGAATCTAGAATCGTCACCGGTCCAACTCCTAGAGTCAGGTTCTCACGCACCTGAACATCATCCTGCTCCAGCACATGAGTAGGATCCGCCACGTACTTCCTCAACTGTGATACGTGGAAAACATTATGCAGGTTCCCCAAGTGAGGTGGCAATACAATCTCATACGCCACCGGTCCAATTCGCCTCGTAATCTGGTATGGACTGATGAATCGAGGGGTCAACTTCCTCGACTTCAATGCTCTCCCAATACCTGCTGTAGGTGTAACTCTGAGAAATATGTGGTCACCCGCCTCAAACTCGAGTGGCCTTCTCCTCTTATCTGCGTAGGATTTCTGCCGACTCTGAGTTGCACGCATCCGTTCCTGTATTACCCTGACCTTCTTCGTGATTTGTTGTAAGAACTCTGGACCAAGTACCACAACTTCCCCATCCTGCTGCCAACACAAAGGTGTTTGACACCACCTGCCATACAAGGCCTCGTACGGTGCCATCCCGATGCTGGAATGGTAGCTGTTATTATAAGTGAACTCCACTAGTGGTAGCACATCACTCCAAGTCTCGAGGTGATCCAGAACACACATTCTCAATAAGTCCTCCAAAGACTGTATGGTTCTCTCAGACTGGCCATCTGTTTGAGGATGATATGCTGAGCTCATCTTCAACTAAGTACCCAAAGTGTTCTGCAACGACTGCCAGAACCTCGAGGTAAACCTCAGATCTCTATCCGATATGATACTCTCAGGCACACCATGTAATCAGACTATCTCCCTAACGTACAACTCTGTCAGCTTATCTAGGGACATTTTCTGATTAATAGGTAGAAAGTGAGCGCACTTCGTCAATGGATCCACTATTACCCATATAGAATCATGCCCCCTCACTGACCTCGGTAGATGAGTAACAAAATCCATGGAAATGTTGTCCCATTTCCACTGAGGAATCTCAAGAGGCTCTAACGTACCACCTGGCCTCTGATGCTCTATTTTCGCTTTCTGACACACTAGGCAAGATGCTACATAGTCTGCCACATCAGTTTTCATACCAGTCCACTAGAAAGTCGCCTTCAAGTCCTTGTACATCTTAGTCATACCTGGGTGTATGCTAAGACGACTCTTATGCCCTTCATCCAAGAGCATTTTCCTCAACACCCGACTGTTGGGTATACACACACCCTCTCTGAATCGCAGGATGCCATCTCTACCCATCTTGAAGTGTTTTCTCTTCTTTGTGCCCAATTCACTAATGATATGCTGCAATTCCTGATCCTTACCCTGTTCCACCCGAACCTCATCCAAGAATTCATTAGTGATCCTCAACATGCTGCACCATATGTGATCTGTCTCCATATCCAATCCCAGATTCATATCTCGCAGCTTCTCGATCAACTCCAACTCCTTAATCATCATGGCCGACACATGAGATTTCTTCCTGCTCAAAGCGTCTGCTACAACATTAGCCTTACCAGGATGGTATAATAGCTCAAAGTCGTAGTCCTTCAGGTATTTCATCCAGCGCCTTTGCCTCATATTTAATTCTTTCTGATCAAACAAGTATTTCAAGCTCTTGTGATCACTGAATACTTGAAACTGTGCCCCATACAAGTAGTGCCTCCATATTTTTAGAGCAAACACCACCGTCGCCAATTCTAAATCGTATGTAGGATAAATTTTCTAATGCACCTTAAGCTGACAAGATGCATAAGCAATAGGCCGTTTCTCCTGCATCAACACACAACCTAGACCCTGGTATGAAGCATCACAATATACCTCAAACGTCTTGGCGGTGTCAGGAATAGCCAATATGGGTGCAGTAGTCAATCTCCTCTTCATATCCTTAAAGCAAACCTCACACTCGTCTGTCCAAGAGAAAGGCTGGTCCTTCCTAGTGAGTTGAGTTAAGGGATTCACCAGCTTGGAGAACCCCTCCATAAACCGTCTATAATAACCTGCCAAGCCCAAGAAACTCCTCACCTCAGTCACAGTTTGTGGCCTTTCCCACTTCACCACTGTTTCAATCTTTGCTGGATCCACCGCTATACCTTGAGCTGAGATGACATGACCCAAAAACTGTACCTCATCCAGCCAAAACTCACACTTTGACAGCTTCCCCTACAGTTTATGCTCTCTGAGAATTCCCAGCACCACTCTCAGATGAGCTGCATGTACATCCCGACTTTCAAAGTATATCAGTATGTCATCAATGAACACGACAACAAACTGATCCACGTACGGTCGGAATATCCTGTTCATGTAGTCCATAAAGATAACGAAAGCATTTGTCACCCCGAATGGCATCACTACATACTCGTAATGCCCGTAGCGTGATCTGAACGCCGTCTTCTGCACATCCTCCGGTTTGACTAAGATCTGATGGTATCCAGACCTCAAGTCAATCTTAGAGAACACTGTGACTCCCCTCAATTGATCCAACAGATCATCTATCCTCGGCAGCGAATACTTATTCTTTATGGTCAGCTTATTCAGCTGACGATAGTCAACACACAACCTCGAACTGCCATCCTTTTTCTTTACTAGAAGTACTGATGCTCCCCAAGGTGACGCGCTCGTCCGAATGAACTTCTTCTCAAGCAAATCTTCTATTTGCTTCTTCAACTCTGCCAACTCTGCGGGTGCCATTCTATAAGGCGCCATGGATACTGGGCCAACCCCAAGGATGAGATCAATGGAGAAATCCACATCCCTACTCGGTGGCAACTCGGGTATTTCATTTGGAAATACGTCGGCATACTTCTCCACGACTGAAATCACACTGATCTTCTCAGCGGTACTATTCTTTTCTGCATGAGCCATTATCATAAAGCAGGTGGCTCCGGCTTCTGCTTCGTTTATCGCCCTCTGTGCCGAGATTAACTCTAGTCCTTCGTGTTTTGGGAATACCAAACTACGCCGTCTACAATCAATTATGACGTGATTGTTAGACAGCCAGTCCATCCCCAAGATTACGTCCAGTCCCTCCAAAGGCAAGCACACCAAGTTCACCTTGAATCTGCGACCTGCCACCTCCATAGAACACCCAACACAGACTGAACTGGTAGCCACTTGACTTGAGGAGGGAGTTGAAACAAGCAACTCACATCCCAGTGTCACCAATTGTAATCTCCCCACGCGCACATTAGAAATAAAAGAATGGGTTGCCCCGGAATCAAACAACACCAACACTAAATTACCAAACAATACACAAGGTTCAAGTTTAAAATTACCCGACTGTGTAGCCTCTGTGGTGGTCAGGACAAAGACTCTGCCCGCTACTTTAGCTCGCTCTGCTGGCGATGCGGCTGGTTTCTTCGTGCTAAGGCTTTTCTTCTCTGGACAATTGTTGGCGAAATGTCCAGGTTTGTCGCATATAAAACACTTGCGACGGTCTCCTGACCCTCCTACTCCACCTACCAGCTGTGGGCAATTTCTCTTCAGGTGGGGTCCGCCACACTGATTGTAATTGGGACCCTGAGATGTCTGTGGCCGGCTATAGGGCTTTTTCATCTGCCTAGCCTCCGCAACATTCTTCTGATGTCGGCTCACAATAGGACCAGGGCCCTTCTCAAGACTCTCAGCACTCTTGCCCTGCTCCACCAAGATGGGAAATCTCCTCTCTCTCAGAGGGGTTACCACCCTCTTCAGCTCAAGTCTGAGACCTCGCTCAAACTTTAAACTCTTCCACTCTTCCGTAATGTTCTGGGAAGAATACCTTGCCAAGTGTTCGAACCTATTCACATATTCCTGCACTGTCATGTCTCCCTGCTGCAGTGCTAGGAATTCAGCCTCCCTGTCCTGTCTCGCCGTATCTGGAAAGTACTTCTCCAGGAAACGAGCTCTAAAGTTGGCCCAAGTCACTTGCTCTTCACTATTCTCCATCTGTTGTTGCATGTCAGCCCACCAATATTCTGCATCCCCATTCAGCAGGTACGCAGCAAACAACAATTTTTGTTCATCTTCGCAGTTCATCACTTTGAAGATTTTCTCACACTTGCGGAGCCATGCATCCGCTTCATCAGGGGAAGCCTTGCTAGTGAACTCAGCTGGCTTGTGGCACAAGAAATCTTCCACTGTCAGCACCCTGACTGGTGCAATCGCCGTCCTAGGCTGTGCGGCTATGGGTGGCTGCATTGCGTCCACCATCCGGTGAATCGCCTCAACGATGTCATCAACACCACTACTCCTCCTCCTCCTGTTTGCAGCCATTGCCTGGATACGCCACATTACAACTGTTAAAAATCAGTCGCTTAGTCAAACAAAACCACACAATTTTCACACAGAACACACAACATACCACGAACAAACACATCGTTCAGCTCACTCCCCACTAGCCCCAAAATATTTTAAAAATATTTTCAAAACTTTTGCTCTAATACCAATTGTAACATCTTGAAGGAATATTACTTGATAATAAATAAAAAAAACGGAAATACAATAAAGTCCACATTTAATATAAACTATTTCCCCAAAACACAGGAAATTTAAAACTTTAATAGATATAAAGTCGTAAACCAAGAATCCAAAATTTCGTGAAATGAAATTAAAAGCAATGGCTCCCGCCAAATTTACATAAGGTTCTCAAAACAAAATCATCGACATATACTATATGTATATACAAAATATCCCCTGCTAGCCCTCGCTCCGAGTCTATGCATCTCCTGGCCCACCTGTCACATCATCTGCTCCCGGATAACAAGATATCCGATCATCGCCACACACACACAGATAGGGTGAGCTATGCACAATAAAATATAAACAGACGTATGTGAAATAAACATGCTTATGAATATATTTCCCAACCCAAAATAACAATTAACTTCATAATTTCCAAATTACCCAAGCCATGACCTCATAGTCCTTCATGAGTCATATCCATGAACTAGGTCTTGGGACTTCCCTTGCCCAAGCTAGACCCTCAATCTCGCTTAGGCTAGTCTACCTCGCCTGAGCGAGTTTAACTCATCAACCAAAACACATCATCTCGCTTAGGCGAGATCCTCTCGCCTGGGCGAGCCACACCTTCGCCCAAACACCCATTCCCATCTCGCCTGGGCTAAAATACAAGCAAAACACCACACATGTCCAAGACATCTCGCTTAGGCGAGGTCATCTCGCCTGAGCGAGACTCGGTTCGCTCAAACCTTAAAACCCCCTCGTTTGGGCGGAAAATTGCGCTCAACATACCTGATCTCGTCACCATCTCGCTTAGGCGACTCGCCTAAGCGAGGTATCACTCGCTCAACACTAAAAAAACTCGCCTAGACGAGCTACAAGTCCTCTAAACCAGAAACGTAGCTCTGCAATTCTCGCTTAGGCGAGATGGACTCGCTTGGACGAGACTTGCAGGGTTTTGCCTCTGTACACGCTCTCAATTCACCAAAACCAATACCAAAACGCTTCAAATACACGATCGACACAATCAAATGGCACAACAACTCCATAAGCATGTTTTATACTCATTCAATCCACACAAAATACAAAACCTAATTATTCATCTCTATTCATTACCAAAACCCTCATTACCAACATATTATGCTTTACAAAATTATTGGCACAACATCAATCAATTTCACATCCAATTCCCAATATCATACACGAATTTTGTGCCAACCAGTAATAGATTGAACAGCACAGACCCAAAAAAAAAACTATAACACATGTGAAGCAACTTAATCACATAATGAAAGCTCCCCTAACCTGGAATTGGTGCTCAAAATTGCGAAGACAACCACCTTGATTTCCTATCTCTCTCTTGCTTCAGTCCTTGCACACCCAAAATTCTGCTCACACTCTCAATTTCGTGCCCCTCACTATAGCAGTTCACCACAAATGCCAAAACCCTTCCTTCTACCTAAAATTTGGCTTTTATAAGTGCCTTTGAGACTGTTTTTAAAAATAAAACGAGTTTGGGCTTTTTAATTCCTCCTCAATGTTACTTATTTGGTAATTTCCCAGCCCCCTTGGCTGCCCCATTCTGCTAGGCTTTTCTTTACCCCTTCACATTCATACCGCAACTATTAGTTAGCAAAAATAAAGCTTATTCTTTGCCCACCAAGGTTTGAACCCATTACTTTCTACTCTTAAGGCTTTGCACAATACCAAATTACATTTGATGATACTCACAAATCAACAATATCTTACAATACTAATCACATACTCATACATATCTTTAAAAATCAATAACAAAAACAATCACACATAATTGGCATACATAGGACTCGAACCCAAGTCTTCTCACACAACCAAAGTACTCTCAACCACATGAGCTAGTACTTTTCCACGTCACATTAAACAACAATTAATGCCATAAAGGCGGCTTCTACCTGCATTTATCAATTAATTAATTAATTAATTAATTTTCCCGGGTCTTACACTTATCCCCTATCGTGGGCCACAACCTAAGGATACGTTCCGGGCCACAACCCATGGAATACCAGCAAGCTCACCATTAAAATACCCTAGAAGCATGATAGTTCACACATTTCCAATTCCACCACCAATAAGTTTAAAACAACATAACCATATGCATCTTAAACACATAATCCTACCATCCTTTGTTAATGTTCAAGCCTTTGCCAAAGCACTCCAATCCATCTCGCTTAAGCTAGATTACCTCGCCTAAGCGAGCACCACGTACAGAACCAACCTCGAACTCTCACTTAGGCGAGGTACACTCACCTAGGCGAGTTCACGTTTCGCCCAAAAATCAAACTTCTCGCCCGAGCTACGGGTCAAACCAACAACAGAACACTCTTCGCGTTCTCGCTTAGGAGAGAGGCTCTCGCCTGAGCGAGACATTCTTTCGCTCAAAAAGATTGGAATTCCCGCCTGAGCAGGATGTCAAACCGAATCACCGACCCTCTCGAATTCTCGCTTTGGCGAGACTCACTCGCCTAAGCGAGATGACCTCTCGCCCAAACCCAAAATCCTTCGCTTGAGCGATAACCTCGAGCAGGGTACGATACGAGTCCTTGCATATCTCGCCTAGGCGAGTCTGGCTCGCCTGAGCGAGAATTGCAGGTTCTGGCACTATTTCATGCACACAAGCACTGCACCAAAGACCCAATACACTCCCAAAACATACCAATTCAATTTGACAACATTGCACCCACAGAACAGCATAATATAGACGCAATACAGACTCCCAACCCTAATTTCGCACCATAACAACATACACAACACAAAATACTCATCACGATCATAAAATTAGATACAATTCTCAATAAAATAGTACCCAATCACCTAACCCCGAATTCACCCCATGACCAACTTGAAATACATGGCAATAGGACATCAATCTCATACAATCAAACCAAAACTTAATAATACGGGTTCAGCTCCCCTCACCTGGGTGTTTTGGCTTAGTAGTGAATTACTTGAAGCTTAAAAAAAAAACACCATCATCACCCTCCTCTGTCTATCCCCCAATTTATTAGTTTTGAAATGGTTGAAAAGCCAAGAAGGGGGGTTGAATTGGCTAGTTAAAACTTTAGGCTATCTTTGCAATCTAAAAACCACCTTTAATTGAATCAAATAGATCACCAGGTTAGGATGCAAACAGTACTGAAATATACACTTTCAATCGATCAAAAACAGAGTTAACAGATTGATTTTACTAAACAGATTCTATTCTAGTATAATCAATTGATTGAAACTGAAAAACAATCGACTAAAATACTGGGAAAAATGCAGAAATGCGAATTTGAATTTTAGATCAGAAACAATGCTCAAGAATGATCAAAACCAATTCCAAATGATTATACAAACATGCTCAATGCTTCAGATGCTATGAAAACGTGCAAGAACATGAAAAAGATGATTAAAGCACAAGTTCTCGAAACTTTAAAATGAAAATGCAAGAGAGAAAGGTTAGAGAAGAGAGGACACCACGAATTTTTATACTGGTTCACTCAAACCTGAGCTACATCTAGTTTGTCAAGGCAACCTTAGCTTGACTTTGCACTATTTCCAAAGTTTTACAAAGTATCTACCCTTACACTTCCAAAATATGCAAACCAAGCCAAAAGCTTTAAGAATTGATCCAAGATCAATCTTCAACAGCTGCAACACCTATGATCACGAATGAGAGAGTTTCCACAAGTTTCCAGAACCAAATCGTGCTCTAAAATGATCAACAGACCTCTCTTTCGAAAATCATAGCTTTTATAGTCAAACTGTTACGAAATTCAACAGGTTGATTTTCAAATCAATCGGTTGATTTCAGTTGACTTAAGTGAAATCAGTCGATTAAAGACTAAATCAACTGATTGAATTTGTTGCAGTTTAAGACTACTGCAGCCAACCTTTTAACCTGTTAAAAAGTCATTCAACAGATTAAAAGAGACATTTTAACTTGTTGAAAAACCATTCAACAGATTAAAAACACACAAAAGACCAAACTACATCTAATTAATGCTTTAAGGTCTACAACATGAATTACAAACTACAAGCACACTTTCTGAATGATGTAAGTACATGAAGAGCACACATTTCAATCTTGATCACCATGCATATCATCAAATCTCCTTTCCTTCATCAATGTAGACCTCATTCCAATGTTTATGGCTTCAAGATAGTTCAAAAGAGCTTCATTCAATCTTCATCAAATCTTCAAGAAGCAAACCACATTGGCTTCTCATGTCAACAATCTCCCCCTGATTTGATGAAGTCAACCTCTATTCCATCTATCTTCTTCTATCTTCCATTGCAAAATGCTTCTTCCATTTGTTGGAAACCAGTTGATGAAGTAACACCTTATCTTGAAGCTTGTGAACCTGAAAAACCATTTTACAGCAGCAATACACACAAGCTAGCAAGTATGCAACTGTAATCATGCTCCCCCTATAAATAATATGGGTTCAAATTCAGATTTGATTACTGATTCCAATTTTTTAATGCTTAGTTTAATGTGATCAATTATCCATTTTCCAACTTTCCAATTTTTCTCCCTCTTTGGATTCATCAAACAGAACAAATGCATAAAGATAGCAAGCATTGCATATCATTTGATTAATACTGGAAGGAAATACAGCCAACAGAAACTGAAAACAGAAAAAAGATGCATAAAGCTGATACAATCAGCCGATTGAAATGAAAAACAACCAACTGAAAATGACATAACTCAAACTGAAAAATCACAAACACAAGGATGCAATGCATGATCCTAAACAACCACCACACTCAGTCATCTTGAGGGTCATTTCTGGTCTGGAATGAGTGAAGCATATCATGAATATCATGGATATGGCCATCCAATGCATTGAACCTCTCATTGCAATAGTTGTGATGTTCATGTTGAGACACATTGAGCTCATGCAGCTGGTTCAGCACCATCCTCTCAAAATGTGAGTACACAGGGCCTCTATCCTCTGGAGGATTATAAGGAATTAAGTCCATGGGTCCAACAGTCGGTTCTTCCTCTTGATTTGCACCACTTGGATCCGCTTCATGGTTATGTGCACCACCAACAACAGCTCCACCAGTTGTCCATCCATTTCCCACTTTGATAAAGCCCATCTTGTGCAGATTTTGGTTGGAGGTATGGTTCAATAGTCCAGTTGACTCCTCTAGCTCATCCTCTACATCAATACCAAAGTATTCAATGAATTTAGACACCAAAACCACATATGGAAGCCTAAAATCCGTGAGCCTCTTGGCCTTGAGCATGTCACGAAACACATAGATCCAATCCACTTGAATGTTGTGTTGAATGCAGTACATGAGTATCAAATCTCCCTCATTCCATGTTGAATGGTTGCTACCACGTGGAACAAGGATTTTTGTGACAATCATACCAAGTAGCCTTTGATCCACCTTGAGACCACCAACATGGAAGTGTTTGATTTCAGCAATAGGACTTCTCAAGCATTGGCCATAGTATTGCATCTTGTTGAATTCTGGAACAACCCCAGTTTCACCTTTTCTCACTTGCACACCTCTTGGTTTGAGTCCAACCACATCTTTCCAAGCTCTCTTGTTGATCTCCATTTGAACACCCTTGATGCTGGACAATAGGACATCATTTTTGAACTTGAAGTTGGTGAAAAACACCTACACCAAGTCTGGATATATTTTCCTTGAAAGTTCAAGGAAGGACTTCAACTTTTGGTGCTTTAGTTGTTGGAATAGGCTCTCAAAGCCTTCAGCCCTTAGCTAAGAGAACCTCAACACCTTAGGAATGCTGATCTGCTTCTTATTCATCTCAATGAGGAACACTTGAATGTTGTCCTCATGATCCTCAAACCATGCTTCAATTCTTTCATGGATTTCATGATTTGGAGACCTTGGAGAAGGAGGAGTAGAGTGCTCATCATCAGATTGAGTAGCTCTTTGGGAACGACAAGGCATGATGAGTGTTGGTGTGGCTGTTTCTAAGAGATGTATGATGCAAATGCAGTAATACAAGTGCAGTATTTATAATTCAACAAATTGATTTTCAGAAACAGTTGATTAAATGGTGCAGATTTTTCTAATTAATTCATTTTATGTTACCCAAATCAATTTAATGCAGTCCAAAATAGTATCTCGTGCACTCATGATGTTTTTATGAGAGAATCAATCAGTTCAGATCATGTGAGTTGCATGCACATTGAAATTGTACATAAGAATGCTTTTTGGTTAAACAATTCAGTAAAAGTAACACATGGCTGATGAAATGGGCAGTTAAGAGCAGATAGTACCTAACAAAAAGATGCTTTCTTTGATTGAGTCAGCTTAACAATTCAATTCGTGAGTAAAAGCACAATTTAAGTAAAATCAACACGTTGAAACTAGAATCAATTGACTAAAACAACATCAGAGCATCAGAGCATCAGAGATTAAAAATAAAATCTGGTTAAGTGAAATCAGTTGACTGATTTTGAAAATCAATCGATTAAAAATCGTGAAATTGAACTTCATTTTTCCAGATTCAGTTTTAATGAAATCAACATACTGAATTATGAAAACAGCAGATTAAAAATCATAAAAGATCAATTTTTCATCATCCAATGGCAGTTTAAGTGAAATAAACATGTTGAAATACAGAAACATCAAGTTGACAGATCATGAATTGTGCAAACAGAGGCAGATTTAAGTGAAATCAACACGTTGAAATGCAAAATCAACAAGTTGACTATGAGAGTTTTTAACTTTTGCATACTGCAGCAGATTTTTATGAAACCAATGCATGAGTACATAAGATTAACATGCCACAAACACATCAGACCACATTCTTGATGTCTAAAATGCCTAGTTCAGTTCTTAGCTTGTTAAACCTATCTCTAGCCAATGGCTTTGTAAACAAATCCGCCAATTGATTTTCAATTTTAACAAACTTGATTTCACAATCTCCCTTTTGAACATGATCACGAATGAAATGATGCCTAATCTCTATATGCTTGGTTTTAGAATGTTGTATTGGATTCTTGGTTAAGTTGATTGCACTAGTGTTATCACAATACAAAGGTACCTTGCTTAGCCTTACACCATAGTCCAAAAGTTTATGTTTCAACCATATGATTTGTGCACAGCCATGTCCAACAACAATATATTAAGCTTCGCTGTGGAAAATGCCACACAAGCTTGCTTTTTGCTATTCCATGAGATTAGACTTGATCCAAGCAAATGACAAGTACCACTTGTGCTTTTCCTATCCAATTTGCACCCTGCATAGTCTGAATATGAAAAGCCACTAAGAGATATGTTAGAATCACATGGATACCATAAACCAACATTGGTTGTTCCTTTAAAGTACTTTAGAATCCTTTTTGCAGCCTTAAAGTGTGATTCCTTAGGATTTGCTTGAAATCTAGCACATAAGCATACTCCAAATTGAATATCTGGCCTACTTGCTGTAAGATAGAGCAAAGACCCAATCAACCCTCTATATTTGGTTGAATCCACTGGTTGGCCAGCCTCATATGCATCCATAAGACAATTTGTTGCAATTGGAGTGGCAGCTTCCTTGCAATCCTCCATTTTGAACTTTTTCAACAAGTCAAAACAATATTTTGATTGATTTAAAAATGTTCCATGCTTGAGTTGCTTGACTTGTAGCCCTAGAAAGTAGGCAAGCTCACCCATCATGGACATCTCAAATTCTCCCTGCATAGCTGCAACAAACTCTTCACACAATGTGTTATTATTTGAACCAAAGATGATATCATCAACATACACTTGAACAAGTATAACATCATTATCATGTTTTCTAATGAAGAGTGTTTTATCCACTGCACCTCTAGCATAACCTTTTGATAAGAGAAAATTGCTTAGCCTTTCATACCATTGCCTTGGTGCTTGTTTCAAACCATATAAGGCCTTTTTCAATTTGAAAACATGGTTAGGATAAAGATGATCCTCAAATCCAGGAGGTTGTGATACATACACTTCTTCATTTAGGAAACCATTCAAGAATGCACTTTTCACATCCATTTGATACAATTTAAAGTTACACATGCAAGCATATGCTAAGAGTAATCTCACAGCTTCTAGCCTAGCTACAGGTGCATAAGTTTCATCAAAATCAATGCCTTCTTCTTTATTATAACCTTTAGCAACTAGTCTAGCTTTGTTTCTTAATATATTACCATCTTCATCCATTTTGTTTCTAAAACCCATTAAGTTCCAATTATATTCATATCATCAGTTTTAGGCACTAGAAACCACACATCATTTCTTGTGAATTGATTGAGTTTATCTTGCATAGCCACAATCCAATTACTATCATTCAAAGCATCATTCACATTCTTAGGTTCAATTTGAGATACAAATGCAACATGTTCACAAAATACAATCCTACGTCTAGTAGATACTCCCTGTTTGATATCACCTATGATGTTGTCCTTTGATAAACCTCTAGGCTGGATCCAGTCCTTAGGCAATTTGTTGTCTGCAACTTTTTTAGTCGATTGTTTTTCCTTTTCAACCAACTAATTTCTTGCAGTAATGGACTTTTCTGCAGCAAAAATCTGCTCCTGCAGTAGATCTTCCTCATCTGCATTCTTTGACGCTTGATCTTGCAATTTTGGGTTAGTTTCATCAAATACATGCATAGACTCTTCAACAGTCATCAATCTCTTATTATAGACTCTATATGCATGACTTTGTGTAGCATAGCCTAGAAAAACACCTTCATCCGCTTTTACATCAAATTTGCCAAGACTTTCTTTGCCATTATTTAAGATGAAGCACTTACATCCAAATACTTTTAGGTGACTTAAAACATGCCTTCTCCCTTTGAAAAGCTGATAAGGGGTTTTCTTCAAAATTGGCCTAATCAACACTTTATTTAAGACATAGCAAGCAGTGTTGACTGCATCAGTTCAAAAGTACTTAGGTAGTGAGTTTTCATTCAACATAGTTCTAGCTAGCTCCTCAAGTGATCTATTTTTCCTCTCAACAACACCATTTTTTTGGGGTGTTCTTGGTGTAGAAAAATTATGGTTGATACCATGCTTTTCACAAAAGTGTTCAAATTTTTCATTTTGAAATTCCCCACCATGATCACTTCGAATAGACACTATCTTGGAACTCTTTTCATTTTCAAGCATCTTGGCAAGTCTTTTGAAAGCATGAAAAATTTCATTTTTGGCAGCTAAGAACAAAGTCCATGTGTACCTAGAGAAATCATCAACAATGACTAATGCATAAAGATTGCCACCAAGGCTCATGGTTCGAGATGGACCAAATAGATCCATGTGAAGCATCTCTAAAGGTCTTTCAGTTGAAACAATATTTTTAGATTTAAAAGAAACCTTAATTTGTTTTCCTTTTTGACATGCTTCACACACTCTATCCTTCTCAAACTTGAGTTTTGGTAGTCCTTCAACCAGCTGTTTTCTATTCAGCCGATTGAAATGCTACATGTGTATGTGACAAAGTCTTCTATGCCATAACCAAGTATCATCCTCTTTTGTAAGCAAACAATGGATGCTAAATGATGCATGATGCAAGTCAAGTAGATATATATTATTGACTCTCTTGCCTATCAAAACAATACTACCATGTGCATCATATATCAAACAACTATTTGGTTCAAACATGACTTTAAAGCCTTTATCACATAGTTGACTTATACTTATCAAATTGTGTTTGAGTCCTTCAACCAGCAGCACATTCTTGATGTTGAAAGAGGATTCATTGCCTATGACTCCATTTCCAAGGATTCTTCCTTTGTTGTTGTCTCTATAGGTTACAAACCCTTCCTCCTTCAACTCCAACTTTGCAAATTTGGTTTTATCTCCTGTCATATGTCTAGAACAGCCACTATCAAGGTACCACAAATCTTTCTTATCACCTTTCATGACCTGCAAAACAGATTTGGATTATTTGGTACCCTTTGATAGGTTAGGTCCATCATGGTTATGCCTTTCTTGATCCTTTTGGGATCCATTTCATAATCCCTTAGGAACATCATATTTTCTAGCGTGACAATTCTTAATAACATGACCTTTTTGCATACAATAGTTGCATGAAATGAATGGCATGTCACTTGGCATGCTTTTAGAAAAGAAACTAGAGAACTTCTTGGTTTTCTTTTGAAAAGAAGGATTGAAACCAAGTCCAGCTTTGCCAAATACACAATTTTGTGAACCAAGAATAGCCTCTAAGTTTGCTTCTCTTCTTGTGAACCTTGCATAGGTCTTTATAAGGTATTTCACTTGATTTTTCAAAACTGTGCAGTTTTCACGGGATTTTTTAGCTAACTGATTTCTAAAACAGTCGGTTGAATTACTGTAAATCATTTTCAAATGTTCAAAATCAGTTTTTAAATCCGCTGTTTCTTTTTCCAGTTGACTAACTTTGCTTTCGAGCCAATTGTTTAAGCCTTTCAACCGATTGTTTAATGCAGAAATCTTGTTTGCTTCATTATGCAACTCTTCAAAATCATGCAACAATTGATTATAGTCATTTAAGTCTAGAGAACTTACTTGGCTTGAGGAAGATGACTCATAGCCAGCCATGAGACACAAGTTGGCTTCTTCACTCTCATCTTGTGAGGAGCTACTTGTTGTTGAATCATCATTGTCCTCCCATGCAATGTATGCACGTTTCTCCTTTGACTTCTTCTTCTTTTTCCTATTAACATTCTTCTCCTTTTCTTTATTAGCATTTGGACATTCAATTTTGATATGTCCTTGTTTTCCACAATTATAACATGTAAAATTAGAAGAGTTTGATTCATTGTGTTTGGAAGTATACCTCTTGGGATTACCTTTGATACCTTTCCTTTTGAGATACTTACCAAACCTCTTGACAAGGAGATTCAAGTTCTCACTTTCACTTGATTCAGCCACCTCATCCTCAAGTTCCTCATTTTTCTTGGTGCTAGTCTTCAAAGCTATGTTCTTGACCTTTTTCTCACTTGACTCAAGCTCATTAAGCCTTTGCATCTCAATCTCATGCTCCTTGAGCTTACCAAACAATGCAGCTATAGTCAAAGTGGATAGATCTCTTGTTTCTGAGATAGGCGTGACCTTTGGTTGCCAAGATCTATCAAAACACTTTAGCACCTTGATGTTTAACTCTTCCTTGTCAAATTCCTTACCCAAACCTATGAGATGATTGACTATGTGAGTGAATCTCTTTTGCACATCCGCTATGGATTCTCCTTGTTTCATCTTGAATAACTCATATTCTTGAATCAAGGCATGCTTTCTAGCTCTCTTAACATCAGTGGTTCCTTCATGAGTCACTTCAAGAACCTCCCACATTTCCTTGGCACTCTTGTATTACGAAACACGAAAAAACTCATCCATGTTAGAGATGAAGTGAGGATATTCTTTGCATTGCAATCATATTGGGCTTTCCTCCTTTTTTCCTCATTCCATTGAGTCCATGGCTTATTAACCTGCAGATCATCAACAATATGCTTAGGAGTACATGGTCCATTTATGATTGCATCCCATATCCCTTGATCTATTGACTCAATAAAGTTTTTTGTAACATCCCGACCGAATATTATGAGTTTAAAATATAATATAAAATAAGAAAATAAAATCACATTTATTATAAATCCATTTCCATAAAAGTGCTAGAATTTCAAAGAATTTATTTCACAATAAATATAACTCTAAGTTCAAATCTTCTCAAAATTTCAATAAAATACCAAAACAGTCTCATAATAGATTACATCTTTATTCCAAAACCATAAATGATAAAACTCTATAAAATTGTTCCCATGAGTTTTCCCCGCTCTGCTGCTAAGCCTCACCAGATCCACCTGCAACATCATCTGCTCCCGTGTACCGCGTACACGATCATCGCCAAACACAAACATATAGGGTGAGCTAACAAAATAAACATATATATATATATGGCACAAATATACCAATCACACAATCACACTAAAGGAATTCTATCCTTTGATATCACATCACATGGCCACCACCATGTTATTCGTGTTCTACATCTTCTAGTGAGTACCTCAAGGTGACTTGCTGCCATACCTATCAGTCACAACCGATAGAGCACGTGCGGGTAACCATGCTACGGATCATACACCGTAACGCCAAGTGAAGTTCCCATATACGAACATAATTCGTAACGTCCCAAGACTACCAAACTCGTCAATCAACTACTGAGGAGGGCAATCTATCTGGACCCATCCGTACTGGCCACAACCAGCTCACTCACACCGGCAACACTCGCCAACCCGAGCTCAACTCAAGGGTTCCTCGTGTTCATCCGCCATCTTGAGCTCAACTCGAGGGATGCCATTTCGAGCTCAACTCGAGGAATGCCACGTGCTTAACCCCTATCCCGAGCTCAACTCAAGGGATATGTTCCGAGCTCAACTCAAGGGACACCAGCAAGCCGACCTTTAAGATATCCTAGAAGCCTTGTAGATCACACACATCATAGCAAGCATAACACCAATCTGCTACAACAAAATCGCCTGGTGGGGGACACGTACCGCTAGGCGCTGCCGCTTCCAGATTGCTTGGAGGGGGACACGTACCACCAGTCGCTACCACTTCCAGATTGCCTGGCGGGGGACACGTACTGCCAGTTGCTACACCAGTACTTGCACATTATTGGCTTTAGCTCAAGTTCAAGCATACTTCACACAGGTTGCTCTCATTCTAGAGTACCCCTAATGAAAAGCATTGCCATATATAATGTTCTAGGCCTTATAGCATCTCACATGTGAATTCATCCCCTAGTCATATAGACCATCCCAAGCATGCTCGAACAAAATATAAGCAGCAACACTCTAACAATTTTAAGCACATGATCTTATGCACCGATGCAATTTAATATTGACACCCATGCCTTCACCAAACCAATTCTCCACATGTGACTAACCCAAAGGAACATTCAAATTGATAGCCCAATTATGCTTCATTAGAATTTACTTGAACTAATCAAGGGCTTATTCATACATTTTAACGACTCCAAAATCAGCAATATTGAGTGACATATATCTCTAGCTACTGACTTCAAAATCCAATCTCCACCGTTCAAAGTGAAGAACCACATGTTATGGACCACTTGTCAAAATTTCACCTAAATCGGACGGTTAACGAACCGAGAAATGCAGTTTTACGAAAACTGCACGAACCAGAAAAATTGGTGGCGCCTAGCGCCCATAATCAAACGACTGGCGCCCGACGAGACTAAACTACCGCCCGGTGGTTACTATTGCGCGAAATGTACGAAAAACAACATTTTTCATGAATTAACACACCACGCACCTCTGGTGTGGCGCCTGGCGGCCAATATGGTGCCGCTAGGCGGTTCCTACACCTGCGAACCTTGCCTCGTTCACAACAACTCTGATTTCATTCAATTTACCGACTCAAAAGGTTGAACTCACATGTTTAGGTTCATGATCCATTCCTAAAGCTTTCAATAAGTAAAATTCCATTAACCTTTTCCCTTTAATTTAGTGCGACTATGAAATCCCCAATTCCGCATAAACCCTATCCCCTCAATTCCATTCACGAGTTCATGCAACTTCCATCAATTTAGGAACTGTAAACCATAATTCGTCATGCAATTCATATATATGCAATAAGAACACCACCCACTACCACAACATCACTGACAACACATCAAAACGAGAGAAAAATAACAACAGTGACAATAGAGCCTGGCGGTTCCCTCCCGGTCGCCAGGCGGATTATACGAAAACCCAGAAACTGGGTGCAACCACATGTGCCGCCTGGCGGCAGTTCATGCGCCGCCAGGCGGTTTCTGGAAACATCCCAGAAAACGCAACAGAACCAGGATTCAAAGCTTTCACAATCCAACCATGATCCAGGACACAACTTTATACGATATCAAAATTAAATCACGCAATAGGAACTCCCCTAACCTGAAATTCCTTCGCTTAAAATGATACGCTTGCGTTCTTTCCTTGAATTCCAACAACTCCTCAAGCTCTCCCGCTGTCCAGCCCTTCAATCCCCCTCTCTACTCCCCATCTCTCTCTGAATTCGTACAACCCTCAATACCCCAATTGTGCAGACTCCAAAACTCAGCCCCTTTGAATGCCTTAACGTTCAATCCCCCTCTCTACTCCCCATCTCTCTCTGAATTCGTACAACCCTCAATACCCCAATTGTGCAAACTCCAAAACTCAGCCCCTTTGAATGCCTTAACGTGGCTGAATATTTTAAGAAATGAATATCTCTTTTACTAGCGGGATCCGGGGAAAGAATAGGAAACGTGATTTCATTATATTTCTGACCAGGAACAGGGCCTACTACAAGAATATTTTTTTTTGTAGGGCGATAGTTTTGAAAAGACAGATTGCTTATCTTCTCTTTAATCTCAGGCGAAATACGATCGGGGGGTGCCAATTCAAAACCTTCCGGTAAAATAAGAACAGCCCCCACATTCAAAGTTCCCTTTTTACCATTAGCTAGAACTTGTTTCACTTGCATATCATAAGGAATTCGAACAACTGCTTCAAATACAGTATCAGGAAGTACTCTCTACTCCCCATCTCTCTCTGAATTCGTACAACCCTCAATACCCCAATTGTGCAAACTCCAAAACTCAGCCCCTTTGAATGCCTTAACGTGGCTGCTGGTATTCTACCTCCTCTCTTCTTTGCCAAAAATCAAGTTTAGCAAAAAGAAAACTTAATTTAGGTCTCACCAAGGTTTGAACCACCAACCTTGCAAATATTAAGTCAATGCTAAACCATCAAGCCAATTCATGTTTCTTGCCAACTAACATAACTCAAATACTATATTCTTACCTAACACACACATTCATATTATTAAAACAATAATAATTAAATAACACATAATTGACATACCTAGGACTCGAACCCAAGTCCTCTCACACAACCAAAGTACTCTCAACCATTTGAGCTAGTACTTTTCCACATCACATCAACCATTATTAAATGCCATAAAGGCGTCCACGACCCGCATTTATTAACTAATTATTTATATAATTAATTAAATTTCACGGGTCTTATAATTTTCATCCTAATTTTCCAAAATTGGTAATTAATGCCACTAAACATAGGGGGTCTATGAATTGAGGCACCTTCACCAAAGGGTAACTTGTTTTCAGCCATTTCAAGTAGTTCAAAATAGATTTAGGACCTTACTTGATCAAATTTCAAGTACCTTGCTCTAGATACCAATTGTTAGTTTTGAAATGGTTGAAAAGCCAAGAAGGGGGGTTAATTGGCTAGTTAAAACTTTAGGCTATCTTTGCAATCTAACAACCACCTTTAATTGAATCAAATAGATCACCAAGTTAGGATGCAAACAGTACTGAACTATATACACTTTCAATCGATCAAAAACAGAGTTAACAGATTGATTTTACTAAACAGATTCTGTTCTAGTATAATCAATCGATTGAAACTGAAAAATAGTCGACTAAAATACTGGGAAAAATGCAGAAATGCGAATTTGAATTTTAGATCAGAAATAATGCTCAAGAATGATCAAGACCAATTCCAAATGATTATACAAACATGCTCAATGCTTAAGATTCTATGAAAACATGCAAGAACATCAAAAAGATTATTAAAGCACAAGTTCTTGAAACTTTAAAATGAAAATGCAAGAGAGAAAGGTTAGAGAAGAGAGGACACCACAAATTTTTATACTGGTTCACTCAAACCTGAGCTACATCTAGTTTGTCAAGGCAACCTTAGCTTGACTTTGCACTATTTCAAAAGTTTTACAAAGTATCCACCCTTACACTTCCAAAATATGGAAAAACACCACAAAAGACTCTTGAATCACACAAGAATCATACCAGCACAGCAAGAACCCTCTTGCAGACCTGGAAAACCACCAGGCACACACACAAAGCTTGAGAAAGATCAAACCTCAGTGGTAGCACAACCTTGCCCCCCACAAACCACTTTCTCCAAGCTTCAAACCAAGCCAAAAGCTTCAAGAATTGATCCAAGATCAATCTTCAACAGCTACAACACCTATGATCACGAAGGAGAGAGTTTCCACAAGTTTCCAGAACCAAATTATGCTCTAAAATGATCAACAGACTTCTCTTTCGAAAATCACAGCTTTTATAGTCAAACTGTTACGAAATTTAACAGGTTGATTTTCAAATCAATCGGTTGATTTCACTTGACTTAAGTGAAATCAGTCGATTAAAGACTAAATCAACTGATTGAATTTGTTGCTGTTTAAGACTACTGCAGCCAACCTTTTAACTTGTTAAAAAGTCATTCAACAGATTAAAAGAGATATTTTAACCTGTTGAAAAACCATTCAACAGATTAAAAACACACAAAAGACCAAACTACATCTAATTAATGCTTTAAGGTCTACAACATGAATTACAAACTACAAGCACACTTTCTTAATGATGTAAGTACATGGAGAGCACACATTCCAGCCTTGATCACCATGGATATCATCAAATCTCCTTTCCTTCATCAATGTAGACTTCATTCCAATGTTTATGGCTTCAAGATAGTTGAAAAGATTAAAAACACACAAAAGACCAAACTACAGCTAATTAATGCTTTAAGGTCAACAACATGAATTACAAACTACTTTATGGCTTCAAGATAGTTCAAAAGAGCTTCATTCAATCTTCATTAAATCTTCAAGAAGCAAACTACTTGGCTTCTCATGTCAACACAATTGAGTCCCAAAACCTCCCTCAGTTGTCAACATCCTCAAATTCGTGCAACCCCATTTATTAACAAAAAGTGAGTTTAAAATTGAGTCCATCCAGGTTCAAACCCACCCCATGCTAAAGCGAAATCAACACAGCTCCAACATAATGCTAAAACAATAGAAATTAAATAACACACAAATGGCATACATAGGATTCAAACCCAAGTCCTTTCACACAACCAAAGTACTCTCAACCGCTTGAGCTAGCACTTTTCCACATCATGCTCATTAGAATTTAATGTCATAAATACACTACCTACCCGTATTTATTAATTAATTATTTATTTAATTAATTAAATTTCGCGGATCTCACAACTGCCACATTGTCTGTGAAAAAGTTACTACTTTAAAGGTGATACTGAGAAGTGTCATATGTAAAATTAATAATATGCGCAAAAACAGATTATTTTCACGAGTAAATACATAAGTGTGGTACAAACAAATGACTATATGTAGACAGCAAGGTGAAATGTTAAATTTTCCATTCTCTTCTTTTCTCCTCCTCTCCCACGTTCCATACTTTCCTTTACCTCCACTCCATATTTATCTTCCACTTCCACCCCCACCCTATCTTCTTTTTCCACCTCCAACTCTACCCCATCTTCTTCCACCTCCACCCTCAATAACATTCACAAGTATCCATTAAAACAAATGGAAAGATCACAATAATATAAAATGTAAAGAAGAAGATGGGAATCAATGATGAAAGACGTGAATATAAGTTTCGGATTCAATAGTCCAAGTGCATTCTGTATTGTATAATTTATAATGCAAAATTACATTATAATTGTATAAGTTGGAATTTAATTTTACATTATGAATTGTACAATTCATAATGCAAATTTACATTGTGGATTATACAATCCGAAATGCACACGGATTGTAAAATCGAAAATGATAATTACAATAAGCATATAATTGGAATTTTAAAAAATATGGAAAATGAGTAAAGAAATATGGGGTGAAGAAATAAATTCTCTTTAAATTATTATGAATTCGATTTCACAAATTTTATTTTTTTCCACCCTTACCCTGAACATTCAAACAGATGAAGCCAAGGATAGAAAAACCATAATTAAAAAGTGATAAGAATTTTGTAATTGCCTATAGAAAATGTTCTATAACATTGACAAACAAATTTGTCCTTTAAACTTTCAAATTCCTAAAACCTAGAACGTATGCATGTTGCTGCCAAAGCAAATTAATATATATATATATATATATATATATATATTAAATTACACATTGAAATATCTTCTCTATCTTAATTAATGAATATTTTGAGAGATTCCTTAATGCATGAAGGAAAGAAAAAATGTGTTTAGGAGATTCAGAATATATAAATGATGAAGATATTTGGAAAGCAATATTGACATTATTTTCAATTTAAAATTTTAAACAATAAGTATATGTGCATCTTTATTCTTATATGTTGTTATTTTTTTTTTATTTCTACTTAGAGTAAAATTTGAAATAAAACATGATTCCAACCCTTAATATATGAGATACCATATATACAAGTCTACATACTAAACTTTGAACTAGTCAAAGTTCATAAGGAATTGGCCGACCTAATCAAATTCCTTGAATCACTCTGTCACAACAGAAGAAAAATTCTAATGATATTTTATGTCTTCACAATGTGAAGACTACAAATCATGAATGTCTTTATTCTTGTTAGAATTCAAGAACAAATTTCAAACATGAAATCAAAAATAACTTTGCATTTTCATATATAACATCGAATTCCGTTTCAATAAGATAATATGAATGGGAAGTTTTAGTCTACCTACGTACCAAGTCTTTCAAATTACAATGGCTTCCTTTAATACAATCAACATGGTATATAAATATGAATTCTCAGTGAGTTTGATGTTTGTTTCTCAATGAATTTCATGAGCTCTGATAAAACCACCCGTCCACTTTGATACTAAATATCAGAAGTTGAGTCTAATGTAAAGGAGAATAAGAAACAATGAAGCTTTGAGTCTAATGTGAACGTAATAAGAAACAATATGAAGCTGAGTATAATGAAGGAGGATACGAAATAGCAAAAAGGAAGAATAAAGAAAATTGCCTAAATCAGGATAGAATATAAAAGCTTATCAGTTTTAAATGAACCCACGTAGAATAGAAACACAAAAAAAAAAAGGGGCAAGCTATGGAATACGGAAAATCATAAATCAGCTCACTAAAATTTATTTGACTTCCATAAATATGTCATTTGAATTGGCGTCAAAGATAGAATTTACATTCCAGAACTCAATCCATAAGTGTTGAAGCTTCTTTTGTGCGAGTTTGATCTCCGAGGAAATAGTGGAACCATGACCACTGATGAAACCACAAGTTCTACTCTGATCTTTTGCATCAAAACCTCCGAATCGAAGATTTTCTTTCTTTCTCATTCAGTGCATTGGTGTTAGTTCAGATCAGTAGTTATGAGATGGGATTCAGTCCTTTCAACATGTACAGTCTATTTTCAGCATTTCAAATTGATAACAAGCAGTATGAGAAGTTCAACCTCCGCATGCTGAGATATAACTTTCAGATGCATTCAACCAAAATCCGGTCCATCAAACACAAAAGTGATGACCTGCTAAAGGGAAGTATATTACAATTTCCATTAACACAAGAATAATGGGAAAAACAAAACTTCAGATATGTGTAGCAGAGAATTTGAAATCGCTATCAGTTTAAGGGCCAGTTATATACCAGGACGCAAACTTGACAGGAAAATCAATAAAAAGAGGTAAACCAAGATGCTCTCCTAGTTGGTTTGTGGTTTGTATAGCTTTTCATACGCCACATTAAACCCCATGAAAAGGCTTCCAACTAAAATTCGTCCTGTTGAGATCTAATTCAAAGTTGAATTTAAATCTAACAGGTGTAGTTTCTCTTAGCCAATCCGGCTTATCTGAAAAACAAATAGCAGTTTTCTAGAGTCATGAATTTAATTTTGTCCTCAACCAGCTGTTTGATGTATTTAACATAAAACTACTATAAGTTTCAGTTTAAAAAAAAAAACATGAATGGATTACATCAATTCAATTTACCCTCTCAAAAGAAATTTCAGTGGAAATCATCTGTCTTCTATATTCACCACAATACTAAGCAGAATCTTGGCAGCGATAGACAAACTACTAAGAATGAGAAAAAGACCTGAAGTAAGGCATTTAAATTAAATTGACACGAATGTTCACACCAAATAAAATATATAGAAAAAGTTAGGTTTCGTTTAGACTTGCAATTCCAGTCAAGTATCAAACTGAACAATTAACTAATTTAAGACTAGTTGAACGAAAAAATTAACTTAAATTTGAAAGAACAAAGACATGAAATGAAAGACAACATTGACAACAATAGTTTTTCATGGTTAGAGGTTGATGACGTAAGTTAAAGAAGGAGAATTGCCGGCTCATAATCCTTGCTCGTTAAATCCATCTACCGTCAATCTTTATTCCACGTACATGGCAAATTTTAGGCCAAATTTCTCGGTCTTTCTTGTGGCATAGTTTTTGCAGGGACATCCCTTATGCTTAATTTTATTAGAGATACAGGCAGTCTTTCTCTCGCAATATTCTCCAGCTTCTTACAACTTTCAATGTACAATTCCTGTAGCAACGTGAGTAGGAGAAAGCCCTTACGCTCCAATGTCTCCAGAGTTGACAAGTAATAGAGCCACAGATACTTAAGGTAGGGAGAGAGCAAACTCTCCTCCGGAAAGGAGTTCATGCATACTCATGTTTTACTGGTTAGTAGTTTCTCACAATTCGTGATCAAAACTGTTCTCAAGTCAGGTGACATAGCCCCTCTAGGGAATGACTCAATTTGTTGGCAGTTGGATACGCTAAGATATTCCATCTTTGGGAGAAGAGTTCCCATCCGATCGGGCAACGACTTCGACTTCTCACAATCATAAACACTTAAACGAGTCAAATTGGGTGCAAACAATCCTTCTCCGGGAATGACTCAAAGTTGGGGCAGTTGCTACTATCAAAACTCTTCAACGACTTTGACCTTCAGACCAAAAGTGATTCCATATTTATACAGTCTTTGATAACAAGACATTTTAGATTTGGAAAGGTAGCCAATGGAAGAGACATGAGCGAATCACAACTATTCATTATGCAGGAATACAATCACCTGGAAATGATATGGCTGATGAACAATTCTGTAATGTTAAAGATTTGAGGCAAGTAGGTTGGATGTTAGTGATGGCCTCCATCATGGACTCCATCATTTGGCTTCTGGTAGAAGTGGGCTTTAGGCCTAACCCAACCCCACAAAACTAGCTTGTAAGGTGAGATTTTTACCTCACTTATATATTATGAAATTGCCTTATCTCTTGTCGATGTGGAACTTCCAACAGTCTCCTTCTACATCTATACTTTCCACCAAAAGGGGAAACTCATGAAAGGTTACTTTGTTTTTGTTATGTATCATTAATGTTTGAAGGGTGGGAACCCTTGTAGAGTAGGAAGGTGATTTGGCAAATCTCCCCTTAGTTTGGGGCAATCACATATGTAAAGATACTTAAGCATAGGAAAATCTTTTGAACCAAAGGCACTTCACATTTCCCAACTAGGCATGCGAAAAATTTCTAGTTGCTCGAGAGAGGGAAAGGGTATCACAGATGAGCAATCTTCGACCATCATTTAATAAAGCAAATATCGAGTGCTTTAAGTGCCACAAACTAGGTCACTTTCAATATGAGTATATGAAGAGTTCTTACTTGTGGCATATGAAGAATATATGAAGAGTTGCATCAAACCATCCATGAAGAAGTATGGTTTCTAAACTCCAGCTACAACAATCACATGACAGACAACAGGGAGTGGTTTACCGAAATGGAAAGATGGAAAGGGTGATTATCCAGAACGGTAAAGCTTGAAAATAATACTACCATGACATTGGTAGGTAAAGGCAATATCTGTGTACAAATTATTGGTATTACACGAGTAATATATGATGCTTACCTTGTCACTGATCTTAAAAATAATTTATTAAGCTTAGGACAACTTCAAGAAAAGGGTTTGTCCATATTAATACAACATGCCAATTGTAAACTATCTCATCAAGAGAGGGGTTAATCATGCACACAAGCATGAAGGAAAAACTTTTGAACCAAAGGCACACCATATTTCCCCACCAATTCAATTTGGAAGTTGATGCTATTGTGTTTACCTCTAGACCCTTTTAAGGATAGATGGTTAATATGTTTCTTATCCATTATCCTGACCTCTAATGCTTTTTCGCATTTGGTAACATTTTCCAGTTCCACAATAGAAAAAGAACCATGGAGATTCTCTATATGCTTGCCCATAATATTGAAATCCAACTTCTGTAATTGATTTACTTTCCCCATTCTTTTAGCCATCTCTTTTATGTATGGCATTAGGCAACTTAGTCAGCTTAAAGCAATATCATACAATTTCAAAGTTTGTAGATTGCATAAATTACACAATGACTCCGACAAAGTTTCAATAGTTGTACTAGAGAGATTTATATAACATAAATGGATCAATTCACCAATTAAATCAGGCAGTTTTCATAGTTGAATGGAGAATCTTTATAATTCATTTTTGGTTTCTTTCCCAAGTTCATCAGCTTTAAATAGAATTGCCCACTGTTTAACTTTGTCTATTATATCCAATGTGGGACTTTGACTCACACTTGGACTATTTCCATTCGGTGACCCCTTTTTGTTATGGTTATGGTTCTATATGGTTATATGACATTAGTCTTACACATATAAGACCTTAGACACCACTTTTACACCAAAACCTTAAGGCAATGTTGTTATGGGTCTTTATTCTTTTATAGTGTTTAACTTTGTCTATTATATTCGATGTGGGACTTTGACTCATACTTGAACTATTCCCAACCGTCATGCATAAGAAAATAATCACCCAAAGTCCTAACGACCTTCACATTGAGAAAAGGATCTCGAAACCAAATCATCAAAATACTCGTCACCCACTTCTTCTAAAGTCTTTCATTTTTTGGATGCTCTTACAATATCTTTAGCCATCCTGTTGCAAGTGGTATATTATTTATCTTTATATATATTAATTAAACATCATACCAGGACCTTGCGGACCCAAGATGATATCAAAAAGCAAATGAGCACACTATTGATTTGAACTTGAATTATGCCAGTTCTGTTTTACCCATACCAGATTTTTATTGCAGCCTTTCACATATTTAGTCAACAACGACCGCGTGTTCTACATTACATCATTAACCATATTTGCAACAGATTAGAATTTTGCTCTGTTTTTATAATTATTTTTCTTATATGCTTATAGGAAAGGAAATAAGAAAATCACTAGGTAAAATCAATTTATATACCTTACCTTAAAGAAAATTTAGATTACAAGTAAAATGAAAAACTAGTATTTCATTTAACAAGTCTTGATTCTCGACAATTGAATTTTTAATTAATATACCCATCATGAATTTTAAAAGGCATCGGACTATGAACCTTGTCCTTGAAAACGGAAAAAGCAGTAGACATTTCAACTAAGCATCTTGAATCTCAACCATCAAAATTTTAAACAAATATCCAACGGTTTATTTTGATGGCAGGTACGGACAGAGCGTAGAAAATTGGAGTGAAGAGCGTTAAGTAAAGTGAAGTCTTGCAGCGAATTTCATCTCTTTGTGTTTTATTTGCTACTCTGATCATCACTCGTTGCTGTTGAGATCATGGCATTAGCTGTGGTAGGTGGTGCGCTCCTTTCTGCTTTCATTGACGTTCTTTTTGACAGGCTAGCTTCTCCTGAGCTTGTCAATTTGATCCGTGGGAAGAAGCCTGACAAGTTGCTTCAAAAGGTGGAGAAGCAGCTGATAGTTATTAGAGTTGTGCTTGCTGATGCTGAGAATCGACAAATCACAGACCCCAATGTCAAAAAGTGGCTAGATGTTCTCAAAGATCTTGTCTACGAGGTTGATGACTTACTTGATGAAGTTTCTACTAAAGCTGCTGCTCAAAAGGAGTTACGCAATTCCTTTTCTCGCCTTTTCAAAAGGAACAAGATTGTTAGTATTAGTAAGATCGAAGACATAGTTGAAAGATTGGATGACATTTTAAAACAAAAGGAGAGTCTCGGTTTGAAAGATATTCCAGTGGAGTGCTATCAGCCATGGAAAGCTCATCAAACATCTTTGGAAGATGGTTATGGTATGTACGGTAGAGATAAAGATAAGGAAGCCATATTGAAAATGGTGTTAGAGGATAGCACTGATGGTGAACCGGTGTCTGTGATCCCTATTGTAGGCATGGGTGGGGTTGGAAAAACCACTTTGGCAAGATCTGTGTTCAACGATGACAAATTGAAGCAGCAGATATTTGATTTAAAGGCATGGGTTTGTGTTTCTGATTTATTTGATATTGTGAAGGTCACTAGAACTATGATAGAAGAAATTACCCGAAAGGCTTGTAAATTGAGTGATCTAAATGCCCTTCAACTTGAGTTGACGGACAAACTGAAAGGTAAGAGATTCTTGATTGTCTTGGATGATGTTTGGATCGAGGATTGTGACAATTGGAGTTGTCTTACAAAACCATTTCTAAGCGGGATTAGGGGCAGTAAAGTTCTGGTCACAACTCGCAATGAAAATGTAGCGGTTGCAGTGTCTTTTCATACTGTTGAAGTATATCGTCTAAACAAATTGTCAACTGAAGATTGTTGGTTGGTGTTTGCAAACCATGCATTTCCTCTCTCAGTAGACAGTCGAAGTAGAGGAACTCTAGAAAAGATTGGAAAGGAGATTGTTAAAAAGTGCAATGGGTTGCCTTTAGCTGCACAGTCACTTGGAGGAATGTTGAGAAGAAAACACACCGTTAGGGATTGGAATAATGTACTCGAAAGTGACATTTGGAAACTTCCTGAAGGTCAATGTAAAATTATTCCAGCACTTAGTATTAGTTATAATTATCTCCCTCCACATTTGAAACGGTGTTTTGTTTATTGCTCACTGTATCCCAAAGATTTTAATTTTAAAAAGGATGAACTGATCCAGTTGTGCATGGCAGAAGATCTTGTAATAGCACCAAACAAAGGAAAGACATTAGAAGAAGTTGGTGACGAGTATTTTGATGATTTGGTTTTGAGATCTTTTTTTCAACTTTCATACAGTTGGGCTCGGGGTAGTTATTTTGTAATGCATGACCTTATGCATGATCTAGCAGCATTCCTTGGAGGGAAATTCTATTTCAGAGCAGATGAACTTGGAAAAAAAACAAAAATCGATAGAAAAACTCGTCATTTGTCATTTACTAGATTCAGTGATCCAGTCTCGGACATTGAAGTTTTTGACATAGTAAAATTTCCAAGAACTTTTTTGCTGTTCAAATTTAAAGATTCTCTATTCAACAATGAAAAGGCACCACGTATTGTAGTGTCGATGCTTAAGTACTTGAGAGTTTTGTCCTTCTCTTACTTCCAAGGTCTGTTTGCTCTGCCTGATTCAATTGGTGAATTGATCCATTTGCGTTATCTAAATCTATCGTTTACAAGTATAAAAACTCTGCCGGAGTCATTGTGTAATTTGTGGAATCTACAGACTTTGAAGTTGTCTTTTTGCCGAGAGTTGACTAAGTTGCCTAGTGACTTGCAAAATCTTGTAAACTTGTGTTATCTTGAAATTCTCGAAACTCCCATAAAACAGAGGCCTAAAAGAATGGGAAAACTAAATAAATTACAGAAGTTGGATTTCTATGTTGTGGGCAAGCATATAGAGAATAGCATCAAAGAATTGGGAGGACTTCCAAATCTAAGTGGTCGGTTTTCTATTAAGGCACTGGAAAATGTTAAGCAATAGAAGCCAGCGTAATGGATAAAAAGCATATTTACGCTCTATCCTTGGAATGGTCTGTAGGTAATGATAATAACATCAACTTCGAAACTGAAATCGCTGTTAATAGCGGGTTATAAAGGAGCCAGATTTCCAGATTGAGTAGCGAATTTTTCCTACCGCTACATTCAAGTGTAAGTTTACATAGTTGTAAGAACTGTTGCATGCTTCCTTCAATGGGGCAACTACCATCTCTCAAGTCTCTCCATATTTCACGCATGAATTCCGTGAAGACTATTGAGGAAGGCTTTCATAAGAACGAAGATGGTTCATCTGTGACGCTCTTTCCCTCCCTTGAATGCCTACAAATTAGTTATATGCCTTGTTTGGAGTTGTGGAATTTCTTTGATTCAGAAGCTTTTCCTGTGCTTGAGTCTCTTTATATTAATGACTGCCCCAACCTAAGAGGAGATTTGCCAAAAAACCTACCTTGCTCTGCTATATCTCCAGATTAAAAATTGCGAGCTTCTTGTCTCTTCTGTCCCAAGGGCTCCCATCCATGACTAGGGGTAGTTATTTTGTAATGCATGACCTTATGCATGATCTAGCAGCATTCCTTGGCGGGGAGTTCTATTTCAGAGCAGATGAACTTGGAAAAAAAACAATAATCGATAGAAAAGCTCGTCATTTGTCATTTACCAGATTCAGTGATCCAGTCTCGGATATTGAAGTTTTTGACATAGTAAAATTTCCAAGAACTTTTTTGCTGTTTAATTTTAAAGATTCTCTATTCAACAATGAAAAGGGACCGCTTATTGTAGTGTCGATGCTCAAGTACTTGAGAGTTTTGTCGTTCTCTCGCTTCCAAGGTCTGTTTGGTCTGCCAGATTCAATTGGTGAATTGATTCATTTGCGTTATTTAAATCTAAATCGTACAAGTATAAAAACTCTGCCGGAATCATTGTGTAATTTGTGCAATCTACAAACTTTGAAGTTGTCTTATTGCCCAGAGTTGACTAAGTTGCCTAGTGACATGCAAAATCTTGTAAACTTGTGTTATCTTGAAATTCTGAACACTCCCATTAAAGAGATGCCTAAAAGAATGGGAAAACTGAATAAATTACAGAGGTTGGATTTCTATATTGTGGGCAAGCATATAGAGAATAGCATCAAAGAATTGGGAGGACTTCCAAATCTAAGTGGGTCGTTTGCTATTAAGGCACTGGAAAATGTTACCAAAGGCGAAGAAGCAATAGAAGCCAATATAATGGATAAAAAGCATATTTACGATCTATCCTTGGAATGGTCTATAGGTAATGATAATAGCATCAACTTCGAAACTGAATTAGATGTACTCAGCAAGTTAAAACCTCATCAAGACCTGAAATCATTGTTAATAGCGGGTTATAATGGAGCCAAATTTCCAGATTGGGTAGGGAATTTTTCCTACGGCAACATGACAAGTGTAAGTTTATATAATTGTGACAACTGTTGCATGCTTCCTTCAATGGGGCAACTACCATCTCTCAAGTCTCTCTGGATTTCACGCATGAATTCCGTGAAGACTATTGAAGAAGGCTTTCATAAGAACGAAGATGGTTCATCTGTGACTCTATTTCCCTCTCTTGAATGGCTACAGATTTCTTATATGCCTTGTTTGGAGGTGTTGAATTTCTTTGATTCAGAAGCTTTTCCTGTGCTTGAGTCTCTTTATATTAATTACTGCCCCAACCTAAGGGGAGATTTGCCAGAAAACCTACCTGCTCTGAAATCTCTCAACATTAAAATTTGCGAGCTTCTTGTCTCTTCTGTCACAAGGGCTCCCACCCTTCGAAGATTAGAGATACACAAAAGCAACAACGTAGTGTTTCATGAGTTTCCTCTTTTGGTGGAAAGTATAGACGTAGAAGGAGGCCCAATGGTAGAGTCCATGATGGAGGCCATCACTAACATCCAACCTACTTGCCTCCAATCTTTAACATTACAGAATTGTTCGTCAGCCATATCATTTCCAGGTGATTGTCTTCCTGCATTTCTGAAAACTCTTGAGATCAGTGGTTTAAAGAAACTGAAATTCCCTACTCAACACAAACACGAATCACTAACATCACTGTCAATAAATAATAGTTGTGAATCGCTAACATCTCTTCAATTGGCTATCTTCCCAAGCTGTGAAAATATGGAATCCCTTTTGGTCTCAGGGTCAGAATCGTTGAAGAGTTTGAATTCTTTAGAGATTGAACAATGTCCCAACTTTGTATCATTCCCGGGAGAGGGATTTTGTGCACCCAATTTGACTCGTTTCCTAATTTGTGATTGTGAGAAGTTGAAGTCGTTGCCCGATCAAATGAGAACTCTTCTTCCAAAAATGGAATATCTTAACATATCTAACTGCCAACAAATAGAGTCATTCCCTGAAGAGGGTATGCCACCTAACATGAGAACAGTTTGGATCGAAAATTGTGAGAAACTACTAAGAAGTAAAACATGGGTATGCATGGACATGGTTACCTCTCTCTATCTGTGTGGTCCATGTGATGGCCTCAACTCCTTCCCGGAGGAGGCTTTGCTGCCTCCCTCCCTTACGTCTCTGGTTCTACGTGATTTTTCAAGTCTGGAGACGTTGGACAGCAAGGGCTTTCTCCATCTCACTTCGCTACGAGAATTGGACATTGTAAATTGTAAAAAGCTGGAGAATATCACAGGAGAAAGGCTGCCTTCCGCTCTAATAAAATTAAGCATACGGGACTGTCCATTACTGCAAAAACGATGCCACAAGAAGGACCGTAAAATTTGGCCTAAAATCTGCCATGTCCGTGGGATAAAGATGGACGATAGATGGATTCAATGAACAAGGATGATGAGCAGGTAATTCTCCTTCTTTCACTTACCTCATCAACCTCTAACTTAATTTCATGTCTTTCTCCTTTCAAGAAATCTAACTTAATTATTGCATTAGCGTAAAGGAAACCTTACATTTTCTATATATTTTATTCACAGTGCGCATTCACGCCATCTTAATTTAGACGTAGTCATTGTAGTAGTGAATAGTGATCTTCTTTTTTTTTCTTTACAGTTTGTCTGCGTGGTCAATGCCAAGATTCTGCTTAGTATATTGTGGTGAATATGTGAGACAGATCATTTCCAGTGAAATTAATTTGGAGGGGTAAATTGAATTAATGTCATCCGGTCATGTTTTTTGAACACAAGTTTATAAAAGTTTTATATAACGTAAAGGAAACAGCTGGTTGAGGTCAAAATTAAATTCATGACCAGAAAGGTGTATTTGTTTTTCAGACATGCTAGATTGGCTTGGAGAAACTGCGCCTGTATATGGATTTGAATTCAACTTTGAATAAGATCTCAACAGATTGAATTTTAGATGGAAGCCTTTTCATGAGGTACAATGTGGTGGATTGAAAGCTATACAAACTAACTAGAAGCATCTTTGTTATTGCTTTTGCAGTCAGGCATATGCCTCCGTGTCGGAAGTTTTGTTTTTCCCATTATTATTGTATAATAGGAAATTGTAATATACTGCTGTTGGGATTTTTAGGGCTCTTGAAAATATGAGATATATGAGAGATATATGTGATATGTTATGGAAGAACATGTTTTTGTATTTTATTGATATACTCTATATATATATATATAGAGCAAAATATAACGAAATATCAATATTTAGAATATCTCACTCCTAATCTAAAATAATAACTAATTTCTAAAACTGAAACATATCTCTAAAACTGAAATATTTTCTAAAAACTAATTTAAATAAAAAAATATTAAGTAATATTCTCAACAACTGCTGCCTTTTAGCAGGTCATCACTTTTGTGTTTGATTAACTGATGGATTTGGGTTGGATGCATCTGAAAGTTGTATCCCAGTATGAGGAAGTTCAATTTCTCATACTGCTTCTTATGCATTTGAAACGCTGAAAATAGACTGTACATGTTGAAAGGACTGAATCCACTTATCACCAACACTAATGCACTGAATGAGAAAGAAAGGAAATCTTCCATTCAGAGCTTTTGATGCAAAAGATCAGAGTAGAAGTTGTGGTTTCATCAGTCACACATGGTTCCAGTATTTCCTCTCAGATCAAACTCGTATAAGAGAAGCTTCAGTACCTATGGATTGTTTCTGCCATGTAAATTCTATCTTTAACGCCAATTCAAATGACATATTTTTGGAAGTCAAATAAATTTTAGGATGAAACTTCGCTACAATAGCTCAGTCTAATGATAGCCATGAATTTCTTTTCTTTTCATACATTCGAAATGTCATAAATTCACAATACTCTCATATTTCTTTTCTTTACTTTATCAGGATGCAATCTTGTAACCACCTAAACAGTTCAACCTTGTACAATTTTTTATAGCAGAATAGAAAGCATCAAGTAGTGTTCTGATTTATGATTTTCCATAATCCATAATTTGCCCCTTTATTTTTCAGAGTTAACAATTAGTATATATTATTATGAATATATACTCCTCGGTAGAGGACTAGCAAGAACGCATGAAGAAGACATACCGAAAGAGGTTAACTGAGGAAGTATCAGCCATAAAGAAAAATAATGTTAGGGGAAGTCAACATGTAGACACATGTACGAGTACATCTCGACTTTGTAAAAACAAATAAATATTTAATTTGTTGCCTTTTAAAAAATAAAATAAGAATAATAAAATAAAAATATTTATCACTTTAGAATGATATTGATGATCGATCAAGAGAACGATGATGTAAACATATAATAATTCTTAATTTTGAGTACACTTTGAAAACTTTAGTTTTTTATGTTTTTAGTTTAAGTTACAATAGGAATCAGTATTGACATAATTTTAGTTTATTAAAAAATATTTGATTTCACTTTAAAATAAAAGATCAATGACATTTGAATGTCACAAAATATTTAAATTAGTTACTGCAAATATTTAATAGTAGTACTTTTAAAATGTTATTTTCTATTGAAAAAATAGTTACAAAAGACTTTCGTAACACTTCTATACTATACATATTTATTAAAAAAATATTACTAAAATTTTTTTACAACTTTTTAAAAATGTTGCATTTGTATTGAAAAAATATACGACTAAAGGTTTTTAATAAGGTTTTTATGAATACACTATTAATAGGTAAAATTGTCATTAAAAGTCATTAAGAATATAAGTATATCTGATATTTGAAAAAAGAAATGTTACGGGTAACATTTTTCATGTACGGATTACGTTAATTCAATTAACTCTCTGAAATGAAATTTAAGTAGAAATTATCTGTTTCCCATATAAATCACAATTCTAAGCAGAATCTTGGTACCGATTACACAAACAAAGAGGTAAGAATAAGAAAAAGAACAGTGATCACTTCTGCAATAAGTACCTTTAAATTAAAATGAGAAGAATGCTCACTGTAAATAAAATATATAAAAAAAAAAAGTTAGATTTCATTTAGGCTTGCAATTCCAGTCAACTATCGAATCAAAAATTAACTAATTTAAAATTAGTTGAATGCAGTAATTGACTTAAATTTGAAAGGAAGAAGACATGAAATGAAAAACAATATTGAAAAAAAATAGTTTTTCATGGTTAGATCTATCTACCATCAATCTCTAGCACACGGACATGGCAGATTTTAGGCCAAATTTCACAGTCCTTCTTATGGCATCGTTCGTGCAGTAAGGGACATCCGTTGATGCTTAATTTCATTAGAGAGACAGGAAGACTTTCTCCACCAATATTCTTTAACTTTTCACAATTTTGAATGTCCAATTCTCGTAGCGACGTGAGATGAAGAAAGCCCTTGCACTCCAACGTCTCCAGACTTGTGAAGTTATGGAGACTTAGAGACGTAAGAGAGGGAGGCAGCAAAGCCTCCTCCGGGAAGGAGTTGATGCCATCACATGGACCACACACACCGAGAGAGGTAACCATGTCCATGCATACCCATGCTTTACTGCTTAGTAGTTTCTCACAATTTTCGATCCAAACTGTTATGTTAGGTGGCATACCCCCTTCAGGGAATGACTCTATTAGTTGGCAGTTGGATATGTTAAGATATTCCAGATTTGGGAGAAGACTTCCCATCTGATTGGGCAACGACTTCAACTTCTCACAATCAAAAACACTGAAACCCCTCAAATTGGGCGCAGACAATCCCTCTCCCAGGAATGATACAAAGCTGGGACAGTGTTGAATCATCAAAGACTTCAAACTCTTCAACGACTCTGACCCTGAGACCAAAACTGATTCCATATTTTCACAGCTTCTGATATCAAGATGAGTCAGACTTGGAAATATAGCCAATGGAAGAGACATGAGCGAATCACAACTATTCTTTACTTTTAGTGATTCCAGTAATTCGTGCTTGTGTTGCATCGGGAATTTCAATTTGTTTAAATCACGGACATCAAGAGCTTTCAGCGATGCAGGAAGACGATCACCTGGAAAAGATATGGCTGACGAACACTTTCGTAATGTTAAATATTTGAGGCAAGTAGGTTGGCTATTAGTCATGGCCTCCATCATGGACTCCACCGTTGGTCCTCCTTCTACGTCTATAAATTTCACCAAAAGAGGAAACTCATGAAACGTTACTTTGTTGGTGTTACATATCTCTATTGTTCGAAGGCTGGGAGCCCTTGGGACAGAAGAAACAAGAAGCTCGCAATTTCTAATGATAAGTCTTTGCAGAGCGGGAAGGTGATTTGGAAAAGCTCCCCTTAGTTTTGGGCAATCAAATATAAAAATATCCTTCAGCACAGGAAAAGCTTCTGAAGCAAATGCAGTCCACACCTCCCAACTAGGCATGCGAAAAATGTGTAGAGATTCAAGGGAGGGAAAGGGTATAGCAGATGAACAATCTTCGGTCTTGTAAAATCCTGCATCAATAGTCTTCACCGAATTCATGTCTGAAATACAGAGGCGCTTGAGAGATGGTAGTTGCCCCATTGAAGGAAGCATGCAACAGTTGTTACAATTATATAAACTTACACTTGTCATGTAGCGGTAGGAAAAATTCCCCACCCACTCTGGAAATATGGTTCCTTTATAACCAATTATTAACAGCGTTTGCAGGTCTCGGTGAGGTTGTAATTTTCCGAGTACATCTAATTCAATTTGGAAGTCGATGCTATTGTCGTTACCTATAGACCATTTTAAGGATAGATGGTTAATATGCTTCTTGTCCATTATACTGGCTTCTATTGCTTCTTCGCCTTTCGTAACATTTTCCAGTGCCTTAATACAAAACGAACCACAGAGATTTGGAAGTCCTCCCAGTTCTTTGATGCTATTCTCTTTACGCTTACCCACAATATACAAATCCAACTTCTGTAATTGATTTAATTTCCCCATTCTTTTAGGCATCTCTTTTATGGGAGATTGATGAATTTCCAGATGACGCAAGTTTACAAGATTTTGCATGGCAATAGGCAACTGAATCAGCTTTGGGCAATAAACCAACTTCAAAGTTTGTAGATTGCACAAACTACATAATGAATCCGGCAAAGTTTCTATACTTGTATGAGATAAATTTAGATAACGCAAATGAATCAATTCACCAATTGAATCAGGCAGAACAAACAGACTTTTGAAGACACAAAACGATAAAACTCTCAAGTACTTAAGCATCGACACTACAGAATATGGTGCCTTTTCGTTGTTGAGTGGAGAATCTTTATAATTGATCACCAAGAAAGTTCTGGTAAATTTTACTGTGTCAAAACCTTCAATATCCGATACTGGTTCACTAAATCTTGTAAATGACAAGTGACGAGTCTTTCTATTGATTTTGGTTTCCTTCCCAATTTCATCTGCTCTGAAATAGAATTCCCCGCCAATGAATGTTGCTAGATCATGCATGAGGTCATGCATTACGAAACAATCATCCCCATTCGATCCACTTCCACATTGAAAAAAAGATCTTGAAACCAAATCATAAAAATACTCATGACCAACTTCTTCTAAAGTCTTTCCTTTCTTTGGTGCTTTTACAAGATCTTCAGCCATCCATAGCTGGATCAGTTCATCTTTATCGAATGCATAATCTTTGGGGTACAGTGAGCAATAAACAAAACACCGTTTTAAATGTGGAGGGAGATAATGATAACTAATCCTGAGTGCTGGAATAATTTTACACTGACTTTCAGGAAGTTCCCAAATGTCACTTTCAAGTACGTTATTCCAATCCCTAACAGCGTTTTTTCTTCTCAACATTCCTCCAAGTGACTGTGCAGCTAAAGGCAACCCATTACACTTTTTAACAATCTCCTTTCCGATCTTTTCTAGAGTTTCTCTATCCTCGCAGGCTTCTGAGGGAGGAAATGCATGGTTTGCAAACACCAACCAACAATCTTCATTTGTCAATTTATTTAGACGATATACTTCAACTCTATGAAAAGGCACTGCAGCCGCTACATTTTCATTGCGGGTTGTGACCACAACTTTACTGCCCTTGGACCCGCTTAGAAATGGTTTTGTAAGAAAACTCCAATTGTCACAATCCTCGATCCAAACATCATCCAAGACAATCAAGAATCTTTTACCTTTCAGTTTCTCTGTCAACTCAAGTTGAAGGGCATTTAGATCACTCAATTTACAAGCCTTTCGGGTAATTTCCTCTATCATAGTTCTTGTGACCTTCACAATATCAAATAAATCAGAAACACAAACCCATGCCTTTAAATCAAATATCTGCTGCTTCAATTTGTCATCGTTGAACACAGATCTTGCCAAAGTGGTTTTTCCAACCCCACCCATGCCTACAATAGGGATCACAGACACCGGTTCACCATCAGTGCTATCCTCTAACACCATTTTCAATATGGCTTCCTTATCTTTATCTCTACCGTACATACCATAACCATCTTCTAAAGATGTTTGATGAGCTTTCCATGGCTGATAGCACTCCACTGGAATATCTTTCAAATCAAGACACTCCTTTTGTTTTAGAAGATCATCTAACTTTTCAACCATCTCTTCCAACTTACTAATACTAACAATCTTCTTCTTTATGAAAAGACGAGAAAAGGAATTGCTTACCTCCTTTTGAGTGGCAGCTTTGGTAGAAACTTCATCAAGTAAGTCATCAACCTCGTAGACAAGATCTCTGAGAAGATCGAGCCAGTCTTTGACATCGGAGTTTGAGATCTGTCTCTTCTCAGCATCAGCAAGCACAACTTTAACCACAAGCAGCTGGCTCTTCATCTTTTGAAGCAATTTGTCAGGCTTCTTTCCACGGATGAAATTGACGAACTCGGGGGAAGCTAGTCTGTCAAAAAGAACGTCAATGAAAGCAGAAAGGAGTGCACCACCTACCACAGCTAATGCCATGATCTCAACAACAAACAAGTGATCGTGAGAACGGAACGAAACTGTTTCGGGAGAAACTGCGTTGGTTATTGGCAGATTTGATCTGAAAAGAAAAAGGAATTTCAGTGAACTCTCTTCACTTTAACTTGCACAGCTCTGTCAGGAACATACCTTCAAAATGAACCGTTAGATATATGATATATTAGTAACGTTGGGAACCCAACAAGTAAAAGATCCGACGATGGTTATTGAAGATGCGTGCCCGAAAAACTCAGTGGTGGTGGGTTTAGTTTTTTAAAAGACAAAGTTCATGTTTCAATGCATTTTGAACGCGGAATCTGTGGAAATGTGTCAGTTTTGCAATTGTTCAGATTGATATATTAATTAAAACTTCAATGGTTGAGATTGAGACCCTGAAATAAATTACCAGTTTTAATTTTATTTCAAAGACTTTAAGTGTATTAGTTGATTTTAGTTAATTAAAGAATTCAATATATTTACTTTTTTTTCTTTTTCAGTGTGCATGAAAAGTAAAAATTACGAAACAGGAGTCAAATTCGTTGTAATTGAGCGAAATCTAAGAATTGACACAATATATAGTAAATTCAGAACTCTGGCTTTCATCCGTAATGTTCATATGCAAGAAATGATTGGCTTATGAGGGTTTGCAACGTTTGTCTTGAGTGTGCACAGAGCATATTCGCTCACATAATAAATCAAATATTATGCCAATGTTTGAGTTAAGTACTATTAATTCATTTGCCCTAGGTTATTTCTTCCAATGCACAATTTGATCGAAATTTGCAAATATATTTGGATCGAGAGAAATTTGAGAATTCAACGTAATCCAAAATCACAAACAATTCTTGCTCGGTATGTTTTGTGTTTAAGATACATTGAAAACCGGTGACATCGTAGTCTTTTCAGGCCAAAAAAAATTCGTAATGTCTAGACAAATTAAATATCCATATTCAGGATCGACTCACGGATAAACAATATAAACACTCGTATTAGACCTTAAACAGAAACGTACTTTTTTAAGTACTAACTAGCTTTAGACTCGTGTGTATATTTTTTTTTAATTTATATTAATAAATTAATATAATTATTATTTTATTTAAAATATTAATTTAATTATTAATTATATTCAAGTATTGTAATTATGTATAAATATAAGTATAATACTTAAAAAAGTATAATACAAAAAGAATCAATTATAATTATTTTTTATTCATAATAATAATTATTTTAATAATTAATAATTTTTTATTTTACAAATTAGTATTTAATTTCGTCCATACAGTAACTAATAACATTTTTGTAACTAAAATTAATTATTATTTTAGAATTTTTTTTAGTGTATTATATTAAAATAAAATACATATACTCATATTTAGAATAAATATGTTATTAATAATTATAATAAACTTTTTTAGCGTCGATAATATTAGATTTTAGATGTTATATATATATATATATATATATATATATATATATATATATATATATATATATATATATATATATAAACAGTAAATTATATATTTTGTTACTAATGTAGAAATGATTTTGAAATTATTATTCTACTTACTTATTTGTTCAAGTTTTATGTGTTTATTGGTCTAATTTTCAGATACTCATGCTTAGTTCATCGTAAAAAAAAAATACTAATACTATTAATATCAGCACCGATATTAATAATAATAATAATAATAATAATCTATAAAAATATATAAAGAGATATTCTTTTTTTATTTTCATATTTTATTTTTTTTTTAGTTTTACTCTTAATTATTATTTTAAAAATTATTTATTTTATAAATAGTTTATTTTAGAAACCTCTTCTTTAATAGTTATTTTAAAAATTTCTTTTGCGTACATATTTTATTTTTTAATTTTACATTTAACAACTATTTTAAAAATTAATTATATATTCTTTATTAATTTTAACAAATCTTTATAAAAATTATAAAATGCGAACACACATATATTGTCGTGTGTGCATGTGTTTTGGCTTATTATAATAATAGTAATAATAATAGTAATAATAATAATAATAATAATAATAATAATAATAATAATAATAGCAAAAGATAAATAATAAATTATGAGTATTTTTATATAATAAATTAATTAAAATTAAATAAAATTATTTTAATATTGATTTTATTATGTTAAAATAATACATTATTAAAAGTACTGTTAAAACATATCTATTTTAACAATTGGTACCGGTGTTGGTTAATCACACTTTAATTGATTAGAAATATCCTGAATATGTCTAATATATCTCAAACCTTTGTTGAAGGGACATCCATCAATAGATCACCTTTGTTTGCTGGTGAAAACTATCCTTTTTGGAAAATTAGAATGAAAATCTTTCTTGAATTAGTGGACAAAGGGGTATGGGATGCTGTGGTAAATGGACCTTTTCAACCAGTTAAAACTGTGAAAGACAAAATTGTCCCCTAAGAGTTCTCACAATGGACTTCTGATGAAAATTAGAGAGCATACTATGATGTTAGAGCCAAGAACATTATATCTTCTGCACTAACTTTGGATGAATTTCACAAGGTATCTGTGGGTGAACCGGCTAAGGAAATGTGGGATGTCTTGAAAGTAACCCATGAGGGCATGGATGAAGTCAAGAGGTAAAGGAAGAACACTCTCATTCAAGAGTATGAAATGTTCATAATGAAGGCTGGAGAAAGCATATGTGATGTTCAAAAAATATTTACACATATAGTAAATCACCTCCTAGCTCTTGGCAAAACCTTTGACAAGGAAGAACTCAACATCAAAATATTGGCGAGTTTAAATAGAACATGGCAGCCCAAAGTAATAGCAATATCTGAATCCAAAGATCTCACTAGCATGAACATAACCACTCTCTTTGGAAAATTGAGGGAACATGAACTAGAGCTTGGGAGACTCAAGGAAGAAGAAGATGGAGAAAAAAGGCACATTATCGCCTTGAAGAGTGTTGTGAAAACTGCAGCAAAACCCAAGAAGACAAAATCTGCAAATGACTCAAATGATTACAATTCAGACAGTGAAGCATTGAGACTACTGGTATAGAGGCTCTCAAAATTTCTGAAATACAAGAACAAAATTGACAATAATTTTGCAGGAATTAAAAGATCCTCTAGGAAGCAAGAAAAACATGTTGTTTCAACCTACTATAAGTGTGGCAAAATGGGACACACCAAACCTGAATGCCCTATCCTCAAGCTAAAGTGGAAATTGGAAGAGAAAAATGAGGCAGATAAGCAAACCATCATCTATCATTTGCACCTACTATTCTGAACTTGGTCATGCATCAAATTCCTGTTATTTTAAAAATTTTGGGGTTCCTAAAGGAGAGTACAAATGGGTACCTAAAGGAATACCTCAAACCACTAACATGAAAGGATCCAAGTTCAATTAGGTACCTGCATCTTCTCTTTAATCTATGTTTTAGTTGTGTCTTGATGCAAGGAAAACAATGTAGCTTCTATATAATGGATGCTTAAGACACATGAAAGGAGATGTGAAGAAATTTTGCAAGATATCTTACAAAGCCAATTAATGGTCATGTTACAAGAGGTGATAATAACAAAGGTCAAATTTTAGGCATTGCCAAGGTGAAAAGTTCCTTTTCTATTGTGATCAAGAATAATTGTGGGTTGAAGTACTCCCATATTTTGAATTTCTTGCATGTTTGTTCACTAAAAAGGAAGTAAAATGTGCATTTTTCATATTTTTGCATAAATTAATCCATTAGAATAGCTTTAAATTGATTAAAATGGATTGTTGTTGTGATTGTGTGTTTTAAGGGCTTGATTAAAATTGTGTGCCTTGATTGCTACTAAATCACCTTCTATTAAGATGCATGTGTTGCTGTTATATTGTGTTTTGATAATGTGATTGAAATTGTGTACTTTTTTTGTTATTAAACCACCTTCTGCTGATTTGTATTATGTATTTTACTTGCTAGCTAATCCATTAGGTAACTCTCTAATTGATTATCATTTTCTTGTTATGGCTCATTTGCTTCTGTACACTACATAATTCATTAGATTAGTCATATGCTAGTATTGCAATCCTTAACTGGTTGTATGCACTCTAATCTAACCTGGTTTCATATTATGTTGTTGATTACACTTGTTGTGCTTTTAATAATGTCATAATCTATGTTGTTATTTTGTGATGTTCCATGCCTGTGCATGTTTGGTTATGTCACACCCCTATGCTATGTCACACCTTGTATCACTATTTTAGGCATAGTCCTGAACTTATCATTTGTATAGGTGTTGTATATCTAGGATTACATGTGAGCCAACTAAAATAGATCAGCTGTCAAACTTTTGAATATGTCAAATGTAGAACTCGTTAATGGATTAAATATTTAATTAATAGATTATCAGAAGACATTGCACTGATGTAGTGAAAATTCACCCACGATAATCAATTAGGTAAATTCCCTAATCCATTAATCTTAGCAGAACTCTGATTTAAAAACATATTTGATATCATTTTGAAAGTTGTGCATCATTGAATCATGAAGAGATTTTTCTGAGATTGAGATTTGCCGAGTTCTTGCGATTTCTTGACAGATCATTCAATTGGACATTCAAGAAGATTGATGGTGGATTCAATCTTGGATGGTCAATCTTGGCTTTAGGATTGAGTGTCACATATGCACATCCATTAGATGTATTCGTTCCTTGCTCTTTTTTAATTTGTATTTGTTTACTGTTGATTCGTTGTGTGAGTGAAGGTTTAGGTGCAATTGTGTGGAGGCATTGCATCTAAGAGGAGTTCTTGTTTTGTTGATCATGCTCTATAATCTTTAGGGTCTTGAATTATATAGATGATCTTTTAACTCTATTGATTTAGTGGACGACTGGATGTAGATTCATCTTGAATCGAACCAGTATAAAAATTGTTGTGTTCTTTTGTTTCTTTCATCTTCTATGCCTTCCTAATTGATTAAATAAGTCCATTAACTACAAATTTGGAAAACTGGTGATTGGGGCTTTAAAGATTAAAGATAGTATTCAAGATTCTTTCAAAAACAATGAAAAACCAAAATAACCAATTCATCCCTTCTTGGTTGAGTTATATTAGACATATTTGTTTTAACTATTACAACTAATAATACCAATAATAATAATAATAATAATAATAATAATAATAATAATAATAATACAAATAAGATTAAAAAATAATATTTGGATACGATTTTTTTTTGTTTTAAATTATAAAATTGACATAACAATCGGTTAGTGATGTGTAGAAAACAATATTGTTATATGATTAAAATTTACAATTTAATTTTTGAATTATATATTATATTAAAATGGAATTTGTATGTATAGTTAGTTGTTAAAAAGAAGGAAGGCATATTTTGCTAAAGGATCTCTTTCAAAATAAATATGATGTGTTGATGTTAAAGTTTTTAAATAGAAACGTACGTATATATAAACAAATAGTTTAAAACACAAAGAAATATCAATTGTCATATGAAATCAAAGAAAAAAAGAAGTTAAACATAAAATATTGTAAATAAAAGTAACCTGTATATATAAAAATAAAATACAACATATTATGAAATGTAATTCGTATTAAGAAAGTTAGAGTAACATGAGTTGAGTTTAAAATTTTTAAACATAAATAGATGCAAATATGTTATCAATGTAGACATCGACACTATGATAATTAATTATTTTTGAATACGTTAGATTTTTTCTTTGGATTATGTATTATTGGGTATTGGGCTCCCTTCCTATGTGGAGAAAAGGCTCAAAACTTGAGAAACCCATGTCTCACTTAACCAAGTGGAAAGTGGGCTATAAAATAAATAGAGAGGCAGAACAATAGAGTCAAAACACACTGAAAGCCCTAACACATAGAGTGAGAGGTAGAGGAAAAATTATGTTCACGTTTTTCACAGAGTTGTCACCATAAATTCAGCACTGCGGTTTCGTTCACCGTTGGATCAGGCCGAAATTTTTACAGCAGGTTCAGAACTCATTTCTTTTCATTCTGACCGGTCGGATCGTTGATACGAGGTCTGAGTTCGGAAATATTAATTTCGCGCTGCAGTAGTGATATTATAGGTTTTCCTCATTTTCTATTTTGAAATCTTTGTTGCTTTGTTATTTGGTTGGGTGTTGGCACTAATTTGTGCTATTGATTGAGACTCTTATGTACTCTTGTTGATCATAGTGGAGCTATTTATTTAGACTGGACGACTCGTGGTTTTTACCCTTGATTTGAGGGATTTTCCACGTTAAAAATCTTGGTGCCTTTATTTGTGCCTTTGGTGATTTATTATTGCTGCTCTTTGATTATTGCTCCTCATAGATTCTTGCAAGTTAGGGGAAATTATATCCGCTGCATTTTCTGGTATATTGTTTGTGTTGTTGTTTTCCCCATCAGAATGGCATCAGAGCTCTTGGTTGGGCTATATTTATTTGCTTGAATGATGAAGGAAAATGCAAAGATGGTTGCTTTGAATGGTACAAATTATCATTTGTGGAAGGGCAAGATGAAAGATTTATTATTTGTCAAGAAATTTCATCTTCCGGTCTTTACTACACAGAAGCCAGATTCTATGTTTGAAGAAGAATGGGACTTTGAGCACCAACATGTATGTGGTTTTATTCGGCAATATGTTGAAGATAATGTTTATAATCATATTGCTAATGAGGCACATGTCAGAGCTTTGTGGGAGAAGATTGAGTCTTTGTATGCTTCTAAGTCGGACAATAATAAATTATATTTGTTAAATTGCTTGATGAATTTGAGGTACAGGAAGAATTCTTCTATTTCTGATCACTTAAATGAGTTTCAAGGGCTCCTAGATCAATTGTCAGGAATAGGCATAAAGTTTGATGACGAAGTTATGGAATTATGGTTGCTTAATACTCTACCAGAGTCTTGGGAGGTATTTCGGGTTTCAATTATGAACTCTGCCTCGAAAGGTGTTGTTTCTTTTCAGATGGCAAAGAGCGGTGCTCTTAATGAAGAGATGAGAAGGAAGGCACATGGTTCTTCATCTCAGTCTGAGATGCTTGTTACAGAAGCTACGGGGAGAAGTCAGAAAAAGGAACATAAAACTGGTAGAGAGAAGAGTAGGAGCAAGTCCAAGTCAAGATACAAGAATTTAGAGTGCCATTTTTGTCATAAAACTGGGCACATTCAGAAATGTTGTTTTAAGTGGAAAAAGGAGAACAAAGACAAGAAGGGAAAGCAGAGAGAGAATGACCATGATGATGATCATGTCACTACTGCTACAGATGGTGATCTTGTTCTTCTTCGTGACTTTGAGTCCGTGAATCTTGTATCTGATGAGAGCATGTGGATTATTGATAGTGGTGCTACACTACATGTTACACCTAGGAAGGAGTTCTTCACATCTTACACTTCTTGTGATTTTGGAGTGTTGAAGATGGGTAATGATGGTGAGTCTAAAGTGATTGGTGTTGGTGATGTTTGCCTACAAACCAACATGGGAGTGCAGTTGTTGCTTAAAGGAGTCAAACATGCTCCGGATGTCCGTTTTAATTTAATCTCTGTGCAGTTGCTTGATGATTGTGGTTATGACAATCACTTTGGTTCTAGTAAATGGAAGCTCACTAAAGGTAACTTGGTTATAGCTAGAGGGGAGAAACAATCTAAATTGTACTGGACTAAAGCTTTAGTTAAAGACAATGTGAATGCTATGTATATGGAGGCATCTTTGTGGCACCGGAGCTCAAGACAATGAGCAACATGGTGATGTTGATGATCAATAAGTTGGAAGTGGAGTAGAGGTTCCAATTGATGATGCTCAAGAGGAACATGATGATGATGATGATCAACAGGTTGGAAGTGGAGTAGAGGTTCAAGAGGAACATGATAATGATGATCTTGGTGATGTACCTGAACCATCTCAAGTCTAACTTATAAGGTCTAATAGACAGAAACAACCTTCTACTAGGTATTCTTGTGATGAGTACATAACCTTCACTACCGGTGGAGAACCTGAGTGTTTTGAATAGCCTTTGGATAGTGAAGAGAAGAAATAGTGGATGGATACAATGCAAGATGAGATGAAATCTTTGCATGATAATCACACTTACGACTTGGTGAAATTGCATAAGGGCAAAAGGGCATTGGAAACTAGGTGGATTTTCAGGGTGAAACAAGATTCAAATTCTACGTTTCCAAGGTGCAAGGCCAGATTAGTGGTGAAAGGTTTCAGACAGAAAAAGGGTGTTGATTTCAATGAGATTTTCTCACCTGTGGTGAAAATGTCATCCATCAGAACTGTGCTAAGTTTAGCTGCTACTCTTGATTTGGAGGTTGAGCAGATGGATGTGAAGACAACTTTCCTTCATGGTAATTTGGAGGAAGAGATATACATGAAGCAACCTGATGGTTTTCTTATTAAAGGCAAGGAAAATTATGTGTGTAGGCTAAGGAAGAGTCTATACGATTTGAAGTAGGCTCCAAGGCAGTAGTATAAGAAGTTTGAGTCTTTTATGTGTGAGCAAGGTTACAAGAAGACTACTTCTGATCATTGTGTCTTTATTAAAAGTTTTTCTAATGATGACTTTATTATCCTGTTATTATATGTTCGTTGACATGCTTATTGTTGGAAAAGATATTTCCAGAATTGATAGGTTAAAGAAGACATTTGGTGAGTCTTTTGCCATGAAAGACTTCGGAGCTGCTAAAAGGATTCTTGGCATACATATCTCACGTGATAGGAGAGAAAAGAAGATTTATCTATCACAAGAGCAATACATTAGGAAGGTGTTATAGAGATTTCGGATGGAAAATGCTAAACATGTGAGTACTCCTCATGCTACTCATTTTAAACTGAGTGTTAAACAAAGTCCTTCAAATGATGTTGAGAAGACCAATATGAGTAGAGTTCCTTATGCATCCGCGGTGGGCAGTTTGATGTATGCGATGGTGTGTACTAGACCAGATATTACACATGTTGGTATAGTTAGTCGATTTTTGTCAAACCCAGGTAGAGAGCATTGGAATGCTGTGAAATGGATTTTGAGGTATCTTCATGGTACAGTTGATATTAAGCTTTGTTTTGGAGGTGATAAACCCACTTTGATGGGTTACACAGACTCAGATATGGCTGGGGACATTAATTCCAGAAAGTCCACTTCGGGCTATTTGATAAAGTTTGTAGGGGGAGTTATGGCTTGGCAAATCAAGACTACAGAGGTGTGTAGCGTTGTCTACTACAGAGGCAGAGTTCATTGCTATTACTGAAGCATGCAAAGAGTTGCTATGGTTGAAGAAATTCTTGCAGGAGCTTGGTTTTAGGCAAGATAACTATTCATTGTTCGTTGATAGCCAAAGTGTTATCCATATTGGTAAGAATCCAACTTTTTCATTCTAGATCCAAACATATTGATGTGAGGTATCATTGGATACGTGATGCTTTGGATGCTAAGTTGTTGGAGTTGGAAACGGTTCATACATATGATAATGGTGCTGATATGATGACTAAAGCATTGCCAAAAGGGAAGTTTGAAGTTTGTTGTGAGATCACTGGTTTGGTGGTTATCTCCACATAGTTGTGAGGGGGAGATTTGTTGGGTAGCCTTCAAATTTCCTGCAACGCCACTCCTTCGTCACAGCCTGCGAGTAAAACCTCGCCAAATACTCAAATCACTCCACACATGCCTGCATTGACATAGTCCCCTACTGCAGGGTAAGGAACTTAGCTTCGCGCTCATGTTTAGCGCTGTCAGGGAAGTACTTTTCCATAAACCTTTTCTTGAAGTTTTCCCAATTCTCCTCCTCCCTACGGGTCTACATTTGTTGTTGCATTCCCATCCACCAATACTCTGCATCTGTCACAAGCAAAAAGGTGGCAAAGGTAAGCTTTTGGGCCTCAGTGCACTCGATCACCCGGAAGATCCTCCATTGTCACTGGTCTGACTGGTGGAATCATCGCCCTCGGCTGCGCTGCAACAGGCTGCATCGCGTCCACCATCCTATGGATTGCGTTCGCCATTGCCAGTGCATGCCACATAATTCAGTTATTCACATTAACCAGCTCAGATTATAACCAAAATAGACAATCATTATCACTCAATATCATAACATAGATTCACACACAAACGCAGTAAGCTCACTCCCCAAGTTCCCCAAAATCTTAAAACATTTGCTCTGATACCAAATGTAACATCGTTACTGGAAATTACTTGATTAAAATGAATCAATAAAATAAATAAGAATAGATAAATTCAAATATTGTACTTTATTATTCCCAAAATACGGGAAAATTTAAAACATTATTAATCGTGCCATAATTTAAATAACGATAAATAGTAACTTTATTACAAGTTCCAAAATTCGACAAGACAATGAAAATCATAAGAAAATCCCTAGCTCAAAATCCCTAAGCTAGCCCTCTCTCCATCTCAGGTGTTAGCAGCATCACCTATATCATCAACTGCTCCCATGTAAAGAATTACACGATCATCGTTAAGCACAAACAGAAAGAGTGAGCTCAAAAGAATATAAGAAACATATCAATTAAATAATATAAATACACCCAATTATATTCTCATAGTTAAACCATGGTCACATCCTTAATACCCCCAAGGCTTTTAAACCTAAAATTTAACAACAAAGTTATCCATGGACTCAGAATTCATGATGCTCCCACAAACCTGCCCGCTCGTGGACCTGCCTCTACGAACCTCTCCGCTCGTAGTCCTACTCTACGGACCTACCCGCTCGTAGTCCAACACATGTGATCCACTAGCTACGTACCTCCCCGCACGCACCATCTCTCAATTGTGAGCATGAAACATACGAACCTACCTCGCTCGTATCCCCACAGGAGAGTAATTGAATATAAACCTCCCCGCTCATACCATCACATGTCAACCACCATCCATGAACCTACTCGCTCATGGCACAACATCTCTTGATCCACGTTCTCATCAATGCGTACAAATAATACATACCAACTGCACTAAACTCGCTTGGGCTAGAAGCTTTAGCTTAAGCGACCAGGCCTGTCTCGCTTAGGCTAAGCTTTCTCACCTGAGCGAGCGTGCTACCATGGCTTACTTGCGAAGTCTCGCTTAGGCGAGCTCATCTCGCTTGGGCGAGATCTCCCTATGCTTAACACCAACACTTTTCACCTAGGTGGCGAGACAACAGAACACACACTCATCAATCGCGATTTCTCACTTAGACAAGTACTTCTCGCTTGAGCAAGGTACTCTATCGCTCAAACCATGGGCTACTCGCCTGAGCGAGACCCTCGAGCTCAACCTCCAAACCTCTCGATTTCTCGCTTAGGCGAGATACTCTCGCCTGAGCGAGCTATCGAACAAAACCAGAATTTTAGTCTCTGCTATTTTTGCCTAGGCGAGCCTCACTCGCCTGAGCGAAAATATCAGACGTCTCCTCTGTTTACACACCAAAACACTAGAAAACCATACCCAAACCACAATTAATCATTCCAAACAACCTAAAAACCATGCACAATTCGTATGGACCTTATTTAGACCCAATTTAACCACAATTTTAAGTTTGGACATCACATAATCATAAACCCAAATAATACCTCTATCATACTCATCCAGGGTATAAAGTATTGTTCAATAACATCAAATTAACAATCTTTCCAATTCATAACACATAGGCACGGGAATTCATGGCAAGCAAGCATAAAATTTTGAGAATAGAACTCTAATCATGCACATAACCTAATACACGAAAATAGCTCCCCTTACCTGGAAATCTTTGCTTCAAATGGTTGCCTAACCTTGGCTTTGTGATATCTAAGAACCCTCCTTTGCTTTCCCAATCAAAATATAGCTTTGCTCTCAAATCCTAAATTCACCTTTCCACTCACAATTCGTGCTCCCTTCCCACTCTAGGTTTCAGACTTCAAAAACCCTCTTAATTGCCTAAATCTCCCCTTGTATGTGGCTCCTAATTGTGGTAAAAAGAAATAAAACGAAAAATAGCATTTTTAATGTCTATTATTACCTTTCATAGACCATTATGGTTGTTTTTCCCAAGTCCCTTGGCTGCCCAATGTCTCTAAGGTTTCTCCACCCTTTCACATTCAACTCACAATTACATTAGCAAAAATAAAGAAAACAATTTCATTCTCAGCAAGGTTTGATAACACAACCATGGTATCACAAGACAAGTGCACAACCAATTCAACCAAATCATGTTTATGACAATTTCTATAATTCTATAATTATGTTATCACTTAACATAATCATGCAAATCATTAAAATTAAAATAATTCAAACAACACACAAATAGCATACATAGGACTTAAACCCAAGTCCTCTCACACATTTAAGTACTCTCAACCATTTGAGCTAGTACTTTTCCACGTCACAACAATTAACATTAAATTTCATAAAGGCTTCTACTACCCGCATTTATTAAATAATTATTTATTTAATTATTTAAATTTCTCCGGTCTTACATTCCCCACACCTCAAAAGATTTTCGTCCTTTAAATTGTAAAGGTTCATCTTCAAGTTCTTCTTCTATGGAACCTTGGGATAGTCCTCTACCACATTGACATGGCATCGTCGAACATCACTTTTGGACAGCTAGGCGCTAGAAGTAAGTGGGTTCTAGGGGCTGAGCGTTGGGTGCCACTTTTCCAACGTCGGAGGCCACCTTGTTTTTTTGGTATGCGTCCTCTTGATAAAATTAACATTCTCGCTTTGTTAATCGTTAGATCGAGTTGAAATTTTGACAATTGATCCTACACACATGATTCTTCAGTTTAACTGGTGGGATCATTTTTTTGAAGTCTATGGTTAGATAAATAATTTTCACCATTTTGATATACTTTGTGTTTGTATATGTTTGAGATTGTAATTGAATGTAATGAATGAAGATTATGCAAGAATATGATGAAAGAGCTATGTATGATTATTTGGTATAAGGAACTTGGTGTTGAATCATGTTTTATGGAGAAGTGACGAGGTTATAGGTATAAAAGTGAATCAGTGGAATGAAATGGTTAAGGTTGAATTACATGCTTCTTTTGAGTCTTGGCTTATAAGGAAGAAGTGCAGTCCTCACTAGTAGATTGTTATGCATTGGCTAGGGATATCTACTGGTCAGAATCTATCGTATACTCCACTAGGTTTACAAACTCATATAGAGTGTCAAATCCCTAATCAGACGATGTCATAAGTAACTTACCCTGTCCATAAAAAATTGATTCATATTAGTATAACCAAGTGGAGCAAGGGCCTTTACCGTAATCCACTTTTTATATAAGTGCACAACTTCTTATATCTGAGTCAATGCATAGATATGGATAATTGAGTCTAAAGAGGCTATAATTATACGTTTAATATTTTTATGAATGTTTGAAATATATTATTTTATGAACTAAAATTTTCAGTTATTTATTTTTAATTAACACTAACCATATTGTCGTAAAAAAGTTCATTTTACATTTAATTTCACATTATACCTTTGGTTTTAAAAATACTATTTAAGACTAAAAAAATATTTTATCCTAATCAGTCACAATTAAAACTTGGTTTTGAAAAAGCACATAATACATTACTTTTTCTTTTATATTCATAAAAGATAATATGCAAAAGACTTATGAGATAAAAAATAATGTTATTTATTAAACTAATATTTCACTATCAAGTCAGAAAAAAAAGTTATCTTTTTTCTTCAAGAATAAAAGAAAATAAATGAAAAATTAAAGCAAGATAATGGGAGAGAAAATAAAAATGTTTTAATAATTATTTTATTTTTATTATACTTGATTTAATATTTTATTATTTATTAATATTAAAGGTTATATTTCATAAAAAAAAGTAAAAATTATGAATTAAATTTCATTAATTTTAACATTTTTTATATATCTTCCATTTAATTTAAAAAATTCCAGGAACCATTTATAATTTTGTCCTCGATATATCTTTTTAATATTGACGTGTTTCTTTATTATTATTTTTTATTAATACACGAATATTTATTACCCATTGTAAGTACAAATATATTAGACCATCAAAATCCCACTAAAGATGGGCATGTTTAGCCTAAAAAACGTTTTAAGGACGAGCAACTTATTTGAATATATTACTTTTAAAACATCGATAAATTATATAATTAAAAATCGACCTATTTAAATCTATTATTAAATTTTTTATTTATAAATCTTAGAATTAAAAGTGAAAATACACTTAAATAATGAAAACATGCAATTGAGTCTTAATAATGTATAGATCTACATAATTGAGTCTAGAGAGTCTGTAAATGTACGTTTGGTATATTTTTGAATGTTTGAAATATGCTATTTTATGATGTTATAAGTTTAACTGTTATATGATTATTTAATTTATAAACTAGTTTACCCTCTTTTGTTTCTTGTTTGTATGTGTTGTGTTTTTCTTTTGCAATGATCACCTTATTGGTGTGAGAAGATGGAGATACAGGTGTAGAGGCACCTCTTGATGTTAAAGACTTAGTTTTCTGGACGATGAGTGACTTTAGATCATGTTATGTATAGTGTTGTGATAGGATACTAGTATAATAGCTTGAGAATGTATAATATTACTATAGTCTTATCTTGTAAGATTGTACTAATTTATGATATACATTGGTTTATCTATCTTCTTAATATACTTAATCAAATGTTTTATTTAGTAGTATTAAACTATTAAAATGGGATGTTACATAAATGGACAATTATATGTAATTGTTTCTAAATTAAAAAAAAATACTTAGTTTTACATATAGGTTTTTTTTTTATTCGGGTGCCAATCCAAATTATTTTATTAGTCTTTCAAAGTTTGATCAAAATATTTAGTTGAATTTGTTTTAAGTGGAGTTGGGGTTGATGTAGTAAAATTAAACTCATCCTTAAATGAGATGATTCTAAACTATAAATGACAAGAATAAATTATGATTCTTTATTAATATATCAAAGATACAAATTATTGCAAATAACAGTCATAAACACGTACTTACATATATACATACTCCGATAACTCTCAAATGGAAAGAAATCATAACTCTTAAATCAAATTGAATTACTCAGCGATTTTTTTTATCTATATATAAATCCTTCACTTCCAGAGCTTTTACACATTTAATCTTTGTTGCATTCCAAAAACAAGAAACATTATAGAGAAAGTAATAGTCATGTCTAAGTTTGTGTGTGCATTTCTTCTCATCTTTGTCATGGCTTTTGTAACTCAACTTGTTTATGTGAGTCTCTTCTCTCCTACACATTTTCCTTACATCTTTACTATTCGTAGTTTCAATTGCATTCTTCAATTCTAATTCTTTTTTTCTTTTGCATGTTTAGGGTGGTGGTGAAGGATCTCTTACAGTTCAAGGTATTAATTTTAGTTCAGTCTTTGAAAAATATTTGGCTAAATTAAATTTTAAGTTTTTCTATAAAATTTGAATAATTTTAATGGTGTTTGTTAAACATTTGTATTTTGTATTGTTTTTTTTTTTAATTTAAATTCATGTATATTGTCCTAATTGGTTACATGTTTTATTTCAGAGTGTCCTAGAGCATGTGACTATCGTTGTTCAAAGGCTAATGCTAGGCAAGCATGTTTGTTCTACTGTAACTTGTGTTGTGACAAGTGTTTATGTGTTCCATCAGGAACATTTGGTAATAAGGAAGAATGTCCATGTTATAACGACTGGAAAAATAAGGAAGGAAAACCTAAGTGTCCTTGATTTATCTTCAATTTTTTTCTTATCAACTTTAATTCTATACTTTAATTTTCTTGATATATATGGTATTGTACCTCAATAATTAAATAAATGTTTGTGCTTCTTTTACTTTTCATACATCTTTTCTTCATAATGTTCTATAATCTTTTATATTTATATTAGTTTATACATGTCAATATTACTTTACATAAATTATGTAAATGGTGCTAAATTTAATTATGTATTTTAAATTATTTTTAAAATGTATTTTCATATGACATATTTTCAATGAAACTAAAATTAATTAATTAATATGTTATGTAATTCTTGTAAAATTTAAACGCCAGTGTTAAGATAATAATTGATTGATAATGTAAAGCACTAAATGATTATTAATGGAAAATTATTTAATACTTTCTTCCCTTTTTAATAGTCCGATTTTCAAGTTTAATAAAATATCGATTTTTTTTCAATTATAGTTACTCTTCATTTCATTTTTAATTATATTTCATATTATACTTACTATTATATGAAAATAAAAAAGAGTGAAAGTAAAGAATTATAGGTATTTTCATAAAATGAAGCAACTTCTTAGATTTCATAAAATATTTTAATAGCTATTAGGGTTTCAATATGGTGATGGTAAATAAATTTGTTCATGCTGTTCAAATTTATTATGATTTTGACGGAAAGTTCGTTAACTATGTGAGAATAAGAGCAAATGATATTTGCTATTGGGTATGAAAATATAAATAAAGACGAATATATATATATATATATATATATATATATATATATATATATATATATATATATATATATCACTACACCATTTATTGTTTTTAGTAACATTTTTCATATAATAGATAAATTTCTTCCTACTATTGTAACATTTTTCATATAAATGTTACTAAATGTTAAAATTAACTTTTTTTTTTCATTTTTTTTTGTTACTTGTTTAATTTATTTTTCCTTTGTAGTCTCATTTCATTACGAAATTTTCTTTTCCTTCCCTTTGTCCAAAAGACCTTAATAGCTCTTTCTCCCACCCTCATTCCAAAAGGGTTTGATCTCCTCAACCGAAGTTAGATTCTAAAATACGCGATCGATCGGGTGTTGTTCTTCCACAACTACGTTATTCCTAAATCCTAATTTCAATTTTACAAAAAATTTCTTCCCTCCAGCGTCGCGTTGAAGTGAGAGCGAAGACCATCCTCTCTGTCTTCGAGGATAATTTTGCTCTTTTTTATTCCACTCTATTAGTTGGAAACTGACAAAACACAAGTGTTATAAATTTCAGTTAAGGAGAAAACTAAGTTAAAAAAATAACAATAATATATATCTAACACTATTTTTATGGTAAGGTAACAGGGTAGAAGGATAGTCAAACTTCACTTTTTTATGACTTTTTTATGCTTTCGATGCAATTATTAGTTGTGTGAATGTAGGTATAATATGACAGAACAAGGGCACATTTGGACAAAGTTTTCATTCTTTGACTAAGTCAAGATCAACAGCAAAAATGAGGGGTGAGATTGTCTTTGGTGGTCTTGCTTGGTCCAAAAGAGGGGTTAGTTTCCCATATAAAACAAGTTCTTATTTGTCTTCTTATATTTTGTGTTATCTATAAACTTGCATATGATTTAGTTTTCTGTAAAATTTAACTCACTGTAGTATATATGTTGTAGTGATGATTAGTGATTCATTGAACCACAACTCAATTGTTAATGGTGCACGAGGATCAAGAGCAACTATTTGTGTTTTTGCAATGCCTATTTTGCAGGTTAGGCTTCCTCCTGCAAAAAACAGAATAAGGAAAAAGCAATGCTGGATAATTCCCCCCATTTATTTATGAAGAACCTATCATACATATAGTGCTCTCCATATTCTTCCATAACAGAGAAAGATATCTATGAAAGATTCTAACAACCTGAGAAAATACTAGTTTGCCCTTAGATTCAAAATATTTACTTCCTTCTGCCTTTAACACTGCAGTCATAGTCATTTAGGTGTTTAGGTTTGGTGTTGTTACGTTTGGGCCTGCTCCCTGCTATTGGGCTGCTCACTTTGGTTGCTGCACTGTCATAATCTTCTGCTGTCATTTTCTGGGCCATGACATCCCCTTCTCCATCAACAAACACCTTGTCCTCAAGGTGCAGTGTTGGATAGTCTTTTAACAGTGTGTCCAGGTTCTCCCAAGTTGCATCTTCGGGGTATAGTCCTTGCCATTGAACAAGTGCTTCTGCTGCACCAGAATCTGCAGAAGTACGCCAATCAAGTACTGCTAAAGGTTGCAACTTTGGCTGATTATTGAAAGCTGTTGGTGGCAGTTCCAATTTAGGTGTCTCAGCTTGGTTGTTGAATGGTTTCAACTTCGAAGCATGGAAAACTGGATGAATTTGAGCTCCTAGAGGTAAATCTAGTTCAAAAGCCACTTCTCCAATTTGTCTGACGATGCGGAAAGGCCCATAAAATCTTTGGGACAACTTTGATATTCTAGTGTTGCGTGCAGTCACTTGCCTATACGGTCGCAGCTTGACTAGAACTTGATCGCCTATTTTGAAGGGATGAGGCATTCTTCTTTTATCAGCATAATACTTCATAACAGATTGTGCTTTGAGCAACTTAGAGCGCAGCTTATCCAATATTTCTTGGCGTTTTGTCAAATCTGCATTCACAGCTTCATTGCGACTAACTCCTGTGACATATTGAGGTAGCGAAGGTGGTGGCTGGCTGTACACAACCTCATAAGGAGTCACCCTAGTAGAAGAATGTTTGGCTGAATTATAGTGCCATTCTGCCCAGTGTAAATATTTCCCCCACAACTTTGTTTCAGCATGGACAAAAGCTCTTAAGTATTGCTCCAACATCTTGTTAACTGCCTCCGTTTGTCCGTCACTTTGTGGATGATAAGCGGAAGACATTCTCAGTTTTGTTCCACTCATTTGGAAGAGTTCTTTCCAAAAATTACTCATAAAGATGGGATCCCTGTCAGAAATTATGCTTTTAGGCATGCCATGTAGCTTGCACACCATAGAAGCAAATAATTCAGCAACCTTAACAGCAGAAAAATTTGTTGGAAGCATGCCAAAATGTGCTGCTTTTGAGAACCTGTCAACAACCACCAAAATCATTGTATACGTTTGGAAAGAAGGGAGCCCTATGACAAAATCAAGGGATATATCCTCCCAAACGGCAGTAGGAGGAGAAATAGGTTGTAGTAATCCATACGGCAGTTGTGTGGGTGACTTGATTTGCTGGCACACGACACACCCCTTAACGAATTCAGTCACGTCTTTCTTCATTCCTTTCCAAAAAAAATTATCACTTAGGCGCCCATAAGTTCTATGTATTCCAGCATGACCAGCAATTGGTGTGGCATGGAATTCCTCCAAAAGAACTTGTTTAAGAGGGGATTGGTCAGAAATATAAATCTTGTCGTGATAGAGTAGGATTCCTTTAACAATTTTAAATCCTGGATGCTCCTCTGGCCAGCAAAGCACACTTTGGTACAATTGTTTAAGAGTTGAATCTGAATTGTAAGCCTCTTGTAATTTTGCAACCAATTCACATTGTGGTACTGTCAATCCCATCATCTGTGGTGAACTTTCATTGACCCTACTCAAGGCGTCGGCTACCCTATTAGCTGCCCCGGGTTTATACACAATTTCATAAGTGTAGCCGAGTAACTTTGACAAGTAATATTGTTGTTCAGGCATTTGCACCACTTGGGTCATCAATTCTCGAAGGCTCCTCTGATCTGTATGAATTATGAATTTTCTGCCCAAGAGGTAAGTGCGCCACCTTTTTACCGCAGCAGTGATTGCATGTAATTCTCTCACATAAGTCGAAGATGAGATAAGCTTTGAGCAAAATTTTTTACTAAAATAACAAATTGGATGGTTATTCTGCATCAAGACAGCTCCCATTCCTTGACCCGACGCATCCGTTTCTATTACGAAATCCTTCTGAAAGTCAGGCAATGTTAACACTGGAGTACGACTCATAGCTTTCTTTAATTTATCAAAAGCTTGTTGTGCTTCTTCAGACCAAATAAAAGAATCTTTCTTGAGCAAGTTGGTGAGAGGAGCAGCTATTGAAGCATAGTGCTGAACAAACTTTCTATAAAAACCAGTCAGTCCCAAAAACCCACGCAACTGTTTAATAGTGGTAGGTGTTGGCCAAGCAAGCATTGCACGAATTTTTTCTGGATCTGGACCAACGCCCTCCCTGGATATTATATGGCCCAAATATTCTATTGATTCCTGGGCAAAGAAGCATTTGTTTCGCTTGAGAAAAAATTGGTTAGTCAAGAGACATTGAAAAACAATATCCAGGTGAGAAATATGATCTTCTAATGACTTACTATATACTAGTATGTCATCAAAGAAGACTATCACAAACTTACGCAAATAAGACTGAAACAGTATGTTCATAGTCGACTGGAACGAAGCAGGTGCATTACACAGCCCGAAGGGCATTACTAAAAATTCATAGTGTCCCTCGTGCGTGCGAAAGGCAGTTTTTGAAATGTCACCTACGTTCAATCGGATCTGGTGGTACCCAGAGCGTAAGTCTAGCTTTGAAAACCACTGTGACCCATAGAGCTCATCTAGCAGTTCCTCAATGGAGGGAATAGGGAATCGATCTTTTACTGTAATTCCGTTGAGAGCTCTATAATCAACACAGAACCTCTATGATCCATCTTTCTTTCGCACTAGCAAGACCGGGGAGGAGAACGCACTATTACTGCGCTGTATAATTCCTTCAGCCATCATCTCTTTGATCTGACGTTCAATCTCCTGTTTTTGAAAGTATGGATATTTGTAGGGTCTGACATTCACCGGATTTGACCCTTCAATAGGGGAATGTGGTGATCGGTTGCTCGAACAGGAGGAAGGCCTCGTGGTTCCTCAAACAATTGGGAATATCTGTTCAACATTTTCTCAATTTCTGGTACAGTAGAAGGTTTAGGAAGCCCCTCTGATTGGGAGAGCAATTTTAATTGAAAATATTCTGCTATGCCATCAGTAGAGATCATCCTCTTGATTTGATGTATAGTTGCTTCTTGTGGCGCTGTCCGGTGTTGGCCTTTTAGTTCCACCACTTTCCCTTCTTTGATGAACTTCATAGTTAGGTGTTCATAATCAGTCAAGACTGGCCCCAATGTCGTGAGCCATTGTACCCCTAATACGATCTCAGCTCCACTTAAGGGTAACACAAACAAATCAACCAAAAATTGGTGAGGGCCCAATTGTAATGATACCTGTTTACAAACGGTTGAACATGATAGCTCCTCTCCATTTCCTACCAAGACGTGAAATCCTTGAGCTGGAGTCACTTGGAGGCCCAAAAATTTTGCTATGCGAGCTTGGATGAAGTTATGCGTGCTTCCACTATCCACCAGTACTGCAACTGGGGACGCATTAACGTGGCCCAACACTTTGAGAGTTTGGGGAATTGAGTGGCCCATCAATGCATGTAAACTGATTTGGGCCGCTGTTGTATCCGGAGGTTCGGGTGGGTTATTAGGGGTCGGGTCATCTATATGGAGGAGACTTAAGTCAAGCTCATCCATTGCCGGGTCGTCCGGTTCAGCAATCAACAACATGAATTCCCGCTTGCATTTGTGACCAGGTCGATACCGCTCATCGCAATAATAACATAGGTTCTTCTCACGACGACTTTGGAGCTCCGCAGGAGAGAGTCGTTTGACGGCAACTAAATTAGGGTTCGATTTGGGTTTGATGGGTAAAGAGTTTACGCTCTGGGTGGTGTAAGAGAATGGGTTAGTGTTGGTTGTGGGTTTCGTGGTGGAGGCGGAAGGTCGAGAATAACGGTTTGTGGGTGAAGCTTCGATGAACTTTTCTTCTTGCAATTTTGCCAGACTTATGGCCTGAGACAGTGAAATCGGTTGGAAGGCTTGCACCTCTCGTCGGATTTCAGGTTTAAGTCCCGACACAAAACAACTGAGAAAAACGGAGGGGGCAACCCCACGATCCGGTTTGCTAGAGATTCAAACTGATTTTGATATTCACGGACAGTAGAAGTTTGGCAAAGCTTGAACAAGGCTCCCCTTGGGTCTTCGTAATGTGACGGTGCAAATCGAACCTCCAAAGCATGAAGAAAATTCTGCCAAGTTGAGATGAGTTTGTTATCATGCATCCACTGGAACCAAGAAAGGACTTCTCCTTCCATGGAAAAAGCAACCATTTGAAGTCTTTGATCTTCTGGAGTCCTATGATAGTCAAAAAACTGTTTGATTTTGAAGATCCAAGCTAATGGTTCAGAGCCATCAAATCGGGGCATATCTAATTTCAGAGAGGTTCGAGTAAAGGGTTGAAGGGTAGAGTCATTTGTTGCGGAATCTCCAGATGCGTTTCGAATCGCAACTTGTGCTTCCAAATTGGCCATACGAATACTCATTGCTTCCTGAAATGCTTTCTGGCTCTCAAGCAGTTGAAGAATGGCATCCATTTTTTCCTCGCTCTTTGATGGTGCCATGAGCTCTCAATGAAAGCACCATTTGTAATGAGCATAAGTCATTTGGGAGAACCACACCCCAAAAGCTAGCTATTAGAGTGGGAGAGCCCAAGTCCTTATAAGGCCTCCTCTTTGAGGTGACCTCCCCGATGTGGGACTCATTACATTACCACCCCCTTCGAAAGGGGACGTCCCGACGGCTCTCACCACCACGACGGGCATCTAGCCCCGGCGGGTCTATCCCCGGCGGGTCTATCCCCGGCGGGTCTACAACCACCGGTTGGCCGACTCTCAATGAAAGCACCAAATGCAATGCCTATTTTGCAGGTTAGGCTTCCTCCTGCAGAAAACAGAATAAGGAAAAAGCAATGCTGGATAATTCCCCCCATTTATTTATGAAGAACCTATCATACATATAGTGCTCTCCATATTCTTCCATAACAGAGAAATATATCTATGAAAGATTCTAACAACCTGAGAAAATACTAGTTTGCCCTTAGATTCAAAATATTTACTTCCTTCTGCCTTTAACACTGTAGTCATAGTCATTTAGGTGTTTAGGTTTGGTGTTGTTACGTTTGGGCCTGCTCCCTGCTATTGGGCTGCTCACTTTGGTTGCTGCACTGTCATAATCTTCTGCTGTCATTTTCTGGGCCATGACAGTTTTTCAACACAATGGTGAGTACAATTCTTTGTTGTATACTAAAATAAGTTGAGTTAGTAGTCCTGGAGTCCCTGGCTTTTAAATTTCACACACTGTACAAAAGGAAAAAACTTTATTTTAAGTTGTGGTTTGGGATTCATCCTAAATATGTATAGGATAGTTAAATTTTAGTGACCTCATTTATGCTAACATATCTGAACAGAAAGGGGAACTTAACTAGCTTAAGATTAAATATGTTTATATGTAGTTTGAGCACTTGGTTAACTGCTAAGTTATATTTTGGTTTCTCTCTGTTTGTGTTAATATGGTGTGCTCTCTATTTGCATGATATTATGAATGGATTCATAATATGAATGGATTCCTATTTCTTAAGAAATTGACAAGTAGAAAACCTAGGCTTTTCTTATTGTTTAGAAATTTTTTCTCTTTTGAGTGCATATACAGAAACCTCAGCATAAGAGATGTATTGAAATTCAAGGTTCAGTAACTTTCAACTGTGGAGCACAATATGGTGGTGGGATGGTAACATAATAAAGGTTGTTGTTGAGTTTGGTACTGTAAGGTAGGAACTAGAGGTGTCAATTTGGCCCCTAGCCCATGGGCCAGCCCTGTCCCACTCTTCATAAAGCCCCATTTTAGGGGGCTCCCAAATGAGGGGGCCAAAAAAAAGCCCTAGCCCCCTCTCTAGTGGGTTAGGGCTAGGGCTAAGGTGGGTCAACCCCCAAATAATACTACATTAAGAAAGAGTCAAAGATCAAGTCAAGCGACCCAGACGGACTCCACGATCCGGACGGGCTCGACGACTCGGACAAGCCCAATGATCAGGACGGGCCCAATGACAAGGATGGGCCCGACGACCAAGATGGGCCCGACAACCCGGACGGGCCCGACGAGCTAGATGGGACTGACGATCCGGACGGGCCCAACCACCCGGACAGGCCCAACTATCCTAACGGGCCCGAAGACCCGAACGAGCCCAATGATCCAGACAGGCCCAACAACTCGAACGGGCCCGATGACGTGGATGGGCCCGACGACGTGGATGGGCCCGATGACCCGGATGGGCTCGATGACCCGGATGGGTCCGACGACCCTAACGGGCCTGACGACTTGAACGAGCCCGATCATTCAAATAGGCCCAACGACCCGAACGGGCCCGCAACCCGAATGGGCCCAACGATCCAAACGGGCCTGACAACCCGGACGAGCCCGACGAGCCATATGGGACCAACGACCCAAACGGGCCCTACGACCTAGACGACCCCAACCACCCGGCCGGGCCCGAAGACCCGCACGGACCCAACGACTCGAACGGGCCCAATAATCCAAATAGGCCCAACGACCCAAACGGGCCCGCAATCCGGATGGGCCCGACAACCCAAACAGGCCCAACGATCCTAACGGGCCCGAATATCCGAACGGACCCGACGACCCGAATGAGCCCAATGATCCAAACAGGCCTAACGACTTGAACGGGCCCCACGACCCGGACGGACCCAACAACCCGAATGGGCCCAACGACCCGAACGGGCCCAACGACCGAACGGGCCCGAAGACCCACACGGTCATGACGACCCAGACAGGCGCGATGACCTGGACGGGCCTAATTAGGTCGTTGGGCCTGTATATATCATCGAGCTCGTTCGTGTCGTCGGTCTTATCCGGGTCGTTGGGCCCGTTCTGGTCGTTGGGCCTGTTTGGATCATCGGGCGCGTCTGGGTTGTTGGGCCCATTTGGGTCATCTGGGTCGTTGGGCCCGTCCAGGTTGTCGAGCCCATTCAGGTCGTCAGGCTCATCCGGGTTCGCTCGGGTCGTTGGGCCCGTTCAGGTTGTCGGGCCCATCCGGATCGTCGGGCCCATCCGTGTCGTTGGGCCCGTCCGGGCTGTCGATCCCGTCCGGGCCGTTGGGCCAGTCCAGGTTGTCGAGCCCATTCAGGTCGTCGGGCTCATCCTGGTCGTCGGGTTCGTCCGGGTCATCGGTTTCGTCCAAATTGTCGGGTTTGTTCAGGTTGTCGGGCTCGTCCTGGTCAACGGGCCCGTCCCGGTCGTCAGGTCCATACAGGTCGTCTGGCTATTTGGGTCGTTGAGCCTGTCTAGGTCATTGGGCCTGTTCGGGACATCGGGCCCGTCCGGGTCGTCGGGCCCGTCTGGGTCGTCGGGCCCGTCTGGGTCGTCGGGCCTGTCGGTCGGATCGTTGGGCCCGTCCTGGTGGTTGGGCTCGTCCGGGTTGTCGGGCCCATGTAGGTCATATGGCCCGTCTGGGTCGTCTAGCACATCCGACCCGTGTGGCCCATCTGGCTCGTTTGGCCCGTCTAGGTTGTCAGGCTTGTCTGTGTCGTCGGGCCCGTCCGGGTTGTTGAGCCCGTCCATGTCGTCGGGCCTGTCTGTATTGTCTAGTTTGTCCTGGTTGTCGGGCCCGTCCGGGTCGTCTGGGTCGTCGGGCCCGTTCGGGTCGTTAGGCTTGTTTGGATCATCGGGCTCGTTCAAGTCATCGTTCTTGTCGAGGTCGTCAGACAGGTCCTGGTCGTTCGACCTATTGGGGTCGTCGTGCTTGTCCGGTTCTTTGGGCCTGTCCTATAAATAGTAATATGTTTTAGAAAATAATATATTTTCCATGTGGAAGATGAAAGCTCATGGGTTGGCCTAGCCCATGGGGCTTTTGTAGGATTTTTGGTCCTGTGAGATTCTTTCTTAGGGACCTTTTTTCAATGTGGGCTTTTTTTCAAACCGTGTGGACTGGGCCAAATTGACACCTCTAGGTTTATTTGTATAAATTGATCTTATTGCTTTTTGTTTTGTGTCCAATATTTTGGAGTTTAGTCAATAGGTATTGATTAAGTATAAAATTAGCGTTTGTGGCCGATGATAGAAAATCCTGTGAAGGTGTTCTGTGTTCTGGTTCACGCCGCTTATTCAACTATCCACTGTATTCTACAACCGATTCTTACGATTGTTTTACTTTTTATTATGTGTTTGAGCGTTAGGGCTTGTGGATCTGAAATTCGATCTGATTTTTGTTCCAGACAGGGGTCTGTTGAAGATTACAGAGGAGGAGTTTTCAGGGCCTCCATATAATGTAATTTGATTAACGCTACAACTAGGGTTTAATTTCATGTAATGTATCTAATTTTTATTTTAGTTTGGAGTAATGCAGGTGGTGATTGAGCTGTTTGTTGGACTGCTGCTTTGTTTCTGGGCTGCGCTCACTGTGCCTTGGAAGTTTAAATCCATTCACCCTCACTCCGAAGAGAACAGGTAACTAAAATTAATGCTAGGATGGATGTAGCGTAACCAGATAAATGTGAACTGATGAAATTGATTGTGAAATAACATCTCTTATTTCTATGTTTTTGTTTGGATTAGATGTAGTGAATGGTCTTCTAGGAGAATTAAATTTTTAATTATTAGTTTTGGAAGATTGAACTTTATGTTAGGCACTATCGTTGTATCTTCAATTTTGGCTCAGAACTTGTATTTCATTGATACAGATCAAGAAATAGAGATTTTTGTGTCAATGTACACTGTTTTATTTCCATACTCTAATCCAGTTCTATTACCGGAGTCCATTATTAGGGGTCACTTAAGTTACTCTTGTCAAGTTCTGAATTCATACTCTGTTGGTAGATTATGGGTGGCTGGGTTTGATTTGACTAATATACTCACTATCCACATCATTAATAAAAAATGAGAAAGAAAAAGGGATCTGCCTGTATTAAATCTGTTTTTAAATAATATACTGGTATGTTGATGCAGATTTGTTGCTTATTCCATAGGTGTTGATTTTGGTGCCATTGGATCTACCTATATTGCTTTCTTTGTCAACATATACGCTTCTAGTCCTTTTCTGGGTAGAAATTTATCACCAGGCAAGCCAAATGGTTTGTATGGGGTTACTGGTCCTCACCTTTGATGTATGGACATAGTAGACATAATAGAAAATATATGTTTGGTGTTTCTTTCTTGTACTTTTGACGAAAGTTATTTAAGCATGAATATTCGAGAACATAGTGGACAAAACTAGAGCATTTCCTTTAACAAAAGATGAATTCCCACTTCAAGATCTGAATTTAATGTAGAATATGTTATATACCCTCAAATCAAATGCATGGATAAATGGGATGCAGACTTCAATTTTCTCTGGTTGATTATAATAATATAATTTCAATAATAGAGTGACAATTTTCCAATCAACATGTGAAACATTAAATTATTGGATAAATACACACATCAACATGAGCTGAATTCTCAAACTTTTCAGATGGATAGGTTGAAGATGAAAGCTTAGGCATGCAGAGAATATTTATAGAGCATTGGAGAGGGCTTTCAACACGCCATTGGGAGCTCTGCCTCGTTTTCCTCCATATCTCCCTCTATACGATAGTATATCACTACAAAAAAGGAGACATTTGATGCAAATTGCAAGTGGTTGGTGTCTGAAAAGGTTGGAAAAGTGAAAGTAAACAAACTTGAAAGGATAATTTGTTTAGGATTTAAAATGTACCTTAATAAAGTTAGTTGGCCATCTGTTTTTCTTAAATTGTTCTGTTTTGGCACTTGTGAACTTGAAGCTCAACTTCACATGGTTTGACATGAGGTTTTAGATTACATGGTTGCTCTTGTTTTGCTTTTGAGAAATACGATACATTACTAGTATTTTTATGTTTTAACATAATTTTATCAAAAATAAATAGCAAAGTAGATTAGATTGTTGAATTTTCCTTGTGTAGCAAGTAGATAAATTAGTAATAATTTTAAAATGTTACAAAAAGACAATTTGTAACATTTTTTAATTGTTACAAAACAAGATTATTAGTAACATTTATTGAAATGTTAGAAAATATATAGGTAACATTTTTTTAATTGCTAGAAAATGTATTGATAACATTTTCCAAGTGTTACAAAAAACCTAAATTTGCAACATTTTTCTAATGTTAGTAAAGACACTAATTGGTAACATTTTTAAAATGAGGCTAAATATACATAAAAATGTTGCTAAAGCCTTTTTGTAACATGTACTATACACAACATGCGTATAAATTTTACCTTTGCAAATAGTAACTATTATGCTTTAGCAATATTTTTTAAATGTTATTAAAACTCATATATCTAGTAGTGTATATATCATGTTCTCTATTTTCATTTTTTTAAATGTCTTTGTTCTCATTTTTGTCTTTGTTTTAAATTATTAAAATTCTTATATAATTTATTATATAATTTAACAAACTTATTTTTCTATTTTATCATGTCCTTAGTTTCATTTTATTTGAAAAAATTTCTTTTCTTACTATTGTCACACAAGTTTTTATTATCTTTCTTAACTTATGTTTAACTTGTTTAATGTCCACAAAATACACTCTTTCTTATAACAATCTTAATTATTTGTTTTTTTATTAAGTAATTTTATTTAAATGGTGTATTTAATTTTGAGAAAATTTAACTTTCAAATAGATTTTAAATATATTTTTTTTCTAATTTTTATTATTTTTATATGTACCACACCTAGCCAATTCAGTCAAGTAATAATAATAAACGATCACTATATTTACACGCGAAGTTATTCAGGTAACCGGCTTAGGCTGACCTAAGCCTAACCGGCCTGAACTGGTAACCTAAGATGCTAAAAGGAATAACCAGCCTAGGACAACATATGAGCAATAGCGGCACAAGCCGCCAAAGGGGGTAATCGGCCTACGCCGACCACCCTAAGATACTCAACGAAACCAAAGCACCCCTGAAATCCAATAAGCCCACAACAGTCGAAACTAAGGGCCTGGGCCAAGGCCCAAGCCCACCTATGGCCCAAACCAGGGCCCAGCCCATGGAATGGACAAACATAATTAATAATCTATAAATATACATGGACCCCACGAATTAAAGGTACGCATTCATTACTTCATTAATCACCTGATTTGACTTTTTGAGAGCTTTCGCTAACTTAAGCTTCAAAGTCCCTTCTCCAGGTAACCCCTCCCGGGTCCAAGCCGATATATGCCAAATGGGAAGAGGCCAACCGAGGAGATAGCAGACTATGTGGTAAGGTGACACTTGTGCCTAATCGATCTTATTTGTTCTCTGCAGGAACATTACCGTTTCCCAATTAGTTGTAATCTGAGCACGCACAATGGTTTTCATTCATTGCATTATATAGTAATCACACCCATATGAGCTGATTTGTCTATTACACTACATTATATCAACAACATTGCATTTAATTAAGGAAGATTATCAAATCAAACAATTATAAATATATGGATAGAAATATCAAACCAGGAGGGAACACCATTCAAGACATTTTGCCTTAGTCATGATCTCCCTAACAACATGTTATGTCCAAAAATTGAACTATGATAAAGGGAAAAAGTTAGGATACTTTTATATAACATGTCATATTCATAAGATTAACATTGAGGTTCTTACCAATGTACCACTTGTCTAAGATGGTTGGGGGGAGAGCGATGCAAAGAGCAAAACCACACTACAAGGTTCTCCCTTAAGAAAACCACAAGCCAATGACGCCTGAGAAGAAAATAAATTCGTTGTTATGCATTAAAATGACAGATTATATTCAGAAGTTAACAAAAATGACTTACCCAGCAGCATACGAGAAAATAAATTTCTTTTTTGCGTTGAAAGCATTTTGGTCACATATGCTTGGGTGTCATCAAACTTGTTACCTTCATGAGTGAGTTGGGGGTCTACAAATCCATATAAATCATTCAGCCCCATAGTTTCAGTGACACCAGACAGATACCTAAACATAAAATTGATTTGATATAAGTAAATAGATAAATATATGAAATAACTAGGTTTAATTAATCGTATAGTACTCAGTTTGGGGCTAGTGTGTCAAATAGGTACCCGATTTTAAAAAAGTGACAATTGCATCCCAACTTTTGAAAATTGCTTCAATTGGGTCCCTTTCAGACAGAGTTGACTAACGCCGTTAGTCAACGTGCCACGTGTCAATATGTGGTTTTTTTGATTTTTTTTAAATTTTTTGATTTTTTTTTTAATTTTTAATTTTTTTTTTTAAATTTAAAAAAATAAAAAATGCCACGTGTCAAGTCCCTATGTATGACACGTGGCATTGTCAATGTCACGTGGCATTGCAATGCCACGTGTCAGTATCATTATCAGATGTCATAATGTTGATTTCGATTTAGTCCCCATTTATGTTTTTTCATTTCAATTTAGTACCTACTTATGTGTATTTGATTCAATTTTGACCTAATATTTTTTAATAATTAAAATATTTTTTTATAAAGTTAAAATTAATTAAGTATAAAAGTTTTACAAAAATTAAGTATTTGATATTTATATTAAAATTTAGTGGTAAAAGTCATTTTATTAAGTCATTTTTAATAAAAAAAATTAGTATAACATTCATACCAATAGAAATTTTGATTTAAAATTAGTAAGAGACAATATTGTTCTATTTAAAAAATAAAATAAAAATTAACAAAACATGAGTACTTAATAAAAAAGTAATTAATAAAGTAATATGTTAAAAAGTCGTTTTTAATAAAAAAATATTAGTATAACATTTATACAAATAATAAATTTGGTCTAAAATTGAGAGAAACATTATAAATATTAGTACTTAATTTTGTAAAAATATTTATACTTAATTATTTTTAATCTTATAAAAAATGGATTACAAAAATATTTTAATTATTAAAAAAAAATTGGGACAAAATTGAATCAGATACACATACTTAGGTACTAAATTGAAACAAAAAGATATATATGGGGACTAAATCAAAATCAACACAATGACATCTAATAGTGACACTGACACGTGGCATTACAATGCCACGTGGCACTGACAATGCCACTTGTCATACACAGGGACTTGACACGTGGCATTTTTTATTTTTTTTAAAAAAAAAATTTAAAAATTAAAAAAAAATTAAAAAAACCACATATTGACACGTGGCACGTTGACTAACGGAGTTAGTCAACTCTGTCTGAAAAGGACCTAATTGAAGCAATTTTCAAAAGTTAGGATGCAATTGACACTTTTTAAAAACCGGGTACCTATTTGACACACTAGCTCCAAACTAGGTACTATACGATTAATTAAACCAAATAACTATATATAATGACTAAAAGGCATTACCTCATCTGTGTTGTTCAATATGTATCGGTGTGTTTGCAATAACTCTTCGCGATCTTTACTAACCACACTCACAACTCAGATGTTGTTACTTATAGAGCACCTGTTCAACCATGATCTTTGGGGAACTCCTATCGAATTTTCTTTTGCCATGTAATCTAAACAAAACTCGACACTTTCTTCAGTGTTATACCTTTCGATCATTGAAGCTTCTTGACGATATTGATTTTTCACATACCCTTTCAAAATCTTCATGTAACGTTCAATGGGATACATACATCTTAAGTATACTGGTCCACAAAACTTGATTTCTCTCACCAAATGAGCAAGTAAATGTACCATGATGTCAAAAAATGATGGAGGGAAAACATCTCTAGCTGACATAAGATGATAACAATTTCCGCTTGAAGTTCATCTAACCTTAAAGGATCAATGGCTTTGCTACAAATTGAAGAGAAGAACGCACACAAATGCGTTATAGTTTGTTTAATATTTTTGGGTAAAATTCCACGAATAGCTACAAGTAACAATTGTTGCATTAAGATGTGGCAATCGTGAGACTTTAGGCCAACAAGCTTCAAGTCTTGCATGGACACTAAATTATGAATATTTGACAAGTCTCCTTGAAGTACCTTGACACTTCTTGGATGTTTTTCCAAACACATGATGTAATTTATTAACATTTTCATGAATTTGAAGGTCAGTTAATAGAATTGGTGCTTCATCATTCTATTGATGTCCATTGAATGCTTTCTTTAACCTTCGATAAGGGTGATTAGCTTGTAAAAACATTTGATGGCGCAGATACACAGTCTTCCTTCCATTTTTCAACTGATGAGATGTAGTCTTTTCTTCCCATATAAGACATGCTTTATGACCCTAGACACTATATCCCGACAAATTAGTGTAAGCTGGAAAGTCATTAATGGTGAAAAATAACATTGCATGCATCATGAAAGTTTCAGAAGCAACAACATCAAATACTTCAACCCCATCAACCCACAACAACTTCAAGTCTTCAACTAGTGGATTGAGATATACATTTATGTTATTTCCAGGTTGCTTTAGACCAAATATTGTAACGTCTATACTAGAAAATACTTAACTAAAATAAATAAATAAGAAATTGAAAATCTAACGTCATAATTTTATTATTCCCAAACGCGGGAAAATTTAAAATATCTTTCAATGCGCCATAATTTAAACAAAACTAAAGTAATAATTTTATTAAAAGTTCCAAAATCTGACAAAATAGTAGAAAACAAAATAAAATTCCTAACTCAAAGTCCCCCAAGCTAGCCCTCTCTCGTCGCTATGCATCAACAACATCACCTAGAAAAGCATCTGCTCCCATGTGACAAGTCACACGATCATCGTCAAACACAAACATACAGGGTGAGCTCATAATAAATTAACACAAATAATATCAAAAATACCCAACTAATTTATCCTAGTTAGTTCTTGGCCAAGACCTTAATACCCCAAGCCTTTTCATTCTTCAATTCACACAAATAGTTGACCATGGACTCAAGATATATGATGCTCACACGAACATGCCCGCTCGTGGTCCTTTCTCTATGAACCTCCCCCTCGTAGTCCTGCTCTACGAACTTTCTCGCTTGTAGTCCAACTCTTCGAACCTACCCGCCCATAGTCCAACACACGTGATCCACCAACTACGAACCTTCCCGCTCGCAGCATCTCTCAAGTGTGAGCACGGAATATACGAACTTACCCTCTCATATCCCCACACGAGAGTATCAGGATATGAAGCTCCATGCTCATATCATCACGTGTTCACCACCATCTATGAACCTACCTGCTCACGGCACAACATCTCCTGATCCAAGTCTCGCATCACTGCGTACAAAACACAATTGCAACCACTGCTTACAGCACTATCGCTTGGTGCTGCCTAAGCACCGCTAGGCGAAAATCCTGTGCAGGCCGCCTGATGGAGCACCATTGTCGCTAGGCGCCTGGCCTCTCCCAGACCCACTGTTTCAGGGTCTATCGCTTGACAAATCAGACCTTGCTGCCAGGCGCCACACGTTGGAGGGACATTGCTGCTACTCTTATTGCTTGGTGACCGCTCTTGTGCCGCCAAACGCTATATCAGTAGTGCACCAGCCACTATTTTTAGCACTTATAATAAACCATAATTTTAATCCAATTCATCCCTATACCTTGCCACATACCCTCAAATTATTTCCTAACTCCGGACACATAAACAACTTATTTTGCAAGTGCGCTACTAAAGCACACTCGCTCAGGTGAGAAGGATTAGCTTCAGCGAGACAAGCCTGGTCGCTCAAGCTAAGTCTTCTAGCCCAAGCAAGTTTAGTGTGATTTGTGAGTGGTATACATTGATGTGAACGTGGATCAAGAGATGTTGTGCCATGAACGGGTAGGTTCATAGATGGTGGTTACATGTGATGGTATGAGCGGGGAGGTTCATACCCAATTACTCTTCTGTGGGAATACGAGCGACGTAGGTTCGTATGTTTCGTGCTCCAAGTTGAGAGATACTGCGCGCGGGGAGGTACGTAGCTTGTGGATCACATGTGTTAGACTACGAGCGGGCAGGTCCGTAGAGTAGGACTACGAGCGGGGAGGTTCGTAGAGGCAAGACCACGAGCGGGCAGGTTCGTGTGAGCATCATAAATCTTGAATCCATGGCTAACTTTGTGGTTGAATTGGAGGTTGAAAAGCCTTGAGGGTATTAAGGATTTGACCATGGTCTAGCCATGATAATATCATTGGGTGTATTTATATTATTTGTTATTATTTAATTGATATATTTCTTATATTCTTTTAAGCTCACCCTTTTTGTTTATGCTTGGTGATGATCGTGTAATTCTTTACAGGGAGCAGTTGATGGTACAGGTGATGCTGCTAACACTTGAGATAGAGAGAGGGCTATCTTGGGGATTTTTTTGAGCTAGGGATTTTCTTATGATTTCCATTGTTTTGTCAGATTTTGGAACTTGTAATAAAATTACTATTCAGCTTTATTTAAATTATGGCACGATTAATAATGCTTTAAAATTTTCCCGCATTTTGGGCGTAATAAAGTACGACGTTTGAATTTATTTATTTATTTTAATCAAGTAAATTCCAGTAGGGATGTTACATTTGGTATCAGAGCAAATGTTTTAAGATTTTGGAGAACTTTGGGAGTGAGCTTACTACGTTTGTGTGTGAATCTATGTTATGATGTTGAGTGTTAATGATTGTTTGTTTTAGTTATAATCTGAGCTGGTTAATGTGAACAACTGAATTATGTGGTGTGCATAGGCAATGGCTAATCGTAGACGCGAAATAATGTTGGGGCGGATGAGATTGCGAATGCAATCCATAAGATGGTGGACGCGATGCAGCCTGTTGCAGCGCAACCAAGGGCGATGATCCCACCAGTCAGACCAATGACAATGGAGGATTTCATGCTTCATAAGCTGGCAAAGTTCACTGGCAAGGCCACCCTAGATAAAGCATATGCATGGCTGCAGGAATGTGAGAAGATCTTCAGGGTAATAGAGTGTATTGAGGCTCAAAAACTCACATTTGCCACATTTCTATTAGTAACAGAGGCGAAGTACTAGTGGATGGGGATGCAGTAGTAGATGCAGACCCATGAGGAGGATGTAAATTGGGTCAATTTCAGGAAGAGATTCCTTGAGAAGTACTTCCCCGACAGCGCTAAACATGAGCGCGAAGCTGAGTTCCTCACCTTGCAACAGGGGAACATGTCAGTGCAGGCTTATGTGGAACAGTTCGAGTATTTGGTGAGGTTCTACTCACAAACAGTTACTGAGGAATTGCATTGCAGGAAATTCGAGGGAGGCCTGAAGCATGAACTGAGGCGGTTTATCATACCATTGGGAGTCAGGGAGTTTCCTATCTTGGTTGAGCAGGCCAAGAATGTGGAGCAGTTAAAGATGGGACCCAGCAGGGTAAGTCAGTTCCAAAAGACCAGTGTTGAGGGCAGACAGCAGAAGAAGCCCTATTGCCGATCGCCATCATCTTCACAGAAGTTGCGGTGCTATAACTATGGAGGAGAGCACCTGAGGAGAGATTGCACTTAGCCGGCAGGTAGCGGAGGTAGTAGTGCTAGCACACGCAGGTGCTATGCTTGTGATCAGCCGAGGTACTTTTGTAACAAATGTCCTAATAAGAAGACTACCACAGGAGCACGACCACAACCACCTTCGTCAGATAGGCCTAGAGTAGCAGTGCCTTGACCAGCACGGAGGCCACTCAGTCAGGTAGCCTCATACTCGACTTTTGTTTATTGTTGGGTAACCAGGTGTTAGTGTTGTTTGATTCAGGAGCTTCGCACTCCTTCATATCTCACGACTGCGTGGAGAAGCTGGGATTGTCAACTCGCGTTCTGGGATGTGAGTTAATAGTCTCAACACCAGCATCTAGACAAGTTTCAACTAATTTTGCCTGTGTGGAATGCTCGTTGGAGGTAGAGGGCAGGCGATTCAAGGTGAACCCCGTATGCTTGCCTTGGGAGGGATTGGACGTGATATTGGGAATGGACTGATTGTCAAGCAATCACATAGTCATTGATTATGGACAATGCAAGGTGGTGTTCCCAGAGCCAGAGGGAATTGAGTTGATCTCCACTTATAGAACCTTGAAGGTAATTGAAGATGAAACTACTTGTTTCATGATAGTGGCTCACGGAGAAAAGAAGAGCACAAAAGAAAAGATCATAAGTATACCAGTGGTAGATGAGTATGCCGACGTCTTTCTCGATGAAATACCTGAATTGCCACCTAGTAGGAATATAGATTTCTCTATTGATCTAATCCCTAGAGCGGGTGCAGTGTTGGCGGCTCCTTATAGAATGGGACCAGCAAAGTTGGCAGAGTTGAAAAAGCAGAACGAGGATTTGCTAGAGAAGAAGTTTATCAGACAGAGTGCCTCGTCATAGGGAGCTCCGGTGTTACTGGTGAACAAGAAGGATGGGAGTTCTCGGTTATGTGTAGACTATTGGCAGCTGAATAAGCTAAAGATAAAGAACAAGTATCCATTGCCGAGGATTGATGATCTACTGGACCAATTGAGAGGGGCAGATGTATTCTCCAAGATTGACTTGAGGTCTGGATACCATAATATCTTTGTTAAACCGAAAGACGTCCAGAAGACAACATTCAGATCGAGATATGGACATTACGAGTATGTAGTAGTGCCATTTAGAGTGACTAATGCTCCAGCAGTCTTCATGGATTACATGAATCGGATTTTCTGGCCCTTTTTGGATAAATTTGTGGTGGTGTTTATAGATGACATTCTCATCTATTTCAGGAATAGGGAATAGCACGCTGAGCATCTGAGAGTTGTATTGACAGTACTCAGAGAACATCAGCTCTATGGCAAGCTGTCCAAGTGCAAGTTCTAGTTAGAGGAGGTACAGTTTCTGGGGCATGTTATTTCCTCACATGGTATTGTAGTGGATCCAAGCAAGATTGATATGGTGCTGAAATGGGAAAGACCACAGACTATGATCGAGGTACAGAGCTTCTTGGGATTGGCCAGATATTACAGGAGATTTATGGAGGGGTTCTTTAAAATGATGAGTCCTTTGACTCAACTTACCACAAAAGATTAACCTTTCTCCTGGACAGAAAAACGTGAAGAATGTTTCGAGGAGATGAAGAGGAGGTTGACTACCGCTCCGGTACATGTTATTCCAGATACTAGTAAACATTTTAAAGTATACTACGATGCATCATATCAGGGTTAGGGTTGTGTACTAATGCAGGAGAAGAGGCCAGTAGCCTATGCTTCTAGACAATTAAAGGTACATGAGAAGAACTACCCTACCCATGACTTAGAATTGGCTGCTGTAGTGTTTGCTCTTAAGACATGGAGACACTACTTGTATGGCTCCCAGTTCAAGGTTTTCAGCGATCACAAAAGCCTGAAATACCTATTTGATCAGAAGGAGTTGAATATGAGGCAGCGGTGATGGATGGAGTATCTCAAGGACTATGATTTTGAATTACTTTACCATCCTGGTAAAGCAAATGTAGTTGTGGATGCCTTGAGTCAGAAAAGGATGCATATATCAGCAATGATGGTGAAGGAGCTGGAATTTGATTGAGAAGCTCAGGGATATGAACCTGGGGATACAGTTGGGGGAAGATTCCATCAGATGCAGTGTTCTGACACTAACGAGTGATATCTTGGAGACTATCCAAGATTAGCAAAGGAATGATGCCGAGCTGCAACAATTTGTTAGCTGGTTAGGAATTGAGAAAGGGAAGGATTACACGATGGGATCAGATGGCATCCTGCGATTAGGATATAGAATTTGCGTGCCGGGAAATTGGAGATTGAGGAAGCAGATTCTATAGGAGGGGCACAAAAGTCGTCTTAGCATACACCCTGGTATGACTAAGATGTATCAGGACCTGAAGCTGTCCTTCTGGTGGAATGGGATGAAAACTGATGTTGTCGACTTTGTGGCATCATGCTTGGTGTGTCAAAAGGCCAAGATTGAACACCAGCGACCAGGGGGTACACTAGAGCCGTTAGACATCTCGTAGTGGAAATGGGATAGTATTACCATGGACTTCATGACTCACTTACTGAGGTCTATTAAAGGGCATGATTCAATTTGAGTGATAGTAGACAGGTTGACTAAATGTGCACATTTCCTCGCCATTAATCAGAAGTGGTCCTTGGACAAGTTGGCCGAGTTGTATGTACGAGAAGTGGTCAAGTTGCATGGTGTGCCAACCAGTATAGTATCCGACAGAGACCCAAGATTCACATCTCGTTTTTGGCTGTCGCTACAGGCAGCATTGGGGACCCAGTTGAGGATGAGTTTTGCATATTATCCCCAAACTGATGGGCAGTCAGAGCGGACGATCCAGTCATTGGAGGATCTTTTACGAGCTTGTGTGTTGGATCACATGGGAAGTTGGAGTTAGATGCTTCCATTGGTGGAATTCACTTACAATAACAATTATCACTCTAGTATCGGTATGGCACCGTATGAGGCTTTGTATGGGCGACGATGCAGGACACCTCTATGTTAGAACCAGGATGGTGAATCCTTGGTTTTGGGTCCAGAGTTCTTACAACAGACTTCAGAGAAGGTCAAGGCGATTTGTAACATCCCTACTGGAAATTACTTGATTAAAATGAATCAATAAAATAAATAAGAATAGATAAATTCAAATGTTATACTTTATTATTCCCAAAATGCGAGAAAATTTAAAACATTATTAATCGTGCCATAATTTAAATAACGATAAATAGTAACTTTATTACAAGTTCCAAAATTCGACAAGACAATGAAAATCATAAGAAAATCCCTAGCTCAAAATCCCCAAGCTAGCCCTTTCTCCGCCTCGGGTGTTAGCAGCATCACCTGTATCATCAACTGCTCCCGTGTAAAGAATTACACGATCATCGCCAAGCACAAACAAAAAGGGTGAGCTCAAAAGAATATAAGAAACATAAAAATTAAATAATATAAATACACCCAATTATATTCGCATAGTTAAACCATGGTCACATCCTTAATACCCTTAAGGCTTTTAAACCTCCAATTTAACAACAAAGTTAGCCATGGACTCAGGATTCATGATGCTCCCACGAACCTGCCCATTCGTGGTTCTGCCTCTATGAACCTTCCCGCTCGTAGTCCTACTCTACGGACTTGCACGCCCATAGTCCAACACATGTGATCCACTAGCTACGTACCTCCCCGCACGAAAGATCTCTCAACTGTGAGCACGAAACATACAAACCTACCTCGCTCGTATCCCCACAGGAGAGTAATTGAGTATGAACCTCCCCGCTCATATCATCACATGTCAACCACCATCCAAGAACCTATCCGCTCATGGCACAACATCTCCTGATCCACATTCTCATCAATGCGTACAAACAATACACACCAACTACACTAAACTCGCTTGGGCTAGAAGCTTTAGCTTAAGCGACCAGGCCTGTCTCGCTTAGGCTAAGCTTTCTCGCTTGAGCGAGCGTGCTACCATGGCTTACTTGTAAAGTCTCGCTTAGGCGAGCTCATCTCGCTTGGGCGAGATATCCCATCGCTCAACACCAACACCTCTCGCCTAGGCGGCGAGACAATAGAACACACAGTCATCAATCACGATTTCTCACTTAGACGAGTACTTCTCGCCTGAGCAAGGTACTCTATCACTCAAAGCATGGGCTACTCGCCTGAGCGAGACCCTCGAGCCCAACCTCCAAACCTCTCGATTTCTCGCTTAGGCGAGATACTCTCGCCTGAGCGAGCTGCTCTCGCCTGAGTGAGTTGCTCGAACAAAACCAGAATTCTAGTCTCTGCTATTTTTGCCTAGGCGAGCCTCACTCGCCTGAGCGAAAATATCAGACGCCTCCTCTATTTACACACCAAAACACCAAAAAACCATACCCAAACCACAATCAATAATTCCAAACAAACCAAAAACCAATAATTCCAAACAAACCAAAAACCATGCACACTTCGTATGGACCTTATTTAGAACCAATTTAACCACAATTTTGAGATTGGAGATAACATAATCATAAACCCAAATAATACCTCTATCATACTCATCCAGGGTATAAAGTATTGTTCAATAACATCAAATTAACAATCTTTCCAATTCATAACACATAGGCATGAGAATTCATGGCAAACAAGCATAAAATTTTGAGAATAGAACTCCTAATCATGCACATAACCTAATACATGAAAATAGCTCCCCTTACCTGGAAATCCTTGCTTCAAATGGTTGCCTAACCCTAGCTTTGTGATATCTAAGAACCCTCTTTTGCTTTCCCAATCAAAATACAGGTTTGCTCTCAAATCCTAAATTCACCTTTCCACTCAGAATTCGTGCTCCCTTCCCACTCTAGGTTTCAGACTTCAAAAACCCTCTTAATTGCCTAAATCTCCCTTGTATATGGCTCCTAATTGTGGTAAAAAGATATAAAACGAAAAATGGCCTTTTTAATGTCTATTATTACCTTTCATAGACCATTATGGCTGTTTTTCCCAACTCCTGCCCAATGTCTCTAAGGTTTCTCCACCCTTTCACATTCAACTCACAATTACATTAACAAAAATAAAGAAATCAATTTCGTTCTCAACAATGTTTGAACACACAACCATGGTATCACAAGACAAGTGAACAACCAATTCAACCAAATCATGTTTGTGATAATTTCTATAATTCTATAATTATGTTATCACTCAACTTAATCATGCATATCATTAAAATTAAAATAATTCAAACAACACACAAATAGCATACATAGGACTCGAACCCAAGTCCTTTCACACATTTAAGTACTCTCAACCACTTAAGCTAGTACTTTTCCACGTCACAACAATTAATATCAAATGCCATAAAAGCTTCTACTACCCGCATTTATTAAATAATTATTTATTTAATTATTTAAATTTATCGGGTCTTACATTCTCCCCACCTCAAAAATTGGACTTACTAAGAAACTAGAGCATTAGTCACTCCAAATGGCATTACTACATACTCGTAATATCCATACCTCGACCTGAATGCTATCTTCTGGACGTCTTCCGGTTTGACCAAGATTTGATGGTATCTATACCTCAAGTCAATTTTGGAAAACACATATGCCCCTCTTAGTTGATCAAGCAAATCATCGTCCTCGGTAGTAGGTACTTGTTCTTTATCGTCGGTTTATTCAACTGCCGGTAGTCTACACATAACCGAGAACTCCCATCCTTCTTTTTCACTAATAACACAGGAGCTCCCCATGGCGAGGCACTCGGTCTGATAAACTTTTTTCTCTAGCAGTTCCTCGATCTGCTTTTTCAACTCTGCCAACTCTGCTGGTCACATTCTATAAGGAGCCGCCGACACTGGACCCGCTCTAGGGATTAGATCAATAGAGAAATCTATGTCCCTGCTAGGTGGCAATTCAGGTATTTCATCGGGAAAAACGTCGGCATAGTCGTCGACTACCGGTATACTTCTAATATATTCTTCTAAGTTTTTCTTTTCTCCATGAGCCACTATCATGAAGCAAGTAGCTCCTTCTTCGATCTCCTTTAAGGCTCTATGAGTTGAGATCAACTTAATCCCTTCCGATTCTGGGACCACCACTCTGCGTCGTCCGCAATCAATGACAGTGTGATTACTTGACAATCAGTCCATTCCCAATATCACATCCAGTCCCTCCAAAGGCAAGCATACTAGGTTCACCTTGAATCACCTGCCCTCTACCTCCATCGAGCATCCAACACAGGTAGAATTAGTTGAAACTTGTCCAGATGCTGGTTTTGATACTATTAATTCGCATCCCAGATCATAAGTCGACAATCCCAGCTTCTTCACGCAGTCGTGAGATATGAAAGAGTGCGAAGCTCCTGAATCAAACAACACTAACACCTGGTTACCCAACAACAAGCAAAAGTCGAGTATAAGGCTACCTGACTGAGTGGCCTCCATGATTAAACTTTATAATTAAAATAAAGTGTGTATACAGGCAAATTGAATTTGGCCTTGTAACTGAAAGTAATAAAATGTAATAAATATTAATTCAAAATTTGTTGAGTCATAAATGAATGAATAATTTAAAATAAAATATTTTATTGATTCAAATAATCATAACAAAAATAATAGTAATTATAATAGTATTATAATAGCAAATATGTTAGACAACTGGTATATTAGAAAATACAAATTACTAAGGGGTACATTTCTTTAACAAACTCAAGCGTGATTTTTAGGAATTTATATGTTTTGCTCTTTAGTGTCCCCATTCTCACCGTCTTCAACAGTTGTAGTAGTACTAAAGTCTCATAAAAATAGTACATTGTAATACAAGTGCAACGATCACATCAAAATATTACCCTCTATATAACTAAGCACAGTATAAAAAATTTAATTAAGAGGAAAATATGAAAAGTTCAGGATGAGGGGTAGTCCATGAAACCTAATCAAATTACATATTCAAATGTCATATTAATGCATTTTGTATTCTGATATACTTGGATAATTTTTTTTCCATATTGTGTTTATATTTTGGTTATAGACATTGGAAATAAAAATATAAAGCATTACATATTTTTTAATATGAAACATGAGGAGAATAACTTGTTCTACTTATTTTTAATTTTTATTTCAAATTTTTCTAGACAAAAATGCAAACCAACATGAGTGAAATATGCGTTAATTATTATAAACGTATTCAATTCTTTTATGTAAAAAAACCACCACAATCTAATGTCTCTTGAGTGGGTAAATCCAAGCAAGTAAAATTGGCTAGAATCATCAACACAAACTGATGTATCAGTGTAAAATTATAGTCTAAGAGAACCTTTCAGAGCAAGGATAATTTCCACAGCATCCACAAAGCATATGTGTACATATTGTGTCGTAGAATAATTATGAAACATGAAACGACCACAGAAAATGAAGATACAAAGCCTTTGCTTTTGTGGCCACCCACCAATGCCAAATATCTCTTATAGTACTTCACGCTCATTGCATGATTAGATGTTCTACCAGTAAATGTAAATTTGCTCGTCCATCATCATCATCACCTTAGAATAGATAGAACATATAAGACTGTGAAATCTTCGGTATTTAAATATAATCCCCTTAATACATGTGCACCTGTGAGTACATAAAAAGATGAAAGAAGAAAGTTAATAGTTAACAGAAAGTAATTGAGTGATGAATACATATAGTATTGTAGTACATACTCAAATAGATGCTAACAGGAAAAGAGATGAAAAAAGAAGTTGCCTTTGACATTCAATAACATGGGGCACTTAAGGGAATTTCCTATTCTAACATACCAGATACTTAAATAAAGGAACAATTTCACATAAAAAATGTATAACACACATACACAGTTTTAGTTCAACCTAGTTGTTATCCAAACTAAATTTTTTTTATACATACTAAATTCACTAATTGTGGAAAAAGGGGAGGTAAAAGTTTATAGGAAATATCTAATAGAATACAGAATAAAAAGCCTCTAACTATTAATCGATGAAATAATTCTTATTCATCTCGATGAATAACTAATAGAATACAATATAAAATAAGTTTCATTTATCTCCATCAATATAAATGTTGTCATGTGAGCACCAATATTCATAATACATGTTGATAATCCATTTCCAAAAAGTGTTGCAATATCGGTCAAGTCAAATAAAACCTTACAAAAATGTTAGAAGCTAATTAAGAAATCTTGACAAAGAAATCACTTCCAAATTTATCATATTTTGTATTAATTCTTCTCCACCAACCCCGTTCTACAAATAAATTTCATAATGCATCAGAATCACAATTCTTGATATAGATTAAAGATATCATGACCATTATAGCACAAAGGATTTCTAAACCAAGAGAAGAAAGTCTGAGAGTACAAAAATTTGAACAAAATCATATGCAACAACTTCCAACCGTAAGACTTGGTTTTATTTGAAAAGTAAGGTTATAATATTATCAAGAGCAGCAACAAAACAATTACAACCACAATGATGATTATGTATCATCTCAGTCATTAATAGTAATTTATACCTGCAATCATCATATGAAGTTATAACAGCAAGTCCCTATATGGTAAAAAATTAAGTTTGGGTCCATTCTAAAATGAATTCAAATAGAAAAACAAAGCCATTAATCGACGTCAATAACCATGTCTACCAAAAAAAGTAGCTATAAAATTATCAACAAAACAATAAAAAATTAAAAGAGAATAATAAAATGCCGATACCATCATGAAACTATACTTACTTTCAAATCATTAGAAAGTTTTAAACCAATGTGGGGTTTGTGTGTGTCGTAAACCAATGTGGTTGTGGTTGTGGTTCTTTTGTTGTGCTCATACCTGATTGTACCCTCTTACTCACCCCACCAGAGTGCAGAGGAATTTTGTTGGATGCTATTGCATCTTCATTTCATCCTATAAATTAATCACATTGTTAATGTTGTCACTCCTTGGCAAAAGATTTTTTATGCTGGTCAAACCTGAAATTAGAGGGTGAAATTAAAGAAGGACATTACATTCATTGAATGTGTTGGGATGTAGGACCACTAATTTAACCAATTTTATTTACCATTGAATGAACACTTTGATTGAATCATTTTGTTGTCAAGTAGAAAGGTATGCTTGGATTATGTTTGTCCACACAAACATGATCATATATCACTTGAAAATATTTTCATATACCAAAGTAAAAAGTCTATTCCATGTTTAAGACTTCGATTTGTATAATAATATGTATAGTGAAAATCACACTACACCTAATAAGTGAATGAAAGATTATCATGACCAAATCCATTGTTGATTGAATACAGTTATACAAAACACAAACTATAAGTATAATAGTTTTTTTTTTGCTTATGCACACAAAAATAGAAGAAATAATTAATGAAAATTTATTAAAGTTGACAAATAGTGAATACTAATCCAATTGTGCCATAGATAAAGCCTGAAATAGTTGTGACCACAACAATAGCACTGGATTATAAGTGAGAAAAAACATGGACAATTACCTCTGCATCAAGGATAACATCTTTGACATGTGGATGTGTGAATTGCTTTCGCTTTGCATCATCATTCAAAGAATGGATGGAGTGCAACTTTGTTTCCAGCTTGGTCAGCAGCTTCTGATAAAGCTTTCTTGAATTGAGATTTTGAGGAGAATCTACCTTCTCGAATATAACCTGAAGGAAAGTAGAAATAAGAGTGCACTACTATCAAAACTCTAATGTTATGGTATGGATTCAAGTTTTGGTAGTTTGTGCCAATGACTCAATGCAGTGTAGTGTTAACATAGTAGTGAAATGGGCAATAAGGTATTTGATCAACACTTTCTTTTGAGCATAGGTCAGATAGTGGAGAAAAGAAACTCAATTTCAATAAAGAACCAGGTACTGTACTTGAAGGATAAGCACGGTCGGCTAGCAACCCGGGTAGAAAAGAAAAAAAATCGGATGTACAAATTGGAGTTGAGCATCCTACAGAAAAGGTGTTTGAAACGTGTGGACAATGAAAGCGGTGCGGGATATGTTCGGAACGGTGTGATGGAGAAAGAGTCCGGTAAGCAAATTAAAGCAATGCGATTTGAAAATGAAAGAGAAGAGACAACCAATTTTGTCGAAGAGGTTGAAGAAGAAGCAATGTTGTTGATGATGGGATGTAGCTCGAGGGATAAGCACAAACAAGTGGAGAAGTCAGCAAGAAGGTTGAGTGTCATAAATTAGTCCAGTAGCATGGAGCGGTCGTCAAGACGTGCAAATAGATCGGAAAGCTTAACAAAGAGTGTGGAGATCTCAGACAGCTCGATGGAGCATGTGGAGAGCTTTATGGAGCATGAGGCCAACTTAGTTAGCTCGGTGGAAAGTCTGGATAGCTTGATTAAGTTGGTGGAGCAAGTGGAGTGCCCATATCATTTGGGGGAGCAAGTGAACATCTCAGAAAGCTTAGCAGGGAACATAGGTAGCTCGGATAGCTCGTGGATTGTGGATAACTCAGATCTTGAACAAGAAGTGTTATGTTTGCAAGAGCAGTTGCGTGTTGAGAAGGATCTGAGAGTTGTACTAGAGGTGCAAGATGAGAAGTGGTGACTTGGAATGGATGATAAGTTTGGTGTGAAGGAGTGGAAATTTTTCCATCTCTTAAAGAGAGCTCGGCCCATTCAGAGGAACTTGGTTAATGGCAAGGCAGTCACAAAGATAATAAAGAACCCAGTAAAGGGTAAGTTAGCCAAGGTTAAGATGAAGTCGGTCAAAGAGAAGATCAAGTCGGTCAAAGAGAAGATCAAGTCGGACAAAGAGAAGATCAAGTTGGTTAAAGAGAAAAGCAAGTCAGCCATGGAGATAAAAGATTGTTCGGGACGAGAGAAGAAAAAAATTTAAGATTAGGGGGGAGTTTTGTTGGATAATCTTTAATTTTGTTAGATAATATTTAGATTATGTTTTAGATTATGGAGTTGTTTTTATTTAGCAAAGTGATAGGGTATTTTATATTTGGTGAATTAGATTTAAGTTAGTTGTTACTTTAGTTAGTTAGAGTATTTAAGATTTAGTTTGATAATATGGCATATTAGATAAGATAAGATTAGATTAAGATTTACACTACAAGAAAAAATATTTTTAACGGAGGTTTATTTTTACATTACCCAGGGTTAAAACCTCTACTAAGTTCTTTACCCGGGGTTTCGATTTCCCCCGCTAAACCATCCCTGGAGAATGTGTTAGCCAGGGTTTTTACGAACCCCGGGAAGCACCAATCAATAACGGAGGTTTTTGATCCTCTTATATTTAACATAGGTTTTAAAACCTCAGTTAAGTTTTGTGGGTTTAAAACCCCCAGTTAATTACCATGAATTTTGAAACCTCCGTAAAATATCGTGAATTTTGAAACCTCCATAAAATACTATGGGTTTTAGAACCTCCATAAAATAACATAGGTTTCAGAACTCCCATAAAATACCATGGGTTTCAAAACTCCCTAAAATACCCTGGGCTTCAAAACCTCCGTAAAATACTATAGTTTCAAAACCTCCGTAAAGTACCACAGATTTTTAAATTATTATTATATTTTTTTACTCATTTATCATTTATGTATTCATATATATTTTTTCAATCACAATTATTTACATTTATTCTATTTTTTTAATCTATATTTAATGAAATTATACATAAATAGATATAAACTCATCAAATTGACAAATTATTTATAGATAACTAAATGTATATCAAAGTATAACAAATATACGAATTCAAATTCAAATTCAAGTACCATATTAGTCAGCAAAACTATCATGAAGTACTGTAATGGTTCTCAAAACATAAAATGATTCAATTAACTTTCACATTATATTATATTCGTCAACTATCACATATGATTTTCCTCATGTCCATGTATTAGTTGGCACACTTCCTTGATCAGAAACCTACAATATAAATGTGAATCATAATTACAAATGTAAACTCTAAAAAATAAAAGAAGTTATGCAGTCTTAAACATTATCGGTGCAGGATTGAACATACACTACAAAAAAAATGGACATTTGTGACGGTTAAAATTACAAATTTTAGCAGTTAAAAATCATCACAAATAAAAATTACAAATTTTTAAAGACATTTTTTTGTATTTTGTTCAATCTAAATAATAAAGTTATTTATCTGAAGGTAGGTGAAGAACAAATAAGGAAGATATGTACCTATAGTTCGGCATTGTAATGGGGTGCCAATCTCTCCTCTGAACATTAGGATCAATCCATTAGTAGTTCATTCAAACAAGCTATTTCATATAAAAAATAAAATTCCCTGACGTAAATACTCCATGGAAATTTTAGCTATGATCAACATTTTGCAAAAAGTGTTCAATTTCTCATCTGTTGATTTTATAAGAGCAACCTTAATGAAGTGGAAAAAGTTATTTAGTACCCTTATTCAATCTCATCAACAACATTAACAAATTTTTCATGATTGATCCATGTTCACCATATTGATGAGTTTTACGTCGGATATAATTTCATTATTCAATACTATCAAAGAAAAAAAATGATTATATAAGAGAGAGCCCTCTTAATTGAGGCAGCAAGGAAAGCAAGAACAATCTCCTCATTCATAACAAAATGACTTAGATCACTCTCAGAAACTAAGGTAGAAACATGACCCGAATGATTCAACCGCACATAAAAATAGTTAATTTTTTGCTTGAATGGAAACTTAAATTTTAATGCCAAGTGTTATGAGGAATGAGAAGTAAAAAATATGTACCAGGATATCTTTCAGACCAGTAGATTGATCCTGTGGCAGGAACCAACAAGGTGAATAATGCCCCTTTTGGTCGAATTGCTGAAACAAGAGTGTATTCATCAATTGTGTGGCTAACTGCAGTAACATGTTTTGAGTGAACCCTTTAATCACTAGTAACCCTCTATCAGTAACCTATAAACAAAATTAATTATCAAATGCTTTAATGTAAGATCAGAAGGTTATCAAGTCTTGCATTTTAATGGCCAAGTGGGGTGATGCAAACACAATTACTTCTAAAAAATCTATCAAGTTAGGACACTCTTAGATAGTAGGACCACTTATAACTCAAGTTTTTGTCTTTCCTGCTCTATTAAAATTACCTTCACATCCGTATAAACTCGCGCATGTAGAATTTATGTGTATTGTGCATTGGCTTTTGCTTCTCTCTGAATGATGAAATGGATAACCTTGTCAAGAGTCCATTTAACTACCAAAATTGGTTTTCCAGTTACCAATATTTCATTGCAGGTTATTGCACCAACTCTAGAAATGTGGATCCTAATAATAGAAATCCTATAATGGATACTTTCTATTTGATTACTAGATAACTGCAACTGTTACAATTAAGTCAGTTTGGCAGGAATTGGTTTCCCCTTTCATTTCTTTCTTTGCTCTTGTAGTAATACAATGTTGATCGATCAGTTTGATTGAATATTCTTAGTTTGTTTACAAAGGTTATTTAGAATAGCAAAGTACTCACTCAGTCTAAAGACAATTTTATTGAACTCCAAGATAGATGTGTAGTCACAAAAGAAATGATAAGGTATGAAGAAAATGTATTGTATGACAAGATGTAGGTATGTATAGTTGTGATTGAGACAAAGATGACATAAAACTGGTTAACACTGTAAATTGCAACATGGTTACCACATTTTTTTATTCTATCCCATTTTACAAAAAATAATATGTAGTATTTACCTTCTCTTCAAGGGTATAAAATACAGATAAGAATTGAAAATCCTCAACTTCAACAAACCAGGAAGAAACTATATATATATATATATATATATATATATGTGTGTGTGTGTGTGTGTGTGTGTGTGTGTGTATGATGCTTGAAATATTGGGAGTTAAAAACAACCAACAAAGAAAATAGGAATCCCCCAACAGAACTATTAATAATAAGAGAACTGTGGCAAAATGCACAGGTTTATGCTCTGTACCTATCAAGACAACTTCAGCTTCAGGACCAAAGAATAATATGCTGTACATATATATATATATATATATATATATATATTATTTATAGAGTTCCTTATTCTTCCCTGTTATATTCATCAATGATAAGCGATCAAATGACAAAGGCAGTAATTAAAAATGTGAAAAAATATTCTAAAGAACTAATTTTCATAAATTTCAACAATTATTTTTTCATTAGGTGTTATCAACTTTACCAAGTGATCTAGTGTCCGTAGTCGTCAGCCACCACAAAGAAAAAAAAAGAAAATGCTCTTTGACTCCACGCCTGGGAAGGTCATATCAGTGCTTTATCTCTCTGGCACATCATAAATTTCTGCACTGTAAACCCATTATCATTCTGCAATGCTTGTTAGGTGGGTGATGCTGCAAGATATTTTAAATTTGTCCCAGGTGGCAAAACAAAATATTAAATGCACACAAAATAATAAAACTTAAAAGTCAAAAATAGGCCTAACATAACATAAACATTAATAACTCACAGAAACTAACATAACACAGTAAAAAACACTTAATTAAATGTCAGTACGTGTCACAATCCCTTGGAACTAATAAGAAAATTACTATATCAATTCGCAGAATCTCAAAATAAAAACAAAAGAAGAAGCAAAAGCAGGTTTGAAATGAAGACCCTCAACTAAAACACCATTGGATTTGAGTCCAAGAATCTCCTTGTTACTTTGCTTTGTCAAACTCCTCTAAAACCTTGCTCAAAACAGATTCAACCAATTGTTCTGTGCACAAGAAAAATATTAAAAACTAGATTTAAAGGAACTTTTTCTCTTAGGATTGTGAATGACTAAAACAAAGTGAAGCAGCATACTATGTTTAGGACATCTTTTATGGTCATCATTCCTATCTAATGAAGCCTATAAAACTTCACTAAGAAGACTGACAGAATTACCTGCTCACTTAAAATTAAAAGTTGCTTTATAAGGAAGAGTTGTCCATTTGTGATGATCTTTTTGATATTAATTTGCTTGCTTTTTGTGGCAGACAGAGGAAGCATAACAGAGAAGGTTTAGACTAATCACATTGTCAAATTTAAATACTTAGTTATCTTCTTGCTAGTAACAAAAAGGTCATTGATATACTGTAGAGAGCAAATTTTCTGCCAATTTAATATCCATCATGTATACTATCACAAGAAGTAACTCATCCACAACAAATAGCTTAGCAGGAGTATTACCAGTGTTAATACATGGCTACATAAGTGGTATTCCCAAGTACAACAAACATGAACATCAAAGGATTGAGTCCCTGCAAACAGGACCATTTCCACACATAGATTTTACTGTGCTCCTATTCAATGAAACCTCAGATTTCCCTGAGCATCATTTCAATTCACCAAAGCTACCAAGGTCACAATTGACGGAGGTGGTCTACTATTCACTAACTAAAAAGTGAAGTAATTTACTGCACTATGACAAGAAAAAATCTCAGCACTAAGCACACAGTGTAATGCGCTCCAATAGAATTTTAAGTATCATTATGGTGGATCATAACAAGTAAGAAGTAACATATAATCATCCATTAGAATTTTTTTTTCAATGGAATTTCAACCAATATTAAAAAGTGGATTCAAAAGTTTTTTTTTTCATTCTGAAAATGTTTATGTAACACAAATGGGGTTGCTTTTACTACCTGAGTTATTTCTCAGTGGTGTTAACAAAGTAACCATCTTGAAGGAGGTTCTTGATAATCCATGAACCAATAAAGCTTGTTCCTCTTGTTACACAAACTCTTCCTCTAATTACTATTTAATGTGCCATTAATGCATAAGCAATAACAATGTTTGATAACTACACTTAGTCTCCACACAGAATTTGAGAAATAAACAAAAGGTTGTCTACATCTAAATCTTGAACCTCTTGAGAAGCTTGTAACATATTTGCATCAGAAGCCTTCTAAAAGAATTTATAAAAGCAACAAAAGCATTGAAAACTTAATAAAAAACAACATAATAATTATTAAAGACAAAATATTGAAGAGAAAAACCTGTAACAGTGAAGCCCCCCATCTATATGCTCCTAGATTGATGCAGTCTTTTTGCCAAACCAAGCAGCCCCAAAGCAAGTCCATATTGTGCAGGCACACACTGTGGTGAAATCTCCAAAGCTTGTCAAAATTGTTCAACTACCTTCTCGTAGAAAGACTCAAAGTTTAACATATCATCAAAAACAGAAACAGTTGAGTAGTAATAGAACAACTTCATCAAACATTTGTTAGATACAATACACTTTAATATTTTTCAAGTATGGGTTTAGAGACAGAGTATTCTATCTTGTCTTCTGCATTTCCTAGGTGCTATAATTTGATAAATTATAAAACTAAACATAAGTACAACCATAACCACCAGAAAAAAAAATGTATAGTAAGGAAATAGAAATCTACCAAATTCAAAGTCCAACCAGATAATGCTAACTAAATGCTAACTATTACTTTGTATCAAAGGAAAAAATTTCACAAATGAGGAACTTTTGATACAATGTCTATATATACTGCAAAATATCAATCTAGAGATAGTTGTAGTTGTCTAACAAATAACAGTTATAAACGATTTTAACAGAAAAAATTGACAAGTAAAAAGTACGTTTAACTATTTATAAATGAATTTGCAATTCTTCATGAAGATAAGTTCACCCTTGAGCAATGAATGATCATAGCAAGAATAATCTATAATCATATTTCTTAAACTCTAACATGAATTTATAATTCTTCATGAAGATAAGTTCATCCTTGAGCTGCTCCAAGTGCTACTTCAGCATATCACCACATTCAATCACTCTATTACTAACAAATTTCAACTTGTATAAATGACAAATTTCAAGTTAGGAGCAGAGAGGAACAATTAATTACCATAAGAATCGAAGCCGAAGGTAGGAGCACCGTTGTTGGGTTTGGGATGCTTGTCGTCGAGTAGAATTTGCTCCACGCGTTGCCAAGACTGATTTCGTTGTCGATGAAGGAGGTAAAGGCGGCGGAAGAACAATCGACGTCGTCATTGCCGTTTGATGAAAGCGTTGGCGGTAAGATGAATGTCGATTTCATATTCTTCAGCGATGGCAGAGTCACCAAATTCCTTCACATGCTCATGGTAGACATACTTCTCGTGATCGGTGAACGCGACTTTGAAGTCAAAGGTCTCGTTCCAATCAAACCCTAGCTCGACGAAGGCATGTTTTTCGTAACTGTCCTCGCGCGACGAGTCGAGGATCGACTCCACTACGCTGGCCGAGTACACGAATCATGTGGCGAGGAGGTCACCGAGCTTCGGATCCTCAAAGTTGATCTCCCAGACATAGGACTCAAAGTTGATCATTGTACTTGTAGCCACCGGAGGAGATGGAAAAAATTTGGTTAAATTATCCTGTCAAATTTTCAAATGCTAACTTCCTGTAAATATAAATTTATAAAAAAAGTTTCTACGAAAAGATACAAAATTGCTGCGAATTTAAATTTTGTATGAAAAAATTTATAAAATAAATAAATTTTTCAATAACTTTTATATCAAAATTCGACAAAAATAAATTTAGTAAAATTTGTAAGAAATTTGGAATTTTTATAATATTTTCCTGCGAAATTTTAAAATTATTTAATATGTTATTTGCTTATATAAATTTGTAACAAAATTCGTAATAAATATAAAAAAAAATTGTGAAATTTGCTAGAAATCAAAATTGGTAAGAAAAAATCATATAATAAGTAAATTCTTGGAAAATTTTGCAAGAAAATTTTATGAATTTTTTTCACAACAAATCTTACAAATAAATCATAAATTTTTAGTAGTGTACAAAAGAGAAAACCTTTATAAAAGTTACAACCAAAACAATTAAATTTGAAATAATATAAAAAAAAATTTGACGATTAAAAAAATTAACAGAAAACAAAAATGTTTTTAGCGGTTTTTTTTCACTGTTACAAAATAAACGTAAATAAAAAATGTTTTTATTGTAGTGACTTTAGGATAATTTTATATAACAAAATTCACCTGAATTAATTGTGGAAGACTTTTCTTTTAACAAAATAATCTACATGTATTTTTTTAATAAATAACTTTTAAAGAATTACATATATTTTCGTAGAAATAAATTGGCAAAAAATAGTAAAAGTAATAATTGTATACATTTTATGGAGTTTGAACATGGAGTTTGAAAGAAACCTAGACTATTTTCTAGAGTTTTAAAACTAAATCTTTGTAATTTAGCAAAGATTTTAAAAACCTATACTACTTTGTAGAGGTTTAACACTAAACCTTTGTAATTTAAGGGAGGTTTTAAAAATCTAAACTATTTTTTAGAGGTTTAAAGTTAAACCTTTGTAATTTAACGGAGGTTTTGAAAACCTACACTATTTTATAGAGGTTTAACACTAAACCTTTGTAATTTAAGGGAGGTTTTAAAAACCTAAACTATTTTTTAGAGGTTTAAAGTTAAACATTTGTAATTTAACAGGGGTTTCGAAAACCTACACTATTTTATAGAGGTTTAACACTAAACCTTTATAATTTAACGGAGATTTTAAAAACCTCAGTTAAGTTAATCTATTACTAAGGTTATATTAACCTTCGCTAAATAACTCCCGTTAAATGCAATTTTTTTTGTAGTGTTAGTTTGATTTGTTAATATTTGATTTGTAATTGGCTATATAATAGCTCATTCTCTATCAATGAAAAATATCACAGTGAGTTACATTGCATATCCTTTTAGCGTGTGTGAGTTTTTTCCAACAATAGATACTTGGTTTAATGTCTTCCTTAAAAGAGTCGCTTGAAGGAAATTTTTGTAAGACTGAGTCTTTGTCGTCAAGTTTAGCACCCAAGAATGCATTCCTAGAAGACTAGAAGACTGACATTTTTTATTATATATTTTTATCTATAAATATCTTTTTTTTTGTTTTCATGGTAGTGATTTTGGATTTTTGATGTAGAAAGTTTTTCATCAACTTTCTCCTCTTAGACATGAAACTTCTTTAAAAGTTATTCATTTTTTTTATTCTTCTTTTATATCTTTTTCACTTTTAACATTCTCCTCTTTCATCAAATTTAAAGCAAAACTTTTTCTTTTGATATTTCTCCTCTTGGACATGAAACTTTTTTAAAAATTATTATTTTTTAATTTTTCTTTTATATCTTTTTCATTTTTATTATTCTCCTCTTTCATCAAATTTATAGCAAAACTTTTTTTTGGAATACTTGTTGATTTGTGACTTTAATCATCCAAAATTTGTTTACAAAGTAACATTTGAGAAACGTTTAACCAATTTTGATTAATTTTAATGAGATATAAGACAAAAAAATTTAATGACACCTTAATATATTTTAATTGCAATTGCTAATATACCTTCCACGACCATTTGTTCTCCGCTACAACAAAAATTAGATAAAATGCAATAAAATCGATCCGTTACAACAAAAAATGATTTTATCAGGAGTTTTATTTAATTATGGAGGTTTTAACCCCACTAAGTAAATTTCCCAAAATTTATATTTTCCCGATTAAAACCAGCATTGTTGACAAATTATCAATTGTTGTGAGTAATCCTAGTAAATCGGAAGTTCCCTACGGTTTCATAATTATCATAAATTACCAAAGGTTTTATATATTCATAATGGTTCTAACGTTCTATTTAAATAATATCATTACGATGCATAATAAAAGGTAAAGTCATAGGGTATAAACGTTACCCCTTACAATTATCCAAAAGTACTTAGAAGGAAAATTAAGGTACACCACAATGTCAATATCAAGACAGAGAAAGAAGTTTAACAGTATTAAAGTAAGTGCTCCAAAAGCAAAATAATACAAGACTACAGCCCAAAAAGGAAACTCAAAGATAGGCGGGATTTGACCTAGGACGAACTAAGCAACGGTTATAGAAATAATACAAGACTACAGCCCAAAAAGGAAACTCAAAGATACAGCCCAATAATCACCCTGATTACCACGGGAAGTTCTCGCATCTGCTCACATCAGTAAATTGATGATCATCGCAAAAGAAGAAAAACCACACATAGCACATACAAACAAGTAGAAAGGGTAAGTTAGGGTAGAAAAACGATTTATCATACTATTTCATACAATTTTATAGAAAAAGATACATACATCAACCAAGCATGTGAAGACTCGCAAACAAGACACTACGACTCAAGACACGATTATCCGGAAACATATAATTAGTCGGATTCACCGGATGCTTGCACTTGTGGTGGCCTCTACTACTCAGCAAAGCCAATTGCCAATAGATTTCACCCTACCACTCACAAGGTTAGCCTTCAAACATCTAAGGTCATTATCCTGCCAAAGACTAGGGCCTCTTGCTACTCGCACCACTTGAATTAGTACGCTCTACGTGAGACTCATTGACTCTTTAGAGTGTCAGGATGCAATCCTTACTTGAATCCTTACTAAATTATATAATAAGGCACTACCACGAACTTCGTGGAATTACGTCCTAAGCATGAGGCACCACCATGAGCTCCCACTAACAGGTGTCATGGAATTACGTCCTGACCAATGAGGCACTACCACGAAACCCTCATGGAATTACGTCCTGACCAATGAGGCACCACCATGAGATCTCACCTAGAGATTCATGGAATTATGTCCTGATCACACCAAAATCATGTTTCTCCAACCAACATAAAGTCATTATACATACCAATTCCATATCAACATTTATAACCAACCATCCCATTCATGTTACATGCAAAGATCATGCCAAACTCATCAATTTCAACCCATAAACCATTCAATACATGCAAAATCGGTTATTTCGGGTTTTAACATAGTAATCAAACCAAACATGTGGCAAACATCCAAGAACAGGGAAGAAAACAAGACTTTGGCACATTCTCGCCAAATTCTCCTGAAAGGTCTCGCTCAGGCGAAAGGGTTCTCTCACTCAGGCGAGCTCCTCTCGCCTAGGCGAGAGGTCAAAAAGTGGGAACAATGGCCTTCATGTTCTCTTGCTTAGGTGAGACCTCCTCGCCTGAGCGAGATGGACTCTCGCTTAAAACAGGAGCTCGTTACCTGAGCAACAACTTGCGCAAGTTCCAGGGAGGAACTTCTAGTACTCTCGCTTAGGCGAGACTGGCTCGCCTGGGCGAAAATACTAGGTTTCTCCACTGTTCACGCGTGCAACAAGCAATCATTCGAAACCAAACAATATTTTTAACAGTTCCCAAACAATTATAATAGCAACCAAGAATCAAACTCACGAAACAAAACCAGAGCAAGCAAAAAACCGCAAGAAATAGTAAACCCTAGCTTCTCTTACCTTATCAAGAGCTATTGTGAGGGGGTTTAAGCTAGCAGAATGGCACCACAGCTCCAAGGACAGCTTCTCAAGTTGAAATCACTAACATCTGAACAAGGACGGGTTACAACGATGAACCCTAAATGGAACCACAAGAAGAATCCAGCCGAGGAAAAAGAGTAAGAGCTGAAAAATAACTTACGTGAGCGAAAAAGTGGGTTTGAGCTGACTTCAAGACAAATGGGATTCAAAACCCTAGCAAAGCTCAGTTGAGGGAAAGGAGAGGAAAGAGGAGCTGGTTCGTTTCTAGAAAACAGAAGAATGAGTGAGTTAGGCTACTCTAGGAGTTTTGGACACCCCATGAGCCGGTCCTAAGCCCAACTGATTTAAGACATGCCCTTAAACATTGGGGCAGAAATAATTGAACCTTACAATGGCAAAATTTGAGTAACACAAACAAAAGGACCTAAGTTCAAATATAGGATAAAACAAATTTATTAGTTTTTCACGAGTATTAAATACCATAGGAATGATGGTGCAAACAAATAAATAGATCTAGGCAGCGCAAGTATTGATTCTAGTTACTTTAGATTCACATTTTTTTCTGTAAAATATAACATCAAATATTTTAAAGTAGAGATAACGATCTCAGACTTAACTTTCACCATAGGTTGTTTTCTTCATCCAACAAAGAAACTTGTAAATATTTCCTCATTTCAGTAATACTTGCCATCAACGTATGACAAAAGCTGCGGCCTGGAATGTCCTTGCTGAAAATGACCAAGTATATATACATAGATACTTGGTTTAGTGTCTTCCTTAAAAGAGTCGCTTGAAGGAAAATTTTGTAAGACTGAGTCTTTGTCGTCGAGTTTAACACCCAAGAATGCATTCCTAGAAGCCTTCCTAACTCTTGTCTATATCCAAAATAACTTTCCAGAATAACTCGCTCTACACCAATGAAACCAGAACTGCAAAGGTACGACAGCCAAGCTTGTCGTATGAAAGTTTAATGTTTGTTTATCAGTCAACTTCGTTAAAGTTTGACACCTCTAGTAAGATATTGGTGTTTGCCTTTCTTTCAATTTAATCATTTTTAGAACACTAATATCAAGGCTTGACCAAATAACAAAGTGTATTCACTCGCCATGCACATTAGGAATGGTCACAACATGCAGTTTGCTATAGCACAAAAATCATCAAATAAGTAAAACTTCAAATATACAGTAGCAGAGATTAAGGAAGTATGGGAAATTCGATCTCAACAATCTGTATAAAGCTGTCACAAATTCATCCTTCCATCAAAAATAAAAGCGATGACCTACCTAAACGGAAGTATATTACAGTTTGCTACAACACAATAATATGCAGAGTTGACCTGTTTTATTGCAGTAGCTAGATTGTTGTTCAACTATGAAAAGAATGGGTTAAAGCACCAAAGCATTCTCTTATTTCTCAATTGAAGTAGGATGGACAAATTCCATATATATGAGATTTGGAATACATGCTGCAAATACAAACAAAATATATACTAATTATTAACCCTTTTGGCCAATTATGGTTTTTGGCAAATATTAAATCAGCACATTACTTGATGCTTACTGTTTTTCTGTCATAAATATGTACAAAGTTGAAATGTTTAGATAGTTACGAGTTTGGATCCTAACAAGAAAAGAAATATGAGAATATTATGAATGTATGACACTTCAAAAGTATGAAAAGAAAAAAATAATTAATGGCCATGATTAAACTGAGCTTAAACTATTGTACCCTGAAATTTATTTGACTTCCATAAGTATATGTGATTTGAATTGCCACTAAAATTGTATAGATAGAATTTACTTTCCAGAACTCAATCCATAGGTGTTGAAGCTTCTCTTATGCGTGTTTGATCTCCGAGGACACAGTGGAACCATTTACCACGGATGAAACCACAACCTCTACTCTGATCGTTTGCATCAAAAGTCTTGAATGGAACATTTCCTTTCTTCCAAGTTCTTTCTCATTCAGTGCAATGGTGTGAGTGCAGACCAGTAGTTATGAGATGGGATTCAGTCCTTTCAACATGTACAGTCTATTTTCAGCATGTCAAATGCATAACAAGCAGTATGACAAATTCAACCTCCGGGATATAGCTTTCAGATGCATTCAACCCAAATCCATATGTCCATCAAACACAAATGTGATGATCTACTAGAGGGAAGCATATTACAATTTCCTTCAACACAGAGTAATGGGAAAATCAAAACTTCAGATATGTCTAGCAGAGAAATTGAAATGGCTAGCAGTTAAAGGGCCAGTTTAGAAACCTGGAGGCAAGCCTGACTGAAAAATCAATAAAATGTCATAAACCAAGATGCTCATCCGCCACATTGTACCCCATAAAAAGGCTTCCAAAAGCTGTTGAGATCTTATTCAAAGTTGTATTTAAATCCATAGACAGGTGCGGTTTCCCTTAGCTACTCTGGCTTATCTGAAAAACAAATAACAGCTTTTCATGAATTTAATCTTGATCTCAAGAAGCTTCAGTTTAAAAAACATGAATGTATTACATTAATTTAATTTACCCTCTCCAATGAAATTTCAGTTGAAATTATCTGTCTCCCATATTCACCACAATACTAAGCAGAATCTTGGCACAGACTACACAGACGAACTGCTAAGAATAAGAAAAATACCAGTAGTCACTTATACAGTAACTAAGTTCAAACTAAACTGACACAAATGCTCACTCTAAATAAAATATATACAAGTTAGTTTTCGTTTAAACTTGCAATTCCGGTCAAGTATATGTGGCAAAATAGTTTTTCATGGATAGAGGTTGATGGCTTAAGTAAAAGAAGGAGAATTACCTGCACATTATCCTTGCTCATTAAATCCATCTACCGGCAATCTTTATGCCACGGACATGGCAGATTTTAGGCCAAATTTCACGGTCCTTCTTGTGGCATCGTTTTTGCAGTAAGGGACATCCCTCTATGCTTAATTTTATTATAGAGACAGGCATCCTTTCTCCTGCTATATTCTCTAGCTTTTTGCAGCTTTCAATGTACAATGCTCGTAGCGACATGAGATGGAGAATGCCCTTACAGTCAAACGTCTCCAAACTAGACAAGTTATAGAGACACAGAGACGTAAGGTAGGGAGGCAGCAAACCCTCCTCCGGGAAGGTGTTGATGCCATCACAAGGACCCTGCACTTTGAGAGGGGTAACCATGTCCATACATACCCATGCTTTACTGCTCAGTAGTTTCTCACAATTACTGATCTCAATCGTTCCCAAGTTAGGTGGCATACCACCTCCAGGGAATGACTCAATTTGATGACAGTTGGATATGTTAAGATATTCCATCTTTGGGAGAAGAGTTCCCATCTGATTGGGCAACGACTTCAACTTGTCACAATGAGAAACACTGAAACTAGTCAAATTGGGAGCAGACAATCCTTCTCTGGGGAATGACACAAAGTTGGGACAGTAGCTAATATGAAAATAATTCAGACTCTTCAATGACTCTGACCCTGAGACCAAAAGTGATTTCATATTTTCACAGTCTTTGATTTCAAGAGTACTGAGATTTGGGAAGGTAGCCAATGGAAGAGACATGACTGAATCACAACTATTCTTTATTGACAGTGATTCTAATAATTCGTGTTTGTGTTGCATTGAGAATTTAAGTTTCTTTAAACCACAAATATCTAGAGTTTTCAGCGATGCAGGAAGACGATCACTTGGAAACGATATTGCCGACAAACAATTCTGTAATGTTAAAGATTGGAGGCAAGTAGGTTGGATGTTAGTGATGGCCTCCATCATAGACTCCACCATTGGCCCTCCTTCTACTTCTATACTTTCCACCAAAAGAGGAAACTCATGAAACACTACTGTGTTGCTGTCACGTATCTCTAATGTTCGAAGGGTTGGAGCTCTTGGCACAGAAGAGACAAGAAGCTCGCAATTTGTAACTAAGAGTGTTTGCAGAGAAGGAAGGTGTTTTGGCAAATCTCCCCTTAGGTTGGGGCAGTTCTGAATATGAAGATCCTTAAGCACAGGAAAAGCCTCTAAAACAGAGGAATTCCACACCTCCCAACAAGGCATATCAAAAATGTGTAGCCATTCAAGGGAGGGAAAGGGCGTCACAGATGAACAATTTTCATTCTTATAAAAGCCTGCATCAATAGTCTTCACCGATTTCATGTATGAAATACGGAGAAACTTGAGAGATGGGAGCTGCCCAAGTGAAGGAAGCATGCAACAGTTTTTACAATTATGGAAATACAAATACGTTAGATTTTGGTAGGAAAAATTCCCCACCCATTCCGGAAATCTGGTTCCTTTATAGCCCCTTATAAATAGAGATTCCAAGTCTTGGTGAGGTTGTAATTTGCTGAGTACATCTAATTCAATTTGGAAGTTGATGCTATTGTCGTTACCTATAGACCATTCTAAGGATAGATGGTTAATATGCTTCTTCTCCATTACCCGGGCTTCTAATGCTTCTTCGCCTTTCGTAACATTCTCTAGTTTCTCAATAGAAAACGAACCATGGAGATTTGGAAGTCCTCCCAATTCTTTGATGCTATTCTCTATATGCTTGCCCACAATATACGTGTCCAACCTCTGTAATTGATTTAGTTTCCCCATTCTTTTAGGCATCTCTTTTATGGGCGTATGCAAAATTTCAAGATGACGCAAGTTTACAAGATTTTGCATGCCACTAGGCAACTTAGTCAGCTTAATGCAATTCGACAACTTCAAAGTTTGTAGATTGCACAAATTACACAATGACTCCGGCAGAGTTTTTATACTTGTATAAGAGAGATTTAGATAACGCAAATGGATCAATTCACCAATTGAATCAGGCAGAACAAACAGACTTTGGAAGCTACAAAACGATAGAACTCTCAAGTACTTAAGCATCGACACTACAATATGGGATGCCTTTTCATCGTTGAATGGAGAATCTTTATAACTGATCACCAAGAAAGTTCTTGGGAATTTTACCATGTCAAAACCTTCAATATCAGAGACTGGATCAATGAATCTTGTAATGACAAATGACGAGTTTTTCTATCTATTTTGGTTTCTTTTCCAAGTTCATCTGATCTGAAATAGAATTCGCCACTAATAAATGTTGCCAGATCATGCATGAGGTCATGCATTACAAAACAGTCACCCCAAGTCGAATGTCTTAAAGATTGGAAAAACGATCTGGAAACCAAATCATCAAAATACTCGTCACCAACTTCTTCTAAAGTTTTTCCTCTCTTTGGTGCTTTTACAAGATCTTCAGCCATCCACAGCTGGATCAGCTCATCTTTTTTAAATTCATAATCCTTGGGATATAGTGAGCAATAAACAAAACACCGTTTTAATTGTGGAGGAAGATAATGGTAACTAATTCGAAGTGCTGGAATAATTTTACACTGACCTTCGTGAAGTTCCCAAATGTCACTTTCAAGTACATTATTCCAATCCCTAATAGACTGCTTTAATCTCAACATTCCTCCAAGCGACTGTGCAGCTAAAGGCAACCCATTACACTTTTTAACAATCTCTTTTCCAATCTTTTCTAGGGTTCCTCTTTTCTCACTGGCTTCTGGGTGAGGAAATGCATGGTTTGCAAACACCAACCAACAATCTTCATTTGATAATTGGTTTAGATGATATACTTTAACAGTTTTAAAAGGAACTCCAACCGCTACACTTTTATTGCGGGTTGTCACGAGAACTTTACTTCCTCTAATCCCACTTAGAAATGGTTTCGTAAGACTACTCCAATTATCAAAATCCTCAATCCAAACATCATCCAAGACAATCAAGAATCTTTTACCTTTCAGTTTGTCCATCAGGTCAAGTTGGAGGGCATTTAGATCACTCAATTTACAAGGTTTTTTGGTAATTTCCTCTATCATAGTTTTTGTGGCCTTCACTATATCGAATATATCAGAAACACAAACCCATGCCTTTAAATCAAATATCTGCTGCTTCAATTTGCCATCGTTGAACACAGATCTTGCCAAAGTGGTTTTTCCAACCCCACCCATGCCTACAATAGGGATCACAGACACTTGTTCACCATCACTGCTATCCTCTAACACCGTCTTCATTATGGCCTCCTTATCTTTATCTCTACCGTACAAAGCATATCCATCTTCCAGAGATGTTGGCTGAGATCTCCATGGCTGGTTGTTATCCACCGGAATATCCCTCAAATCAAGACTCTTCTTTTGTTTTAAAATCTCATCTAATCGTTCAAGTATGTCTTCCAATTTCCTAATACTAACAATCTTCTTCCTTTTGAAAAAGAGAGAAAAAGAATTGCTTACCTCCTTTTGAGTAGCAGCTTTAGTAGAAGCTTCATCAAGTAAATCATCAACCTCATAGACAATATCATTGAGAAGATCGAGCCACTCTTTGACATTGGAATCTGTGATTTGTCTCTTTTCAGCATCAGCAAGCACAACTTTAACCACAAGCAGCTGGCTCTTCATCTTTTGAAGCAACTTGTCAGACTTCTTTCCACGGATGAAGTTGACAAACTCAGGGGAAGCTAGTTTGTCAAAAAGAACGTCAATAAAAGCAGAAAGGAGTGCACCACCTATAACGGCTAATGCCATGATTTCAACAGCAAACAAGTAATTGACGGAACGGATACCAATTGGTTGGGTGAAACTGCGTTGGTTTTTGGCAGATGTGATCAGAAAAGAATAAGAAATTTCAGTCAACTCTCTTCACTTTAAATTGCAGGCTGCGTGAGCAAACTACCCTCAACATGAACCGTTAGATATAATATTAAAAAAAAAATTGTCTCTTCATTTTTTTCATATAAACTCAAATATTAAAAAAACTATAAATAATATGATTAAATGATTACATAATAAAAAATTAATATTTAATATTATTAATTGTTAATAATATCAATAGAAATAATATTAATAGAAAACAAAATAAAGAATCAAATCAAATTGAAGCTTACAAAATTTAATAATGTAATATATTTTACGTATATATAAAAATGGATTTTTTTTTATGTCTACATCTGTTTTATATTTTTACGAAAATATATTTCGACATACAAATATGATACAATTTTAACATGGCTTATGTGTCATTGTATTTTTATTTAAAAATTATTTTTATTAAGATGGAAAGGAGTGTGGCACTTGTGTGAGTTTATTAAAGGTGGAGGAAGAGTTTTTCATCAAACAGAGTGAAGAATGAAACTTTGGCAAAGAGATAGAAGAGAGAGAAGCTCCTTCTTCACAAATAAAAGTTCGAGTGACTGATCGTATGGGAGTAGTTGACAATGCTACAGAATGCTACAGAAGCGATTGTAGCAAATAGCATTGTAGGGCTTGCGATTTGCGGTTGTCGACAATCATCTTTTGTTTATTACTATGCTAGTAAGTTTGTTCCCGATTGAAGGATATGTTTTTGGTGTTTTGCGTTTTTTTTGTTTTTAGAAATTGTTAGGGCATTGAGTCCTGTGTATTTTGATTGTTGGGAAACTCTCTAACATTTGTGTGTGTGGTGAGGAGTTATTTTAACATTTTTGCTGGATATTATTAATTAAAATAAAATAAAAATAATATTGAAATATAATACTGCATTTATTATAAACTTTTTTCCGAACATGAGAAAATTCAAATTTTACTAAATGTCTCCAAATTCAAAACTACAAATTCAACTCAAAGTTTACATAATTCCAAAACTGATAATAAAACATTGACTACAAAAGAGTAAACCAAAATAATTCATAAAGGAGTTCTCCTTTTCGACTTTAAACATTACTAGCTCTACCTGAAACATCGTCTGTTCTCGTGTAACATATAACCAAATTAAAGAATACACACACCCATTTGTCGGAGAACCACCATTCTCCAATTCCTAACAACATGGACACCACCATGTTACTCCACTTTCTACAACCTTAGATGATGACCTTAAGATATCCTTTGCTGCCATAAGTCACAACTCGTGGTTCCACAGTATACAAGCCACAACTTGTTGATACACGTGCGAGACTATACTGTTACGAACCACTATCTGTAACGTCAGGTGGAGTTTCCAATACGAATCACAATTCGTATTCTCGACACAAGCTTAGCAATATCATTTGCCACAACTTGTGATTGCCTAATCAAGTGGAGACCATCTGTACGAGTCACAACTCGCTCACGCACACTGGTTACTAGTATCACCAGGCCACAACCCGAGATCGCCACGTGTTTACCTTCTATTCTAAGTCATAATTCAAGAAATGTCATTCTAAGCCACCACTCAAAGAATGTTTAAGCAAGCTCCACGCTTAAGATATCATCTAACGCATTATAGACCATGCACACGAACCATTTCACATGTTTCCAAAAGCTTCTTCCTAAAAGATATTTCAAATATTCCAGAAAGCTTGTTTTGAAAATCTACATTTGCAAAGCTTATTCAGAAAATGTAATAAAAAAAGGTAAAATGATGTTATATTCCAACAGTCTCATCTCAGAAATTCTATTCCAGAAATCTTATTCCGAAAATCCCTTTCTGAGAATCATGTTCAAGAAAATTCTAAAGAGTTTGTCCTAGAAAATTTATCGAACTTTTAAAAATGTAAAATGATGATTTTAAAATTGTGTTATGTACCAAGAAATTGAGGGTACATGAAGAAAAAGTCTTTTCAAGATATAAATTGGGCCTCACAAATATACTCAAAAATAAGTGAAGAAAAAGCATTTTTTCCTGCACCCCATCTAAGCCTTATTAAAATTATAATAAACTTCCTACACCTTTTTTTAATATTTTCTGGATTAAGAATTCCGAAAGTATTTTCGAATCCAAAAAGATATAAAAAAATACATTTTGAAACGAATGTTCTGAAAAGTATTTTTGTATTAGGAGATCTCTTCCATAACAGTCATTTTGGTAAAGTCTTTTATATTTTGAAACCGAAAATATCTTTTGAAACACTAGTAATTCTGGAATATTTAAACAAAAAAAATGGAACGAGTTTTCTGGAAACTGTTTCTGAATCCTGAAAATACCTTCTTAAACACCTATTATAGAAATTTTTTATATTCTGGAAGTTTTTCTGAATCCAAAAATAACTTTTGGGGCAGTCATTTTACAATATAAAAAAATTCCAATGGAAGATACTTTACGGGTCCGAAAATACTTTTCAGAACACTCGTTCCGAAAAAAATTATATTCTAGATCCATAAATACCTTTTGAAACTATGATTTCGGAATAAATAAAAAATAATATATATTCTCGAATGGAAGTTTCAAGCAATGCAAAGAGGCATCCCGTTTGGATGTAGTGTCGGGACAATATGAGAAGGTCCAAAACGAGGAGTTTGAGGTTTCCAATAATGGAAGTTTAGTATGTGAAGAACTGTGCATTTCGAGAGCAAGTTAAGTAAAGAAGTGGAAGTATAAAAAGTCATCTTATTATGCAAAGTACAATTGCTCCTACTCAACTTTGTGTAAAAGAAGAAAATGAAGCAAGAGGGAGGGAAGTGTAGAAATTTAATGACAAGGAAGGAAGTGAAATGTTATTATATTGACAAGTATACCGAATCATCCAAATAATAAAGTGGGTAAGTTCATATATTATTTTTTCAAAGGAAACTATGATTATTTACTAATTAAGGTTAAGAACTTTAAATAATAAAAAGTATTAATTTTTAATAAAATAATTCTAAATACTATAAAGCAATTAAATTTATGATAATAACTTCATGGAAGAGAATCAGTGATTTCATTGATATATTTTTTTTCTTTGTAATTGAAGTAACATACTATGAATAACTCATTGTGAATAACTCATTTTGTTGATAATTTTTTTAAATCTTATAGATATTCACTTATTTACAAAATATAAACCAAGTACTTATCTTTTCCAAATTTATTAAATAAAACTTGAAATATTTAAAAGGATAATAGTAAAATAACAATAAAAGATAAAAAAAATTGATAATGTCAATTATTAGAAAGAAAATTGAAATCTAAGATATTTAAATTACTTCTAAAAAACATATTTAATAAATGAAGATAATTCAATTGTAAATAATTAAAGGCTTAAATAGTAGTTTGATCCTAGTTTTCGTTCGGTTTTTTCAATGTGGTCCTACTCTTGGTTTTTTTTTTCAATTTGGTCCTAATATTGGTAAATTTGTTTCAATTTTGTCCTTTTCGCTAACACATTAACGGATGTGAACAGTAACTGCCACGTGTCATTTTGTGGTTTTTTTTTGTTTTTTTATTTTTTAAATTTTTTTAAATTTTTTTAAATTTCTTTTTATTTTAAAAAAAATGTACACGTGTCAAACTCATATCATGCCACATGTCATTTTTGTGATTTTTTAATTTTTTTAATTTTTTTTTAAAATTTAATTTTTTTTAATTTAAAAAAAAATCCACGTGTCAAGCTAATATCATGTCACGTGTTAGAGTCAGTTTTTTATATTCAATTTGGTCCCAATATTCGTTAATTGTTTTCAATTTGGTCCTATTTTTTTTTTTAAATTTAACAATTTTGTTCTTTGTAACATCCCAATTTTAGCAGCTTAAAACTAATAAAAATAGGAAGTTTCATCATGGTTCCAAAACAAATAATCCAGTGTACACAATATATTAATACAATCTTACAAAAGATATGACTATAAAAATATATCACTTATACACTTAAACTAAACTAATAAACTCTATACTTAAACTGACCACTATTAAACCTCCCACTAGAAACCTCCTCCTCAACGAAAAAAATGATGGCTCTTCATCCTCAAGAAGCGCCTTTGACACTGCAACCACATCTGCTCCCACTGAATAGGTGATCATCGCAAAAGGAAAACATAAAACATGAGACAGACACACAAAAAGCAAGGGTAACCTAATCTGATAAGAAAAATCATGCAATTCAATTATAAACAAATCATGCAATCTTTATCATTTTTACCAGAATCACATAGGCCATCACAAACATAGTACATATATATTACTCTAGACTCAATATCCGAATTATGTAAGCGACATCGGATCTCTTGGTGGCGTGCACCTGTGACGGTTCTCAAACTCTGCAGAGTTTGGACACAAGGGGTTATCACCCAACCACTCCCAAGGTAAGTCCCCTTCGCGCCTGTGACTGAATCAGGTCCACAGACTAGGACCTCCTGCTACTCCTCATGACATAATCCATTACACTCTACATGAGCCTTAAAGGTTATTGGAGCATCAGGATACCAACCAAAACTGAGTCCTTATGTCCTTACATACACTAAAACAATCCTCTTAGAATTTCCCTTGAAATCCTAGTTCAACCACATCTTCTCATATTCCAACTTCATGCAATTTGACCACACATATTACCAGTCATAACAATTCATGCATATCATAACTATGTTCACATTTTAACATTCAAACATAGCTTCATCCATTAGAAACAGAGAAATAACACTCAACTGCAGAGGTTCTCGGCCAAGCTAGAAGGTCTCGCCTAGGAGAAAAGGCTCTCTCGCTTAGGCGAGTCATTCTCGCCTAAGCGAGGCTCAAAACAGAGAACAACCTAAACTCTAGGCAAATTCTCGCTTAGGCTAAGCTGTCTCGCTTAGACGAGAGTGACTCTCGCTCAAGCGAGACTGGCTCGCCTAGGCGAGATCTCGCTTAGAGACAAGGGATGAGTTTCTGGTGTTTTCGCTCAGGCGAGAGCTGCTCGCTTAGGCGAAAATACCAGATTCCTAATTTATTCTCACATGCAACATTCCAGAAATCTAGCACAATCCAATCATACACTCAATTACACAGTTCAAGCACTCATACAACACTCAATCATGCAATTCCAAGTCATCAGAATGATTTCTATACGAAATTCAAGTAAAACAGTTAGCTTCCCTTACTTGTTATCCTGTTTAGACAGCTTTATAAACGTCAACGCTTTAAAAATGTTAACACCTCTAACTCCACAAGATGCTCTATCTACACATAGAAACATCACAAGAACGATCAGGACATACCGTTATGATCACTGATCAGCAGAGACTCATACTAATGATTAAAATGTCGCATGCAACCGGAAAAGGGCTCGCATGCAACAAAAAACAGAAAAAGACTAAAAAAGAGAGCGGAAACTCAACTTACACGAACGGAGAAACTGATCGGTCCAATTTGAAGAGCTCACTGAGAGGATCAATCCTATGGTCTCGGTTCTTCAATCAGACAACAAGAGAGGCAAAACCTCTAGAGAGAAGTCAGAGAACTCTAGAAAAGTGGTTTCTAGAGATATGGTGTGTTTTAAAATAATGAAACTCGTTTATAACAATTCTATTTATAATAAAACCTTTTAATATTAAAATAATCGAGTCTCACTATTTTTAAACCACTATCACTTTTAAAACGCCATTTTCTATGGTCTTACATTCCTCTCCAAATTGAGACAAAATTTAATATGTATATATTAAAATGCATAATTTTGTTAAATATTTTTAATTTAGAATTAGAGTTAGTTTAAAATTAAAACGAAAAAAAGCAATAACACCATTAATTTAAAATTTTAAGAGGTTAAAAATATTTAATTTTAAACCAACTCTAATTTTAAATTAAAAATATTTAATAAAAATATGTATTTTAATAAGAATATCCATATAACATTTATATACAAATTATATTGTCTTTGGAGAGAAACAAAATTAAAAAAAAAATTAGGACCAAATTGAAAATAAATAACGAATATTAGGACCAAATTGAATATAAAAATCTGATTCTGACACATGGCATGATATTAGCTTGACACGTGGATTTTTTTAATTAAAAAATAAAAAATGACATGTGGCATAATATGAGCTTGACACGTGTACATTTTTTTAAATAAAAAAATTTTAAAAAAAATTAAAAAAAATTAAAAAAAAATTAAAAAAAATTAAAAAAAATTAAAAAAAACCACAAAATGACATGTGGCGGTTACTGTTCACATCCGTTAACTGTTTTAACGGTGTTAGCGAAAAGGACCAAATTGAAAATAATTTACTAATATTAAGACCAAATTGAAAAAAAAAAAACAAGAGTAGGACCACATTGAAAAAACCGAACGAAAACTAGGACCAAACTACTATTTAAGCCTTAATTAAAATATTACTTTAATCTTGTATTGTGTAAAGTCCCTAATACACATAGGTCAAGAAGGTCTTAATACATCTCAGTTAGGACAACCTTGATATATTATGTAAGACCTGATATGTACTCTTGCTACACTTTGTTTGCTGCGAGCCTAAGGGGCTAATGTATTATGTAAGGCTCTTGATACATCTAGTCTAAGATGGTCCTCATATATTTAGTCTAAGATGTTCTTGATACATTTAGTCTAAGATGGTCCTAATACATAGTTCTGATACATCTAGTCCAAGATGGTTCTGATACATCTAGTCCAAGATGATCCTGATACATTTAGTCTAAGACGGTCCTAATACATAGTCCTCATACATCTAGTCCAAGATGGTCCTAACACATCTTGGTCAAGACAACCTTCATAGTACAACAACAAGAACCACATTTATCACATAAAGCAAGTACATCTTGGCCTAAGAGAGGTATGTCAAACTGATGTAGATAAGAACTATAGTAACCATGATAGCGCATGAAGTTACAACAACTGCAATGAGATATTCATTAGCACTTATAGAAGAATCTAAGTATTACTAACAGACAAGTATCTAAAGGTAGTTCAAGCTACATATAAGATCTATCAAAACTCATTATTATGCTTGTTATCTCTACATATTATGCTCTAACTGACTTGAACATTGAAATACTTGCAGGTATCCCCTTTGCTCTCTCAAGGGACGTGCTGAGGAAATCTCTGATACACCAATAGAGGACATCTCAGATACATAAACAAGAGTTATCAAGACCTTCTAGAACAATTTGGTTCCTTATATGAACAATTTCTTAAAATTTCAAAAATTCATTATCCAAACACAAGTTCAAGCTTTTCAAACTTTATTATATCTAGGTGAACCAAGGCAACCACACGACTAAGACCGCCTACACATAGCTCCACAAATAAAATTATTAAGTATATAACCAGTCATGCAAAATCACACAGTGGTTGTTCATGCAGAGAACAAATAAGATGAGTTAGGCACAAATATTACTTTACCCATAGTCCGTCATCTCCTCAGTAGGCCTCTTCCCGGTTGGCATATGTAGCTTATGTCTACTTGGACTCGGGAGGGGTTACCTGTAGAAGGGACTCCGAAGCTCAAGTCAGCGAAATCTCTCAGAAAGTCAAATCTGGTGATTAGGGAAGTAATGAATGCGTACCTTTAATTCATGGGGTCCATGTGTATTTATAGATTATTATGTCTGGCCACGTCATGGGCTGGGCCCTTGCTTGGACCGTAGGTGGGCCTGGGCCCCAGCCCAGGCCCTTAGTTCGATTATTGTGGGCTGGTGAATATTATTGAAACGTTCTGGTGGTCTCGTATGCTGAATTTGTGGTTGAACTGTACCTCCGTTATCGCGAAAGGCGTGGACCGTGGTATCGTGTCGCTAGAGCGGATGAGCGCGTCTGTCACGGCCAAGAAGAGGCTGCCGAGAAATTCTTTTACATGTATATGTTTCATTTCTCTCAGTTACATGTGAGGTTGCCGCTAGATGACTTCACCATGGGGGTACTTCGTTAGCTCAATGTGGCGCCTACTCAGTTACATCCGAACAGTTGGGCATACTTGCAGGCCTTTCGTGTTTTGTGCCAGTCACTGTATCTACGGCCTTCTTTTCATGCGTTTCTATATTTTTATGACACGAGACCCCGACAACCCACTACCTGGTTATCCTTGGTGAGTCGGTCGAGCTTTAGCAGACTGGACGCGTTTTCACAATCATTCGAGCACTTCAAGGATGGTTATTTCAAGGTTGTGGTGAAGGAGGAGGGCAAGTCACATTTTCTTAATGTAGATGGGAGTACAAAATTTCTGTTTAGTTGGACGGGTAGCCCTTCTCGGTATAAGGATATGGGTACTGACGAGTTGTCGACGGCAAATAAGGAGGTGGTGGAGGTCCTGATGAAGTTTATTGATAAACTGCCCACTAAGGGCTTAGTTAGGGTTTATAATTCGGTTCATCCGATTATTGATATTGAAGGTAGTTGTTTATGACTTAAACTGTCTTGATGTTTCTAAGTTAAACTAACCAGAACTTAGTGTATTTGTGCAGGACACATGGCTCAGGTTGGGAAGAAGAATTTGACGTTTTTTCAAGCATTGAGGAAGGAGAGGGCCGTGAAGGAAAAAACAGTTGGGAACACTGAGGTCTCAAACTTACAAGAGTTGTTGGTTAAGGTGCACGTACATGGCGGCACCAAGAGGAAGGCCGAGTTACCGACTAGGCCTGGTAAGGGCAAGGACAGGAAAAAGGTGAGGGCGACTTTGCTTGGGCAGGGGTCATCGAGTGGGGCTAAAGGACCAGAAGTCGGTCTAATAGAGTTGTTGGAGACGGCCGTTAGGAAGGACATTGCGATCAACCTACCAAAGATAGTGATTAATTCTACCGACAATATGGAGCCGGATCACCTAGTGAGGACGATGGTTGAGTTTGGGAGCAAGGCGCTAATTTTGAGCCGCCGGGTTGGTTCGTTGTATCGCCGGGAGGTGAAGGAGGGGAACCAGGAAAAGGTGGAGGAGTTGCAGGAAAAGGTTGACAAGTTCGCGGAGGAAAGGGCTGCGTGGAAAAAGGAGAGGGAAGGTTGGGAGGAAGAGAAGAAAAGGTTGGGAACCTGGAAGGTTCGCTGTCTAGATTCGGAGAGTAAACTTAACGGAAGGATAGTGGACCTGGAGGCGGATTATGATGAACTAAAGGAAAAATATGAAGGCGTGGAGGTGGTGCTCGAAGACTTGAAAGGCTGTATTATCCAAGAGCACACCAATGGGTTCCAAAAAGGGGTGAGGCAGGCGGCCTTCTTTTGTCAGGATATTGATGCGGCCGATACTAGATTTGACGTGAACAAGGATGTGATGGATGTCCAACTTGTTAATGAGGTCGAAAGAAGCCCCGAGGAGGAAGCAGAGAAGGGAGCAACGGGGGAGGACAAGGATGCGGAAGATGTCATGGAGGGTGATGACAACAAGGCGGCGTAGGACTTTTATTATTTATGATGTTAAACTGGTAATGAATTCTAAGTTTGTAATAATCCGTACACTATTTTACCTTGCTTTTAATATGATGAATGCTTTATGTATACTATGTTGTTTATTTGATGCCGATAACTTGTGTGATAGTGATGCGTTAGTGGTATGGGATAATTGTGAGTGGATGTTTGATTTATATGATGTTTGGCGAATGTGATTTTTTATTGATGGTATTCGACTCAGGCCGCTTACTTGTGGTAAGGGTGGGGAACTTAAACGAATTAATATTAAGGATGTTCGACCCAGGCCGCTTACTTGTGATAAGGGTGGGGAACTTAAACGAATCATGTTAAGAGTGTTCGACCCAGGTCGCTTACTTATGGTAAGGGTGGGAAACTTAAACGAATTAACATTAAGGGTGTTCGACCCAGGCCACTTACTTGTGGTAAGGGTGGGGAACTTAAATGAATTAACATTAAGGGTGTTCGACCCAGGCCACTTACTTGTGGTAAAGGTGGGGAACTTAAAAGTGTGCGAGAAGCGAAGTGAGGAACAATCGTGAAGTTTGAGAACCCTTTGTTTATTCATGAAATCTGGGGTGCCTCGTTAAAACCTCCCCGGCCAAAACCCTCCTTAGGGAAAAAAGACCAGGTGAGGAAAAAGAGTACACCTAGGGTTACAAGTGTTTGGTGCGATACAATACATGTTTTTAACTAAAGTAAAACTTGAGATGGGACACATTCCATGTATTTGGTATTTCTTTCCCAGACAACTGCTCCAGCCGATATGCTCTTCCCCTAGCATCTTCACGTATTCGGTATGCGCGGTCCCAATTCGCGGAGAACTTGTCATCCTTCTTTCTTGCACTGCTCACCATTCTAGAAACTAAGTCTCCTTTCGCGAACGATCTCGGGCATAGGTTTGCGTTATACTTTCTGGTCGCTCTCTGTTTGACAACTAAGTTGCGTATTTGAGCTTTTTCTCTTAACTCGGGCAGGAGGTCAAGGTGGGTGGTCATGTTTTGATGATTTTGGGCTGAGTCATATAGTTCTCGGCGTAGGGATGGTTCACCAATTTCAACAGGTATCATGGCGTCTGTGCCGTATATTAGGCTTAAGGGAGACTCGTTTGTTGCTGATTGAGGGGTACACCTGTAAGTCCATAGCACTTCTACTAGTTCTTCTGGCCATCAGCCTTTGGCATTGTCTAACTGCTTGCGTAGCTCCACTAGTATAACCTTGTTTACCGCCACGGCCTGTCCGTTGGTCTGTGGGTGTTCAATAGAGTTGGTTACGTGTTTGATGCCTAGACCGGTGTAGAATTGAGCGAGTTCTTTGTCTACGAACTATCGACCATTGTCGGTGATGATTGTATGTGGGACACCATATTGGCATATAATATCCTTCCAAACAAATTGTTGGACTTGCTGGCTGTAATGGTGGCTAGTGGTTTGGCCTCAATCCATTTGGTAAAGTAGTCGATGGCTACTATCAAGAATTTTACCTGGCCTTTGTCGAGGGAGAAGGGGCCAAGGATGTCCATTCCCCACTTTGCGAAGGGTCACGGGGATACTATAGAATGAAGTTGTTCTTGTCCCCACTTTGCATTTTTTGACGAACTCTTGATAGTCTACTTCCATGGTCGGTAAGAAGTAACTGGCGTGAAGGATTCTGGTAGTCATGGTGCGTGCGCCGGAATGATAGTCGCATATGCGTTCGTGTAATTCTTTAATGATGTATTGGGCTTGTTCTGTGGTGACGCATTTGAGAAGTGGTTGGCCGTATCTGCGTTTGTACAGGTCATCGCCTATCATTGTATACCTGGTGGCTTTAGTTATCCAAGTTTTAGCGTTAGGTGGAGGGTTATCGGTTTGGAGGTACTACATGTAAGGGGTTGTCCAATTGTCGGCTTGGTCTTGGGTTAGGTTATGGCAAGTATTTATGATGGAAGGAGCTGACAGTGTTTGCTGCAATAGTGATCGGTGGCGGCTTTTTAACTTGGTGATGGCTAGTTTGGATAATATGTCGGCTTTGACGTTTTCGGATCTAGGAATGTGTTGGATGCGGACTTGTTCGAAGGAGGATTGGACGAATTTTCAAACTAGATGGTAATATTGTAAGAGGGTGGGGTGTTTGATCTGGAACTCGTCATTTAGATGACCTACAGTAAGCTTGGAATCGGTTTTGCATGTTAGCGACTTGACGCCAACCTTGCGGGCCAAGGATTAGCCGGCGAGGATGGCTTCGTATTCGGCTTGGTTGTTGGATGTCTTGAAGGCCTTCTAACACGATGCCAGCACCTGCCCCCTTTGGATTTGAAGAACCATTAACATAAACTATCCATTGGTCTTCTATGGGTGTTTGTTGGAGATTGTTGACAAAGTCTAAGAGGCATTGAGCTTTGATGGGGTCGCGAGGTTCGTAGGACGACATTCGTCCTGCTAGGTCTGGTTTTTACAATATCTTCTGAATTAGGTAGTCGGTTTTGACGATGATGTTATGATTTTGGAAATATGGGCGTAGGCGACGGGCTGCGTGTACCAAGGATAGGGCCAACTTTTCCACCATCTGATATATGGTTTCGGGGTCTTGCAGGGTTCTGCTAACGAAGTAAACAGGATGCTACGTGCTGCCTACATCTTGAACCAGCACAACGCTGACGGTGTGATCTGTAGCGGTGATATAGACCAGTAAGGGTTGATGAGTATCCGGTTTGTGAAGGATAGGTGGTGAGGTGAGGATGAATTTTAGCTTTTGGAATATTTGTTCAAAATCATCATTCCACGTGAACTTGGTGGATTTTTTGAGCAGCTGTATGATGGGTTACGTTTGTTCGGCTAGTTTGGGAAGGAAGCGAGAAATGACCGTGAGGCGTCCTATGAGGCGTTGTACTTCTTTGATGCTGGTTGGGCTTCACATCTCAATGATCGCGTTGCACTTTTCAAGGTTAGCCTCTATGCCGCATTGGGTCAGCATGAATCCAAGGAACTTGCCACGGTCGACACCGAAAACGCATTTATCGAGGTTGAGGCGGAGGTTATATTGCCTTAATGCAGAGAAAACTGCTGATAAGTCCTGAGCGTGCTGGTGATGGCTGGGGGATTTGACAACCATGTCGTCAACGTATACTTTGACACATTTGCCCATTAAGTGGCTGAAGACTTTATCCATCAGTCGTTGGTAGGTTGCTCCTGCGTTTTTAAGACCAAACGACATGACTATGTAGAAGTAATTGGCGTCGTCTGTGATGAAAGCGGTTTTGTTCATGTCGGATGCGGCCATGGGAATTTGGTTGTAATCGGAGTATGTGTCAAAAAAATTAAGGACCTTGTTACCGGCAGCGTCGTCGACAAGTCGGTCAATATTGGGTAATGGGTAGGCATCTCTAGGACAGGCTTTGTTGAGATCGGTATAATCAACACACATTTGCCACTTGCCATTGGCTTTCTTGACCAAGACCACGTTAGAGAGCCAAGTGGTATAGTGGGCTTCTTCGATAAACCCCGCGCTTAGTAATTTATCGGCCTCGGCCTTGGCCGCTAGGCGTCGCTCCTCGCCAAGTTTTGCATTTTTTTTCTGGGAGACATACCAGGCCTCCTTGTAAATGGATAACTTGTGGGATGCCACTTGAGGGTTAACTCCAGGTAAGTCAGCAGCTGACCAAGCGAAGAGGTCCGGGTTGTCGACAATGGTGGGTGTTATGATGTCACGCTATTTAGATTCGAGCCTAGTACCGAGTTTGATGGTGCAGCCATTAGGGAGCTCTAGAGGGGTGGTTTCTTCAACAGGTTCAAGGCGGACATCCCGGGCTACTCTGGGGTCTAGATCGTCACCAGACAAAGCGATCTTAGAGTGGGGTGGTCGCTCTATGTGATTAGTTTGTAGGATGGGGAGCTGTGGGCATAGGTTGGCCTGTAGCATTTGTGTGCAAGGCGTTGATCGCCATGGATGGTAAGAATGTCGCCCGATGGGGAGGGAAACTTCATGGCCATATGAGGTGTGTAGACAACAGCGCCAAGGGTGTTGAGTGAAGGGCGACCGAGGAGGACATTATAAGATGTGGGTGCGTCGACGATGAGGAAGCGGATAGGAATGGTCTGGGTTTTGGCTCCGTCACGAAAGACGGTATGGAGGTCAATGTAGCCACGAGTGGAAACTTTTTCCCCAGAAAAGCCATAAATTGGTTCATCATTTGGGACTATGGCAGTGTCTAGGAGTTGAAGTTTCTGGTATGTTGCCTAATAAAGGATGTCAACAGAATTGCCTTGGTCGACGAGGCTTTTTTGACTGCGTAATTTTCTATTTCAACGATGATGACCATAGGGTCATCTTGCTGGTGATCAAGGCCGTGAAAGTCGTCATCCGTGAAGGTTATGGGAAGCATGTGGCGTCTGTGATGGGAATAGGTGATGTGGTTGATTGATTGGATGTGGCGGAGGTGTCGCTTTCTGGCGGATGAGGTAGAGCCCCCACTAGCTAAACCACCGGAGATGGTGTTGATAGTGCCGCGTAGGGGAAGGTCGGCAGGGGTGACGTCGGTGCGAGCCGGTTGGGGGTCATGGTTTGCGGGTTGGTTTGGGCGTTTATCGCAGCGAGAGTCATGGGGAGGGCATTAGTGGTCGGGACGAGGAGGATGATGGGATCGAGAGGAGTGGTCTTCTCTGCGGACAAAGTGGTGAAAGTGGCCAGCACGCACCAGTTCTTCAATTTTATCCTAGAGTGCTTTATAGTCCTCTGTAGTATGGCCATGGTTTCGGTGATAGCGGTAGTATTTAGTCATGTCTGCGTTGGGGGAGTGGTCGTCTTACGTGGTGGTGGGATGAGGTCGTCCTGTAAAGCCTCATCAAAGAGGCGGGATTTGGGAACATTTAGGGGAGCGTATCTAGTGAAGCGGGGTTGTCGGGGTTCTCGTGGTCTCGAATCAGGACGGGGGGTTGTGGGGTGGGGTTGGCAGTAGAGGGTGCGTAATCATTGCAAAATTTTGTATTTCATTTCCTCCATACGGACGTAACCGGCGGCCCGCAGCTTCAACTCATGCATAAAGGCAGGTGGGTAAAGGTAGACGTTGTTGGCGAAGGGGTCGGGTTGGAAGGTGAGGGCCATGCACTAGAGTATCATATCTTGATTGAGGTGTGGGGTGCGAAGGGTAGCCTTGCTGAAGCGATTGATAAATGCCCAGAGCGTCTCGCCTTGTTCTTGCCTGACGCCGAGGAGTGATATTGTAATAGTTTGATGTGGACGGCTGCCAGCGAAGTGAGTGGTAAACATGTGTGAGAGGGTGTCGAAGTTGTCGATAGAGTATGGTGGGAGGGTGGTGAACCATTCGAGGGCGGGGCCTTTGAGGGTGGTAGGAAAGGCTTTGCAAAAGACTGCGTCATGGGAAGTGTAGAGGGCGACGTGGGTGATGTAGACTTTGAGGTGTTCGTGGGGGTTGGTTTCACCAGTGTAACGCTCCAGTGTGAAGGGTTCCCATTAGGTGGGGAGGGGGGTGTTGGCGATGAAGTCGGTGAAAGGGTGACGACGCATGGGTTGGTGGGATGGAATCGGGTGAGGAGGTATGGGATGGTGGACGAGGGTGGGAAAAGTGGAGGTGAAGTTGTGAGGAGGGATGTGGGTAGTAGGGAGGTTGTGAGAGTTGTAGGGTGGGATATGAGTGGTATGTAGGGTGGTGGGTATGTTGTAGGGGACATGAGTGGTGGGGAGGGTGGCGGCGGGAGTGGGAGCCGCAGTATGTCCTGGGAGGGTGGAGTGAAAGTGAGTAGGATGGGATGAGAAGATGTGAGTTTGTTGGGTGGTGGTGAAGGTGTGCGGGGTAGGATTGTACTCACTTTCCTCTTCAGTAGACTGGAAAGCCGAGGACCCTGCACGTCAATCTTTCGCCTTAGGCGAGAATTTTTCTGTCGCAATGCTTCCATCATATCAGCACTGTGCTTCTTCAAGTCAGTCAGCTCCTGTTGCATCTTAGCTTGACCGTCTAGGATGACAGCCAGATCCGGAGTGATGTTAGCAGGTCCTGAGGGGCCAGCTTCAACTTGCTTGTTAACTTCTGCTCTGCTGCGGGTAGAAACCATTTTCGGGGAAAGCAGGTGGTAAAGTACTATCTCGTGCCCCACGGTGGGCGCCAATTGTTTCTGCAGAGAACAAATAAGATGAGTTAGGCACAAATATTATTTTACCCATAGTCCGTCATCTCCTTAGTATGCCTCTTCCCGGTTGGCATATGACCCGGAAAGGATTACCTGTAGAAGAGACTCTGAAGCTCAAGTCAGTGAAATCTCTCAGAAAGTCAAATCTGGTGATTAGGGAAGTAATGAATGCGTACCTTTAATTCGTGAGGTCCATGTGTATTTATAGATTATTAATTATGTCTGGCCACGTCATGGGCTGGGCCCTTGCTTGGGCCGTAGGTGGGCCTGGGCCCCAACCAAGACCCTTAGTTCGATTATTGTGGGCTGGTGAATATTATTGAAACGTTCTGTTTTTTGCCAAGTCCTTGGTTATTTTCGTGGAGTTGTCGGCCTAGGCCGGTTACCCTTTAACGGCTATGGCCGCTATTGTTGTTTTTGGCTTGTTTTATCAATGTCGCTTCTTAGTGATTTAGTCCGGGTACCTTAACATGCATATAGTACTTACTATTATTCGGCTTAGACCGACTAGGTGCGGTACAGCGGCCTAGGCCACCAGTCAAGCAGAAACACATAGCGGCTAAGGCCACGTACTTCAAAGAATAATGCGTAATAGGTTGATAACACTAAACTTACAATATTCTAGACAAGGTCCCAAATACCGACAAACACCAATACAGGGCTTGGGCTAAATCCCAGGCCCATCCAGGGCTCAAATATCAGCCCACCCCATAAGGGTGGCAGATATAATTAATGAACTCTATAAATACAGGTGGATCCCAACAATTAAGAGGTACGCTTTCATTAATTCCCTAATACAAGATTTGACTTTTTGAGAGCCCTTTTGTTGACTTGATCGTCGAAGCCTTCTCCGCAAGTAACCCCTTAAGGGTCCAAGCCGTGTACACTACCAGATGGCATGTGCAAACCGAGAAGAAACCAGCTCGAGAGGTCAAGGATTGAGGTAAGGCGTTATTTGTGTCCCTAATGTCTCTTATTTGTCTCAGCAAGAACAATTGGCGCCCACCGTGGGGCACGAAGTAATACTTTGCCCAAAAATCCGAACACTGTCGAGAATAGTTTCCACCCGTAGTAGAGCTAGAATCGTGAAGCACCCTAAGGCAGGCCCTACTATGCCTGCAAACACAACCTCAGACTTGGTCGCCATCCTTGAAGGCCAAGCCAAGATGCAACAAGAACTCTCCGACTTGAAGAAGCGCAATGCTGATGAGATGGAAGCGCTTAGGCAGGAGAACTCTAGGCTGAGGAGGAAAATTGAGGCTAACCCTACCCAGAAAGGGAAGCGCAAGGAATCGTCAAAAGCCCCTAAGTCCTCGACCTACCAACCCAGCGAGGAAGAAAGTGAATATAACCTCACCCCGCACACCTTCACCACCACTCAACAAACACCCATCATCTCTACCCACCACACAAACATCCATCATCCAACCACCATTCCAGGCACCCTGCTGCAACCAACCCTGCGACCACCTTTCCCACCACCTATATCCCCCCTCATCACTTCACCACTACTTTTCCCACCATCATCCACCATCCCATCCCCCCACACCCGTTACAACCACAACCACCCAGACGCCGCCACCTTTTCATTGACAACATCACCAACACACCTCTCCTCACCCAGTGGCAACCCTTCACACTAGATCGCTATACGGGAGAAACCGACCCCGACGAACACCTCAACATATACATCACCCATGTGGCTCTCTATACATCCGACAATATCATTTTCTGTAAAGCTTTTCCCACCACCCTCAAAGGCTCTGCCCTTGAATGGTTCACCATCATCCCCCCACACTCCATTGATTGTTTTGACACACTCTCCCACCCACATCAGGTCACACCACTATCCCTTCTCAACGTCAAACAAGAACGAGACGAGACGCTGCACGCCTTCATCGATCGTTTCAGTAAAGTCACCCTCCGAACACCCAACCTCACGCAAGAAATGATCTTGCAATGTATGGCTCTAACCCTCAAACCAGGTCCCTTCGCTAATAATGTATATCTCCACCTCCCGGCCTCCATGCATGAACTCAAGCTTCGTGCTGCAGATTACATTCGCATGGAAGAGATGCAAAACCTTCACACCAAGTTCTGCACTGACTACACCTCCTCAACCACCAGCCTAGACAAACCACTTCCACGACTTGACGCTAGACCCAGAGAACCTAGATAACCACGATTCACTTGATACGCTCCGCTAAGCGTCCCTAGGTCGCGCCTTCTCGACGAAGCGCTCCATGCTGATCTCATCCCACCACCATGCAAAACCTCAAACCCCCAATGCTGACATGACTAAGTATTGTCATTACCACAGAAATAATGGCCACACCACCGACGAATGCAAAGCGCTCCAAGATAAAATCGAATAGTTGGTTCGCGCCGGCCATTTTCTGTCGCTTTGTTCGTAGAGAAAGACCTCCCCATCCACGCTAGTTTGATAACTGTCACCCCCTCGCAATACTCGTCACAAAAATCGGCCAAATCCACCCAACCGCTCAGACCCACAACCTGCCCGCACTGACGTCAACCCAACTGATCCCGCCCTACGCGACACAATCAACACCATCTCAAGGGGCTTCGCTATGGCGGCTCCACCTCATCAGCTAGGAAGAAACACCTTCGTCACATCCAATTCATCAACCACATCACCCACACTCACCACAGACACCGAATGCCCCCTATCACCTTCACTGACGACGATTTCCATGGCATCGACCACCAACAGGATGACCCCATGGTCGTCACCATTGAACTTGAGAACTACGTGGTTAAAAAGGTGCTTACCAAGGCAGTTCTGTAGACATCTTTTATTGGACTACTTACCAAAAACTCCAACTTCCACCCACTGCCATGGTTCCCTATGACGAACCCATCTACGAGTTCTCCAGAGGAAAGGTCTCAAACCGTGGATACATCGACCTTCGCACTGTTTTCCGGGAAGGATCTCAAACCAAAACCATCCCTATTTGTTTCCTTGTCATGGACGCACCCATATCATATAACGTCCTCCTAGGTCGCCCATCCCCCAACACTTTAAGAGTTGTCGTCTCAACACCACACCTAGCCATGAAATTCCCCTCCCCATTCGGTGACATCATTACCATCCATGGCGACCAACGGCTTGTACGAGAATGCTATATGGCAAGCCTGCGCCCTCAGCTACCAATCCTACAAACCAACCACATTGAACGACCATCCAGCTCTAGTATAGCTTTATCTGGCAACGACCTGGATCCCAGAGTAGGACGTGACGCACGAATCGAGCCAGTTGAAGAAATCATAAGTCTAGAACTCTCCAATGGCCGCACTCTCAAATTGGGTATTGGTCTCCAACAAGAACAACGTGATATCTTGGCACCCACTCTTATCGCCAACGCCGACCTCTTCGCCTGGTCAGCCGCAGACTTACCCGGTGTCGACCCACAAGTAGTAGTTCATAAACTATCAATCTACAAAGAAGTCAGATGCATCTCGGAGAAAAAGCGAAAGTTGGGGAAAGAACGCCAGCTCGTAGCAAAAGTAGAGGCCGACAAGTTACTTGACGTCGGCTTCATCGAGGAAGCACATTACACTACCTGGCTCTCTAACGTTGTCTTAGTGAAAAAAGCTAATGGGAAATGGCGCCCACGGACCTTAACAAAGCTTGCCTTAAAGACGCCCACCCTTTACCGAACATTGACCGGCTAGTAGACGGTGCAGCCGGTAACAAAGTACTTAGTTTTTTAGACGCATATTCCGGATACAACCAAATCCCAATGGCCGCAACCGACATGAACAAGACCACCTTCATCACTGACGACGCCAACTATGTTTACAAAATCATGTCCTTTGGCCTCAAAAACGCGGGCACTACCTACCAAAGGTTGATAGACAAGGTGTTCAGCCACTTGATGGGCAAATGTGTCGAAGTATACGTTGATGACATGGTTGTCAAATCACCTAGTCACATGCAGTATGTACAAGACTTGTCCACAATATTTTCCACACTACGACAGTACAACCTCATACTTAATCCTGAAAAGTGCATATTCAGCGTCAACTGTGGCAAATTCTTAGGTTTCATGCTCACACAATGCGACATTGAAGCCAACCCTGAAAAATGCACTGCCATCATTGAAATACGAAGCCCCAACAATGTCAAAGAAGTCCAGCGCCTACTATTCGGAATTAGCCGAACAAACCCATCCCATTATCCGCCTACTTAAAAAATCCGCAAAAGTCTCTTGGTACGATGACTGCAAAAAAGTTTTCCAAAATCTTAAATCCACCCTCACATCCCCACCCATCCTCCACAAACCGGATATACACCAACCACTATTAGTATACATCATCGCAATAGATCACACAGTCAATGCTGCCTTGGTCCAAGAATTTGCTGGCATCCAACACCCAGTGTACTTCGTCAGCCGAACTCTATAGGATTAAGAGACCAGATACCAGATGGTAGAAAAACTAGGACTCTCCTTGGTGCATGCAGCAAGACACCTACGCCCTTACTTCCAAAACCATAACATTATTGTTAAAACTGACTACCCCATCCAGAAAATCCACCAAAAGTCTAACCTTGCCGGTCGAATGTCATCTTGGGTCGTGGAGCTCTCTGAATTCAACATCCGTTGTGCACCACACGGCCCCATCAAAGCCCAGTGCCTACTTGAATTTGTTAACGACCTCCAACACACCCATGAGGAGGACCAATGGACACTTTTTGTTGACGGTTCCTCTAATCCAAAGGGCATAGGCGCCGACATTGTCCTAGAAGGCCCTAACCAAATCCTCATTGAAAAATCTCCCCACTTCGCCTTCAAGACCTCCGATAATCAAGCCGAATACGAAGCCATACTCGCTGGACTATCCCTTGCACACGAAGTCGGCGTCAAAGCACTCATATGCAAGACAAACTCCAAACTCACTGTAGGCGAACCAAGGCAACCACATGACCAATACCGCATACACATAGCTCCACAAATAAAATTACTAAGTATATAACTAGTTAAGCAGAACCACATAGCGACCCAAGCCACCAGTCAAGCAGAAACACATAACGGCCCAAGCCGCCTACTTCAAAGAATAATGCATAATAGGTGGATAACACTAAACTTAGAATATTGCAGACGAGGTACCAAATACTGACAAACGCCAATACAGGGCTTGGGCCAAATCCCAGGCCCATCCAGGGCCCAAATATCAGCCCAACCTATAAGGGTGGCAGATATAATTAATAAACTCTATAAATACAGGTGGATCCCATCAATTAAGAGGTACACTTTCATTAATTCCCTAATACAAGATTTGACTTTTCGAGAGCCCTTTTGCTGACTTGATCATCAGAGCCTTCTCCGCAGGTAACCCCTTAAGGGTCCAAGCCGTGTACACTAGCAGATGGCATGTGCAAACCAAGAAGGAACTAGCTCGAGAGGTCAAGGATTCTAGGAAATGTTACCGTGTCAAAAACTTCAATATCGGAGACCGGATCACTGAATGTTGCAAATGACAAATGACGAGTCTTTCTATCGATTTTGGTTTCTTTTCCGAGTTCATCTGCTCTGAGATAGAATTCCCCGCTAATGAATGTTGCTAGATCATGCATGAGGTCATGCATTACGAAACAATCATCCCCATCCCCAGTCCATCGACTTGCACATTGAAAAAAAGATCTTGAAACCAAATCATAAAAATACTCGTGACCAACTTCTTCTAAAGTCTTTCCTTTCTTTGGTGCTTTTACAAGATCTTCAGCCATCCACAACTGGATCAGTTCATTGTCTTGAAATCCATAATCTTTCGGGTACAGTGAGCAATACAGAAAACACCGTTTTAAATGTGGAGGGAGATAATTATAACTAATTGTGAGTGCTGGAATAATTTTACACTGACCTCCAGGAAGTTCCCAAATGTCACTTTCAAGTACATTATTCCAATCCCTGACAGCGTGTTTTCTTCTCAACATTCCTCCAAGTGACTGTGCAGCTAAAGGCAACCCATTACACTTTTTAACAATCTCTTTTCCAATCTTTTCTAGGGTTCCTCTTCTCTCGCTGGCTTCTTGGAGAGGAAATGCATGGTTTGCAAACACCAACCAACAATCTTCATTTGACAATTTGTTTAGATGATATATTTCAACAGTATGAAAAGGCACTGCAGCCGCTACATTTTCATTGCGGGTTGTAATCAGAACTTTACTGCCCCTAATCCCGCTTACAAATGGTTTTGTAAGAGTTGTCCAATTGTCACAATCCTCGATCCAAACATCATCCAAGACAATAAAAAATCTTTTACCTTTCAGTTTGTCCATCAATTCAAGTTGAAGAACATTTAGATCACTCAATTTACAAGGCTTTCGGGTAATTTCCTCTACCATGGTTCTTGTGACCTTCACAATATCAAATATATCAGAAACACAAACCCATGCCTTCGAATTAAATATCTGCTGGTTCAATTTGCAATCGTTGAACACAGATCTTGCCAAAGTGGTTTTTCCAACCCCACCCATGCCTACAATAGGGATCACAGACACTTGTTCACTATCATCAGTGACATCCTGTAACACCATGTTCATTATGGCCTCTTTATCTTTATCTCTACCGTACATACCGTATCCATCTTCCAGAGATGTTGGCTGAGCTTTCCATGACTGGTAGCTCTCCACTGGAATATCTTTCAAATCAAGACTCTCCTTTTGTTTTAAAATGTCATCTAATCTTTCAACTATGTCTTCCAACTTACTAATACTAACAATCTTCTTCCTTTTGAAAATGCGAGAAAAAGAATTGCTTACCTTCTTCTTTTGAATAGCAGCTTTAGTAGAAACTTCATCAAGTAAGTCATCAACCTCGTAGACAAGATCTCTGAGAAGATCGAGCCACTCTTTGACAGTGGAGTCTGTGATTTGTGTCTTCTCAGCATCAGCAAGCACAACTCTAACAACTATCAGCTGGTTCTTCATCTTTTGAAGCAACTTGTCAGGCTTCTTTCCTCGGAAGAAGTTGAGAACCTGAGGGGATGCCAGCCTGTCAAAAAGAACGTCAAAGAAAGCAGAAAGGAGCGCACCACCTACCACAGCTAATGCCATGATCTCAACAGAAAACAAATGATGATCAGAGTAGCAAAAAGAAATGCAAAGGAAAGGAATTGGGTGCAAGTTCCGTATGAGTTGAACCGATGGAAGGAGACTTCACTTAACTCTCTTCATTTCAACTTTCTATTTCAACTTTCTACGCTCCGTCCGCACCTTCCATCAAAATAAACCGTTGGATATGTATATAAAGTTTTGATGGTTGAAATTGAAGATGCTCAGTTGAAAAGTCTACTTGTTTGTAGTTTTCAAAGATAAGGTTCATGGTCGGATGCTTCTTGAAAATTCAGCATAGATATATTAATTAAAAATTCAACTGTTGAGAATCAAGACTTGTTAAATGAAATAGTTTTTCATTTTGTAGAAGTATTTCTAATCTAAATTTTCTTCGGGTAAAGTATATAAATTGATTTTACCAAGCTTTTTTCTTATTTGCTTTCCTATAAGTATATAGGAAAATAATTATGGAAACAGAGTCCTACTGTAATTGAGCCTGTTCCAAGAACTGTTAATGATGTAATAAATGTGGTCATAGTTTGACTAAAGATGTGAAAGGCAGCAGCCAAATCTGATATGATCGAAGCAGAACTTGCAAAATTCATGTTCAAATCAAGCATCCACGATATCCTTGAGTGATATCAATAGTGTACCCATTTTCTTTTGGATATCATCTTGGCTCAGCACGGTCCTTGTAGACATAATCAATATCAAAAGATAAATTCTAATAAATACAAATTTATTTAACTACATTATGACTTCAATCAGTTGTATGCTTTCTGGAACTTTTTCCAAATCAAGCATTAGATGTATGGTTTATGTTTCTAGCAATTGATTTCTGGAACTTTTTTATTCATCATTTTGTTACTTAATGTGAGTGTTACATTTTCTTCAAGTGAAACGAAAGAGCAGGAAGTTATGTAACTATTTTGAAGGAGCTTGTGTTAGTTTCTTTCAAGATTTTATATTTTGAACTCTTCCAGTAGTATTTGATCATATTATCTTTGGTACTGATATTAAAGTCAAGTTAAGTAAGGGACTTAACTTAAGTCAAGTTAAGTCAAGTTACACATATTAAAGTCAAGTTAAGTCGGGGACTGCAGTTTTATGTAAAGGGAGTGTGTGACTGTTTACCTTAGTATCATAAGTGTTTTCAGACTTTTTTTTGTTTGAGTTTTCATGGCAGACCGTCATATATGTGTAAACTTGCACTTTTTGTGATAATGACCATCAATATAATATAATATAATATAATATAATATAATATAATATAATATAATATAATATAATATAATATAATATAATATAATATAATATAATATAATATAATATAATATAATATATATATATATATATATATATTATTAATCCAAGTCATGTTCACCCACTTTCATAAAATGTCCGAGATAAAGTGATTGTTGAAGCATAAAGTTAAAGATGAGTATAAATGCTAAACAGAGTTTTTCCATCACTTGGTAATGCTGATAGATGGCTATTGAAGAGGAATCCTAACAACAATTTGTGAGAACCGAGGTAGGAATAGAACAAATTCTAATTAAATAAATTAACTGGATCTTTGGTTTAAGGAATTATGAATGGCAATTACAGGACTAAGCTTATGCAGAAACTTACGCAGAATGCATAAAAGACTTAAAGTGAAAGCTTACCTTAAACGTTGATTACAGTATACTTGTACTGGTGATAAGTGCCAAAAATCAGTAATTTTCATATGAAATGTTAGCACTTCTGTTTGTAATTTGTATTTATATCATGTTGATTCTTCCTAAATCTAGGAAAAATGAGCTTCAATCACATGCTTCCAAGTTTTTACTTAAAGAAATCATTCGATCCCTATTTTGTGTATTTTTCAGATAAATTAAAATAGAGGAGGAAAGAACTAAAGAAGAGCAAAAGAGAAATCAAGAAACAAAGAAGAAATGGAAGAATTTGTGCAACAGGTCACTCAAATCAAGAGTCTCGCTCAAGCCAAAGTCATCTCGTCTAAGCAAGACACTTACCGCCATTCTCGCTCAAGCGATGTTGACATCATTGTTAGAAATGGAGTTTTTAAGCTGATGTGGGACTTTCAACACACCCCCTCACGCTGAAGTATATATATCTTGTGTGTGGAACTAGAAATTAAAGGGTTGTTTGTTAGCAGCCCGATATCGGATGGAACAGAATGTCCAAGAAAGATCGCTAGGATAGGCTCTAACCTGACTCTGATACTATGTTAGAAGTGAAGCTTTTAAGCCTAACTCAATCCAACAGAACTAGATTTTAAGGTGAGGTTTGCACCTCACTTATGTACTATGAAATTGTCTTATCTCTAGTCGATGTGAGACTTCCAACAATTATTGTAAGCAATGTAAAGAGAGTCATCCCTTTTAAATATAGTGGCAGGAAGATATGGGGAGGTTCAAATTGAAGAGTTTGAAATTGTAGTATGAGAAGACAGTGTGCAATTGGAGAACAAGGTTGGTTAAGAAGCAGAAGTAGAAAAAGTCATTTTGTTATGCAAACTACAATTTTACAATTACTCCTAAAACAATTGTGTAAAAGATAAAATGAAGTAGGAGGGAGGGAGGTGCAGGACATTTCACAGCATAGGAAAGGAAGGGCAATGTTAAATTAGGATTTTAGGATTTTATTATTTTAGTTTAATTATTTTTTTTGTCCTATTTTTATCTAAAAGTGTCAAATTGATCCTTTAGTTTTTTTTTTTTTTAAATTTCAATTTGATCCCAATTTTTTAAAAATTGATGCAATGTGGTCTTTTTCATTAAATTTATTAAAATGGATCGAAGACTTTTCATCAAAATTGAAGTTTTTAATAATGATAATTTTCTTTATTGATGAAATTAACAGGATCATATTGCCAATTTTGATAAAAAAAATTATTGATTCGCTTTAAGAAATTTAACAAAAAAGATTAAATTGCATCAATTTTTTAAAGATCGAGACAAAATTGAAACTTAAAAGAACTAGAAGACCAATTTGACACTTTTAAACAAAAAATGGGAACCAAAAGACTAAATCCCTATTATTTTTTAGTAAAAGATAAAATGGAATATTATAATTTAGATTAAAATACTCCGTTGGTCCTCGTTTTTGTCGCAAAATCTTAATTTGGTCCTCGTATTTTTATTAGTCTCAATTAGGTCCTCATTTTTGTAAATTAGTATCAATTAGGTCATTTCCGTTAGTAGAGAATTAACACTGTTAAGTAGGTGCCACGTGTCAGCTCCTTTTTTTTGAATTTTTTGAATTTTTTTTGAATTTTTGAATTTTTTTTTTAATTTTTTAATTTTTTTTTTAAATATTTATGCCACGTGTCACGTCTGTAATGTGCCACGTGTCAATCTAATATGGTAACACGTGTCAAATTATTTTATGAATCTCAATTTGGTCCTCAAATTTTATTTAAGTGCCAAATTTTAAATAAATTAATGTAATAGAAATATCACTTGTAATAAAAGTATCATCATTACATTTATAAAAAAATTAAATTTGTTCTAAATTTGGAGCACATGAAATTAAATTTTTTTTTTATAAATTTGGACTGAAATCAAATCAAATTAACAAATATGAGGACTAAATTGAGATTCATACAATAATTTGACAGACATGTGTCACCCTATTAGATTGACACGTGACACACTACAAACCTGACACGTGGCATAAATAATTCTAAAAAAATTAAAAATTTAAAAAAAATAAATAAATAATTAAAAAAAAGTTAAAAAAACTAAAAAAACGAAGAGCTGATACGTGGCACCTACTTAACGGTGTTAATTCTCTACTAACAGAAAGGACCTAATTGATACTAATTTACAAAAATGAGAACCTAATTGAGACTAATAAAAATACGAGGACCAAATTGCGATTTTGCTACAAAAATGAGGACCAACGATGTATTTTAACTTATAATTTATGACTGTGCATAAAAAAGAATGAGAGGTGCATATGGAACTTCCTTCTAAGGACGTGACACCTACTTAACCGTGTTAATTCTCTACTAACGGAAAGGACCTAATTAATACTAATTTATAAAAATGAGAACCTAATTGAGACTAATAAAAATACGATGACCAAATTGTGATTTTGCTACAAAAACGAGGACCAACAAAGTATTTTAACCTATAATTTATAACTGTGGATAAAAAAGAATAAGAGGTGCATATGAAACTTCCTTCTAAGGACCATAAGGACCAAAGAGATCATGGAGGCATTTTCTTCCTCCACCCTCACGGTGTTTTTTAAGATGTTGCTTAAATAAAAAAATTCGTTTCTTTCCAAATATATAGAATATCTTCTGGATTATATCATAATTTATCCAAAAATACATTATAAATGTATTGTTTTTAAAAAATTGAAAGTATTATTTTCATAATACTTACTACTTTGGTAATTTGAACTATTTTGGTAATTTGTTCTATTTTGGTAATTTGGAACAAATTACTAAAATAATCTGAATCCAAATTTTGAATTTTAAATCATATCATTTAAATTTTTTTTAAATTGTGAAATTTAGAATATACTTCAAACTATATAATTCTGAATTACATTTCTTAATCCAAATTTATATAAAATGTAGTTTTAAATTAATAATAAAAACGCGTTAGTATTTTTTTACATTATTGAAATAGGAGAAAGAGTATTTGTGTGAGATTTAGTCTAAATTGTGCAAATACATACTAATTGTTAACCCTGAAAATAAAGGGGCAAATTATGGATTTTGGCAAATTATAAATCAGCACTCGTATTGATGCTTACTATTCTGCCATCAAAAAATTGTACAAGGTTGAACTATTTAGCTGGTTACATTTTGTATCCTGCTAAAAGTAAAGAAAAGAATTATCAGAATATTAATTTATGACATTTCCAAAGTATGAAAAGAAAAGAAATTCATGGCCATGATTAAACTGAGCATGAACTATTGTAGCGAAGTTTCATCCCAAAATTTATTTGACCTTCCATAAATATGTCATTTGAATTGGCTATAAAGATAGAATTTACATGCCAGAACTCAATCCATAGGTGCTGAAGCTTCCCTTATACGAGTAAAATCATGTATGACTGATGAAACCATAACTTCTACTCTGATCTTTTGCATCAAAAGCCCTGAATGGAAGATTCCTTTCTTTCTCATTCAGTGCATTTGAGTTAGCGTACAGTAGGTTCAGTCCTTTCAACATGTACAGTCTATTTTCAGCATTTCAAATGCCACTCCTTTCAACCATGTTCAATTTCACCACAATGCTAAGCAGAATATTGGCATTGACCACACAGACTAACTGTTTAGAAAAAAAAAGGACTATTATTCATTTCTACAGTGACTACTTTAGATTAAAACGACATGAATGCGCACTGTAAATAAAATATATAAAAAAGCTAGGTTTCCTTTACACTTGCAATTCCAGTGAAGTATGAAACTGAACAATTAACTGATTTAGGACTAGCTGAATGCAATAATTAAGTTAGATTTGAAAGGAGAAAGAGAAGAAATGAAAGGTATCTTTCGCAAAATAGTTTTTGATGGTTAGATATTGATGAAGTAAGTGAAAGAAAGAGAATTACCTGTTCATCATCCTTGCTAGTTAAATCCATCTACCGTCAATCTTTATCCCACGGACATGGCAGATCTTAGACCAAATTTCACGGTCCTTACTGTGGCATCGTGTTTGCAGTAGTGGACATCCCACTATGATTAATTTTATTAGAGAGACAGGCAATCTTTCTCCAGCGATATTCTGCAGCTTTTCACAATTTTGAATACGCAATTCTTGTAGCGACGTTAGATGGAGAAGGCCCTTGCACTCCAACGTCTCCAAACTTGACAAATCACATAGATGCAGAGACACAAGGGAGGGAGGGAGCAGATCCTCCTTTGGGAAGGAGTTGATGCCATCACATGGACCCCACACAATGAGAGAGGTAACCATGTCCGTGCATACCCATGCTTTACCGCTCACTAGTTTCTCACAATTGCTGATCTCAACTGTTTTCAAGTTAGGTGGCATACCCCCTACAGGGAATGACTCTATTTGTTGGCAGTTGGATATGTTAAGATATTCCATCTTTGGGAGAAGAGTTCTCATCTGTTCAGGCAAGGACTTCAACTTCTCACAACCATAAACACGGAAAAGAGTCAAATTGGGCGCAGACAATCCTTCTTCGGGAAATGATACAAAGTTGGGGCAGTTGCTAATCTGAAAATAGCTCAGACTCTTCAACGAATCTGACCCTGACAACAAAAGTGATTTCATATTTTCACAGTCTTTGATTTTAAGACTACTGAGATTTGGAAAGGTAGCCAATGGAAGAGACATGAGCGAATCACAACTATTCATTATTGATAGTGATTCCAATAATTCGTGTTTGTGTTGTATTGGGAATTTCAGTTTCTTTAAACCACTCATAAGCAGAGCTTTCAACGATGCAGGAAGACGTTCACCTGGAAATGATATGGCTGAGGAACAATTCTGTAATGTTAAAGATTGGAGGCAAGTAGGTTGGACGTTGGTGATGGCCTCCATCATGGACTCCACCATTGGACCTCCTTCTACGTCTATACTCTCCACCAAAAGAGGAAACTCATGAAACGTTACTTTGTTGCTGTTACGAATCTTCAATGTTCGAAGGGTGGGAGCCCTTGGGACAGAAGAAACAAGAAGCTCGCAATTTCTAATGATAAGTCTTTGCAGAGCAGGAAGATGATTTGGTAAATCTCCCTTTAATTTGATGCAATCAAATATATAAAGATCCCGAAGCACAGGAAAAGCATCTGAACCAAAGGCACTCCACACCTCCCAACTAGGCATGCGAAAAATTTCTAGACACTCAAGGGAGGGGAAGGGTATCACGGATGAACAATCTTCCGTCTTATAAAATCCTGCATCAATAGTCTTCACCGAATTCATGTCTGCAATACAGAGGCGCTTGAGAGATGGTAGTTGCCCCATTGAAGGAAGCATGCAACAGTTCTTACAATTATATAAACTCATACTTGTCATGTAGCGGTAGGACAAATTTCCCACCCATTTCGGAAATTTGGTTCCTTTATACCCCTTTATTGAAAGCGATTCCAGGTCTTGATGAGGTTGTAAGTTACTGAGTACATCTAATTCAATTTGGGAGTAGATGCTATTGTCATTACCTGTAGACCATTCTAAGGATAGATGGGTAATATGCTTCTTATCCATTATCCTGGCCTCTAATGCTTCTTCGCCTTTGGTAACATTCTCCAATTCCTCGATAGAAAACGAACCATGGAGATTTGGAAGTCCTCCCAATTCTTTGATGCTATTCTCTATATGCTTGCCCGCAATATAGAAATCCAACTTCTGTAATTGACTTAGTTTCCCCATTCTTTTAGGCATCTCTTCTATGAAGATATCAAGAATTTCAAGATGACGCAAGTTTACAAGATTTTGCATGGCACTAGGCAACTTAGTCAGATTAAAGCAACTGAACAACTTCAAAGTTTGCAAATTGCACAAATTACACAATGACTCTGGCAGAGTTATTATACCGGTATTAGAGAGATTTAGATAACGCAAATGGATCAATTCACCAATTGTGTCGGGCAGAGCAAACAGACTTCGAAAGTCACAGAAAGATAAAACTCTCAAGTATTTCAGCATCGAGACTACAATACGTGGTGCCTTTTCATTGTTGAATGGAGAGTCTTTATAATTGATCAACAAGAAAGTTCTTGGAAATTTTAGTGTGTCAAAAACTTCAATATCCGAGACTGGATCACTGAATCTTGTAAATGACAAATGACGAGTCTTTCTATCGATTTTGGTTTCTTTCCCAAGTTCATTTGCTCTGAAATAGAATTCCCCACCAAGGAATGTTGCTAGATCATGAATGAGGTCGTGCATTACAAAATAATCACCGCAACTCCGACTTGTAGATTGGAAAAAGCATCTCGAAACCAAATCATCAAAATACTCTTGACCAACTTCTTCTAAAGTCTTTCCTTTCTTCGCCGCTTTTACAAGATCTTCAGCCATCCACAGCTGAATTAGTTCATCTTTTTTAAATTGACAATCTTTGGGGTAGAGTGAGCAATAAACGAAACACCGTTTTAATTGTGGAGGGAGATAATGATAACTAATTCTGAGTGCTGGAATAATTTTACACTGACTCTCAGGAAGTTCCCAAATGTCACTTTCAAGTACATTATTCCAATCCCTAATAGCCTCCTTTCTTCTCAGCATTCCTCCAAGTGACTGTGCAGCTAAAGGCAACCCATTACACTTTTTAACAATCTCTTTTCCAATCTTTTCTAGGGTTCCTCTTTTCTCACTGGCTTCTGGGAGAGGAAATGCATGGTTTGCAAACACCAACCAACAATCTTCATTTGACAATTTGTCTAGATGATATACTTTAACAGTACGCAAAGGGACTATAGCCGCTACATTTTCATTGCGGGTCGTCACAAGAACTTTACTTCCCGAAATCCCACTTAGAAATGGTTTCGTAAGACTACACCAGTTATCACAATCCTCAATCCAAACATCATCTAACACAATCAAGAATCTTTTACCCTTCATTCTGTCGGTCAACTCAAGTTGGAGGGCATTTAGATCACTCAATTTACAAGGCTTTTTGGTAATTTCCTCTATCATAGTTTTTGTGACCTTCACCATATCAAATATATCAGAAACACAAACCCATGCCTTTAAATCAAATATCTGCTGCTTCAATTTGTCATCGTTGAACACAGATCTTGCCAGAGTGGTTTTCCCAACCCCACCCATGCCTACAATAGGGATCACAGAAACTTGTTCACCATCAGTGCCATCCTCTAACACCATCTTCATTATGGCATCCTTATCTTTATCTCTACCGTACATACCATATCCATCTTCCAGAGATGTTGGCTGAGCTTTCCATGGTTGGTTCCTCTCCACCGGAATCTCCTTCAAATCAAGACTCTCTTTTTGTTTTAAAATATCATCTAATCTTTCAACAATGTCTTCTAACTTACTAATACTAACAATCTTCCTCTTGTTGAAAAGGCGAGAAAAGGAATTGCGTACCTCCTTTTGAGCAGCAGCTTTAGTAGAAACTTCATCAAGTAAGTCATCAACCTCGTAGACAAGATCTTTGAGAACATCTAGCCACTTTTTGACATTGGGGTCTGTGATTTGTCGGTTCTCAGCATCAGCAAGCACAACTCTAACAACTATCAGCTGGTTCTCCACCTTTTGAAGCAACTTGTCAGGCTTCTTCCCACGGATCAAGTTGACAACTTCAGGTGAAGCTAGTCTTTCAAAAAGAACGTCAACGAAAGCAGAAAGGAGCGCACCACCTACCACAGCTAATGCCATGATCTCAGCAGCAAACAAGTGATGATCGGAGTAGCAAACTAAACACAAAGGAATGAACTTAGCTGCAACAAACTGGGTTGGTTCTGTTCTTATGAGTTGAGCTGATGCTAGTAGATCACTTCACTTAACTCTCTTCTCTTACCTGCCATCAAAATAAACCGTTGGATATGTATTTAAAAATTTAATGGTTGAGATCCGAGATCCTTAGTTGAAAAGTCTACTGGTTTGTCGTTTTCAAAGACAAGGTTCATAGTCCGATGCCTTTTAAAATTCGTCCTAGATATATTAATTAACAATTCAAGTGTCGAGAATCAAGACACGTTAAATTAAATTTATTTTACCTACTGTTTTTCTTATTTTCTTTCGTATAAGTATATAGGAGAAATAATTATAGAAACCGAGTCATATTGTAATTGAGCGTGTTGCAAGAATGGTTAATGATGTAATAAATGTGGTCACAGTTGACTAAAGAACTAAATCTGACATAGGCCAGCACAAATTCTAATTAAATAACTTAATTGAATGTTTGGTTAAGGAATCATGAATGGCAAATTACAGGACTAAGCTTACCTTCTAATTACAGGACTTATAAGATGATTACAGTATAATCGTGATAGTTACATTCACATTCCACGTCGCGTTGTGCACCTTACCTGCAAACATGAAACATAACACTTCAACAGCGTTCCATGTCTTCTATGACCAACATCAATTTTCAAGGGCTACTGTTTCCAACATTCCATTATTACTAACTACACCCCTGTACTAACAGAAAGTACTAAATATCCTCTTGGCACCACACCGCGACTGTCATCACAATTGTTGTCGTCACTGTACTATCGTCCTACAGAGGAAAAAGAGAGTAAAAACGGTACAAAAGAAGAAGAATAGAGATAGAACAAGTTGCTGAAAAATAATTCTTTTGGTTCTTACTGAAGTACATTTTATGTACTCCGAAAGGTTTATTTCAAAAAGTTTTTTTCAAAATACATTTAATGTGTAGAGAACTTTTTCCCAAAAACATTTGATATATGCCAGAAACTTGTTCTGAAAATTTAAATACAAAACTTATTCCGTAATGCATTTAAAAAAAACATTCTGGGAATCTCATTCCGAAAATTCTATTCTAGAAATCTCACTCCGAAAATCCCATTCTAGAAATCATGTTCACGAAATTCTAAAGAGTTTTTTCTTGAAAATTTCTCGAAGATTTTAAAAGGTAAAATGGTCATATTAAAATTGTATAATATGCCAAGAAATAGAGGGTACAGGAAGAAAAAGTCTTTTCAAGATATAAATTGGGCCTCAAAATTTTGCAGAAAAACAAGGAAAATGGAACTTTATCTGAGGACCAAAGAGATCAGAGAGGCATTTTCTTCGTCCACCATAATAGTTTTTTATTTTTCTTAATACTGTTTAAAACAAATAATTTCCTTCCAAATATACAGAATATCTTCTGGATTATAGAACAATTTATCCACATTATAATTTATATCTACTTCTAACCCATATTAAAGAACTTCAGCCAAGCCTATGTTATCCTTTATTTATAGTATTTTCATGGTGCTAATTAATGGCTGTAAAAAATTGCCTCTATGTAAAACAAAAGCAGCCGTTCGTATCCATGTGGAATATTGACGCCAATCAACAAAGGTGCAAACAATCAAAAGAATTATTGTCCCCATTTCGTTGTCAGTAATAATTAGCCAAAATGTCCCACTCCAATATGCGATCCTTTTCTCGACTACGAAGTTAGTCTTTTTACTCAACAACCAAGAACCCCACCACATGATACAGTTAAAAACACTTGAGAGAACCTGTCTGAACGAGGAAAAGTAATCCAGAAAAAGTGGCATTGGATATTCTGCATTTGCTACTGTTAAGTGGGGCATTGAATCTTTTAACAGGATTGGTAATTTTATTATGGGTAACTGTTGGATCATTGGAACCTCCAATAACACTATCGGTTGCTTTTGTCAATTGTTTGAGCTCGGATCCTGAATATGTACTGTTTTGCAAGGAGTCTCTTACTATTGATAGAAGCATGCACTTTTTAGAAAGTTGTGTCCAGACAAATGACAGTTCAAAAATAAAGTACCAATATCAAGCTCATTACTCGTTTATAAATCAAGTATCAATATCAAACTGTTTTGCATGTGGCCTTGCATGTACAAGCTCATTACTCATTTTCTATAGATGCAGAGAACTAACTTAAAGAAAACTACATTTTAACAACCACATCGTTGGAAATTCTGCCTAAATGACGTGCTTGTACAACATAATCACATGGCTGCACTAATAATGATAACCTGCATTCGCTTTACTAATCATTAACAAGCATAGTTTTAGACAACACAGTCCATAAACAGCTTATATCTGATACATAAGAAACCATGTAGCATCACTAGAACAATTATCCTCTTAATACTAAGTACAAACAGCTATTCTGGCCAAAGAATTACCTAAGCTGATAAACTGCAACTTATCACTCCAGAATAAACAATGACCATATACCACTGTCTGTTGGCAAATAACAAACTAAAGTTCGTTAAATTTGCCCGTTGATTAATAATAGTATAAAGCAAGATTTTAGCTCAGTCTCATTGGTTTTATTGTCAATTGATTCAGTTCTTCGTAATTGTGTTTCCCGAGCAACTTCAGAAAAGTCATCACCAGGGGCAATGTTTATTACTGGTCTCAAACTCTAACGTCCAGTATTCCTGCTAGAAGCACGGAAAACCCAGCCCCAGAGCATTTACAGAACCTTTTGACAAATATCCCCAAAGATTTTATTACCCGTGAAACAATTGTTCAATAATAATCATTAAATTCTTTTGGGATAAAATAATAGTTAAACTTTAAAGTATTATGTGCTACATGTACACAGATAACAGAAGAGACAGATGTAACAAATACAAGTGTTGTAATGGGATGGTTTTCATTTTCATTTGCTACTGTTACATGTAATGAAATTTAAAAGTTAAAGTACGGTGTCTTTGTCCATCTCTCTCTATTGGCTGGGGAAGAAATAAGAAAACTATGAAGAAGAAACATGCAGAAGCTAACAGTAAAACAAGAATGGTACAGAACGTATATATAGGGTTTGGGGCTATTTTACTAGTTAAAACCATTGATGAACAAGAACTCCACTCTGTCTGAGAGAAGTGAAGAGCTGCAAGCACTGATCATAAGTTCTCTCATACTTGGGACTCCTCTGTCCTGGGCAACACCTCTGCCACCTATTGTAATGACACTCAAGAAAAATCTCATCCACTAAACATATGGCCCCAGTTTCAAACAACCTGGGAATCAAATCGAATTCCGTACCCTCCACATCCATCTTCATCACAACAAAATCGTTCTTCGAAAACGTGTTCTTTAACCAGTCAGCAAAATCAAACCCAGGAATTCTCTCAACCTCACCACCATCAAAACCACTCGAAGACTGCAATGGTTGAATCCTCCCCATGCCCCTACCCTTACCCTGATCCTTCTCCCCAGGGCCACGGTTAATCTCAAATACCAAACTTTCATTCCTAACCCATGCAGCATAAGGCAACAGAGTAACCCCCTTTTTCAAACCATACTCCTGATGAAACGTTTTGTCAGCCTCAATGGCATACACATGAAAGGTCTTGTTCTGTTTCGGGTACTGTTTCCTAAACCAACTCCCAATACTAGAACCATAGCTTCTAGCTCCAACATCAACGTACGCGTACCTATCCTTAAAGCTTATATCGACCATTGAAGAAAGGTACCTTATGTTCTTCACGTTTCTCTTCAGAGTGATCCATGGCTTTAGTGGCTCCTCTTCAATTAACGCCTCAGCGTTTCTAACCAACTTTTTCTTGTACTCCGGAACAGAGCATTTTCCATTGGAGTTGGAATTGGAATTGGAATTGGAATCAGAACCAACTCCATAACGCTCTTTCTTCACGACGAGTTCTCTCACCCGAGACATCGATGAATCAAACCCTATTACCTCGTTTATTTTCACCACATTGCAACAAAAATTGAACAAATCAACGAATGAATTAAAACTGTAAGTATCATTGGCCTTTACATGGAACGCGGCAAACCCTTCGGGTTTGAGCGTCCGAGCAATTTCCGCCGCGAACTCCGCCGGCCGCGGCGATCTCTCTAGCGCGCCGTCACCTGCAAACACGAAGTCGAACGTGCCGTTCGCGAACGGAATCCGGCGAGCATCGCCGGCCTTTACCAGCGGCGGCGACGCCTTCTTCGAAATACCGATGGCGTCCGTCACGCCGATCTCGCGCAGCGCGAGGACGTCGCGCCCGGTCGGCGTCTCAAGGCAGAGCGACTTCGCCGCCGGCGATAGGAAGCCACCAGCGATGAGGTCCTGGAACACAGACGAGTAAAACCGAACGCCGCTGATCCAATCCTTGCTGGCGTAGCGCTCGGGTGCCGCCGCGCCGCCGGAGGCGGAGCGAACGGCGAGAGCGCCGGATCTGGTTCCGGCAATAGCGAGATTCAGCGGCGGGGAGAAGAAGCAGAAGTCGCCGAGGGTGCAGGACTCGCCGGCGAGGGTGATGACGTAAGCGAACCGTACGATGACAATAAGAAGGCCGAAGATGAGTAACCGTGTCAGAACGTTTCTGAGACAGCCAGGCTTCCCTGTAGCAGGCTCCATGGAAACAGATTGTGCACTTCTATTCAAGAAAATAATAATTACGAGAAAAAAAAATGAATTAAATGAAAAGATGTTTGAATGTTTCTTCAATTTATCGGGAGCAGAAGCGCGCGGAGGTGTGGTTAGCGCCGATGAGAGAAGGTGAATTTGTGAGGGAAGGAATTGACAAGGAGAGAGGGGCAAAACGGGAATTCATGTCTCCGGTGGGTTTGTCTGAGTTCTATGAAACAGTGATGAAGAAGAAAGAGAAGGAGTTCATTAGGATTACTCGGTGGCTTTGTTGAAGATGATAAAAATAAGAGGAACGCCGCGTGGACGTTAATGGTGACCGGAACAGCCGGTTGCTTCTACGCGGAAGGAACTGCGCAGACAAAGGAAATGTGAACATTGCCGTGGGTCCCTTTTGTGATTTATTTATTATTTAGCTTTCATTAAAAAATTAATATAGAATATAATATATATAATTATTGAGCGGTTAGTTATGGGTTTTATAATTTTTTCTAAAACGATGTAATGACAAATTGTGTGATGTAAATTCCAGAAACCCTGAGTTGGGAGTTTGCTATGGAAAGCATTGAAAGTGTTTATTCCGCGTCACTACAGACAACTACATCTTATCCTATAAGTAAGTATATTAATGTTTGGTCAAAGCGTAACATTTCTTCATTTTTTTTAAAGCTGAAAAGACCCTTATTCTAATTTTTACTTTATATTATTTACAACAAACAAGGTGAAACTTTAAATTTAATTGGATCTAATAAAATTTGGTGTTTATTTTAATATTATATATTTTGCATTTGGATCTTCATTTACTGTCACCACCGTGTTCAGTGTTCCATCTTCCATGGCTGTCACGGCGATTTAAGCATTCAGCACATGCAAATTTCTCAAAAGCCGTTTAATTAAATGCATTAAAGAGAAGGTCGAAACTTCGTTTGTTAGCAATATAATCATAGTAGCACATTATTTTAAATTAAAAATGAAAAAATTATGGTTTATAAAATATACAACAATTAATGTGATTAAAGCTGTAATTTCATATAATATTTGTGAATTAATTTCTTATTCAATACTATTAATAGTTAGTACCTTATATTTATTTTCAATATGGAGACGCCTATGTCAACTAATAAACTATATGATAATTTTCTGAAGAGAATAATTTTCACATGATGAATCTGACGATTCGACATAAGAATATTAGTTGCTCATCAGAAAATATTGAAGTCAAATTGTTGAGAATGGTTAAAATTATTAAAAATACATTGTAGCTTTCTAGAAAGATAATAATATTATTCAGATGATGAGAAATTTTCGATGAATCTGAAGATTTAAGAAAACACTCTAAACTAATTAATAATTATCAGAAAATATAGAAGTCAAATAAGTAGCAGCATGTCCACGTGAGATACTCACGTGAGTTAGCTTCCGAGGAAAAGAAAGAAGTTAAAAAATGAAAATAACTCTATCAATTAATTTTGTATATTTTTAATAAAGAAATAGGAGACCGAATAAATAAGCACATTTATGTATATCTTCTTTATTTCGAAAGAATTGCTGGTTCATTGAGCCAATTAAAAAACCTAAAAAATAAAACTTAGCTAACAAGTATATATCTAATAAATATTCCATTATAATTTTTTTTAAGTGAATCACCATAAATGTTAATTAATACTTCTTAGAGGAGGTTTGAATAAAATGATCAATTCATTTATATAGATAATTTAAAACATTTTACTATATAATATTTCTTTGTATAAAAATTTAAAATAAATTTAAATTTTACAATTTCATAAGAGTAATTAAATTATTTAAAGTTAAAGAATTTCAAAATTTCCACAAATAGTAAACTTTAAATTCTCCATATTATTGTTTTTGAATCTTACTTTAGCTTGATTTTAGTGGTGACATTATCAGTTTGATTTGTGACTAAGACATTATTAACTTGTTTTGATGTCATAAAATATTAACATTTTTTCAAAAATGTTGGTGAAGATGTTTTTTTTTTTTTACTAAAATAGAATGTGTTTAGTTTTTTACCAACATTAGTGTTATTTTATAATTAATCTTAAGTCAAAGTTATTTACCAACCAATTTTTGTTGAGATTTTCTTGGTCAATGATTTTCATTGGATGTCAAACACACTTTTTCAAAATTTATATCAACTTAGGTAATTTTTAGTTGATATCAATTATAGTTTCTTCTTGTTAAGAGTGTTAAAATTGGTTCAAATTCATGAGTCAATGTGACTTTCCAGACTCTTGTTCCGTTAGTCTTACCGTCGTAAACCCTCCATCTCTTTCATTCTTGCTTTTACTTTCGAGAGGTGAATCACACAACATAGCCTAATTTATTTCATAATCTTAACATCATAGTTTATTCATCTTTGGATAATGGTTTTTTTTTTCTTTTATTTTGATAATAAATGCAGAAAGAACAGACTATTCAGTCTTCACCTCTTTGCCCTTATATTATTAAATTAATTTGTACAATAACTTAAATTCAAATAATGTTTATTGATGATATAAATGAACAGAGGGAGTTTATTCCAAAATCTTATTGGATGTTGCTTCAGTTTTTCGGTATCACTCATCATTCATGTATAAGTTTCCTTTTGCTTTTATATTTTGCTTTTATATGTATACATGTGTTGAGAATCAAATTATGAGTTAAGTTTCACATTAAATAAAAATAAGATAATTGAGCATTATATAAGGATGAAAATCCATAAATCTATTGTCTTAAGGTTTTGGATTGAAAGTGTTGTCAATCCATGTATCAAAAGTCACAACCGGATAATGAGTCAGGTAAGCGAATCCCAACAACATGTTCCATTTATGATATGTGTTTTTTTGCTTTTATATCTATAAGAATAAATGATGATCACCTATAATTCAGTTATGAAATCATTTGACGATTTCGTTTCTTTTATCCAAACCTTTCTATTTTATAGCTAGCTGCAATGCATTTTATTGATCACTATGTAATTCTATTATCATAGGTAATGTAAAAGGTATCACTTTAAAATCATATATAAAACTTCTATTAAATGTTATTAGATAATCATGTTGTTAACAGGTAAAATGAAACTTTGAAAATTTTATTACCTTTTTGTCTATGAAAATTTATTTAATTGTATTAATGCATTGATTATTTTGGATACTTAAGACTTTATACATCCTAAATTTGGTAAGCCAAATAGTTTGATTCAATTTAATGACAATTCTAGCTTAAATTTTATTTGTTAAGATATCATTAATCAACATGTAATATTGTTATTAAAAAAAATAATCAAAATGCTTTAAAGCATTTAGGTAGTGTATATAATCTTTTGGGTGACAAGGAATATGCCATTTTAATTTGTAGTTAAGCTCCTGAAACACAACAATTAAATTGAATGTGCTCATTCACTTCTTTGAATGGTGTGACTCGTCTAAGTAATTCTTCTATATCTACTTTGTATTGCATTATTTTGGGTCAAAACCTGTTTTCTACACATTTACTATTTTATTTATCTTTTTATTTTCATGGTACACATGTTTAAACTGTGATTTTAGGGAAGTCAAATATTTATTCGATTCCATCCAAGTAGTGTAACGTTAAAAAAAAGTTAAAATAGAGCATTATCCCAACTCAGTAAAATTTGTTACATGTAGCAAAAATCATTCGATATCCTTCCCCTAACAGAAGCATGGGTTATGGAGTCAACAAAAAAGATATAAAAACAAGTTCAAATTATATATTCTAAGGTGAATATCATTTAATTCTTAAATTAATTATTTTGTGTACAAAATTGTATGGTATCAACTTTTCTTCTTTTATTATGGTGCAATAGGCACTTTAGTTCATGGAAATGTTGGACTACCAATTTAGATCTTATTTTAGGTTTTAGACTATCAATTTTAAGTTAGACATCTTGTTGTTTATTATTTTGATTTTGAAATTGTTTATTATATATTGGAAATGAATCATTTAAATTATATATATTATGAAAAATTTTCTATTTACATGTTTTGGTTTTGGGCTAAAACAAAATTAATTAAAAAAATGCATCAAATTTATGTTTGTTACGATTACAACAGACTTAAATTCAAATTTGTTCTTTTATGTAGAAATGTATTTGAATTTAAGTCTGATAGTCAACAATAGACTTATAATTTATGTTTGTTGATCAATAACAGATTTAAAATTTAAGTCTGGTATTGATCAACAGACTTAAAATTTAAGTTTGCTGAATCTAAGTCTATTTTAAAACATACTTAAAATGTCCAAAATAACAAATTTAAAAAACTTGTTTTGCAATAGAGAATGTTAGTTGAATAAATTAGAGATGTGTCACTACTCTAATATCATTGCCTATAATGGAGGTGTAAGTAGTGAGAGAGGCACTTCGAACCTTCTTCTCATGGCCTAAACACTTAATTAAGGCAATTTCACCAAAGAAGCATGTGTTTTTTTTTCTTAATTGTTGTTACACAATCCAAGAGTTGGTAAAGGTTTCACAAGATTATTTCAAGCATCTTGTGTCATTTCTAGGGATGCAAAAACCTTTTTCACCAATAATAATAATATATGATCATGAAAAATATCTTTAAAATAATTCAGGGTAAGGGTATCAGATGTTAAACATTGTAGTAATTTAATTTTGAATGATATAAGTACAATATAAATTTATATTATTTATTTAACTTATATTTTGTGAACTCAATCTAACCTAACTTTATATTATTAATGCATGTATCTAAATGAATTAATTATCAATATGGAAAATGTTGATATCATTACTTTCCTAAGTCTCAGTGTATACAAAGTCAACTTTATATCTCTTTGTTTGATTATAAATGATATTATTTAGGGTTTCTGGGTTATGTTATTGTAAATAATCTTATATTTCATTTCATATATGTAACGAAGAGTAATTAAATGGATTACAATAAAATCGATTAATACACATTTCTATGATCTTTAGCGATAAGACTGTTTAAAAATATCATAATAGGATTTATGACTATAATATTCGTAGGAGTTATTTTTTTATATTGTTAGATATTTTTTATTTATATTTGTTATTTAGTTAAAATTTATCTATCAATGCTTGAAACTATGTTTTGGTGGATGAAAATTGGATCTTTTTTATGTATGTTATCATTATTCTTTTTATCAACAACATAATGTTATTTTGTTTTTATTTATAGTTTGTTAAGATTTTTTAAATGTTTACTAAAAATATTTTGGAACATTAATCAATTTTATTTTTTTATAAATGTCAATTGGATGAATTTTTCAATGGACATGTGACAAAACATCTTGATTAATGATATATAAAAATAATATTAATCAATATCAATTTAAATATTGTGGTTGATATCAACGGAAAATAATTTTGACAAAAAAACTTTATTTGTGACAGCTGAAAAAGCCTTAATAAATTTTAACTGAAAAATAACACTTGCTAATATCAACTAGGAAAACTATTAATATTTAATATTTTAAAAAGTGATTTAATATTTAAATAATTTTATATATTAAACAGTGTTCTTTTTTAAATTTATTTAAACCTAGAATTGAGTTTAGGATATAAAACATTACTTTCTCTCTCCTATTTTTTTTTAAGATTAAATATGTTTTCTGAAATATTATAAAAAATTATAAATGATCCTTACATAAAATTTTAATTATGTTTGGTCCCGTTACTTTTAAAAATGGTTGTTTTAGTCCGTTGTAATCAATGTTAAATTTTATTCTACTCGACAAACGACGTTATACTTTAACATCATAACTGTTGATACATGTCTAGTACGTATTGATTCAATTTTTCTTGAATAAAAAAGTAAATTTTTAGTGAAAACCAAACATCTTCATCCAACCCATTCCTAGCTTCTTCTTCAAATATGAAAAACACTACTTTCATCCTTTTCTACTCATCTTTTAATTTTCCTGTAGGGACCAAGCACCTACAATCAACACTTAAATTACATTTTTTCTCTTCTTGTCTGACATCCTCCTTAACGAGCTTATACAGATATTTCTCTTGCCGCTCGGTCGTCCAATCTAGCTCTTCTCGGATCCACCTACAGTTAACATCCAGGTCCTGCATTTCCCTCCGTAGCTCGGCTCTCCTCCCGTTCGGCTGGTCGGGCGATCGGGGTGCCTGTCTAAAAGGCTCCGATGCTTAAGTCAGTTTAAGACCGATCGATAGGTAGCAGTAAATGCTGTAATAAAATGCGAGTTGAAGGTGCTTACCAACCTACCTGCTTCTATTTATAGTTTTTGGTTTGAGCCTGTGATTAAGATTTCTTAATCATGGTCCAATTGCGTTTTAAACCTGATTATTGATTCAGGTTTTGGTGTGACCGCCCGACTGATGGATCGTGCGTCCTGTCAATTGTCTTCATAAATAAGGGTCCACCTGACCGATGGTCTGCCGCTGGACCATATTGTACACTTCTCTAATCAATTTCTGATTCGTCATATTAGATCTTTATCACCTGAGCCACCATCCTTCTCCAGTGTTGATATTGCTTTGACATGCGAGATTGTTGAGCTAATTGAACTTGTGCTTGCATTTGGGTCATTGTGGTTACCACCGCACATGACTCAGTCGCTGGTCATTCCTACTCTGACGATAGCAAATCCATCTATAACAAGCAAATCCGTTCATACACCAAATCATCACATACAAATATAACCTAGATATTCTGATAGTACAAATATTAATAAAAAATATTATTTCTAATAAGAAAATTAATAAATTTAAACTATTTTATTTAAATAACGTATTTCAAAAATAATTTGAGATGCACCACTTCAAACTTATTTGAATGTTTTTAAAATAGAAAATGCCTATTAAAATATAAGGTTAACTAAGTAATATACAAATTGTAACTTAAACGAAGGTAATTTATGCTTATTCTCCAAAGTAAAATAAAGGTTGAAGTCAAACTTTGAGATATAATGGATTTGGGTGTATCCCTGTTATATGCGACCGGACACTTTCTTTTTTTTATATAGTCTAGGAGAGAATATATTATAGAGGAAAATGTTATATGATATGGTAGAACCTAGTTTGGCTAACTAAATAAAAGTACTATCAATATGCAATTTTTCTTTTCTATAACATCTGATGTTATGGTAAATTTTGTTTACATTGTGTTTAAACGATGAATTCCAAAAATGTTAAGAGATAGAAAACATATGATATTTAAACTATTTCTAATTAATTAATTTTTATATTTAAATATTTTGTTTAAATAAAGTAATTAAATTTTTTAAGATAAAATTTTATTTAAAACCTTTTATTTTAAAATATAAAATTTTAAAACAAAAATTTGCAAATAATATTAATTACATTTACAAATATTGATTAAATAATATGAAATTAATTTGAAAATGTTGTAATTAATAAAAAGTATTACAATTCATGTAATTATTTTTATTATTTCAATATTACAAAATCTCACAACTTTTAATATAAGAGACAATAATACAAAATAATTGGATAATTTATATCACTTTACGAATAAAAAATTAAATATTAGAGACTCAATTAAAAATTATTAAGATTTTTAATTCTTAATAAAAAAACTTAAAAATATATACATGAAACTTATAACTTAATTAAATTAAAATTTTAAATTTACTAAAATAAATAAGTCACTTGCTTGTATCATCTTAAATTTTTACGGTAATATAAATTTAAACGGATTTTACATATGGACAATGATACTTTAACCTACTTTTTTTACCCACTTTTAACTCATCACTTCAATCACTATTAGATCATCACATCATATCACTAAAAAGAATCAAAATAAATAATCTAATGGTGATTGAAATAATAGATTAAAAGTGGATCAAGAAAAATGGATTAAAATATCATTTTTCTTTGCATATTATCTTTAAAACATTTTATTTATTATTGTCTCTTTTTCATAACGTAAAATGTTAAGTCATAATTGTCTATAATGGTTTATTTTTATCACATTTGTGTTTATATTTTGTTAAATAGAGGCAAAATATGTTCAATTGCTTAAAAATACATTTTTTTCTTTTAAATTTTTTAATATTTAATAATATCTTACGCAATATAAATTATATAAACTTAAAACTATTATACTATTCATATTTTTCTCCATCACTTCAAACAAGGATACACAAAATATTTTTAATCATTAAATTTTAATATTTGATATAAATTTGCACTTCAAAATTCATAAATCATTTATCATGTCAATGTTTTTAATCTACTTTTTCTCTTCCATCACAAGAATGAAAATGTGCGGTGAGGCACGGGTGACAGACACGTGTAAAAGAGGAGGAATATAGTAAGTTTGGTGGAATGCGCGGTGAGGCACGGGTGAGAGACACGTGTAAAAGAGGAGAAATATGGTAGGTGCAAAATGGAACAAAATCGTACCTCAAATAGCCGTTAACAAACTTTTTGTCGTCGGTGCAATGCCAAAAATACCCCTGTTCTATTGCTGTGGTCCACACAACAGGTCTTTTAGTTCTGTCTCCAGGTTGTGCATTGCGAGTGGGCCCGTCAAAAACGGTGCGCAGCAGCATCACCAATAAAGACACGCGCTTCGGTTCGAAGTTGGTGGCGTCTTGCAGCACACAGCATTGGATGCTCTTAAAAATAGATTAAAATAGTTATGAATTTGGGTGTAGTATTTTCTATCTTTTCTTTAATTAAGATAAAGTAAAGTACTACCTAATTATATATTTCTTTACTTAATTTTTTATTATTTCATATATTTTATTATAAAAAATAGGTTAAGTATTTTTTTAGTCTTTGAACTTTGGTCAAAAATTGAAATACGTTCCTAATCGAAACTTTGATAAATTTTGATCTCTAAATTTTAAAAATAAAAAAATATAGTCCTTTTTAATTCAATTACGTTGACTTCTTTTAACATGTTGAATGTGTTTCATGTTAATATTGGAGTTATTTACATATTTTTTTAATTTTTAACAAAAATATAATTTCGTCATGTAACCTTTTATAAATGATGTTTCGTTTTATTTAATCACGTCACTATATTCGGTTATACATTTAACAAAACATTAAAATATGTAAAATTTGGAAAGTTTAATGGTAATATGTGTAGCAAATATTCGATGAAAATTATGTGGTATAATGTGTAATTGATTCTAAAAAAGAATTAAATGATAAATTTATTCATTGGTTTACGAATTTAGTTTCATGTGTATTGTTTGATATTAAAATTAGTAGAAGTGGATTTTAGCAGTGATATAGAGTCTTAACTCTTCAATTCCGTTGTCTGAACTATTTATTGTGTTTTAAGGTTATTTTCTAAACCGTACACATATGGGTCGTTATTGTTATTAACCAAGAAGATATAGTTTTTCCATACCTTTTGTTTAAGTGGTGCAAGGTGAAAGTGATATATTACACATATGAAAGAAGGAGAAATTCGCTAACGTTATCTTATCATGTGTAGATAATAATTTCTAATAGTTTTATAAAACTTAAATATCAGGTTGAATTATTTAATTTTAATATTTGTGAGATTTATTTAATGTGATGATTTAACTTTTTTTTCCTTAATTTAGTTTTCACTTTATATAAAGGATTTAACTTGGTATTTTTTTGTTAAATTAGTGTTAAAAATGTGACCAAATGTTAGTTCAAACTCTTACTCTTGAGCACTCTATTTTTCTCTAACACAATTTCACTCTAGGGTTTATTCTCGTCATCGTCGTCATTGTAGTCATCCTCCTCCTGCACTTAACTGCCACAATCTCTTCTTCTCCTCCTTCCACTTCAACACCTATATCGTTGAATATACCTATGCCAATTCCTTTCTGTACCGTATGGGCCAATCGGCCAACTAAACATCGATCAGTGCCCAAAGTAATTTGCATAAATAAGCAAAATCCAAACAAATGAGTCAGCATGAGTCAATGATCGGTGCACAACAACTTCCCTGGGAATTAATTGCCTTTGAACAAGTACGAGCCAGCAGAACAGATCCTAATCAAGTGAGGATCAGTGCAATGGGATGTCGAGCGGACGAGATGCAGTCGTTAAGGCCCTAATTGTTGATCATACGAAAATATCTGTCAACGAGCGGTCAGCAGCCTTAGCGGTGCCGAGTGAACGATATGCTAGTCATCAGGGCCCCAATTGTTGATCATATGAAATTATATGTCAACGAGCGGCCACCCGCCTCAGCGACGTTGATCGTCCAGTTGTCAAGGCCTCAATTGTTGATCATATGAAAATATGTATCAAGGAGCAACCAGTCGCCTTAGCGGCACCGAACGAACAATATGCTGATTGTTCAAGTTGTGATGTTGGAGATATGTATATATGTGTAATACAAACAACGTCGACTATGTGTCAAACAATGTCGGACAGCCAACATCGTCGAACGACTATTAAGATAAACAAGTTAGTTAGTAGTTAAGGATAAACATGTCAGTAATCAAATTTTAAAAGCAATTAGGTCTTGATTAGGCCAACCCTAATCAAAGGCCTACTTAAAAAATTATAAATAAAGGTCAAAGATAAGGTTTTGAAGACTTTTATCTCGCATTTATTACAACACTAATTGTTATTGATGATCGAACCATTGCTAATTTAACAAATGGAACCTCTACATTGATCGGCATGGACAATTAGACAGAGTGACAAAATCCCTTCTTATTTTCCTTTCCAATTACACTCCTTCCAAAATAGCAAAAGTAATAAAATCGGGGAGAAAAAAAAGTAGAAGAACATAGTGTATGACGTATAGGGCGACTGGTAGTGAGGATGGAGAGCATCGATGATAATGAGGGTGATGAACGTAGTTGACTGCAAGAGCGACGGTCGCGGGGGATCACAAGGGCAAGAATGGTGAGGGCGGTGAACGTTGGTGACAGCGACAGATTTGAATTCTTTTTTGTTTATTTAAAGGATTTGACTTCTTTTTCTCAATCATACTATTTATAAAGATTATCTATTAGTTTAATTAACAGTTAATATTTTCAAGAGATCTGATTCACTATTTTCAATGAAGTGTATCCACTGAATTAATCTCTTCATCTTTCATGAGGTTTAAATATAAAACCTTATTTAAAGAGACTAAATCTATAAACTTATTCTTATCGATTACAGAAAAAAAAAACAAATATACAATTAGGAAAACACAAACAAATTAGGCAAAAATATTACTTCTCTTCTCAAACAAAATACCATGATTTGGTATGATAATTTGGTAATATGTTTTTATGTTTAATTTTTTAGGACCAAATTTATATATATTTGGAAGAAGAGGGTAAAATAGATTACACAATGGGAGATAAAAGAACATTTACCTACTTATGTGGCATGTCAACTTGGCATAAAACAATGTTAAAAGGGCTTTGTTAAAGGGGGATGAGACTAACAGAAAAAACGCGATAATGATTTCTTATTATGTCTAAATACACTATGTCAAAAAAGATAACTACAAAATAGTTAAAATTGAAAATGGATAGTTAGTATTTTTAACATATTTGATTATTTAGTTATACTTTTAAAAATGTTTATATGTTCTTTCTCATTCAATTTTTTTTTTCAAATCATAATCAATAATATCTAAAAGTTGAATATTCACTCATCTCTGTCTTCAATTCATCTTGTTATGTTTTTTATAATATTTGTATTACCTAACATGGTATGAAATTAATTAGAATAATTTTTTTTCCATGCCTTCCGTATCAAAAATATTAATCTTTTAGACTTTCTCCTACACAATCTCTTTCATAATTTCCAATAATAACTTTTTCACCTAGATGAAACATGTAGAATCAATCATCAAAGGATTTTGTCTCAAGAAACATATTTAAGGAATTCACGGAAAAACTAAGAATGTGTGATATTTTAATTGTGTTTTATTTTACATATGTATTGTGAATGCAAGAGTAAGATTAGCATTATATGTGTGTGTGAATTAGTGTTAAACATGAAATTGCTTGAATTGGTTGTGCACTTGAATTATAATTGTGTGGTGGTGTGTTTAAATGTTGCCTAATGTGAGTAGATTTTTTTTTTGTGTGTTAATATTTTTGCCAAGTAGAGGAAAAATCTAGGAACTGTAGTGTAGAAATTCCTTGAGAAACGAGAAAGGTAGCACTTGGGGTGCAATAATCACAAGTAATAACCTTTAAACCTAATTTTTTTAATTAACTTCATTTTTATTATTATTTTATTTATTTTGGACTGAATTTGTTAGAGAGAATAGAGTGAGTGAGGAAGCAGAGAGTCATAGTGAATCATGAGAAGAGAGGGGAGCAATAATCATAAGTAATAGCCATTAAACTTGAATTTTTTTAATTAACTTCGCTTTTATTATTATTTTATTTATTTTGGACTGAATTAGTGAGTGAGGAAGCAGAGAGTCATAGTGAATCATTAGAAGAGAGAGTGAGTGAGGTTGAGAAAATGTGAGTTGGGAGCATTGTTGAGTGTTGGAAGGAAGTGGAGTTAGGACAAGGGTTGAAGCCTTGGAGACAAGAAAGAATCATTAGGATTGCACTCAGAGCAAGGAAACCAGATAAGGGGAGTTGTCCTTACGTGTTTTATCTTCGTTTAAATCTGTACTGGATGATAATTGGTCTAAATGTTTAAATCCTCTTTCAATTTGTGCTAATTTTCGTAAATTATGGGTTTCTGCCCAGAAACTACCTAGTGGCTATGAAGGCCTGCCAGGCGACGCAACCATTGTTCATGATTTTTCTGGGTTCAGTGATGAACCGCTTGGCGACAATGAAGAACGGCCAGACGACACGAGCTAGAATCACGTGTTTATCATAAGTTTTTGGTGTTTTCGGGATGAGTGTTTTGCAGTTTAGGGGACTTTGCTAATATGTTTCTTGTCATAATCGATTGATAATAATTGTCTTTTTCTCTAATTTTATGATTTAGGAGTTTGATAAACATCAGGGTTATTAAGGGTATGTGAAATGGATATGAGATGGTAATATGGATTATCTGCATTAACTAAATATAAGTTTCTGGTGAATATGTGATTGGATGCAATCCATTGGCATTAGGAGGCCGAATCATAATTTTTGGGGGATTTAGGGTTTTTTGCAAGTGCAAGGAAATTTGGAAATTTCATAATCCTGATGCAATGCCTAGTGGTATCAGCGTGCCGTTAGGCAATGAATGGTGGCCAACGACTGGTTTGGCTTTCTAAATGGAGAAATTGACAGTGGATTCCTTAGTATGTTTGTATGATGATTAAGGGTTCAATTGGTGTGAGTTGATGCATGAGTTAAAGTCTTGAATTTACATGAAATTGTAATGGCTTAAGTTGTGGAAATGAAGGAAGAGATGAGTACTGTTGGTGATAATAGACTAATTGCATGTTTAAAATGTTAGGAGCAGGTTGTTTGGGAGCATTCCACTTATATATATGATCTACTAAATGAATCAATTAATTGTTAAGGCATCTAGGTAGGTGTTTATTGTCATGGAGCTATATGAATCTTGAAATAAGGTGTGGTGTATTTGGATGCAAAAGTAGTATTGGTGTTGTGATGTTGGTGAGATTGTATGCTTGATTGTATACTGGACCCAAGATCACATGCTTTATATGTATGCTTGACTACTTTCAAGTGATGCCAAATTCTCCAAGTATAAATGCACAAATGCTTACTTTGATTGATGTTTAGAAACTATGATGATGTATATTATGGTATGTATTGATGTAATAAAGTATAAGGGGCATTCTGGATGTGTAGATATGATGCTTGTTGTGTTAGAATCTCTTATACAGTGCCTATGCCAGTAAAAAATACGCTTTACTGGTGTGGCGCCTGGCGACGAGTATGTTTTCGCCAGGTGATAAGCCACAAACAGAGGGGTCCCTGGGAGCGTGGCGCCTGACGGCAGGGGAACACCGCCAGGCGGTCTAGAGCACAATTTTGCCTGGAAGCGTCAGGCGATAATGCAGGGGTAGGGGTCCGTTGTAGATAGCTTTGGATGGATGGGCTTGATGTGTTGGTTAGGGATATGCTTGATTAGTTACGAGCGGGGAGGTTCGTAATGGATATTGGAAATGCGTGATTGATGCGGGCGAGGAGGTCTGTATTGGTTGTACTCTTGTGTGGGGATACGAGTGGGGAGGTTCGTACGTTTTGTGCTCACACTTAAGGCTGCTATGAGAGGGGAGGTTCATAGTAGGTATTCACGCATGTTGGACTATGAGCAAGCATGTTCGTAGAGTTGGACTACGGGCGTGGGGGTCTGTAGAGTTGGACCATGAGCGGGTATGTTCGTGGAAACATGATAATCCCTAAGGACCAAATTTATGAATGAATCTTTCTCATATCGGTTATGAGATTGGGGTGGAATGTTAAAAAGGAGTTGATGAACTAAGAATTGCATAAGATAGATTTGGTGGGGAATAACTTTCATTATTTAATAATTATGTTATTTTCTTTCTTAGCTCACCCTTTCTATTTGTGATTGGCGATGATCGTGTGACTTGTCACGCAGGAGTAGATGTGAATAAAGGTGAAGACGTTGATGCGTAGACATAGAGTAGGGCAAATTATGGGGAATTTACTTTAAGTTTTATTTACAAACATTTTGTAATAATTATTTATGATGTTTTTCTCTATTATGGACTTATAATAAGAATGATTTTGTGTATTTGAACTTTAGCGATATAAGGTTTAAATTTTTCCCACACTTGGGAACTTTCTATATATTATTTTAATTCTATAATTTATATTTAATTGATTTATCAAGTAATATCTGCCTAAGGTGTTAGGCATCCTGTCACACTTGCATTGACTATTTAACTAATGTCGAGATTGAGGCTCCTTATGCATAAATAAGAATGATTAGTGAAGAATAGACAAAGGGATTCAGGTCATATTCAAGTGAATTTCGTGCAAGTTTAGATTAAAGCAAGAAAACCTTTTTAGCTTCAAATTGAGGTAGAGGTAAAGGACATGACTATCAAAGAGGATGTGGTCATGGTGGCAGATATAACTCTAGTCAAGATTATAGTCTAAACTTTAGTGCCAATTGTGTGGAAGAACCAACTATAATGTATTTCATTGTTGGTACCAATTTAATGAGAATTTGACTAAACCAAATATGAATCAAACTTATACAAGCACATCTAACATTCGTCAAGCCACAATTCAAGTAATGCTTAATTTATGCCCTGGAGGATTCTAGGTACATGATGAGTGTATATTTATGTCCTCATTTAAGTTTGGGTTAAATATATTTATGGTCCTTTAACTTTCAGTGAATTTTGGAATTAGTCCATTTCGAAACTTTGGACCAATTTAGTCCTTCATCTTTCGAAATACGTGGATTTAGTCCTTTTAATCAAATTTTGTTAGGTTTATTTGATGTTTCGTACGCATTTCAGGATTGTATTTGAGTTATTTATATTGTTTGACACATTTTTGTTTTAATGTTAAGCCAAATACTATTATGAAACACGCTTGAAATGTCAAATAAATTTAACAAAATTTGATTAAAAGAACTAAATCAGATAAAGAACACCGAAATAGACATGAAAGGTATACATCACAATCTAGCATATTAGTAAGTAAAGGAAGGTTCGCCATAAAGAGGTCACTATTTAATAAGAATCGGTAATAGATGCGTCACAATTAATAAAATTTATAAATCAAGGAAGATTCCACAAAGATGTCAATCTTTGATAAGAACATGATGCCTAAACCAAGAACAAAGAAAATTCTTTCTTTAATGAAATAATATTTAATATATGACTAAAAGTGTTTACATAAGCTTTTGGTACCTCTAAATATAGACACATAAGTTTAAAAAAACCTATAAACCCTAAAAGAAACTCAAGCCCAAAAACATAAAAACATAAACTAATTTCTAAGAGAAATACCATAGTCCAAAAACATAGAAACATAAACTAATTTTCCTAAACACTATTCCTCGAATGTGCTCCAAGACATGATCTTCATTTTTTCACGTCCTTTGAATGCTAAAGGCTCCTCTTCAAGTTCTTCTAGTATGGAGTGATGGGATAGTTCTCTATCAATCTTATTAAATATTTTTAAATCTCCATAACAACCAAATATATCTTGAAAATATTGGATTTATTTAAAAGATAATTGAAGGAGATTACATTATCAAAAAGAAGATTACAACAATAGAAAAGCTAGAAACAAAGCCCAATCCAATTTCTATATAAAGAGACTTAGGAAAACACACCACGAGAGCTTAGGAACCTTTTGGAGGGCCTAGTTTTGACCTCTCCCTCTTCTTTCATGTCCCCTCCCTCTATTTTGTTTTCCTATTTTTATGTTATTTTTACCATCCATGGAGTCCTAAGCCTTTAGGTTGAATTTTTTGTAATTTCTTAATGGATTCAAAGGTTAGGATGAAATAACTTGTTTGTTCTTTTGATTATTGTTATGATTTATGTTTAATTATGTCTTTTGTCTTTGAATTAAGTAAAAGTAATGATTTTTACATTGTAGCTAGTTAACACAATGTTTAATCTGCATGCATATTAATTATATGAGTCAAAGAGTTTTTAATTTTAATTGAGACTATACTTTGATTAAAGTTAGCAACTTTCATGTCATTAAATAAGTTTTTGCCAATAATTAAGAATGTACTTTGATTAAAGGAAAACTTTAACAAGAATTAATCAAAAATTTACTTTGGTTAATTAGTTTTTTACTTGATAAGGAGGCAAAGGAATAAACTTGATTAGTCACAATAAAATTTAAGTGAGATTGTATTTTGGTTGAATTTACTATGAATAATCTAGAAAGTTCTCACTTTTAATTGAGACTGTACTTTGGTTAATAGTGAAAATGCAAACAAATTAATTGAAATTTTACATTAATTGATTTAAAAATCTGAGAAAATAATTATTGAACAATAATTTGTAGATAACTAATGATGAATCCTACTTTGAAAAAGCAGTGAAATCACACTATCCCTAACCTTACATTACATATCTCCATTCCGACTTCTATTCAATAAAATAATCATATTAATCCATCTTTAAACCCTTTGGATGTCTATGTTATCCCTATACAAAGCTTTACAATAGGCACAAAATGGATTTTAAATCCAGACTATCTATCTTTTCAGGATATAACACAAATCACAAAGGATACAATTGCATCACCTTTACTGGTAAACTATATATTTTTGATACATTTTCTTTAATGAAACCACCTTTCCATAAAAGACAACCCTCATTTTCTATATTATTCATGTTATTCTCAATCTAATCAAAACAACCTTCATCCATCACATACCTACAACACAATCTAGAGTTGTCAAAATGGGTTAGAATTCGTGAGTCAACTTGGTCCATCACGAGTTCGAGCCGCATTGGGTTGAAATGTTTTTACAAATTTTAGTACGTGTTAATTTTTGACCCGACCCACCAAGAACCCGACTCACCCGAGTTGAACCTGTGGTGAGTTGGGTTGGTGAGCCAACCCGCAAATAAAGGGTCACACAAGTATTTTTATATTATGTTGGACTTTGCATTAGGGTCTGGTTGGGTTGTTTGTAATTTGTTGTTAGATAATAATTTGTATTTTTGTGATTTTCATTTGTATTTGAAGTTTAACATAATTTTGGATTGTATTGAAGTTTATTTAGATTTTAATCAGAATTATAATTTAGTTTTGTGATTGACAAAAAAATTATATATATATTTTAATTAAGTGAGCTAGTGAACCAACCTGTTTAACCCACCAACTCGTGGTGAGTCGGGTCGAGTTCGAATTTTTTTGGCTCGCTAATAAGTGAGCCGGATTGGATTGACTCACTAAGTGGCCAACCCATGATGGATCAGGCTGGGTGACCCGTTTTGACATTTCCAAATACAACATACTAAATATCACTACTCATATTCCTACAACACCTCTACCACCCTCTCCTCATGAAAATATAACTAAAAACTTTGACACCTTCCCCATTTGAAATAATTACCTCCGCACACGTTTAGAACCACTTTTTGTAGTTTTCTCTTACTGCTTTTTTTTTCTTTTAAAATTTGGTAAACTTTCAATTCTTAATATTGGTATTCTATAAATTATACTTGTAATTACCTAATTACCTTACAAATATCTCTAAATGAATTTTCTTACTAAATATCATGAGTATGTTTTGGTCATGTGAGGTAAAGTTAATATTTAATTGAAGTGTAAATCCTAATCGATTAAGATAAAAAAAAGACCAAACTAGCTTAATCAAACTTTACAATTTAATCATGGCCTTAATCTCAATTTAGTTTCTACATTTTTATTTATTTTTACTTCAATTTCAATATTTTTTAAAATTAAATAATTTCGTTCCCTCCAAATTAAAATCAAATTTATTTTTTATATAAATATTATACAAATATGTTTTATTAAAATTAATATTTTAATAAGATTAAGTTTATTTAAATTCATATTTTACATTCAACTTTATTTAACTTTTTCTTAAATTTTAATTTTTTTTAAATTGTTATAAAAATATTTAAAATTATTTTAAAATTTTACTTTTGAATTTATAAAATTGTTACTTTTAAATCAACTCAAACATTTCTATAGAAATTATTAAAGTTTACACATTTAAAAATATAAAATTATTTGAAATGTAAATTCAAATTAAAAATATATAATAAAGCATGATGTAATAAATATCAATACAAATTGAATTTTGAAATTAATTTTAAACAATTTTATAATAATTTAAAACAAACAAATTTGAAATTTGAAAAAAATTTTAAATAAAATTCAATCTAAAATATAAATTTAAATATACTTAATCTTGTTAAAAATATTTAATAAAACTAACAATTTTAATTAAAATATTTAAGTAACATTTATATAAAAATTAAATTTAGTTTCAATTTGGAGAGGAACAATATTGCTTAATTTAAAAAAGGACATAATTGAGACAAAATAAAAATACAGGGACCAAATTGTGTGACAGTGACACATGCACTGCACTGCCACATCACATTGTCACTGATCCATATCTAACAAATAGAAATTATATTTAAAATATTATTATAAAGAAAATAAAAAACTATCAATATACTACCAAATTATCAAGATATACTTTATTATATATAAGTTACTTTTTTATTTATAAATATCATATTTTTTAAATGGAAAATAACATTTACCTAATACAATATTTTTAGAAATTAAAAATTAGTAATATGTGAAAACTTACAATTCGCACAATAATACTGTGATTAAACATACCGGATTCACACACTTTAGGCTTTCCAGATTTTAAAAAAAAGGTATGTGATAATTGGTGGAATCAGCAATAGTGAAATGATCTTAAAAAGTGATTATTTTCGAGTTGTTTTTGCTTCTTACAAACTCGTAAAACGCTTTTTCAATTCCTCTTTCCTTCATTTGAATTCGCTCAAACATTGCTTCTTCTACTCCTAACTTTTCCTTCCTTTGCCATTTTCTCATTCTATATTTGAATCTCACTATTCTTCACTATGGTTCTACCTCCCACCACCGTTCGAGTTAGTTACATCTCATTGTGGGTTCGCTTCCTCCTAATCGGTAACTTACTCTTCTCTTTGCTATTCCATCTTCAATATTCCACACACTCATGACAATACTTTTCTATTTAAGAGCTCATGGCGTCGTTCAATCTATGCACGGTGTTGGTTGATGTCCAAGGTTTCAATTTTCCACTCCAAATATGAAATTCGTTGGGGCCTTTGATTCAATTAATCAAAATAGGTATTTCGTTAGATCTTTAGGGTTTGAAATTTCGTTGAATTAATCTTTCACTCCAAATCTGAAATTTTGTCGGGGCTTGTATGATTTGTTGTTCTCCCATAATTCCTCTTTGTGAATATAAGTTGGTAGCTACCTTTTATGACTATTTTCTTCAATATTAGGTATCTTCTAATCAATCTGAATTGTAGTTTTACATGTGCAAGTTCAATTACGCATGATCTTTCCCAATAATTTGGTTTCATTTGAATCATCCTCATTTATGGACATTTGGTCTTAAAGTTGTTGGTTCCCAAACCCAGCTTTCGGTTCTAACTCCATTTCATGAATATATAATAATTGTTTTCTTGTTAGTTTTTGGAGGAAATTATTGCAATTAAATATGTATGAATTTTTCAATTCAATGGTCGTATAGTCAAATCAAACTTTTTTTTCCTATTTGACATTAAGTATGAACATGGGACTTTAAGCAATTCAGTGTTTGTGGTTGCAAATTTAATGCAGCGTTTGTTGTCTTTAACACAAGTTTTTGTTTGCTTACGTGCTATATGAAACTTCAAAAAAGAAATAAAGAAATAAGAACACTGTGTGCTTAGAAATGGGTCATTTGGGTGATTGGATTCACGCCGTTGTGTTATAAGTTATAACCCCTTGGAGCTTTTTTCCTTCTCGTTTTGGTAACCATGAAAATATCACAGCCTCAGAAATAATTTTGCATTACTATTCTCCCTCTCTAAGTAGAAGATTAGTGCAGTGTTAGAGAACATAACCTTTTCTTTATATCCAAGTTGAGAATAAAGATACTAACATGATTGTCTCAAGTAGACCGAGAACATACACTAAAATCTAAATTTGATCAAAAGCTCTTGCTTTCCTACAATACCTACCTACCTACCTACCTTTCCGATACCTACCATACCTACTAAAAGCCCACTTACTAAGAACAGATATAATCAGAAAGAAGTAGTTGGTCTGGTAGCTGTAGCAAACAAAAACACAACCATCATTATCATTTCCCAGCCCCATAATACCTCTACTCTAATAATCCAAACCAGAATATGTCAATAACAAGTCATCTCCAAATTAATTAAATTTAGTGGCATTAAATTAGGATTTTTTTTCCAAATGATTAGTGAGTTAACTGTGAATGGAGCTAAAACATAAGTAGATTTGAGAAGTTCAACAGGTCTGTGCCTTTAGATTTATTAACTGCAAGATTTTTGTATCAGTATTATGGGAAAACATAAAGTAAACAATATAGTGATAGAGAAAAAAATGTAATGATATACTAGAACAGGCAGGAAACAAATACACATACCTCAATTTCATTCATTAGTTTCATAGCCTCAATAATGTAAATAACCTGCCCTTTCTTCACTTTATCACCCACCTGAAGCAACAACAGAAATAGTTAGTCTCTTCATTGATTAACTTAGCAAACAAAGTAATATTTAGTTAATAAATTATCCTTTATCCAATATTTTTATTAACATCTCATTGTTCTTCACTTTGAATATTTACTGTCTCCACTGAGATCTAATTTTATCACGCACACACAACTATATTAAGCACATATAAAAAAATAAAATAAAACTTAAGATTCAAGCCTACTTATTCTAAGATTCATAGTATTTAAGCATATATCTTTACATATATCTCATTATTTAGTGAATTTATAATTATAAATTTAAAAAGACTAATAAATGTATATTTTACTACAACAATTTCAATTTATAGCATAAACACAATAATGAAAGAAATAATAGAAGTTATATATCTTCCCACGTTTTTCATTGGTTTCCTTAGGTATATTAAATAATAAAACATTACATACTTGCATTTATTTTTCTAAAATAGTAATTAAATTCAGACAATATTCAAGACTTAAAGGGTCTTGGACCAAGAGGCATTAGGACTGAGATGTGGGATGGATTACTAGACATATGGGCAATAGAAGAATGAAAAAAAAAAGTCTATTGTAGGTAAAAGCAATAGGGCTGCCAAGCCTGATGCCATGATTCACACAAGAGGATCACAAAGCTTTGGACAACACTTGAAAAAAATGGTATTCTTACTTTTCACATTTGATAATAATATTGCAAATTATTATAGAATCTATAATTGGGCCAGAACTTAAGCTTTGGTTGATTAATTACTATGTTGCTCCACGTGCTTTATTGCTAATGTTTGTGTAAAACTAAATAGCATAAGCCTTCTGGTCATATGGTTTATTGACATATATGGGAAGATTAAGAATGAGAATGATACGAAGATAAGAATGATACAGAGCCCACCTTAAAGCAACTTAAAGCTTAAGCCACTCCACTACAACTTTATTTCTGAAAAAATATTTTGGAATTGGTTAGCTAATAACTTTTTGAAAGGAGATGAGAATGATAATGAGAGTTAGAGTTATATTGTACATGTTTGATCTAAACCAACTTCCACACTAGCATGATAGAAAGTAAGATGGATATGTCCTTTTTACTATCATTAAGGAAAGTAATGAGTTTTTATACATAAATTGCACATTTTTTTTACAGGAAGAAGAATACAAACACCAAATTTCTTATGGTGAATTATACAACAAAGTTCACAAAAGAAAAGATGGTTAATATGTATCCAACAAAGCAAAAAGCTTCATAGTAAGTATGTGTTTATTTTATAAATGTTAAACTACTTATTTATAATATTGCTAACATATTTATTTGATGTAGGAATCATATGAAAATGCTATGATTGAAAATATGGGGAAGACACATCAAAGCATCCTATAGTTGACTATGGTGTTTGGATAAAAATAGGTGGTGAAAATAGGAAAGGTAAAATCTATGGAATTGATCACAGTTTGGATCTTGGCATTGGTACACATGTTTCATCCTCAACAGTTGAAGGTCCCTCTTTCCAAAATCTAAATCCATCAACTGAAGAAATCACTACATTGACTACATAGATATCTAATTTGCAAGAGTAGGTGAAAACACAGTTGCAAGCACAAACTGATATGCAAGCATTAATGCAAGCACAAATGAAGGCACAAGCAGAAATGCAAGCAATTATGCAACAACAGATGCAAGAGCAAATGCAATCTTTTAAGAGAGAATTATTGTCTGCTTTAAAGAAACAAGAATGAAGACATGCCTCAAAGAATCCAAAACTTTGTTTGTGTTATAAATGTGTTGATGCATTACTTTTTGTTGATACCTTCTAATGTTTTTATGTCCTAAAACTATTATACATTGGTGGAAACTTTTATGTTGTTTTGTACTGTTTGATGGACATACTTTCATCATTGTAGGATTGATTATATATCATTTTTAAATAGGTATTGCAAATATTGGAGGTATTTAAACACTTTTTGTGAATCATTTATTTTCTTTGTCTTCTTTTTTTATTATGGGCATAGGTTTATGGACATGACTCATAATAGAGAGTGAATAACAGTGAAGTAATTGCAATTAACAAAATAATATTTGTAGGAGATTAATAGAATTGCAATAAATTAGCTAATCAATTATGATACAAATTAGTGATAAAAGAATTGCGACAAGTTAACTACAAATTAACGATAATAAAATTGCGACAGATTAGATATGAATTAGCGAGAAAAGAGCTGGGACAGGTTAACGAGAAAAAAATTGCGACAGATTAGCTATGAATTAGCGAGAAGAGAATTGCGACAGATTAGCTATGGTATGGATTAGCGAGGAAAGAGTTGCGACAGATTAGCTACGAGTTCGCGAAATGAGAATTGCGATAGATTAGCTACGGATTAGCGAGAAGAGAATTGTGAATAATTAGCTACGGATTAGCGACAACGAAATTGTGACAAATTGGCTAGAAATTTGAAAACTTTTTTCACTTCAGTTAGTGAGGAAATAGAGAGGGATTAACTATGAATTAACTATAGATTAGCTATGGATTATATAACTCTCTAATTAGCTATATGTATTTAACTACAAAAAATTCCCTAACAATTTGATACGTGATCTATCGCAAAACGTTTTAGCTACGACTGAGCTACGAAATTTTTCATAACTAATATATAAAATTTTTGTAGTAAAATAATATTCTATTATGTGATATGTGATTAGTAGTTTAATTTTTTTTTTTAAATATGCATCAATTTTGTATGCTTAGTAGAAAGTATTTTCTTTTCACGGGTTTGATCTAGTCCCATTATTTATATTTTGTATGTTGTTTCCATCTCTTTTCTCTGATATGGTTATGCGATGATTTTTAAAGTGTTAATCTAAATAAAATGTTAGAATTCATAATGATTTCTAATATAAGTTTTTGAAAAAAAAAAGCAAACTAGAGAAAATTTATAGAATTTTTTTTATTAACTATACATATTTTAGTACTTTTCGATACTATAATTTTCAAAATTTATGATTCTCAAATATCACTATTTCTGACTTTGATAAAAAAACTGTTCTCCGAACATAAAAGAAAAGCTTCTATCAAACATGAAGAAGACAAACGAAAGTAATCATAACCAATAACATTATGTTAATCTGATGATTCCATAAAGGAAAAAAAGTGAGAAAAGTAAAATAAATAATATAATTTATTGATTTTATTGTTTATACTCTAAAAAGAAAAATCCATATATTCATTTTGCACGCAAAATATGTATTGTTTCTAATCCTTATCTCTATCGTGCTCTCCCGCCCATCCAGCAACGGCACGCGATTGAACCCTTTGTGCAGTTCACGCGCTCTGTTATTGGCTAAAACCGAAACTTCGTAAACTCCTAAGTTGATTCGCCAACATAACAACTCCGGTTTCCAAAACAAAGCTACAACATTCACAACGAACTTTGCGTGTCTCTTTATATTTTTCTCACCTCAACCCTTCTTCTTCACTTTAGTTTTCATTTTTCAATTAATTGTTATCTAAATTTTGAGCATTGGAATCCGAAGAGTGTCATGGAAGACCACAAAGACAATGTAACAGTTTCCGACGCCTCACAAGTGAAAATTGACGTGCAGCCAGAGCCGTTGGAGCCGAATGTAGACATCCACGCGCTGGGAACTAGTGGCGGCGCCACCGGTGTCATATGGCAGTGGAAGAAGAAAGATGTGTTAATGAGAGGCTCATTAGGGCTAAGAGGAATTGCTCTGTTTTTGTCTTTGATTTCCTTAATGCTGATGGCTAGTAACAAGCATGGTGATTGGAAAGAATTTGACAAGTACCAAGAATACAGGTTCAAGCTCAAACTTTGTTTTTTATTTCAATATTATTGAAAACGTGATGTGGGTTTGTTAAAATTTTGGCTCAAGATTAATGGCTTTTTGTCAAAATTTGGTTTTGACATTTTATGGGATTCTGGTTAGCTTTTACGTAACATGTTATGATTTGTTTTATGAAATAATAAATGTGACTAACAATTGTACAAATCACTGATTTTTCCAAATAATTATGATTACCATTTATCCTTGTAGTTATATTTAATCAGTTGAGTATTTAATTTTCTTTTACATTAATAGTATTTGAAGTTAAATTGAAATTTTTGGATTATAGATACTTGCTGGCTGTGGCAATTCTATCTAGTTTATACAGTGGAGTTCAAGTGTTTCGCCAAGTTCATGAACTTTCCACTGGGAAAAACATGATTCAGCCAACAACTGCTGGGTTGATTGATTTTGTTGGAGATCAGGTTTGGCATTCTTTCTTCTCTCACCACATTCATTTCATTGGTATTCTGTTTCTAAACCCAAATTCAATTCTCTGAATCAAATTCAGTGTTGAAATCGAACTGCACTGAACAGTTTAACAACACTGATCACAAAAAAAGTGAAAGTTTTCAATTTGTTTATCAAGCCTTTTGTCCTATTTGGCTGTGCCAGACTGAAGTTTAACCTAACAAGTGTGAGTTAGACTTGCAAGTAATGATTAAAAGTGTGGATTGGAAACTTGATACTTCTCTTTGGTGTTATCCTTTTGGGAAGGAATAAAATTCCAAACTTATTTCTTCAAGCAACCAATGATAACTAAAGTGTTATGGATGCTTCTAATATAACAATAATATGATTTTGTTTTGCAATTAAAAATAAGTTTCTCAGTGGTCTTTTGCTTGATTATGAAATGTTAGAAAACTGTTTGGTTTCAGGTTGTAGCATATCTCTTGCTGTCATCAACATCTTCAGCTATTCCAATAACAGATAGAATGAGGGAAACTTCTGACAGTATATTTACAGATTCTTCAGCTGCAGCCATTGCTTTTTCCTTTTTTGCCTTCTGGTGTCTAGCACTGTCAGCTGTCATATCAGGATACAAACTGTCTACACGAACTTACACATAAGCACCCTTAATAGTTAAAACTTTCTCCTATCACTGAATAAAAGTAAAGAACTTTCTATTGTGTATAAGAAATTTAGAATTCCCCTTTTTTCCTTTTAAGTCTTTGCACATGCTGCAATGGTTAGTAATTCCACGTTGACCAGAAGAAAGTTAAATGTAAAAAGACCTATAAACCTATTGTTTAAGGTCGAAAGTAGTGTAAGCTTTCTTGTATAAATTTGCTCCTAATGTGGATTATGTGTATATCATTCTCTCTTTCTTTTTTAAGTCTTTGCACATGTTGTAATAATATCAGATTTTAATACAATTTCTTTTGGTCCCAGTATACAGTGTGGTGATGGTGTTGATACTTTTCCATAAATTTGGAATTTTGTAGTGATTGAAAAAAATGAACATTAGAACTGTTTTTTTTTAATAATATAATTTGATTATTATACTTGGACCTTTAATGGCCACATCTTCAATGAAAGGGTCAATTTTTAATCTATTGTTTTCATTTATTATTTAGTAGGACTTATATGAGGTTCATCTAATAATATAAAAATCGTTAAAATAGTATAATATAAGCTTTTCTACGGGAGTTTGACAAATTATTCATGAGATGAATTATGGACTCACATACCAATTGTTGATAACTCGTGAAGAGTAAACATGACAACAATTTTTTCCCATAAACTTGGCACTACAAAATCTTTACACGTTAAATTTATTGGTCTTTCTCAATTTTTCTTCATCCTTGGACTCCGATAGCCATATTCCTGATTTGATCAGAAGTAGCTGAATACTTCATAATTTGAAAAAAAAAACAGAACTTTGACCGAAAGGTTATAAAAACACAAAAATCAATGAGACGTAATAACAGTAGACATTTGCATACCAGAGTAGAAATTGCCAAGACTGGCATAAACTTTAGAAAGTAAATGGATGTAGTGAGACATAGCAAAAGAAACCTTTTATTCGTTATAAAACAGAAGCAACAAAAGAATAATGGAATTCAAAGTCAACACGTTTTCTGTGTCTCCTATTACTAAATTGAAAGTTGAAATAAGGCCTAACTTTTGTCAAGCTTTTCTGCAGTTCTAGTCTCTAATCTTAGTACACTAAATTAGTAGATTCTCATGATTTTCTTATTCTATTCCTATAAGCTATACACAAACACTATATAAGTGATATTATCACGTGTAAGGTTCAAGTGTTGCACTTCCAAATTTAGAAGTTCTTTGAAAAAAAAGACTGAAGGAACGAGTCATTGGCCGAAAATCCTAGGCTTCCAGGGCTCAGCAACATGTCCATTGGAACAGCTTCTTGACTTGCAGATGCTGAGAGCTTCGTGTCAGGGAGTGAATTGATGAAACTTGCTGAGTTAGAATAATTATTCACTGCTGAAGGCCTTATAGGAGCAGGTGCTGTTACATTGCTGGTGTTGTTGTTTAGAGAACTTCTGTTATAGCTTGCATTTCCTCGTCCTAAAGGAACATCATGGTTATGTTTCCCTTCGTAGGTTGTTAGCACAGCTTTCATGTCATTTGCAGCTCTCTCAACGTGTTTTCTCACTGGACAACCTGGGGCAACGCATTTGTAGTAACTCCTGCAGAAAGAATATTTTGAGTAAGCCATGGCCTTATGGGGTGGTAATAATGAAATTACAACACTAGTAAAATCATATAGCAAAAGGGTGTTGTTTGTTTTCTTCAGTTATATTCAAATTCACTTCATAGAATAATCATTTAAACACACATATTTTACTTTTCATAAATGAAGATCAATTCTATGAAGAGTTTGATTGAAATGTCCCAGAGAGTATGATAAGCTTGCTGCCCCTTATATTCAAACTTTTACATGGATAGTTTATGACTGATTGACAATTTAAAAATGTTTACAATAAGAGTATGTGACAATTAAATTCTTCTATTTCTGAAAAATTGAAATACCTTGGGTTTGGGTTTCCTTTGACCACTTTCTGTCCATATTTCCTCCATCTGTATCCATCATCTAGTATGTCAATTTCACTTGTGGTTTGAACCACAACTCTAGGTTCCTTAACAGTTCTGTTCCCAGCTGAGGAATTAGAATAGTCATCATTTTCATTCTCTCCTTTCCTGGAATATGAAAATCATAATCATAATTAATCACTGAAATCAACCTCATCATGTAGTTTCTTTCCAATAATACAAGGTTATTAGAGTGATGTATTTGTTATTTGCTTATCTTACCATCTTTTGGCCTCAGGTCCAAGGTCATCATCATCAACACCTCCAGAGCAACTAGTTTGTGATGTTTGCTCAAAATCTTCCTCTCCCAAAGACTGATCTGAAATCCCAGAGATGGTGCAGGATGAAGAAGTTTGATGCATTGATTGAGAGCCATTTTTTCTGTTGTGTGGCTTAGGATGATTGTGACTTCCCCTGTATACTATTTCAGTAACATGTCCCTCCAAAGACCTCTCAACTTTCTTCTTTGTTGGACAATTTGGATACGTGCACTTGTAATAACTGCGTGGATTCTCACTTCCTTTCACTTGTTTCTCACCATACTTCCTCCAATTGTACCCATCTTCTGATCTTCTTTGTTCTCTGACAGACTTAAAAGCATTGTTAGAGTTGAATTGAACAGACCCAGAAGTAGAATTGCTTTGTATTTCACGTTTGATTGAGGCAATTTCTGTGGAGAATCCCTTAGTGGTTGTATATTCAGATTTTGTTTCTGTCCTCTCAGATGAGAAATCTGTTTGCTTTGCAGCTTCATTGAATATCATTGTGTCCTGTTTCTTCAGTGGCTCCTGTTGTTCAAGTGGAACAAAGATTAGGAAACATAATCAAGTAAATCCAAGACTAACATATTCCATTCCAAAGAATGAACAAGTTTGAAACTTTCTGATAAGTTCTTATGTGTAAAGTTCAATGGCATTTAATTTTAGCCAATTGAACTTCAAAACGTTTAGTTATGCAGACAGCAATGACCTACAAAATTTATATCAATTGTCATAAAATAAGAGATATATATTATTGAAAGTAGGTAAGAATTTCTGAGAACATGCATGGACACATACATTCAAGTTTGATTCAGTCAACTTGGAATACCACAGTCAAGTTTTGAATTGTTCAAACAAGCTTGTACCAACCAAAATACAAAACTAATTAATTTTAAGAAAAGTGAAGAACTAAAAGAAGACGACAGATTAAACAAATAGCACATGGTAATGAAACAAATAGCAGATGCTAATGAGACAAATTGGTCCAAGCAAGTCAAGGTAAACAGATTGAACAAGAAATGGTCTCACACCCCTGAATAATCAAATAAATAACCAGAAAAAAAAAAAAAGAATACACCCCAAATTATGTTCTTTTAAGTCAAATTTATATAAAAAAAACACGCAACTTACCACTTGAAACATGCTTGTGGAAGATTGAAAGAGAGGCACGTCGTTTGTTTTTGTTAGGAAAGAGAAGTCAGAGTAGTTTCTCTCTTCCTCCTTGTTTCCTAGGTCAGTTGAACTGTTTCTCATGTCGAAGCTCATGGAAGATGAGTCCGTTGTGTAAGATGCAGGAACCTAAACAAAACACACAAAACAAAAACACCCCACAGTTAGTTATCGCAAAAAAAATATTGGAGTGATGCAAAAGACCACCTCAAATTCTAAACCAACATATAAAACAAAAACACCCCACTGTTACAAAAAACATTACATTGGCCAATAACAAGAACCATACTTTATTGCTATCACATGCTATTTTTATTGGGAACTCTGATTCACATTTATTTTTATTAAATTGTGTTGGAGAAAGTTTCTTCCGACAGTACTTTAGCACAAAACTACAGATAACTTCAAAATGAAAGTCAATCCTGTCACCGATAATACACAAAGTAAAAACGCTTTTTGAGGTATAATAATGGCAATAAGTGATGGTAAAACTTACATTTTGAGAAGAAAACAAGAGGGGTGAGTTCAATGACTGTGTTGTTGGAGAAAAACCAGGTGGGAACTCAGAATAAGGAGGGAGAGGTTGAAGTTGTTTGAAAGTGTTAGCAAATTCAAGTCCAAAAGGATCATCATCCATGGTCAAGGTATTATTGCTGTTGGAAAGTAGGTCTGTGAAACTGAAAGACATGCTCAAGAAATGAGGTTGAATGAAGAAGGTTGATGCTGTTGTTGATGTTGTTGTTGAGTTTGAAAATGGAGAGAGAAAAGAGAGGAAGTGGTGCACTTTATTTATGTGTGCTATGGCATGCACACCACCACCCATGTCTTTGGAAGCTACTACTCTGACTCAGTAGCCAAAGGTTGACCTTTGACCGTGGAAAAAAAAAGCCCATCAAAAATGGGTCAAGGGTTGCGGGTTTGACTTGACTCAGCTACCTATCATAATTATTACACAACACTGCCAAAGTGGCGGCTCAAACATGCAGAGGAAACTTGACCCTGCGTTCACTTTGTTACATCTTCGTGCGCTGGACGACTCGTTACCGTTGATACAGATCGGATGATTCGCACTTCAATTATATATTTTCAATTTAATTTATTAGTAGTCGTTCGATAAATCAAACCACTGGGATTTATTGATAGAGTAAATGCATGCTAAGGCTGACCGCAGGGAAATCCTAATTGAAAGAAAATGTAGCCTGAAATTTCGCCATCTGTCTCCTTGTGTGGCATCTTTTCTGCATAGAATCTGCAGACTCAGCAACGACACGGTTTTTTTTATCAAATAAATTTTACCAGGTTATCAAATATAAACCCTATTCAAAATAAATATAATAATAATAATAATTGTAATATGAAATCTTATTTAATGATGTATTTAAAACCATGCTTAATTTTTTATTTGGAGATATGCATTGTTATTTTTTATTATTAAATAAATCTAAATAAATTTTAACTTTACAAAATTAATGAAATTTATTTTCTATTTTTTATTTTAAAAATGACTTCACTTTGTTAATTCATTTTTCTATGGACGTTTAATTATTTAGCGTTTTAAATTACATTTTCGCGTATCTGCTTATTTAATAGTATGGTTAAAAACTAACATTAACGTCGGTATATGGCTAATAAATATTGCGTATGTTGTATAAACATTTTTAGTTTATATATATATATATATATATATATATATATATATATATATATATATATATATATATATATATATATATATTAATGTAACAATTCAACCGTAATTACATAATTATATCAAATACATAAGTCTAATATAAAGTTCATAATATTATAAAGGGTTAAGTATGTTTTTGTCCCTCAAATTTTAGTGAATTTTGAAATTAATCTTTCTTCGAAATTTTATACCAATTTAGTCTTTCATCTTTAGAAATATGTGGATTTAGTCTTTCTTACCGTATTTTGTTAAGTTTATTTGACATTTTAAACGTATTATTATTATTATAATATTTGTGTTAACATTAAAGCAAAAATGTGTCAAATGGTGTAAACAATTCAAATGTGCATGAAATGTCAGATAAACTTAACAAAATTTGGTTAAAAGGACTAAATTCACACATTTTTAAAGATGAAGGACTAAATTGGTCAAAATTTTTGAAAAGGGACTAATTCCAAATTTCACTAAAACTTGAGGGACCAAAAACATATTTAACCCTATTATAAATAGTTTTTTTAAAGAGTATTTTAAGAAGAAAAAGAGATATAATTATGTACATAATATCGATATACTCCTTTTTTATATAGTCTATATTCCTCTTCAGATCTTATATTATTCTTTACTCTCATGAAATTCTTGGTCATAACAAATGAAGAACAACATGTAAAAATACACAATGTAAACTAAAAGTATTTTAAAACTTATAAGTTTTAAATAAAAAGAGAATATACTTAACTATTTCAGAAAATAACTACATAGCTTTCACGATCAAACAACCAAAATTCAAGCATGAAGGCTTTGATAGCCCATTCATATACCAAGAACCACATACTCAACCTCTAGAGGACTAGAGTATTGACTAGCACCTTAAGACCCCACAATTATCATTATTCATTTTGTACTATACCTAGGCGGATTAAGGCAAGTACACGGTCAAGACCGCCTAGGCATAGCCCCACAAATAAAAATAATACATCGATAACCGTTCAAGTAGAACATAGCAGCCCAAGCCGCCCACTGTAAAGGATTATGTGTAATAAACCGGTAACACCTAACTTAGAATGTCCCAAATAAAGCCCCTAATACCCATATACATTAACCCAGGGCTTGGGCCAAGCCTAGACCCATCTAGAATCCAAACAGTGGCCCAGCCCATGAGGATGGCAGACATAATTAATAACCCTATAAATACACGTGGACCCCAGCAATTAAGAGGTACGCTTTCATTAATACCCTAATCCAAGATTTGACTTTTTGATAGCACTTTGCTGACTTGATCGTCGGAGCCCTTTCCGCAGGTAACCCCTTGAGGGTCCAAGCCATGTACGCTAGCAGATGACATGTGCAAACCGAAAAGGAACCAGCTTGAGAGGTCAAGGACTAAGGTAAGGTGTTATTTGTGTCCCCAATATCTCTTATTTGTTTTCGCAGGAACACATTCACTTCTACCTCTCAAGAGTTATAGCTATAGCATGTATGAGCTACTCCTTAATCCACAGAGCACAACAGGATAAATTCTATATCGTACAAGTACTCGACTATTTCTAACACTCTAGATATTAACCTTCCTCGCCTCTCATAATTAGTTGTTTTCATCTATATAAATCCAATTATTAGTAGGGTAAGGATGATCTTATTTTAGTCTTTATGTCAATACACCTCATATCAAACAAACTCATGGTAGTATTTTTACCCTATGAATCACCACTTCCTCACTCTAAACAATTCATATAAAACATAACAAATCTACCAAATTTAAACTAATTATAGTATTTCAAATCAGTAAGCCTCGCTCAGCAAAATCATGTCTCGCCCGGTGAGTATCCCTTGGAAAGAGACTAACCCAGCGAGAAGCTACCATGATGCTCTCTGACTTTTCTTAAAACCTTCTCACTCAGTGACCTACAAGCTCGCTCAAGGAGAGAGTACTAGGACCTGTGACGGATCTTGACCAATAATGTTGGGGGAGCCAAAATAATATACTCAAAACTTATATAATTACTTATCTTACTAACACAATAAAAATGAATACATAATTTAGTACAATTGTAACTACAAAAGAAATTATGTAAGACCCAAGAAATTTAAATAATTAATTAAATAATTATTTAATAAATGCGGGTAGTAGGAGCCTTTAAGACTTTTAATGCGGATTGCTATAATGTGGAAAAGTACTAGCTCAAATGGTTGAGAGTACTTAAATGTGTAAGAGGACTTGGGTTCAAGTCCTATGTATGCCATTTGAGTGTTATTTAAGTTATTATTATTTTTGATAATATGCTTGATCATGTTGACTGATAATATAATCATCGAATTATATTAATCATCATGAAACATGAATTGGTTAAATGGTTGTGTATTGAGTTGGCATTAGCATGGTCATGGGTTGAAACCTTTGTAGAACCATTTTAAGCTTCCTTTTTGCCAAAATTTCTTGTGGCAAGAAGGTGAAGGGGCATAGGAACCCTAACTACCCAAAGAGCAGCCAAAAGTGACTGAAAAACAACTCATAATAGAATTTGAATGGCAATTACATTTATTTTAATGTCATTTTCGTTTTCATTTTTGGCAATTACAACAAGCGTTGCCTGGCGGGTGATGAATTTCCGCCAAGCGACTCATACCATTTCAACTGCATTTCTAGGTTGCGAAGGGAAACCACCTGGCGGCACGAACGGGCCCGCCAGGCGACGCTTGTTGTTCAACCCAATTCTGGGTTTTTTTTAATGAAGGGTCTGGTGGTATTGATTGAACTGCCAGGCAACGCGAGCCATGAGGCTTGAATTTTGATGTTTTTTCTGGATTCTGGGCAGATTTGGACTGGTAGGAAGTGTAATAAGATTATTATATAACCAAATCGAAGTGAAAACTTGTGAAATTGGGGCGTGATAAGCATAAAAATTGGGGGAATGAGACATACTCACATTTTAGGGTTTCATAATTGGGAATTTCTATAGTGGCAGCAATCTAAGGGGAAAATGTGAATGAATTCGTGAATGGGAAGTGTTAGGAATGAACTGTAGTCCCAATTGGGTTCGTATCCTATGGAGTCAGAAATTGATGAAAATTAGAGTTGTTGTGAAGGGGGTAAGGTTCGCAGGTGCAGGAACCGCCTGGCGGCACCCATTTGGCTACCAAGCGCCAAACCAGGCGATGCACGTGGTGTTCTGTTCACGAAAAATGTTATTTTTTGTATTTTTCGCACACAGGAACCGCCAGGCGCCACATCCTCACTTCTAGGCACTAGGCGCCACTATGTTTTTCTAGTTCATGCAGTTTTTGTAAAATTGCATTTCTCAGTTTGTTAACCGTCTGATTTAGGTGAAATTTTGACAGGTGGTCCATAACATGTGGTTCTTCACTTTTAACGGTGGAGATTGGATTTGGAGGTCAGTAGCTAGAGATATACATCACTCAATATTGCTGATTTTGGAGTCGTTAAAATGTATGAATAACCTCTTGATAAGTTCAAGTAACTTCTAATGAAGCATGATTGGGTTATGTGGTATGTCTCTATCAATTTGAATGTTCCTTTGGGTTAGTCACATGTGGAGAATTGGTTTGGTGAAGGCATGGGTGTCAATATTAAATTGCATTGGTACATAAGATCGTGTGCTTAAAATTGTTAGAGTGTTGTTGCTTATATTTTGTTTGAGCATGCTTGGGATTGTCTATATGACTAGGGGATGAATGCACATGTGAGGTGCTATAAGGCCTGGAACATTATAGATGGGAATGCCTTTCATTAGGGATACTCTAGAATGAGAGAAAATGAGAGCAACCTGTGTGAAGTGTGCTTGAACCTGAACTAAAACTAGTATTGTGCAAGTACTGGTGTAGCGCCAGAAGGTGGTGATCGACCCGCCAAGCTACAATGTAGAAACAGGGGGTTCAAGATCACGGTGGCGCCTAGCGGTAAGGAGAGGTGCGCCAGGCAGAATCTGCAGTTCAGTAAATACTAAGGCACGCGGCGCCTGGCGGCACAGGAAGTCGTGTTGGGCGATAGTTGCAGTGGCAGTGAAGATTAAGGCGCTTAGCGTTTGGCGGTACGTGTCCCCCGCCAGGCGATCTGGAAGCGGCAGCGCCTGGCGGTACGTGTCCCCTGCCAGGAGATTTTGCTGCAGTAGATTGGTGTTATACTTGCTATGATGTGCGTGATCTACAAGGTTTCTAGTATATCTTAAAGGTCGGCTTGTTGGTGTTCCTTGAGTTGAGCTCGGAACGTATCCCTTGAGTTGAGCTCGGGGTAGGGGTTAAGCACGTGACATTCCTCGAGTTGAGCTCGGAATGACATCCCTCGAGTTGAGCTCGGGATGGCGGATGAACACAAGGAACCCTTGAGTTGAGCTCGGGTTGACAAGTGTTGTCGGTGTGAGTGTGCTGGTTGTGGCCAGTACGGATGGGTCCAGATAGATTGCCCTCCTCGGTAGTTAGCTTACGAGTTTGGTAGTCTTAGGACGTTACGAACTATGTTCGTATTTGGGAACTCCACCTAGCGTTACAGTGTATGATCCGTAGCAATGGTTTCCCGCACGTGTTCTATCGGTTGTGGCCGATAGGTATGGCAGCAAGACACCTTGGGGTAGTCATTAGAAGACGTAGAACACGATTAACATGGTGGTGGCCATGTAATGGAATATCAAAGGATGGATTTCCTTGGTGTGATTGTGTGATTGTATATTTGTGCCATAGATATATATGTTTATTTTGTTAGCTCACCCTATCTGCTTGTGTTTGGCGATGATCGTGTACGCGGTACACGGGAGCAGATGATGTTGTAGGTGGATCTAGTGAGGCATAGAGCCGGAGCGGGGTTAGACTGGGATAAAGAATTTTCTCAGAGTTTTATTGTTTTATGATTTGGAATAATTTTGTAAACACTTTGCGATACTTATGATTTAATCAAGTTTATGATTTGGATTTAGTTTATTTGACTATGTAATGAAGTTTTTAAATTTTTCCGCGTTTTAGGAAATGAGATTTAATAAATGACGCTGACGTATTATTTCTATTTTATTTTATTTAAAAAACGTAATATCCGGACTGGATGTTACAAATTACCCATATATAGAAGAGTGTCTTTTGTTCCTTCACATTTTTTGAATTCATCAATAATTGAATTAGAACTAAAATTTACAACTATTTTTTTAATATAATTATGAACTCATTCCAAATAATTAATATTAAACTTCTCACCTATAATTCAGTACCTTAAGAAAATGGTTCCTCTAATTGAACAATATGATCATTTGTGTCATGTTTCAAAATATGTAAATAAGTTGAATTTGTCCTGTTTTCATAGTCACTGATAGTTTTATTTTATCACTTTTAAGAAATAAATATATTATTTTATTCTTCATTACTATACCTATTTTTCTTTAAATTTAAGATTAAAAAATAATTTATCATAATTTAATAAAAAATAAATAAAAAAATAAGAGTTACTAAAAAAAAATATGATAATCAAGTCTCAATAAAAAGTCGATTATGAAAAAAATACATAGTACAATACTTTTTTCCCATATTTATAAAAAATGAATATAAAGATCATGAAATAAAAATAATGCTAACTATTAAATAAATGTTTCAATATCATGTGAGACAAGAGAGATACTTTTTTTTTCTTCACGAATGGAAGAGAACAAATAAGAAATGTATGAGTTTGTATCTTTTTTTTTCTGAAACGAAAAGAAAACATGTAAGTGTGTGAGATGAGTATAATTTGTGGAAAACTCAAAAACACAATGAGAAAGAAAATAAAAATATCTTAATAAACATTTTTATTCTTCGTTACATTTGATTTTATGTTTTATTATTTATTAATATTAAATATTATGTTCTATAAAATAAAGACAAAATCTCTAATTTAACTTCTACTAATTTCTAAATATATATTAATATAATTTTAAAAAATGAAAAAAAAACCTAATATATATAATATAAAAAAAATTAAAAATTTTAGGGGGGCATGGCCATCCCCTGCCTCCAAGAAGCTCCACTAGTGACTAGGACTAAATTCCTTAAAAAATTGTTGAGCTAGACTTTCTCGCCTAATGAGTTCAAAACATTGGAGCTTTCTGACTTGCAGTACCTCTAATAGACTTGTCTAGGCTTTTAACTTATTTTAAATTGGAACATGTATAATTTTACTTATCAAACATCCTTAGACAAGTTCAATTAGGTTAACACAATTAAATTCACAAATATCCACTTGGTAGACATCTCTATGTCACAAACCAATTAATCAAATTCAACAAGACAATTCATACACGCAACTTATCATCCTACCCCAAATCATCACATCACTCACATTCATCAATCATCGATATAATCATAAATTAACACTAGATTCCTTTACTTGTTATCGAAAAATCCCTTTTCTCTATAGGTGCTCCTAGAGCTCTAAATCACACAGGGTCTTCTAACTACCTACATAGACATCATATCAAAGAACTAACTATGATCAAAATTCAACATAGACTCACTTTGAGCAGATTTGAGGCACATGCATGCTTGGGATGGAAGGGTAATTCATTGTTGAGAAAGCATCTTTCACAAGGCCACCAATATTTCTAGACGATGACTACCCCTACTAGAAGGATATGATAGAGATTGACTTTAAAATCCATACATTATCGATTATGGTCGATCATAACTAAACGAGATATCTCCATCAGAGATCCAAAGGAAGACCAAATGCAAATTAAGTTTGATCAGACACAACTAAACAAAAAATTCAAGTATTGTCTAATTTGTGCTTTCGATAAAAAGAAAAAAATGAATATAATAAAGTTTGTGTATCGTCCAGGTTGTTTGGCGTCTGATACTTAAAGATGGATAGAACACCCAAAAGTCGATCCAAAGTCTAAAGGCCTATGAATTGGGCTAAGTTTTATAAGATGTTTTGATTTAATCTTGTAATCTAGGAGATATTTTTGCAAAAGATAAAGAGGTTTATATTTTATTATTATCTTTGTATTTTGTAGCTAGAATATTATCTTCTTATTTGGAATATGCATGATTTATAACCATTTTATTTATAAATAGAATGACACCCCAAGGCTAAGGCACTTGGATTTTTTAGCTTAAAGTATTATTATCTTTGAATCAGATTATTCACTATCTATATTTGTTATCTGGTTTAGCGCACCCAGCTTTTAACCAGAACGATTTGCAAGTTTAAGACGACCAAGGAGATTTAAGACTCGTTTGAAGATCAAGTACAAAGGTAATGAAAATGTTAACTAAGGAAAGTTGCCACACTAACACAATGATTTGAATCTTTCACAATGAATGATGGTTAGACCATGGATAATATGTTTGGAAAGATGCAAATCCTCCTCAACAAGCTCAAAGCCATGGGCTAGATATTCTTAGAACTAAGATAAACCTGAAATTATTGGACAGTATGACAAAGGCACGTGAGTCTAAAACATGGTCATTACAGAGGTTTATGACTTGAAGAAGCTCACATGGCATGAGCTTTTAGGAATCTTAAAAGTGCATGAGGTGTATCTCCAAGATTGTGAATAGAAGGAGATCTAAACATCATCTCACCAAGGTCTTCGTGCAAAATTTATAGCATAGTACACCTAACTGAGACGAAAAGGAACTACAACATAGGAAACTCTAGAGGAAGAAGACAATACTTTCGTAGTTCGGACTAAAAGTTCAACTGATTAGGAAATATCTAGACTATCAAGAAAGTTTAAGTGGGTGTTTAAACTAAAGGATCAATATAGCGAAAGATTTACCTACAATATGAAGGAATATCATTAATAGGCCAAATGTTATAAGTGCAGATGACCAGACATAATGGCAAAGTTCCCTATCCTCAAGAGAAAGTCATGCCCCAAGAAGAAGAGTATACTAAGGAAAACTCATATTCTAGCTCTAACTTTAGGTCAGATGCAAAGAAGGTCAATTTATGTCTTGTGGTAGACATCGAAAATTAGGTACAATCTAACCTTAATACTTCTTCAATCTACCTTATGAAGATTTTTCCACTAGTGCAACAATATCTCTAAGCAGTATTTGAAATTAAAAAAAAAAAACCAAAATCTTACATTAAAAAATGAGGAGTTGAAGCTAAGTCAAGTTGCCTCTAATGAGAAGATGTCATGTCTTGAATAGACGCATACATATGATGTTTTATAAATTAAAAATATGGAGGAAAAAGTCACATGTTGTAAGCATGACTTTGAAAATTTGACAAGAGTTTGAAAGTTTAAAACTCAGATCTTCAAATGCTAGACACAAATCAAGTAGGTTTGGTTTTGGCAATGACTGAAAAGTAAACTCATATATTCATAAGCATGTTAAAGTTGTTTGTCATCACTACGATAAGTTTGGACACCCAAGTGTAAAAAATAAACACAAAAAGTAATAACCCAAAGGATAATGATACAATGGCACAACAAATTTGACTCATTATCTTAACCCAAAACTAGAAAGAAAATATCCAAGAAAATATTGGTACCAAAAGAGTTCATACTTCTTATTGCAAGTACAATGAACAAGAAAAGACAGCAAACAAATAACTTCAACAATGGATGATAACCAAACATCAAGGATATAATGCTATGTTTCAAAATTTGAAGCAACTTGACATAGACAAGGTTTAAATTTCAAAATCAGCAAGTTGTAACATCCCATTTTTTTTAGCAGCTTAAAACTTAATAATAATAGGGAGTTTCATCATAGTTCAAAAACAGATAATCCAGTGTACACAATATATTAATACAGTCTTACAAAAGATATGACTACAAAAAGATATCACTTATACACTTAAACTAAACTAATAAAACTCTATACTTGAACCGACCACTACTAAAGCTCCCACTGAGAGGGCTCATTCTCAACCTAAAACGATGACTCCTCATTCTCCAAAAGTGCCTCTGACATTGCAACCACATCTGCTCCCACCGAAAAGGTGATCATCGCAAAAGGAAAACATACAACACAAGACAAAAACACAGAAAGCAAGGGTAAGCTAATCTGATAAGAAAAATCATGAAATTCAATTATAAAAAAACCATGCAATCTTTCTCATTTTCACCAGAATCACATATGCCACCACAAACACAGTACAAATATATTACTCTAGACTCGATATCTGGATTATGTAAGCGACATTGGACCTCTTGGTGGCTTGCACCTGTGAAGGTTCCCAAACTCTACAAAGTTTGGCCTCAGGGGGTTATCACCCAACCACTCCCAGGGTAAGTCCCCTTCGCGTCTAAGACTAATTAAGTCCAAAGACTAGGACCTCCTGTTACTCCTCACGACATAATCTATTCTGTTCTATCTAAGCGTGAATGATTATTGGAGTTTCAGGATACCAACCAATAATGAGTCCTTATGTCCTTACATATAATAAAACATACTCCTAAGAATTTCCCTTGAAATCCTAGTTCAATCACATCTTCTCATAATCCAAATTCATGAAATTTCACCACACATATTACCAGCCACAACAATCCATGCATATCATAAGCTAATTTCACATTTTATCATTTTAAATACAACTTCATCCATTTAAAATAGAGAAATAAACACTCAGTTACAGTGGTTCTTGCCCAAGCTAGAAGATCTCGCACAGGCGAAAGGGCTCTCTCGGTTATAGAGATGGCAAATAAACTCGCCCCCGTGGGTATTGCCCGAACCCGTCCCCATTTTGACCGGGAATCCCTGCATTGACTGGGTATGGGTATGGATATGGGGAATTCTCGACTTTTTCAATTGGGTATGGGGATGGGTATGGGGATGTACATATCCCCGCCATAATACACGTCCCCGTTTAAATTATTAAAATATTCTCAATTAATTAAGTAACCATATATATATATATAATCTTTTATTTCTTCTAATTATTTGGTTTGTCATGAAACTCATTCGCATATCAATTATATTGTTCATCTTATCATAACCTTTATGTAATTATGTTAGAAAGATGTATGTCAATTAAAATTTTTATGTCTCACATTTGAATATTTCTATTATTTTTTAATATTTTTATTTATTGTATATTTTCCTTTCACATGAAAATGTTTCATACTCTCAATTTAAGTATTTAATAGCACAAACTTTTCGTTTATTAGGTAATATAAAAAAATCTTTACTTATTATTATTATTATTAGTTTTTGTTTCATTTGAAGAACTCTTTTGTTTCACTAAAACAATTTTTGTTATTTCTCAACCACTGAGTATATATGTTGATAGTTGAAAAGTTTTCTTAGATCTCTAAGATATTTTTCAATTACAATTTATTTTAAACTTTTATTATGATTATTATTTGTTCTTTGTATCATTTTGATCAAATGATGTATTATAACTTTTACTAGTGTATAAAAAAGAGATTCATTACAATTTAAAAAATTGAAGTAAACAAACAGTTAAAATATATTTTAATTTGAATATTTGTTTTTCTTTTATATTTTTTAAAAAATATTTTTAAATTTTATCAACTATGTTTCATTAATGTTTGTAAATTTAATAAATGTGTTGGTTCTCATGAAATTTTATTTGGTATTATAATCTAATATGTAAACAATTATAATTTATTTTAAACTTTTATTATGCTTATTTGTTCTTTGTATCGTTTTGATCAAATGATGTATTATAACTTTTATTAGTGTATAAAAAAGAGATTTATTAGAATTTAAAAGATTGAAGTAAACAAACATTTAAAATATTTTTTAATTTGAATATTTGTTTTTCTTTTATATTTTAAAAAAATATTTTTAATTTTATTAACTATGTTTCATTAATATTTGCAAATTTAATAATTGTTTTGGTTCTCATGAAATTTTATTTGGTATTATAATCTAAAATGTAAATAATTATAATTTATTTTAAAGTATTTGATATTGAAGAAACAATCATCCTTCTAATATTGAATATTTGATAATATTATGTTTCCTTTATCATAATTTTTTATTATTTTATAAAAATTAATTAAAATTAATATTAAAGTAGTAAGAAAACAGGGATGGGTATGTGTATGAGATTATACTCGTTACCGGTGGGGATGGGGATGGGACAAAAGTTTGATACCCGTTGGCTTTGGGTATGGGGATGAGGATGAAATTTTTTTATGGGGATGGGTATGGGATAGCAAAACCCGTGCCCATCCCGCCCCATTACCATCCCTACTCGATTAGGTGGATCATTCTCGCCTGAGCGAGACTCGAAACAGAAAGCAAACCAAAATCTGGGCGAATCCTCGCTTAGGCTAAGCTGTCTCGCTTAAGCGAGATTGTCTCTCGCTCAAGCAAAATGTGCTCGCCTAGGCGACAATTCGTACAGTGACAGTGGGTGAGTTTCTAGTGTTTTCGCTCAGGCGAGAGCTGCTCGCTTAGGCGAAAAGATCAGATTCCCTATTTGTTCTCACATGCAACAGTCCAGAACTCATGCCTAAATTTAATCACCACTCCAACCATACAATTCAAGCATCAATTTAACACACAAACATGCAATCAAGGTCATTAGTATGGTTTTCATATGAAATTCAAGCAAAACAGTTAGCTTCCCTTACCTGTTATCCTGCTTAGACAACTTTATAAATGTCAACGCGTTAAAACGTCAACGCCTCTAACTTCACATGATGCTCTATCTACACATAGAAACATCACAAGAATGATCAGGACATACTGTTATGATCACTGATCAGCAGAGACTCATACTGATGATTAAAACGTCGCATGCAAGCGGAGAAGAGCTCGCATGTAACAAAAAACAGAAAAAGACTAAAAAGAGAGCGAAAACTCAACTTATATGAACGGAGAAAATGATCGGTCCAATTTGAAGAGCTCGTCGAGAGGATCAATCCTACGGTCTTGGTTCTTCAATCAGACGACCAGAGAGACAAAACCTCTAGAGAGAAGTCAGAAAGCTCTAGAAAAGTGATTTCTAGAGAGATTGTGTGTTTTAAAATAATAAAACTCGTTTATAACAATTCTATTTATGCTAAAACATTTTAATATTAAAATAATTGAGTCTCATTATTTTTAAATCACTATCACTTTTTAAAATGTCATTTTCTGGGTCTTACACTAGTAAAGTCAAAATAATGGTTGTTGAAAAAGGTTCAAACGCAAAGAAAATTTTCACATTGAATAATGGTTTTTAAACTTGTTAAATCTTCTTATTTTTCAAAGTAAATATGAATGCTTCGGTGATTGTCTGAGTAATACTAATGTAATTAATAAGATAGTATAACTAAAATTTGTAAGAAGCGTTGTTCAAAGGAGAAGAAGAATATCTAAATTCCTCAAATCCCCTAAAAGAAGAGAATTCCAATCAAGGGAGAGAAAGCATCCATCTTGTAGTTCAAGGTAGTCATTTGATGCTCCTTAAGAATGAAAAGCGGATAAAGATAAAATTTAAAGCATGATAAGATTGATGATAAAAAAAATAGGAGAAGAAGAGAGACTTAAGTTGAGGTTGAGAAAAGGGAGGGGGAGCATACCATATAGTTGAACAAACAATGTTATGTTTGAGAGAGAGCTTCCAAAAAGAAGAAACAAATATGAAGACTTTAAATCCCTTTATTTCTTCTATTTTATACTTCATCTTCTTTATTGTGAAAATCTTTGATGAAAACGAATTTTTAATATATATATATATATATATATATATATATATATATATATATATATATATATATATATATTAAAATTTTATTGTTTTAAACATTTAAAAAATATGAGATTATAATATCGAAATTTAACAAATTTTTTATTTAATTTTGATCGCATACTTAAACAATTAAATGTAAAACAAGTTTTTATGTATTAAATTATGTGAGATACAAAATATCTCTAGATTAGTCCAAGTTATATATAGTTAGAGAAATGCTACAAACGAAATTTATACTTACACTCACCATTAGAGCAAATATCTATAATTTTATTATAGATAGTTATTTTAGTTTAAAAAAATAATTAAATTTAAAAAAAAAATAACAGTCTAATGAAAAAAGTGTCTGTTAAAAAGTAAAATAGTAAAACAATTAATTTAACTAAAAAGCTATTATATGAAAGGCAAAATAGAAAATAAGATGTGGACAAAAAAATCATTTATATAATAGTATAAATGTTTGGAAAAATAGATTAATGACATTAATATAAGAAAATAAATCAAATTAATATACGGAAAAATAAAATAAAATAAAATTATTTACTTTACTTTACTTATATTATAATAAATATATAAAATAAATTAAAAGAACAAAATATTATTAAAAAAATAAATCCATTAACCCACAGTGTATCATTACAAGTTTTCTCTCTCAATATTAAGGGAACCAAATTAACCTGGCTTAGTTTTAATTCAAATCGTGAGTCATGTCATATTAGTGCTAACTTATAAAAAACTAAAGTATTTAAAATATCAATTGACTTATAGTTTGTTTTCAGAGTTAAAGAAGTAATTAATTTTGTATACTAAAACCAGAATGGTACTAATTACTTCACCTTTTATAACTCAGTAATGATAATTATAAAATTGAAGAAAACATTAAAAATAAATATTTTATTAATTAAAATAGAAATGCAACAAACTCACCTTAAATTTTACATGAAATAAACTAAAATATATTTGCGTTCTGAGTACTTTGATTTTCATGCATAAGATTCAAAATATTTTCTTTTATTTTATACATATTCACTGAATATTATTTGAACTTTCCGTGAATATATATTTGTGTGGGACCAATGATGTGACAAATACATATAAGAGGACAAATTTTGAAAAGCATAAAAATAGTGCTTTAATTTATAGAAACTTCATGAAAATGACAATTTATAAAATACAACAGACCTGTTAAATTTTTAATGGACGAATATTGTAAAGGAAATTTTCAAATTTATATCATTTTGATGATATTATACAGAGAATCATATTCGTACTTGGTTCTATGGTGTAGTGGCTAGCACTCTGGACTTTGAATCCAGCGACCTGGGTTCGACTCCCGGTAGGACCTTTGTTTTTGTTAATTTTTTTTTTTTTAATAATTTATGACATTTATAAAGTATTTTAAAATTTAAAATAATGACTAATATTTTAGGACCGAAAGAACTTACAAGTTATAATAACTTTTTGTAATAGATAAAACTTTGAAGAATTAAACTAAAATTTAAAATACAAAGAAGAGAACAAAATTATATTTTAGACGATTAAAGAAGTTATAGTTGGAGAGTCAAACTGGTCTAAACAGAAAAAGGTTTGACCGGTTCTTCCGAGTTTTTCATTACCTATCAGAGTCAACTGAGTTTACTTGTTGGGAACCTTCTCTCGCCAACAACCGAGAATGGTCCAATTTTTGTTATCAAAAGCACACCACCACCTACTTAATTATCCTACACTTATAATCGCTTTAGTAGTAATTTTAAAAAAATAAAAATATTCTTATTTAATTTACAGTGTGTTTGGATAGAAAACTTTAATAAAATAATTTTTTTTAAAGAAATTGAATTTTTTTGTTCAAAAAAAAATATAATTTGAATAAGAAATTTAAAAAGAAATTAAAATTTTTGAATTTGTTAATTAGATTAGTTAATATTAAAATTAAGAAATTTTAAATTCTATTTAAAAAATTAAAAACCTAAAATTTGTCACTTTTTCAAACTCATTTTTTCTTTTGGTTAAATTATTCCAGAGGTCCCCATTTTTGTAGCAAAATTTCAAGTAGGTTCTCTCATTTTTATTTGACTCAATTGAGTCCCTATTTTGGAAAAGTTGTTGCAATTACGTCATTTTCTTTAGTAGTATACTAACTAGGGATGCCAACGGGACGGGTAGGGTACAGGTAGTAGCTCCCTCGTACCCTATCTGTTGGATAAATATTTACCCCGTACCCGTACTCATATCCGTCGGGTATCCATTGTGCGGGTATCCGCCTATTTTTTTCATATCCACGGGTATCCACGGATACCCGCAGGTATTTGCAAAATTATTTAAAAATAAATATTTAATCATAAATTTAAATAAAATAAAATAAAATACATCACTGTCATAAATTTTAAATAAAGTTCAAATAAACTCAAGTTGATACAAATAAACTCGAGTTGATACAAGTCCAAATAATTGTAAAATAAATTTTAAATAAAGTTCAAGTTGATACAAGTCCAAATAATTGTAAAAGTAAATATAAATGACGTTCAACACCATGAAAATTCTTTAATTAGTGCTTTGATCAACAAACTCACTTTCTCACTTTCTCTGATTGCTTCCTGAAAAATAAACAAAATAAGCAAATAATAAACCTCAATTGCCACATGCCAAGTATTCTTATTTTGATTCCATCATTTGACAACAAACATACCATAAACGTCATTGTCTATATAAGGTTTGATATATATGCCCAATTTCAAAGAAAGGAGAGAGAACAATGTCAAGGGGTGTAAGTTTAACGGGTACGGGTATCCACAGGTACGGATACTATGATACCCGTACCTAGGGATGTCAAAAAAATTCGTACCCGCGGATAAAACCCTCAACGAGTAGGAAATGGATATTAAAAATGGATACCCGCTACCCGCGAGTATGGGTATTTTTGATATCCGCATGTTAACGAGGCGGGTACGGGTATCATAGTATCCATACCCGTGGATACCCGTACCCGCTAAACTTTACCTTATATATATATATATATATATATATATATATATATATATATATATATATATATTAGTAAACAACATTATGAGTCTTCATCCAATAATGGTGGTCAGATTCTTACCCCACAAATGAGTAAATTACTTCCATATACTGTGGAGGTATTGATATGTTTCTAAGACTGGTTATGGACCAACATGGAAGGTAATGAAATTAACACTTTTACTTAGATATTTTAATTAAGTGATTGTTAGAAATTTTTACTGAACTTCTTATGTTTTAAGACTCTTCTAGATTAAAATTGGACAACATGAAACTTTATACAATGTTGCAAGAGGTGGACATTGATGAAGTTAGTAATTTCTTTAATATTTTATTCAAAAATAAACTACAATATAAATTGGTAGTGATTTTTTATTTGTTTGTTTTTCAAGAATCAATCGGAGAAAGGGGACTGGTTGATCTAAGCACTAATTATGGTTAAATATTTATTTTTTAAAATATTTTTGTAAATACCCGCGGATACCCATGGATACCCGTGGATATGAAAAAAATAGACGGGTACTCGCATAACGGATACCCGACGGATATGGGTACGGGTACGGAGCAAATATTTATCCAGCGGGTAGGGTACGGGGGAGCTACTACCCGTACCCTACCCGCCCCGTTGACATCCCTACCTGTACCCGCCCCGTTAACATGCGGGTATCAAAAACACCCGTATCCGCGGGTAGCGGGTATCTATTTTTAATATCCATTTTCTATCTGTTGCGGGTTTTATCCGCAGATACCCGCGGGTACAGGTTTTTTTGACATCCCTAATACTAACCGTGTTAACTATGTGTCACGGGTCAGCGTGTTGTTTTATTTTATTTATTTGATTTTTTTTATAATTTTTTTTAAAATAAAGTAATTTCACATGTCAATCTGACATTGTGTCACATGATAGAAACAATGTGATGTGACAGTAGCAGTGTCACATGTCACTATTGGATATGAAAAGTCTCAATATAGTTCCTTTATTTGCTTTTTTATCTCAATTTGGTGCCAACTTTTTTAAAACTGAATTAATTTCATCCGTATATTAAATTTAATTTTTATATAAAATTTACAATGATATTTTTATTTATTTTAAATTGTTATAAACTTGTTTTAAAATTTTATATTTGAATTTATAAAGTTTTTATTTTTAAAACAACTCTAACATTTATCTATAAATTATAGATATATAAATATTTAAAACAAAATTTAAATAAAATTCAATGCAAAATATACATTTAAATAAACTTAATTTTGATAAAAATATAAATTATAATAAAAATACTATTGTAAAATTTATATAAAAACTAAATTTTGTATAGTGATGAAATTGATTTAGTTTTAAAAAATTGGGATCAAATTGAGACAAAATAACAAATATAAGAACTACATTAAGACTTTTCATATCCAATAGTGACATGTGACACTGCCACTGTCACATCACATTGTCTATGCTACGTAACACGATGTCAGATTGACACATGATAATATTTACTTTTTTTAAAAAAATTATAAAAAGAATTAAAAATTAAAACAAAAATTAAAAAAGTCACGTGCTGACACGTGGCACATAGTTAACACGTTATAGTACTACTAATGAAAAGAACCTAATTGCAACCAATTTTTCAAAATAGGGACTCAATTTTGTCAAATAAAAATGAGGGGACCTACTTGAGATTTCACTACAAAATGTAGACTTTTGGAATGATTTTATCTTTTCCTTTTATATTTTGTTTCTTAGTTCAATTTTGATTTTTAATATTATTAGTTTGGCTAAAATCGATACATTGTTAGAATTTTGATTCATATTTTTTATTGATGTTAATAAAAATTATTTTGCAATTTAAATTGTTAGAATATATTTTCAGACAACTATTACTTCTTAGTTGATTTTAGTTAAGGTTTTTATAAGAAGATTTTAAAAGTAAAGTTTTCTTATTCATAATGGTGTTTCAGTCCTATAAAATGAAAATGTTTAAAATATTTGTAATATAGTACAACACACAAGACTTTAAGATGTTTTGGTTAAAGGTTAGAAAGTCATAGGAAAAAGCCATAGGAAGCATAATTAACCACCAAAGAAAAATTGATCACCAAAGTAGCTTACAGTAGGAGAGCAAAGGTTGAGGTTTTAAACTAACTTTCTCTACATTATGCAAATTATCAACAAGAAAAAATCATAAGGCTACTAAACCATGCAAATGACAATAGTGAAAAAATGACATGGAAGGAGGGAGGGACAAGGATTAAACCAACAATTCCAACAAAATTAATTAGCAAAAGACAATTTCAAGCAATACAGGTGTAATGAGATGTCTCTTAAAACAAGTTTTGAAGATAAAAAGTAACCAATGGCCGAAGTAAAAAACATAATTAAAGGAATGTTGTGTTGCGGTGGTAATAAATTCTAGGATAATGATATAATGACTTGATAATTTTATCTTTTTTTACTCGCTTAGTTATCATCTAATAAGGCATAAGGATTTTTAGTTTTTTATTTTTTTCACGCGTGTGATGTGGCATTTAAATTCCGTGGTGGACTCAAAATTCGTAAAGGCACATTTGCTAGAGAGAAACATTTGGAGTTGAGCTTCTCTTTCTTTTTTCTCTGTCGTTGTCACTCAACCCTCACCAAACCATTGAAAAACGTTATTTTGTATTTCTCTCCAATTAGAGGCGCGTCTGAGAGAAAAAAGCTTTGTCATTGGCCCTATGTGCGTTCACACAAACATCTGAAAGAAGAAAGGACTTGAATCCTTAAGTCATCACACACACTACTTTATCATCAAAAGGGATTTCTCCATGAAACCCTTGCATACTCCACATGTTATCTCATAATAATCATCATCTCATGTTAAACACATAAAATACAGTTAACAATACCCCATAATATATGCATAGCCATATACTTCATGCTTTTAAAAGTAATTCAGCCAACCACAAATGAAATCAGAGGATTAAAACCAATCTATCACATTCTCGCTTAAGCTTTAAGGTCTCGCTCAAGCAAAAAGGTCCCCTCGCTTAAGCTAGAATCTTCTCGCCTGCACGAGAATTCAAACAAAATGTACAATGCACATATGTTTCTCGCTTAAGCTAGACTTTCTCGCGTCAGCGAAAACTCACGCACATGCAAAATGGAGTTTTATGTTATTCTCACTTAGGCTAGAGGCTCCTCGCTTGGGTGAGAATAGCAGACTCTCACATGCTCATGCATGCACACCAGAAATTTAGCCAAAACTAACATACAATTTAATTTCAGATAATCACAGACATCAAACTAGCGTTTTAAGCACGATTCAGGACCAAAAACATGCAAGACACTTAAAAAGCTTTAAAACCCTAGTGTCCCGTACCTCGAAACTACTACTCTTGATGGGGAGAGAGCCCTAGGTGGAGAGGAACGCCAGAACCCCAAAAGAGACTAACATGCTGAAAAACATGAGCACAGGTGGACGAAAATAAGACTTTAAGGAAGAGCCCAAGACAGAACCAACACAATCGAACTGGAGAAGAAGAAAATACAGAGGTTTGTAGTTCAACTTACATGGAAGGTAAGAATGTTCGGTTTGATCTCTTGAGAACTCCGCAACAGACTCAGTTCTAGCCTTTGTTTGAAGGAGTGATAGCAACTGAGTTAGAAAAAGGAAAAGTAATGACTATGAGGGGGAGTTGAGAGAGAATATTGGAGAGGAGTCTGAGCGGGTCTTTTTGAAAAAGTGTACAAGTGAGTTTTCCTCCCTTTTTATTTTACTACAACACCAAAATTTTAAGATAAAAGAAATGGATTTTACAATTTTATAATTAAAAAAATGTTAAATTTAAAAAAAAAAGTCAAATAAAAATCAATTAAATATAAAGAAATATTTACTTGATAAAATAATTATTTAAAATTTAAAAAAGTTTTTATTTAGATGGTAAAATTAAAAACAAATATGAACACAAAAAGAAGAATGATTATATAAGGCATGGTATATATCAACTTAATATTATTTGTTTAAAGTATTCAAATATATAATTATATTAATTAATTAAAATATTTCTCCATATGATTAAAGTGTTATAGTCTTGAAAAAATTGGAAAAGATAATTATGATTGTAATGTTTGTAAAGATATTTTTCAATATTATGTAATATTTAGATATGTTAAAATTGTTAAGTTTATGATATACTTTTCGGAACCTCTTTCGGGAATAATATACTCTTTTTTTTGTTGCTAATTTATTTGTTATACTAATTAATCAATACATGATTATTTTTATCTAATAATTCAATTGCTTATGAGTATTTCGGATATGCAAGTAGTCGTTCCTATATAAGCATGTGAATGTAAGTATTTTTTAATTTTCTTAAAGAAAGATATTTTTCTAATTTTGAAATGATGAGATATTTAAAGTTGTTTTATTTAGTTTTTTTTTTTTTTAAGTTGCTTTCAGTTTTTCACTTTTTGAAAAATTAAAATTTCTAATTAAGCATGTCATTTCATATTAAAGGTTATCTTTCTTTAATTTAAAGGATGTCTCACTCTTATTGACTTCAACAAATATCTTGAGATGTCCACATCTTTATATAGATCTATATTTTCATTTTAGATGCCAAATACATAAAAATATAAAAAAATTAATTAATTTTTTTAAAAAAAATTAAATTATATATTAATTGATATATATAATAAAAAATTGGTGGGACCAAGGCCCCAACGACCATTAAGCTTCGTCGTTGCTCACTCTAATCTTTTTATCTTTGTATTTGAAAAGCTTTATTTTTTTTCGTTTTGCTTTCCTCAACTCCAGACATCTTCCTTTCTTTTATTTTTATTTTTTTGCAACAAGTAGGTATGTTGTTTATTTTTAACTTCACTTTCATATATTCATTATGTCTATGTCTCTCTCTTCTAGTGATTTGAGTATGTTCTCCACACGATGGACACCTTTTTGTTAGAATGAAATTAGTTGATTTTGGATAAGGCTTTTTTGGTGAAAACTATGTTTAGGAGGTTCTGATTTTTCCTATTATTATTATGGTTGGACTGTACACAGTCAAACTTATCCTTTGATAGAGTTGAATCCTCCACTAATACCTTTAGAAATATTGCTAAATGGAAAAACAAGTCATCATCAGAGATAAGCCAAAATATTTGAGCACCCTCAGTGATTAATTGATGTTTTTCCTATATTTTCTTTCATGTTTGGTATGTTAACCCTCTTATTTGCATAATTGAATTTTCTTGGACCACTTTTTCTGTTTGAATTTGGTTAGGCTTTAGTTTAATTATTTTGGCATTGACGTATATTTTGATTCTATATAGCACTTGGGTTATAACTTGAGATCTAAACCTAGTTTTTGCTTTGTAGGAAAGCTATGAGATGTTCCTACAATCTTATGATAAAATCATAGGTAGAATCTTAAAGTACAAAACCATAATCGAGTCTAAATGAGAGTAGAAGGAGGCAAATGCAAATCTTGGCATTGTTTAGGCCACACTCAGTTCAAAAATATCCAATTTGACTCATTATTGTGATATTTGAAAATGATAGTTCTCCTTTTGTCAATATTTTCAAAAAGTTATAAATGATAACTAGTAGTTACCTCACATAACAGAAAAATCACAATGATCACATTGATTTATATTGGTTCAACCTAATCTTGGATACATTTAGTTTTATCTTGTCAATAGTAAAAGGTTTGGTTTGAGGAATCAATCTTGATTACAAGTAGTCACGTTTACTTTATAACGAGTACACAAAATTATTATTAATTATTCACTAATCTTCCTTTGAGATTAAGTACAAACACATTCATTCTTGACTAAGAACACTTAGTCACTCCTTGGAACATTTCATTTAATAGATAAATCTAATAAATAAAAAGTCGCATAATTATAATAAAATAGAGCCAAAGTAGAAGTATATCAGAATTAACCTTTTACAGTCATCTAAAACATATTGAATGAAGAGGACTAAGATACAACACATATGTCGTAAACAGAATTTTTAAACATCAATAGTTGTCCAAAGGGCTTGCTCACAATGAGCAAAGAATTACAATAAGAACAATACTTCAAAAGGGGCTCAACAGTGAGCCTAAACCAATACAGAGACAACTAAACCGCAACATTTCCATCATCACTACGATCGCAAAGGGTTTCCACATCTGTTCACACCAAAGGTTTGGTGATCATTGCAAAAAGGAAAGCCAAACAAGAAACAAACACAAAAAAGAAAGAGTAAGCTAGAGTAAAATTTTTTAACATGTTATTGAGCAGTAGATATTAAAACAAAAGTTATAAACAAGTAAAATAGTAGGCACCCAAAACATGATAGCAAACAATCAGACTTTATAACTCAATTATCCGAATTATGCGCTTGATATAGAACTCTAAGAAAGTATGCAATGCGTTGATTTTTAAACTCTGCAGAATCTAGCCATAAGGGGTTATCACCCAATCAATCACAAGGTTAATCCCAATATGTCTCATACTCAAACTCCTCCCAATACTAGGATCTCCTGCCACTCTCACAACATAATCACTCTATTCTACGTGTGTGAGTGATTATTAGAGTTCAGAACACCTTCCTTATCTAGACATCTCCTATATCAAGACATACACTAACCACACCATCACCGAGAATTTCCCTTGAAATTCTTTTACCATCACCATTCCACATGTTATCTCAACACATCATAATCCCATGCCAATATTCAATCAACCATCCATGTCAAAATTCCTTTCATACCAAGCATATCAATATTACATGAAACATAAATAGCCACATGTTTATTCCTTTAAGAGTAATTAAATCAATCCACAAGTGAAATCATAGAGTTGAAACATATCTGTCTCATTTTCGCTCAAGCTAAGAGGTCTCGCCCAAGCGACAGGGTCCCTTCACTTAAGCTAAACTCTCCTCGACTGGGTGAGAACTCAAACAGAAGGTATAGTGCAACATTTTGGATTCTCGCTTAAGCTAACCTTCTCACTTAGGTGAGACTAATCTCGCTTGGGCAAGAATTCTCGCTTAAGCGACAACTCGCGCATAGGCAAAAGGATATTTCTCTACTACTCTCACTTAGGCTAGAGGATTCTCGCCTGGGCGAGAATAACAATTTCTCTCCTGCTCCTGGATGCAACCACAGAAATCCAGCCAAAACACAACCAAGATATTTTCACATAATCACAAACAATATCCAAGCGTCAAGAGCACGAAACAGAACCAATATCAAACAAAATATTTTAAAAACGTGCAAAATCCTAACTTCCCTAACCTTTGAGTGGAGCTAAACTTAAGGAGGATAACCACCTAACAAAATGAGCACCACAACTCCAAGAACAAACCAGAGGGCTGAAAAACATGAATACCAAAACGAAGGTGAGGTTCTAGGAAGAACTCATGACAGAACCGGAGCAAAAGAGCTGGAAAAAGAGAAAGTAGAAGTTGGGGTTCAACTTACATGGAGGAAAAATGAGCTCAGTTAGCTCGGAGGAGAACGTGGTTCAAGCCTTAACAGAGCTTTTATTTTCAAAAAAGAGCAAGAGTGAGAGTTGTGTTTTAGGTGAACAAAAGAACTAAGTGTGAGACTAAAGTGAAAATTGGAGATGGGGAGACAAGTGTCTGGCCTAAGCCCTCACTCACTAAAGTTGGGCCCAACCTTTACAACACAGAAATTGGGATAATTGTACAACTTGTTTAAGATAATACAAGAAAAATTCTCTATGAGAGAATAAACAAATGACTACTCCTTACTCTAGAGCCTAACTTCACAACAATGAAGGATTTAAAAATAAGATACACTATATTTGTCTATTAGACTAGCTTTACTTGAAACACTCAGAAGCTTGTGAGAATATTTTGCATGCAACATTTACATAAGACATATTTGTTTCACTATTTGAAACTCATTAAGGAGATACTCATCTAAAAACTTTTCCAGAAAGATTTTCAAAAAACTCATATAGATGTTGACATAGGAATTAAGAGCTAATAAATTTAGGAATACAACACAATCCATGAGCCACCCAATTCTGCAATTGGCTACTTTCCAATCTTTGTGAAATTTAGAGCTTTTATTATCAAACTAATATCAAGTCAAATTTTAAAGCATCAAGTAAATAGTTTAATATAGTAACTTATAGTAACTTGCTTATTAAAATGTATAATGACACAAATAAACAAGACGTTTAATATTACCATGAATAAATTGGAAATGGTTAATAAAATAAAACTTTACATACTCATACATCACATCACCCTAGTAACAAATCTAATTATGCAAACATAAAAAGGGTTATACTTAAAAAAAATGGAAGTGGTTGTGTAACAAACCCATATAATATTTTCACACGAACTTTTTATCTTTAATATCACCCTCTTTTCTACATTTAAACATGTAACAGAATTCTTCATCCTTTTCTAATGCAAAATGAATAAGATTTATAAAATTTATAAAATTTAAAACATTGGTAAAATTATGGGTCCGTACTTGGTTCTATGGTGTAGTGGTTAGCACTCTGGACTTTGAATCCAGCGACCTGGGTTCGACTCCCGGTAGGACCTAATATTTTAAATATTCAGGTAATTTTTGTCTATATGTATATGTAACCATACACCCATTTCAATAAAACAAACACTATAACAAAAGGACTCAGCTGATGTTCATTACCGTTAACTTGGTCTGCTTTCGTTAGTTGATTCAACTCAATTTCAATTAAGTCAACTTGAATCCATTTAGATAAACTTCAAATAATATAGATTTAGATTACAAATTGGATTTTGACAATTTAGATTTTCTTGATACCTTTACAAACTATAATAAAGATTTGCATTAAAAGTTAATTAGTCAAATTATGTAGGTATCTTTTGTTGTAGTGGGAAAGTAAAGAGTTGAGAGATTCTCTAACTCCCTTATCCATTTTACTATAAACATATTGGTTGATGTGATCCTTTAATAAGGTAATTGTTTGTATTTTGGGACGTCTTTCAAATAAGGATGGTAATATGGACTGGTTCGATCTGTTTAAGCTTGTTTTGCACTAAGTTTGAAAAATGGAGGTCAGGTTGGCCTGCACTGCATTAAAAATGTAGGCTCAAAAGTCTGGTTCGCCCCTCATAGGCCCGTAGGTCATCTGGACGGCCCATTTTTTTTTTAAATTATTGAAAAATTTTAACAAGTTCACAAAAGTAAACAAAAACTTTGGGAAGTTGAATGATAAATAAATAATTCAACATTTTCATTATATCCATATTTGTACTTTGACATGCAAGATGAATTTTTTAAATTTTAGCACATTCAGAAATACATAACATTTGTTTTTTCCACTCATACAAGAATTTGAAACATCTATGTAGAAGTTTAGAAGGAAAGTAACCAATACACACAAGTGCAAGTTTTTTCCTTTTGTCGGTTGTGGGCTAGCGTGCCTCACCCCGCCCTTAGCCCGCATGGGGTAAGTTATGTGGGTCAAACTTTTACAAGCCAGCAAACTCAATATCTCAACTTATCCCATGTTTTTTCGGTTGACCTACTGGTCGGTCCTTCGGAACAAGTCCACATTGAGACTCCTACTTTCAAAGAGTTTATAGTTTTTGATCCAAATACCTTTTAGGGGAGAAGTGGTCCTTCTTCAATTATAATTTAAAGTCATATTGAAGTTACATTGGATATTACTTTCTAATTCAGGTTTACAATAAAAAAATTTCGTAAACATCACTTGAAGAAAAATAATAAACCAACGACTAAGAAAATTAATAGAACATAACAATAAATCTTACCTTACAAAACCTCGCACGGAAACAAAAAATAATGATAAACAAAAATTTCTCAACAAAACAAACTTAATGATACAAAAATAACCAAAGTTACATACATATCAACCATCTAACGATTTTTTTATTAAATAAAAACATATAAACAAAAGAACTATGCGAGTTGTAAAATGGGGCTATCTTGGAGATATCTTTAAAAATAAAAACAAATAAACATAAACCAACACAGAAATCTTACCTGATCAAAGTTAAAGAAATTAGTAACCTAGAAGAACAACAAATTTATGCTATTTAGAGTTTTAGACGGCCAAAGAAAGAGAGATTACTTCTTTTGAGGGATTTTTTTTTCCATCTAGTACGGTTTCCATGAAAAATTACAGGCATAGCACATTGTATACAAAATTTACATAGATAACACGGTTTTGGAAATTCAGTCCCAGGGACCGAATTATGTGCAGTATTTTTTTTCTTCTAAAAAATGGTTAAAAAAGATGTTAATTTTTTTTAAGAAAATAGATTTAGTATTATGTATTAAGTTATTTTAGGTGTTATTTCAAAAAAATATAAAAGTAAATCTTTTTTTTAACGTCAATTTGGCATTCAACAAAAAAAAAATGTGATTTACCTTTTGAATTTGTGTAATTGACATTCCAAAAAATTAAATTAAATTAAATTTTTTTATTTTTTCAAATAACACCTAAAATAACTTAATACACAATACTAAATTTATTTTTTAAATTTTTTCTTAACTCAACAAATTCAAAGGAAAAGATTTACTTTTATACTTTTTCAAATAACATCTAAAATAACTTAATACATAATACTAAATCTTTTTTTTTTAAAATTAACATTTTTTCCGACCATTTTCTAAAAAATGAAAAAAAAAAACTTAATATAGAATTCGGTTCCTAAAAATCGAATTCAGACTGGAAAATAAAAAAAATAGCCACTACTGCACAGAATTCGAGTCTTGGGGATCGAATTCCCAGCATGAATCCAAAATTTAATTTTGTGTAGAGTGTACTATGCCTGTAATTTTTCACGAAAACCATGCTAGATGGAAAAAAATTCTGAGGTTTGACATACAATTGTTGAAGATAATTTACAAAATACTTTTCTGCAAATAAAAGACATTTGAAAGCAAAGTTCAATCATAGTGAGAAGGGAAAAAAGCAAAATGACATTTAACCCAAAGAACAACCGAACATTCATAAAAGAAAACAATGGACAAAAGTATAAAATCATAATCATAAATAACGGACATGGAAAAGAAGTTTAGAAAATAAATGATTTTATAGATAAACCTTTAAAAGGGACACATCATATAGAGGTATTTACATAAAATCAATAGTAGTTTGTTATCATATATTTTAGATGAATTCTGGTTGGGTATTTGGGTAAAATAAATGCTAGTATATTTTAGATGAATTATTATGCTCACCCAACAAATTTTCGGTGTCAAATAGCACTCTCACATTGTCATTATGGCGCTAGATTTTTAATATCTAATTCGGGAACAAATGTATAATTGTATCTCTATCAGCTCATTTCTCTTCATGGATGGAGGGCAAGAAACCGAATCTTCCCTCCTTTCCTTAGCTCCAAATCACCTCACTTCAAACACCCTAATTATATCCGCCTCTCTTTCTTTACAAGGAGTACATCAATAGAAGCAAACATACTGTATGGGAATTTGGGAACCCAATCGCATCAAAGACCTAAAAAAATGGTAATCGCATCAAATACTTTTTGATCCAGGTAATTTAGTCCACCAAAATGTCAACAAGGCCTAATTAGACTTAGTAGAATGTATATGTATACATATTGAAGTTACCAAGTTCCACAAGTAAAATAACCTTGTTTTTCTCAGTCACAAGTAAAATAGCATTGAACAAAGTCACTGTATTTATACATCAACAGCCCGTTCTATTCCATTCTTTGAAAATTGTCTAGTGTACTCCTCCCCAAATTAAATAATCAAACAATGAGACGTTAGATAGATTTTATACACTTGTTCTGCCTTTTGCAGCCAAAAAAGAAAAGAAAAAGAACAAAATTTCTTCATTCTTATACGCTTGATTCCCCACTTCTCACACAAGCAAATACCCTTGTTCAACTTTCTTCCAAGGACAGCTTAATTATTTGAGTTGTGACGGAATCAAAAACTATCTAATCTGACAGAAGGCCAACCGGCTCCTCCTTTGCAAAGCCTGTGTAACCTCCAATGGACTTAACAGAATATTTCTAACGTTTTTCATACTACTTTCTTCAGTGCTAGTAGTGTAGGTGGGGTAGATAGAGTAGATAGAAGTGGATGGATTCCAATCGATTGTCCGAGACACGCGTAATTATTCTACAACTTGTATTTCGCGTGCCATGCGCAAGTCGCTTTTATCAAAACTTCAAACAACCTGAGACAATCTATTGCATCACATCTTCTAACTGTAGTTTCCAACACTTCGGGTCCAATTCAGCCTGTTCATGAAACACAAACAACTTCAGCCATCAAATAAAAAAATATTCATCACCAAAGAACAGTATACCCCATTTAACTGATCCGTAACCCCATCTCCTTTTGTAAGTATGATAATCATTATCCATTAGAAACTATTGACTTCAAGTCAACCTGGCCAAATTAAGTCAACTACTTGATCCTTTAAAATGAGACTTTTCCTGGTCCTCATTGGCAGAATCGTATAGAGAGGGCCAGGATACAGTATTTTGCTAAATCTTAAGACAAGATCGAGACAGAAATATACCTGAAATTCTTTATCTCTCCATTCAAACACACAGCCACGTGCTTCTACATGTCTGATAAGTAGCTCAGGTAAGAGAGATCTCAGAGAAAGATGAAGCTTCACTTTTGTTAGGCCTCCACATGCTAACAAAGCTGCAGCCAGTCCTCCTGGAACCAATCCTTGCAGGTGAAGCATGGTAAAGCTTTGAAGGCAACTGATACTAGCAAGTGACAGAAGACCCACATCTGTAACTGAGCTATACGACAGATTTATCTGCAAATAATGCGAGGAGGATATAACAACATCAGAATCTTAGCTAACATTCCTAGCATCTCTTATGTTTATCAGAAATGTGAGAAAAAGAAAAGACCGACCTGTCTCAGAGTTTTGGAGAAATGAGCAAGGGGAATCATCCCACTATCATCAATGTCGTAACACTTTTTTATGTCTAGACGGGTAAGTTGTCTGCAATTCATCGCAATAGCTGCCAGTCCTAAGGATGTAACAAGAATACACCCACGAATTTCAAGTGCTTTCAATTTTGAACATTTTGATAAGGAGATTAGAGCCTTATCCGTGATGCTAGTACAATAAGATGTGTTTAATATCTCAAGGTCAGGGCAACCGCCAGCAATCGCGGAAATGCCTACATCAGTTACTCCTGTAGATCTGGAGAAAAAATTAAAAAAAAGAACTGAGAACGAACAAAAAAGCTCTTCTTGTATGCTTCCACATTTATTTAATATTTCAATTTTATACAAGACTAGGCGAATTATATGTCCCAAAATTTTATTTTAAACTTGACAACTCAACCCGATTCAATAATCATAATAATATATGCTAAATTAAAACAATCCATAGACAATTCATCTTATGAGAAGAAAATTAAATGCTCACGAATTTGAATCACAAACCTGTACAGATCCAGCTCCTCTAATTTTGAGCAAAACATGCCAACATAGGTAAGTCCTCGATCAGTTATGTTCAGGCAGATTCCTATTTTCAAGCTGGATAGCCTAGAACAAGAAGATATGGACATAAGACCTGCAGAGAGACAACGTAAGTATAGCAGCTGATATGATAGTAAATATTTTCAAAGAAGAGGAGCAGATTCAAACCTTCATCGTCAATTTCATTATCTGTTAGGTCAAGCTCCTCAAGATAATGGCATTTCTGTCCAATCAAGACAAATGCTTCCTGTGGAACTAGAGTACATGACTCCATTTTCAAAGAAGTGAGACCCGTGCATGAATTTGCAATGCTGGCAATGGAACCATCAGTAATCTTGCGACAGCATGTAATGTCAAGCTTCCTTAAATCTTTGTGTTTTGACACAAGGAACGAAAGAGCTTCATCTGTAACTCCCAAACATTTGCTTAGACTTAGCTCCCTAAGTGAAATGCACAAACTTCCAATGGCCCTTAATCCTTCAGAAGTAACCGGGCATCCATCTAGTATAATTGATTGCAACATGGGAAGTTTATTTAAACCATCAACAAGACCAAGGGTGATCTGGACAATCAAATGTCAAATATTAGTTACAACTGAAATCTTCATCCACCAAGTTAAACAAAGATACAAAAATATACACAAACAAGAGAGAAGGGGAAGGGAATTACAGGAGAACCATCTGCTAAAATGAGTTTCTCTAAACCTCCAGAAATGCTAGTCAGCTTCGATAGCCCAGTGTGACTTATGTTTTGACAACCTGAGATATCAAGTTTCTGCAAAAGAGAATTTGTTAAATAACTAGATCAGGAAAACAAGTACGCTCTGAAGAGAAGGAAAATAAACAAGATATTGATTTGCGAAATTAAATAGCTTTGACTAACTGCAAATGACACATTGAACATTCAATGTCTTCTATCTATGTTCACATTCAACCTATTACTAAAAGGAAGAAAATTAACTAAGAAAAAACTGTACGCCGTTCAGTTTATGCTGAAGTTATCTTCGCCATTAAATACATAAACAATGAAAAAGTAAGTTAGTCATCTCCTTTATACCTTCAATGACTTGCACCCTTGTTTTAAGAGATCAACATCGAGGCTGTCATCGTCAATGCCAAAGCATCCTTCAAGCACCAAATCTTCCAGAAGTTGCAATTTGAAGATTGACGGAAGACATTTCTCCGTGATCTACACAACACAAGAAACCAATAATACTAGTTATACTAACCAGATCATTTCAAATGCACAACTCATTCAAGAAACAGCACATTCAGAACCACTAAATCAACAGAACTTCAAAACAGCAGTAGAAACGCTGTAACCAAAGATGACATTAAACCATCACTGCTTAACAAAAGAGCCAAGGAATTTAGACACATGAATACCACTTCGAAAAGGAAAAATTAACTGAACCACCAAAAATCATATTTTCTTATCATTTACTCGACTTTACACTTTCGGCTCACACGATCTGGTGCAACACCTTTTGTTACCTTCAGCATTAAAACCATCTCCCCTCTCAACAACAACCAAATTCTTCCTCGTCGAAACATATAGAACAATTTATATCTATAAAACTCTAAAACAACCAATTAATGAAAATAAAATGAAAACAGACATCATTCACAACAACAATAAAATTTTTAATAATAATTACTGAAAAAGTTAAATCTAGGATAAAATCATTAATAAATGAGAAAATTAAATTCATTTCTTAATTTTGGAAATATACATAAATAAATATAAGAATACATAACATTTACCGTAATACTAACCCCGGAAAATCATCAATAACATAGGTGTCTCAGAGCGCTTAAATGAAAATACATAAATCTATTCCTTTCTTTTTTCCAAAATCTGCCTCATAAAGCTAATGAAAAAAAAAGTCATTAACTATAATTATAACTAGGTTTAAGTACACATCTATTTTGTTATATCTACACAATCTATCTGGAATGTGAAAAGTAGTTTTTAGGCACAATGTATTGGGACTAAAACATAAAGATTGTGCAGATATCAGAATCAATTGAGCATCTAAACCTTGTCCTTAGCTAAAATTAAAATTAATTACCAAATATTACCCAATCCAATCGATTAAACCAGACACAGAAAACATCGCTAACTAACCCCCATAATCCATAGCCAGATTCAATGAATGAATACCACAGAGAAAGAGAGAGAAATTTACAGGTAAGTATGAGAGATCCAATGATGTGAGCTCCTTGCACTTAATCGCAACCAAATCCACACCCAAATCCCCAATCCCCACACACCACTTCAAGCAAATCAACCTCAATTTCCTACACCCCACCGCAATACACCCAATCCCCATATCTGTCACCAGTTTGCACCTAGCCAGCCACAACTTCCGCAAGTTCTTCGCACGCGCCACCGCCGCGACCCCAGCATCCCTCAACTCCGTCGCGTTCGACAGGTCCAGCTCCACCAAATTCCCGCACCGCGCGCCCACGTTCAACAACCCGCTCCCCGTGAACCACCGCGACCGCGACAGGTCCAGCCGCCGCAGCGTCTCCCCGTACGCGCCAGCCACGAGCGCGAGCACCCCGTCGCCCACGCGCGGGCAGAGCGAGAGATCCAGGTCCGTGACGCTCGGGTAGCGGGCAGCGAGTGCCGGAAGGTGCTCCGTCCGCAGCGGCCGCAGCGCGCGGCGGTGCCTGGCCTCCGCAGCGTAGAACGCCTTGCACGTCAACGCAAAGGACTTCTTGTCCAACGGCGCCGTTTCGAGGAAGTCGAGAATGAGAAAAATGAGCTCCTCCGTCAGCACCTGGAACGGGTTGTTGTCGTTTTGCGAGTCCCAGCGCTTTTGCCTCTTCATCGTCGTTGCGGTGCGTTTCGTCCTCTTTCGTAACGTCTCGTTTTGGACGTTAATGGTGAGTGAGAAGAAGAGAAGAAGAGATGAAGAAAAAGGGTTTTCCTTTTGCTTTGTAAAGTTTGGTTTGGAGAATAACTGTTAATGCGAGATTTTATTGAACGAGTAAGGAAGACGAGGAAAGTCCACTAGGACCAAAATGCCACTGCTGTTCTCTTTTCATTGCTTGCATCCTTTTCTGAAAAGACATAAATACCCCTCATTCTCTTCATAATTACACAAGTTAGGTCAGTGGCAGAGCAGGAACATTCATACAACTGAAATACAACAATATTTTATATACATATTAAAATATTAAATTTTCTAAAAAGTAATTAAAATCGTATAACTTATTAATGAAAATATATAAAACACTTTAAATTATTATATTTTTAGTTACGAAATGAAGAATTAATTAATCAAACATTCGCATTTGGCATAACAGTGATTAGACAAAAAAGTGGGGGTATTTTGGTCATAGCAGAGGGACAGAGGGGCGCGTACGGAGAAGGACAGGTAAGGACGGAATTAATAAGGGAAAAGAATGAGGGCCTTATGGTAATTTAGCAGTCTTTTTCTCCATCTAATGCAGATGACATATGGTGGAGGACTATATGAGGAAGGACAGATTCAAGTGCGGCCAGTACGAAAGAAGCCATTTCACAAAAGCCACAGGCACTTTTTCATTTTTTTTTCTTTTATTATTTTCCAAAACAAAATTTAAAAGTTGATAATTAATTTTGAAAGAGTAAAAAATTGAAAAGGCAATGGGAAGAGAGAGGAAAATTGCCGTACTTATAGATGACCTTGCATAGTACCTGCCTGACTCAGATAAGAACGGTTAGAGAGAGAAAAAAAAAAGTTAGGTTTTGAAATGATTGAGAGAGAGAAAGAGTGCGTCAAAGTTTTACAACATGGATCGATTGGAATTTTGAATATTGAGGCAAAAATTTAGGTCACGGAGGAGAAGGTTGTGGCTCGTACACGGTTCCTACATGTCATTGAAAACCACTTTATATTATTTTAACCATTTTTATTTATTAACTGTTGCATTAAATATTTATTTTCCAGAACCGTACATTAGTAGTAGAGTTAGGTCGTTTCCAAAGTCTTCTTCCTTCCAAAAAATAAACTATATCATCATCACATCACACTTTGGATGTTTGGGTGGAGTTTAATCACGAATCACCACTAAACTTATTTTTATCAATATCTATTTATTTTATTTTTATAAATAATTTTTTATTTTTAATATATTTTGAAATTGACTTGATAATAAAATTGTAAGAAAAGAAATTATAAATTCAAATTTTCGTACAAAATAAATCCAGCCACAAAACATTTGTTTGAAAGATTCTAATTAGGCTAAACAAGAAGCCAAGCAAGTCATCACTCGATATCATCTTCTGGAAGAGTTTCTCACTAAATATCGTTTTAGCAAGTTGTAATAATATATTTTTTGCTATTTATTAAAGTTTGTGCCGCAAAATATATTATTAAAATCTTCTTATATTTCTCTGTTGACAAGAATTTCAGATTTTAAAATAAATAATATTTTAAATATAATATTATTTGCACATATTTGAGTTTGGAATATTTTAATTTAATTTAATTATATTAGTACCTTTCAAAGACTACCAATAACACTTTTATTTATTTTAAATAATATATATATATATATATATATATATAATAAAAGTAGCTTGTTTAAATGTACAGGTGAAAGAGTAAATTTTAAAAAATGAAAGGGAATAATTTTGAGGAGTATATTGTAAAGTAATTGAGGAATAAAACTAGTATATAAAAAGTTGAAAATCATCAAATTTCATTTCTGAATTAATTACCATGTAAATATCCATTTAGGTTTTAAGGAAGGTATGAATATAGTAATGCAATGATTAAGTGAATGAGGGATAAGAAAAGACCTATTTGAAGAAATGAAAGTGATGGAAGGTGAGGAATTTCTAAATTTTGACTCTGAAATACATGGTTTTTTAACTTCTAATAATAACATAATTATCTATATTTTCTTCTCTTTCTAGTTACATTCAAAATCTATTTGAATAAACTACTATTGAGAAATTGAGAGTGAATGAAACAATGGTCTGTGGTCAACAATGTGTACCTAGTGAGTAGTACTACGGATACATGCTACCCTACCATATTTCTTTTCATCCAATTTTGTCAAACACTTAATAAATCTTTCCTTTTGCCTTACTTCATTTTGATGTATATAATAAGAGCTGCTTTGGTCCACTGTTTCCCATTTCAACCCAAGTATTATTTTTTTAATATATGTTGTCTTATTTATAATATTTTGATGATATTTTATCTCTATTTCATTCATTTGTATAGTTTGAAATATTGTAGTAAGATGACATTTGGGGTAATATTATGTGTACTACTGGCAGTATTTATCTATCAAAATCAACCCAAACTAAGAATTTAACTCAACTGTTAAAACCTTCCTTGATTTGATGTTCAGAAATTATTTTTCTCGTAATAAAAAAAAAAGTTAAGTCATGTTCAACTAATTAGTCAAATGAATTATAATGCAAATATAACTATATTTATGCCGTGGTAATTACAAATATAATCCTTTTTAAGTTAGTTGACCATTTTCAAACTATTAGTTTATTATTCAATTTAGTTTAACCACCTTTTAATACTAACCATATTATGATGAGACCATAATGTTTAGATTATAAGAGTTTTAATGTTTACCTTTTGAAAATTATTCTTTAACTACCAATTTTTGACTTCCCACTTAACTCTCTCGTTATTAAAAAAATCATATTTTCTACAGATTTTGTTTTAATTTTTTTTAAGAAATACTTATAAATTTTGTTATAAAAAAATGCAGGAAATTGTTGTCATTTTTTTTGCAAAATATTTTGTGTAAAATACTTTTCACAACAAATTTTGTATGAAATACTTACAAATTTTATAATTTTGTAGAAAATAATTACTCACGAAAGAATTACCTACCAATAAAGATTTTTAGAAAAATATAAGAAAAAAATCTTTTTTCATAAAATTTTTTTAACAAATTTACAAGAAAAATCTCATATAATATGAAAATTTTTAGTCATGCCTACGGTGGAATTTATTTTTGAATTTGTTTTTTACTTGCAGAAGTCATTGACAGAAAAGGATGTCAAAAATAAATATGGAGCCTCCTAATTTGGATTTTGATTTGTTTGCTTGATTAGAGAATGTTGCAAGACTCAATGAAGATAATAAGTAAAAGATAAAGAGTGAAAAACTATATATATTAAAAGAAGTAAAAATTGAGGAATTTTTTTTAATTTTATATAATTTTTAAATTATATAATAGCATGATAATATACTATCTAACCTTTTAATATGGATAGTATTCTATTCGACTTAATAGAATTATCTAGTATAAATAATGGAAATTATTCTTATTTTGATTAAAATTATTTCATAAGATAAAATATATGATTTGATCGTTTAATCTTAAAATAATATTATTAAATCAATTATAATATTTAGTTATTGTTTGTTTTTAAGTTATATATCTCTATCGTGATTTTATTTTTAAATTTTTTTTCATAAGTTTAAAGAAAAAGATGAATCTAAATAATTTTTAATCTCAATTTCTTTTAAACAGATAAGACTTTTTAATATACACATTTTAAATTATATTTTATACCTTTGAACTAAAGTCATATTCTCATTCAAAAAGACAAGTGACAAATAAAAATAAAATAAAAGATAAGCATGAGTGAAATTAAATATATAATTTCATCATTTTGACATAGTGAGGAAATATGTAGAAAATGATGAAGGATGATTTTTATATTGTTATATATTGGGGAATTTAGACTAATTTAAATAGGTACTTTCTATTACATTTAAAATGATATCATCATTCTCTTAGTGAAGCCTACATATTATCTGGGTGAGAATAAATAAAGGAAAAATAATAAATATAGAAAAAAAATAAAAAATAGAATTGTTTGGGTACACGGATAGTACCTACCCGCAACAACAACAAAAATCCATCTTCGTCTTGTCTTACTACTCGCATGATTACTCATTTAAAAAATACTTGCTGATATTTTATTGTGGGTACCCGTGGATACCCGTGAATATTTAAAAAATGGGTTAAATATGTTTTTGGTCCCTCAAGTTTCAGTGAATTTTGGAATTAGTCTCTCTTCGAAACTTGATACCAATTTAGTCCTTCATCTTTAGAAATGTGTGGATTTAGTCATTTTTACCAAATTTTGTTAAGTTTATTTCACATTTTAAATGCATTTTATGATAATATTTAAGTTAATATTGAAGCAAAAATGTGTCAAACGGTGTAAACAATTCAAATATTATCATGAAATGCGCTTGAAACGTCAGATAAACTTAATAAAATCTGGTAATAAAGACTAAATTCACACATTTCTAAAGATAAAAGACTAAATTTGTATCAAGTTTCGAAGATGGACTAATTCCAAAATTCACTTAAACTTGAGGGACCAAAAACATATTTAACCCTTAAAAAATATATAAATTTTTAAAATAAACTTTAAATAAAATTACAAATAAAATATCAAATAAAATTTTAATTTTAATTAAATTTAATATAATAAAATATAAATTAAATTTTAATTTTAATTAAATTTAACTTAATAAAATATAAATTAATGTTAATTTTAATTTTAATTTTTTGCGGGTAACGGATACTCGCAAGTACAGATAGTATGACACCCACATCCAATCCATTTATAAACGGGTATTAAAATGTTTGTTACCTACCACACGAGGCTAATAAATACTTGCGGATACCAACTATCCGCCGCGAATTTTAATCGCAGATACCCATGGACACAAGTATTTTTATCATCCTATCCACAACTGCCACATTACAAACATGTTAATTGTGAAAATATTTAAGGCTTACCAACATAGTATTAAGTGTTGATCTGCGCTAAAATTTTGCACACCCTTACAATTAGTGCTCTATGGTAAGGGTTTCAATATGTAGCCCACTTGTAGTCAATAAGACCACTTCAATAAGGTATAATGCAAGATATTTAACATGATCAAATTTCGTGTGAGATAATTGGTTCACAACTATCACATTACACACATGTTATATGTGAAAATATTAAATACTTACCAATGTAGTATTAAATGTTGACCTGTATTGAAGATTTTACAGACCCTCGCAATTAGTACAATGTGATAAGAGTTTCGATGTGTAATCAATTATTTTAACTGTGGGAATAATAATTCTGTAACATTTGTTTAATATTACAAGTAGAGGTAATATACTTGGATGCAATTTTGATCATGAATAAAAAATAATGTAATTATTTAAATAAAATATAATATAAATTACGCATGAGTCATAATATTACTTATTATTAAAATTTATTATTTTAATACATTCAAAAATATCATATTATTCAAGAGATAAAAATAAAAGTCATTTTTAATATAATAAAATACATTTTCATCAAATTTCAAAATAATTATATATTTTTTCTATTGTGACACTAATAATATATAATTATCGGGTCATCTATATTACTTTATCGGTAAATTAGCTAACTAAATTCTTTCAAAATAAGATATTCACCACCAGACACACGTTACTAAAGTTCTACATGTCAATTATTATTTTTAACTGAGAATAATTCGTACAATTACATTAATATCTAGAAGAAGAAAAAAAATACCGAATCGGGCAGATCTTTAACTCGAGCAGAAAAAAAAACCTAAAAGAATTGAAAAAAGTTCATTCAAAAACAAGAAAATTACATTGTGATTCGGCTTTGATTTTGATGAAAGCAATACATCAATGAGAAGATAATTTACTAAATTAAGTATATTCTTCTTCTTTTTTAGTTCGAAGAAATCCATTAGAAAAAGATAAAGATTAAAATTGACACATTGATTCTTTTTTGCTTATATAATTTTTGATGAACTATATGCATCAAAAGTTGCATGTAGGTCTTAGCGGTTCTAGAACCATCTATGATTGGGGAACCCGCAGATCCTTTTGCAACTCCTTTGAAAATACTACCTGAATGGTATTTTTTTTTCGTATTTCAAATACTTCGTACAGTTCCCAATAAGTTATTGGTTGTTCTTTTAATCATTTCAGTACCTACGAGATTATTAACAGTACCCTTTTTAGAGAATGTTAATAAATTCCAAAATTCATTTCGCCGTCGAGTAGCAATTACCATCTTTCTGATTGGTACTCTAGTTGCCTTTTGGTTAGGTATTGGAGCAACATTACCTATATGTTAAAAAAATGTTCATTTACTTCTCTCAAATTTTACACTTGCATTATTAAAAATTTTAATATTACATGAGATTTTTCTTACAAATTTATTAAAAAAATTTGGAAAAAAAATATTTTTTTTGCAAAATTAAAAAATTCGTAAGTATTTCTAACAAAATTTATTATAAATTTTTTTTATACAAAATATTTTGCAAAAAAAAGAATTGACAACAATTTCCTGCAAATTTTTTCATAACAAAATTTATAAGTATTTCCTACGAAAAAAGTTTAAAACAAAATTGACAGGATATATGAGTTTTTTTAATAGTGTTGTATATAATAACAAGTATACTTCTATACTTTTCTAATTGATTTATCTTAAATTATTTTATATTTTAAAATTACATATTATTTTGTTAATATAAAATAAATGTTAAATAAAAAGTGGAGTGTTTATGTATCATCACAAAAATGTTATTGATCCGCAGTAATTTTGACATTTGAATATCTGAAATTATAGTTATATTATAAACAATAGAGACTTATACATATCACAATCATTGAGATAAAATATTCATTCCTTTCCTTATGTAGAAGACAATTTACAATGCTAATTGCTAAGCAATTGGTAAGTGATTGAAAGGTATCACCATCATTGAAAACAATTATCTTGTTTTTATGTTCATTAATTCATTTCCTTAATTAGAAAAGGAAAGTTGCTAAGCTACTAGATAAGTATACGTGAAGGGAAAATTGAAGTTCAAGTCACACACGTTCTAGAAAGAATGAGACATTTTTGTTTTCAAGGGAAGTCATAGTCATGGTTTAATTTACATAAGTGCATCAAATAATCACAATTATCTGAGAGTTCTAGAAGACTATTTTGCACCACGCCCTTATTCTTCTTATATTAGCATAGCACTATCATTTTAATTTATTATACCATTATTTATTTTAACGATATCATGCATGTTATGTGAGATTTCTAGCACTATTTGGCTATGCGATTGTTTTTTTTTTTTTCTAGTGTCATTATTTATATTTAAATATATTTGTAGAGTCGGTAGAATTATGGAATTTTTATTTTGGTTTATGCAAACTTTATTGTTTATTTTCCATGTAACGATGGTTAATTGTTTATACCGAGTAAAAGTTACATAATCAGTTTAAGGAACACGTACTACAATTTTAGTGATATTTATAATCTTTCTAAAAATTTTAAAATAGATATTATTCATCTAAAAATATTTAAAAATTATAAAATATAATTGCATTTATGAATTAACAAATTATTTTTTCCAAACCAAAGTAGTTATTTTAGATTGCTCCTAAAACTTATAACGTTTAACTAATTATTTATAAATTTGAAGTATTTTTAAATTGTAACATCTATAATATTTCAATATTATACTTTTACGACTAGTTTAGATTTTTTTTTATAAAAAAAAAAGTTTAAATAACAACCAATTTTAGAGACAAAATATAATTAGACATTATAGTAACTAATTTAAATACTAATTTACAAACTAAAGATTATTGGTATCTAAAATATTTTTTATTATGAATAAAAAATTATAATTGATTTGTGAAGTGATCACTAAATTTGTCTTTAACCATACCTAATAAGATTTTGGCTACAAAAGAAATTAATGTCTAAATTGGTTACTAAAGAATCAATATCTAAATTAAATTGGTCACTAATTAATTAGAGATCAATTTATTAAAGATTAATCTAGAAAAAAAAACCTTGGTAGTTAATGTTATAGATTAATTTAATGACTAATTCACACCCCAATTATATTTTTTTATTCATAATAGAGACTATTTTAGATACTAGATACTAATAATTTTTAGTTTATAAATTGGTATTGGTCACTATAGTGACTAATTATTTTTTGTTTTTAGATTTGGTTACACTATTTAGGCATTTTCTTGTAGCATATATTTTATATTTTCTTTAATTTTAAAGGAGTTTTTTATCTATGAATTTTTTTTAGATTGGAATTCGAATCGGTAAAGGGGAGATTTATTTTGGATCAATCATAGTTTAGTTTCAACAAGTAGAGACGACTAGGGATGACAAATAAACCTGTCCCGTGGGTATTGCTCGAAATCGTCCCCATTTTGACGAGGAATTCCCACATTGATTGGGTATGGGTATGGAAAATTCCCGACTTTTTCAATTGGGTATGAGGATGTACATATCCGTCCCGTCTCCATCCCCATACCCGCCATAATACCTGTCTCCGTCATATCCCCGTCTCCGTTTAAATTATTAAAATATTCACAGTTAATTAAGTAACTTTATATATATATATATATATATATATATATATATATATATATATATATATATATATATATATATATATATATATTACTACACACTTTTTATTTTTTATTCTTCTAATTGTTTGATTTGTCATAAGATTCATTGCATATCCAATATATTTGTCATGTTATCATAAATTTTATGCAATTATGTAATTATGTTCAAATGATGTATGTCAATCAAATATCTTTTATGCCTCACATTTGAATATTACTATTCTTTTTCATTGTATATTTTCCTTTAACATGAGAATGTTTAACATTGTCAATTTAAGTGTTTAATAGCATAAACTTTTCATTTACTAGGTAATATAAAAATATTATCTTTTTTACTCTATTATTATTAATTTTTGTTTCATTCGAAGAACTTTTTTGTTTCGCTAAAATAATTTTCGTTATTTCTCAACTATTGACTACGTTAATATTTGAAAAGTTTCTTAAATCTCTAAGGTATTTTTCATCTTATCATACCATTAATTATATATTTGTTTTCCTTTGTGTGATTCCATTCAATAGTCTCTCAAATTATTTCTAACACACATTTGATAATTTTTTAATATTTCTATTTGTTGTCTATTTTTATCATGTAGAATATTATTTTTGATATATTTTATATAATTACTTTTTATTTTCTAACTCATTATCAATCATATTGTAACTTTGTCACTATAATTGTATAAATAAATTTTATTTACTATAATATAAAAATTTAATATAGTTGCCATGAGGTTTTTTTTTCACCATCCAACATATATTGAAATTCAAAAGATATGAGATCTATGTTAAAATTTTATTTTCTTTGTGTGATTTTGATCAAGTGATCTATTACAACTTTATTAGTGTATAAAAAAGAAATTCATTAGAATTTAAAAAAATTGAAGTAAACAGACATTTAAAATATATTTTAATTTGAATATTTGATTTCCTTTTATATTTTTTAAAAATATTTTAAAATTTTATCAACTAGGCTCCATTAATGTTTGTAAATTTAATAAATGTTTTAGTTCTCATGAAATTTTATTTAGTATTCTAATTTGAAATGTATACAATTATAATATCTTTCTAAATATTTGATATCGAAGAAACAATCTTTCACTTACTATTGAATATTTGATAATATTATGTTTTCTTTACTGTAATTTTTTATTATTTTATAAAACATAATTAATTAATATTAAAGCAGTAAGAAAATGGGCATGAGTATGTCTAAGAGAATATACTCGTTATCCGATGGGGATGAGGATGAGATAAAAGTTTGATACCCGTTGGATTTGGGTATGAGGATGGAGATGAATTTTTGTAAGGGGATGGGTATGAGATAGTGAAACCTATCCCCGTCCCGCCCCATTGCCATCCCTAGAGATGACTCTACGAGTTTAAATTTCTTTTCTTCATCTTCTCTTGAGTGGATGGTTAAAAATTAATGTTACTAGTGTAGAGTGGAGTTTTTTAAGACTTTTTCAAATTATTTGGATTGTTGGAAGCAATTTCTAGAAGATGAACAGATAAAGACACACTTCAATGTAGGTTAGGAGAATTATATTACATTTATATATTATGTTTGTTATTATGAGTTGTTGGTTAGGATGATATAAATAGAATATGTGGAAGTAGAATGTACACGTTGAATGAAATAAGTAAGTGTGGTGTTATTGTGATCTTTGGGTGCTCATTATGCATTGATAATGATTTAGGAGGCATATGACCCTTAGTTGATGTTGAAAAACATTATGCACTTTAAGTTTGGGTTGCTCTGAAATATCACTCGAGCGACGTATGAATGTGTAGACCATGTTCAAGCAAAATGTAATCATTACATTGATCACCTTACATCACTTAGGAAATGTGTTGGTTTCTTAAGCAATGTGTTGTAGAGCTCAAGTGATGTCTTGTAGCTCGAGTCCTCTTCACACTTTTCCACCACAGGAATTGCACATGATTCTTATTCCACGACCATTCACAACGTGGCAAATGGACACACTCAAACAATTGCACACGATTGTTATTCCATGACCATTCACTCGTTATAGGCCAGGTAAAATTGATAGTAGTAGCAATCGATTATTTAAATGGATAGAAGTTGAGCCTTTGGTGAGTCTCACCAACAAGTGCAAAGGTTCTTTGAAAAGAATGTAATATGGAGGCATGTCTCGTCCCATTGTGTTGTTAGCGATAACAGTTGACAATTAATTGACAAAGGCTTCAAATAGTTCTTGGCTCAACTTAGAATAAAACACTAACTCTCTTTTGTTGAACATTTATAGACCAATGATTAGGTTGAAGTAACCAACAAAGTCATATTAAATGAGTTGATAAAGAAACTCGGTCAAGCTAAGGGTCTCTAGACTAATAAAATCCAACTTATACTATGGGGATACCATTGCACTCCCCAATCATCAATAAAGGAAGCACCATTTTGACTAACCTATGAATCAGATGCAATGTTTCATGTAAAACTCGAAAAAGGCTCTTGAAAAATACAAAAGTTTTGCAAAGCTCACAATGATGACAACTTACGAGCCAATCTTGACCTTATACATGAGGTGCAAGAAGAAACTCAAAGTAGAAAATAAGTTTCATATAGTAGAGCAACATAACATTATAATACTCATGTTAAGAACATGTCTTTTGCAAAGGAAACCTAGTTTCGCACAAACTCGAAATGACGACTACTTATCGTGTTAAATCAAAGTTACTTAATGTATTACACATGCTCAAATCTAAGTTATTGGATGAGTAGTTATCACGTTAAACACAAGGTTATTTAGCGTATTACAAAGATTGGATCCAAGTTATCTAATGACCACTTACCACATTTAATCAAAAAGCTATTTAGCGTACTATAATAAAGCTTGATTTCAGTTATTTGGCATATTAACATAACTCAGATTTGAGTCATCCAATAAGCACTTAAATGTTAGCATTTAAACTATTAGCACAAGTGAAGATCATGATAACTTAGACCAAAATCACTTAAACATTAAATGAAGTACATAAAAAAAAGTTCAAGTTAATCATCAACAAACTTGTTGTTTACCACATCTTTATCAAGATAATTTTTTTTTTTACATCTGTGGAAGGAGCAAAGAAAACGGCTTGGTGCATAGTCTTCTCTAAGCCTTCAACATATCCTTGCAAACTGAATGAAGCTAGGTTGATCTTCTCAGGCTTCAGGTCAATCTCACTGATGTTAAGGTTATATACCTCATCAGTTCCTTGCTCTGAGCTTTTACCTCTTTCAAATTTCCTTTTATATCATTGTCCACCTTCAAACTAGAGCCACCTCATCTTTAAGTTCTTGCTTTTGCCTTAACCTCAGACAATTTCTAAATGCTTTGCTACCTAGTACTGTTATACTTAGCCTTCTTTTTGTCCCAATTTAACCTTTCTTCTCCAAATACGAGTTCTTCTTCTTTATGTCATAAACTTTGGCCATCATTTTATCATTTTTGGAAACAACAACTTTCTAGTGGTGTATGATGGTCATACTCTTTGCCATCATGATCTTAGTGGAATCTAAGCAACCAGCAGCGCCAATTGTGCTCATAAGTTGAACCAGAAAAGCCAATACCTTCAGTTTTGACTTGGTTAATATTACATGTTTAACAAGTGTACCAAATCGTACAAGTAATATAGTGGACAAATCCAGATATCATATCCCATAGGGGCTAATGTCATTTAAATTAATTGATTTGTTACTTATAAAGGGTGAGAATACCAAAACATTTGTGATTTAAAGGAAAAATAAATGTAAAATTAAGATGTAAAATATAAATAGAAATTGCCACAATGGAAAATTAGCTTGATTGAGAAAAATATAAGATAAAAACTTCACTGAGATTGGGTTTCACGATTTCATTCAAAGTAAAGACATCACACAACATATTCCTATTTTCGTCTCTCACACTCACATCGTTTGCAACAAGCCTCAATTTCGTCGCAGACAAGCCTAAACTAAAATAATAAAAACTCTATGTCTAACAATTTTTACTATTATGTTTGCATTAATGACCAATATGCTGATGCTTAAGAATGACTACTAACCACAACTATGTCTAGAATGTGAAATCAATAATTGTTTTATTCTACTCAGGTTTCCCAAACTATCTTTCGAATCAGTTGGTACTCCTACATATGCACTATATCTAGAACATGCAATTAAAGATCATAATTCGGGTTTCCAAACTATCTTTTGGATCAGTATGAACTCTTGTATGTGCAAAATTCATAGACTATGTAGTTAAAACAAGAAAAAAACATAAGAGATTATGGAAAATGATTACATTGAATGAAAAATTCATAGATAATTAAGAATACATTACACTGGACCCCCGTGAATGAGGGAGTTAGCCACTCCTAGACATACTGAACATAAGACTGATGTTTAAATTGAATGCCTCTAGCCTTCAAAATACCCTTCTACCTTCAAGTGTAGAGATATCAAGTTTCTTCCTCTCTAAAGTTTATTTTTAGCCTATCATAGACCCTCAATTTATAGACTTTCATAATTAGACTGAGCCTAAAATTTGGATTTGATTTTGTACTTGAATAATTGTAATAGATAATCCTTAATATATATCTTTTAATCTTCGAAGATTTCATATCTTTGATATATTCTTTAAATCTTATGATTTGTAATTGAAGTAACTAACTCTGTGGATCACTGATATTGTTGATAATCTGTGATTAGTTAATATTCCACTTATTCTATTGATAATCTTCCCAAATATCTATGATTTCCACTTATTTGCAAAATATATCCCCATCATTTTTATTTTCCCCTTTTATTGAATAAAACATGAAATATCAAAGAAAATAAAAAAAATAACAATTTAAAGTAAAAATAAATAAAATAAAAACATGATAGTGCTAATTATCAGTTAACTAGCATACCTATGTGCTATAGGAATTTCTTGTTGGATGCTGAGGTAGAGACATAATCAACTCTAGATAATAAGCCCTTTTGTCCTCACATGATTAGCCAAGAAATAAATGAAGATATACAAGTTTAATGAGTGACTGAGGTATAATCAATGTGGAAGACCGAAGATGTTCTGTTTAGGACGGTCGGTGGCTGAGTTGTAATCAAATTAGAAGCAACCCTAGCAACTTGTCTTGCTTGACTAGCGAGAACTTAAACAAATAAGTTGATTGGTGCAGTAGTAACCTTGGCAATTTTCAAAGTAGCAGCAATAGTCGATGATGCATCACCACTTTTTTTACAGCCTCACCCTGCTTATTCTTATAGGGACTTTAAAAATCAGATGCTAGTAGATCCTTTTTAAAAGGTAGAGCTCTAACCTTAGCACGAAGAGCTTTGTAGTCAAAGTCCTTAACCATGATGTTTGCATATAAAAGTAAGGTTAACATAATTAATGAACATCAAATATTTTTATAAAAGATTTCAAGAGGCATTACGCACAATTAGGTTGGTTGGATCCTCGACACGAGGAATGCTAAGAAGACCTTTACTACTTATTGGAGATAAATGCTTGATCACATCTATATCTATTTTATCGTTGACAAAAAAGAGGTACTCAATTTAAAATTTTCAAGCCTTTACTAGTACAAGGGGAATTGAAGAGTATGATAGGCATAAAAAAATAAGAGTTAACTTTGAGAGTCTTGTGGCGATCACTTTAATTTGAAAATTTTTCTCTTAAAATATTTAAAAGATGAGGTATAATTGGTAAATAGAGGTCACACTAAGCACCAATCAAGGACACCCAGTCGACCTCAGGGCCATGTTTCAGTTGATAGAAATACATAAATTTGTTCATGTGGCCACTAATTGAAGATGTTTAAAATAATTTTGAATGTCTTTAAAAGGGCCCAAATATTTAGATGAAGTTAGTTCGATACCATGTTTATAGTCATTAGCATCTTACATTTAAAAGACAACAAAGAAAACAAAATATCAAGTTCTTTAAGGAAAAACTTGTACACATAGGTTTTGCCATTTGGTAAAGGTTTCATATATACCCTAATAGAGATTATGTGAGGCTCAACTAGGATTAGCTCAACTCCTCTATCAAAACAAACATTAAAGGAAGAAATATTCTTTTCAACAACCTCCTCCGAGATAAGCTTGGAGGTGTAGGCGCCTACTTCCCTAAGTACACGTAAGTACTTGGGATCGCTAATTGGGGGAAATTTATCCTTCCTCCTCTGTTTTTGAGCCATCTCAGAGGAAGTATTTTTGTTTACTTGTAGAGGGCATAATTTTTCTAGCCACCAGCATGACAGAAACAATTGTAGCAACAATGATAAATGGTGGTGAAGAAACTTCCTTAAAGGAATCTTCCACAATACTGAGTCAATATGACTCAGAGATGGTTCATCACCAATGGCGATAACCTCCTAGCTAACCAAGGTGATACTACCATTGGAAGAAATAGAAATAAAAGAGGAAGGCATTGGGATATACCTAACTGTAGAATATAAAAGCAATAGTGACAAACCAAAAAAATAGGAGAAAGTTGGGAACCATTCAACATCAAAACTGTAGAAGCAAAAGGAATGATTACAAATGAAAGAGTTTTATAAAAGTTTGAATGGAAGATAATATAGAAGACTTTAAAATATGAAATGTTAAAATGATGGGGCAACCTTGGAGTGCAAATCAAAAGCAATGAAACGTCATATCTTAGGTTGCGTGTGGTGTTCGAAACATCAAGTTCCTAGGACTATCTGTCACAAAAGGGGTGAATGACAACTTTCAAAAAATGTTAATCATTGTAAGAAAAAATTCCTCATTAATGTCCATGGGGATTGACACCGTAGACAAACATGTCATAATGAATTTAATGATCGAGTATTAACTCGGTATGACTAGAGGTCGCAAAGTCTTGACCTAGGGGTGGCAATGCGGGCCGGCCCGGCCCATTTAGGCCTGACCCGCATAAGGTCCGCACAATGCGGGCTGGCCCGCCCCGTCCCACATACTTTATGCGGGCTGAAAACACTGGCCCGTCCCGCATACTCCTTGGCCCGCGGGTCCGCGGGGCGGCCCACTTTTTTTTTTAATTTTTTTTTAAATTTTTATGATAAAATTTTCAATATTTAAAAATTAGGAAACTTTAAGAAGTTCACAAAATTAAGTAAAGACTTTGGGGAATTAGATGATAAATTGATAATTCAATATTTTCATCATATTCATACTATGACATACACAATGTATTCTTTAAATTTTAGCACATTAAAAATTACAAATTACATAATACTTGTCTTTTCCAGTTATACAAGAATTTGAAACGTTAATGCAAGAGTCCATAAAAGAAGTAATTAATATACACAAGTGTAAGTTTTTTTTTTAATTTTATGCGGGCTTGCTGGCCGTCCCGCGCGGGCCACGGGCCACGGGCCTATGCGGGCCTGCGGGCTCACTATCCTGGCTCGTCCGACGTTTTTTCTGCGGGCCGAGCCCGCAGGCCAGGCCCTAATTGCCATCCCTATCTTGACCTCGTTTCTTTTAAAATTCGATCGTCAAGTTTTGACCATGTTATTGTGAAAATACAACTTTAAATTAATTACCTATAAATTGGAGAATGATAAAATTCGTTAATCCATCAACACAATCTAACTACAACTTATTTCTGACTTCCAAACTTAAGAGGCATGTAACCTACTTGACCTAAGATTCTTAGATCCTGATATAGAAAAAAAAGACTCCAATACATTTGGAGCTAACTATATTACTAAAGATATTTATGTTATCAAACAACTCAGATATTTTGATATGATAACCGATTATCCTAAAAAAAATTTAAGTAACATAATTAGCTTAAAGTGACTAAATTTGTTATATTTATTTTATCCATGGTCTAAAAGATTTATAAATACATAATACAATAAGAGAGAGAGTACTCTTTGAATTTTTCTTTCATCACTCACCATACTCTCGTATACAATACTTTGTAAATTGTTTATTAACTAAGGAGTCATAAAATCTTTTACAAAATAAATCTCTCGTCTCATAAAAATTCAGTGAATAATCTTTAGCGGAACCGACTCATCTTCCCAAGATTACCATTCTTTTCATCTTGAAAGGATGACATTTATATCTTATAAACATAAGAATACACTCCATCTTTAGTTTCTAAATTTTCTTTCTCTTTTGAGTCTTCCAAACCTCTATTTTCATCTTTATCTTTTTTTCTTTCTTCCTTCTACCCGATCAACTCTAAGTTTTTTAATAGTTTGTTTGACTATGTAGAAGATAAGTTGGAAAAGAAAATAGAAAAAAAAGCTTTAAAAAGAAGTGACAATTTTAATTGAAATGAAAAAAAAAAGAACAGTTTTACTTTTCCACTTATTTCTCTCATGTTACTCATCCTTTCCTATGATGAATGAATATGATACGTGTATCGGGTATGACACGTATCCGATACACAAATACGTTTATTTTGAAAATAATAGGATATGATACGTGATATATGAATATTAAAAAGTGTACTTTAAAAATATAATAAATATATAATTGTTATTGTTTGAATCTGAATTAAAATCATATGTATTAAAGTCTTCAACATAAAAAATAATTATTGTCATCATAAAAGTAACATTACAAGATAACTCTTTAATAATGATCGATTCTAGTAACGGAATATATGTTAAAGACCAATTTCATTATTAGAGACCAATTTAGAAACCAATTATTTTAATAGCCAAAACATTGGTAGGTAATCGTAATAAGTAACCAATTTAAAAACCAATTTATAATAAAAATTATTTCAGTTATAAATTTAATGACAAATTATATTTTTTTGTACTATTTTAGTTGTGAATAATGTTTAGTTTATAAATTAGTAATGTTTAATTGACTAAATATTTTTTATCACTAAAATTGTTCATTTTTCAAAAATTTTCTTATAATTTACTATTATTTTATAAATTAAATATTTTATGAATAAATATTAATAAAATATTTAAAAATATGATACGTCAAATACGAATACATAATCCAAATTATAGTTTGATGTACCATAGATCTTCCATTGGTTTCCTGACATTTTGTTTTTACCAAACAAAAGTTAAGCTAATGTTGGCGAGAATGTCTCTGTGAACACTATATTTTATAATTCATAATTTTATATTATGGTATGAATTATTGATGTACGGTTTTATAATTAAAATGTATTAGCTATGCTCTTCCAATAAATTATTCCTCTGGTTTGATACGCTGCCCTGATTACACGATATGCAGGTGTGATAATAGCTTAATATATAATTTATAAAAAATTCTCTGATATGTATCAAGTATATTAATTTTTTCTTTGTATATTATTTTTAATGAAAAAATATATATAACTACAGTATAGTGTCCCGTTGAAACATAGCTCCACCAGAAGACAAAACAAGAAAAAACACTAAATGAAAGATATGATATGAAGCGTGGGAATTTTATTTTTGATATTTATGTGATAGAAAGAAAATCAGAATCAAATCAATCACCGAAAGGAGGCAATCATCAAAATTATTTATAAAGTACTGTTATGGCACATGGTATTGCAATCTACCATATTCTTCAAACCATTTTATTTATAACTACTCCAACTTTTAAGTATTTTGAAATAATTTGGTAAAGATTAATAATTGTATTTAAAGTATTGTTTATTTTAAATTTTAAATATTCAAAATATGTCTTAAAATATTTAAAAAACATATTTTAAACCAATTTTAACCTTAATTTTTAAATAGATAAATTTTGAATATTTAATATAGTTGTATATTTAAAAATTAAAATTTACAATAAATAATTATGGTAGGATTACTTAATGTAGATAAATAATTATTACGACGTTTTTTATTTTGAATATTTAATATTAATATAATCTATACATTCAAATTAAAACCACTCTTTTAATTAAAACCGTTCCCATCAATCTTTTAATTGTTAGAAGAAACAAATAGGTAGCAACTTCGAGACGAGACCATTTTTTTTTCATATGATAACGAGTAAAGTCCAATTTATTACTATAGTCCATATTTTGAATAGTAATGAATGGTTCTTTTTGTAAAAAAGTATCCAATTTGAGTTCTTTTGTTAAGAAAATATTATTCAGATGAAACATTACACTAAAATCATCCATACATTTGCATGTATAATTTGTCTGAATAAAACTCTCTATTTAAATATTATATATATATATATATATATATATATATATATATATATATATTTAAAATTATTAAAATAATTATCTATTTTTATCTCTTTAATTAATATCTAAGCCATTTTTTGTCAGTATTAACTGAGATAAGTAGTAATTTATGTTTCTTAATCAAGTGGTCAAGCCTTTTAAATTCCGATGATATTGTCTTAAATATAAAATAATACTCACATTTTATGCATTTAAATTATAAGTTTTTTTTTTAAGAAACATCTTGTAAAAAAATAGTATATTTTAGCTTTAAATAGAAGAAAGTGAGATAGATTTTGAAATTATAGTTTACAGACAGCAAAATCACATGTTATGGAAATCACCTACCCTACCCATAAGTGCTGGGAAAAAGACCAAACCCAGATATGACCGCCACTGAATTGAACTGTAATATGCTATTTATTATTTATTTTTTTATTCATGTATTTTTATTTATTCGTTTATTTATCGTCATTTCCTTGTTGGGAAGGTAATGTGCAATCACAGTTTCAAAAAGAGAATGTAATAAAATAAAATGTATGCAATGTGTAACACAAAATTGTGATTTAATGACTTTTAATTTGAAATTTATTTTGGATAAAATATATTATTTTTTTTCTTAAATTATTTTAAAAAAAATCATTTTACTTTTAAATTGAGTTATATACTTTTTTGTTTATAATTTAAGAAAATGATATAAAATGTTTTCTCTAGGATGATAATATTACAGTTTATTGTTTGTTTCTCACATAAAATATTTCATAAAAATTTACATGACTTTGTGGTAAAATATGGATATAATTTAATTTAAATATAAAATATGATTTTTTAAAATAACTTAGTGAAGAAACATATATTTAATCTTTATTTTATTTATTAATGATGTAGATATTATGAAATAGAAAATTAATTTTGAATCTTCAATAAATAAAATCTGAAGACCATAGTTTTATTTAACAGTCGAATCTGAAAATACCATTCAATGGATTGAACCTAAAAGCAGTTACGTCGCTACTGAGAATAAATCCATAAAACTAGTGGAGTATATACAAAACTAGTTAACCACTGATAAAAGTTTATAGGTCTTTTTATGGTTAATTTATTTTACTGAAAAAATAATATACAATATATCTTAATAACTGTCTAATACCTTTTGTTGTTATCTTTTATCATAATGATGTTGTTTGGTGGTATTAGTATTTAATTAAATAGATGTTTGGATGCAATAGTAGTTTAATGATATGTATAGATTATAAATGGATGCAACCTTGACAAAGAACCTTCACCAAGCAGAGGCAAAATACAGATACCACCATCACCACTGAATTTGTCAGACTAATATCTTATTCAAAAGTTTTGATTGAAGAGGAAGTTAAGATGAAGGTAAAACACAGAATCACAACTACAGATATATGCTCCACTACTTATGTCAGATTACAAAGTTCCAAAGTCTCAGGCTTCATCTAATATATGCAATCTATTATTCTTCTCATTTTATTTTTTTTCTTTTGTCATTAATATAAAATATATTAAAGATTAAAATATAACTAGAATGAATAGAAATATTATTATATATATACTAGCGTAACATAGGCGCTATCGCGCTTGTGTGTATGTATTTTCTAAATATGTGTGATATTATATTAGTAGGTGATAATATTATAATGTTATTAAGTTAATATATAAATTAAAATTATATTTATTAAAAATAAAGTAAAATATATCGGAGCAGATAAAAGAATAACCATTGATAAATAAAGAAAAAGAGAAGAAGCACAGACATCCAATTTTATAAAAAGTTTGTAAAAGTAACAGTCAATTTTTTAAAATTTAATAAATTATTATATTTAAAGGGTAAAATCGGTATTTTTAAAAGTGGACACAAAAAAGAGAATCCCCTTTATATATTGTTATAGATATAATGTTATAAATATTATATATAATATATATATATATATATATATATATATATAATATTTATCTATAACAATATATAAAGGGGATTCTCCTTTTTGTATTCACTTTTTAAAATACCGATTTTACCCTTTAAATATAATAATTTATTAAATTTTTAAAAATTGACCGTTACTTTTACAAATTTTTTATAAAATCAGATGTTTCTGCTTCTTTTTTTCTTCTTTATTTATCAATGGTTATTCTTTTATTTGTTCTGCTATATTTCACTTTATTTTTAATAAATGTAATTTTAATATATATTAACTTAATAACATTATAATATTATTACCTACTGATATAATATCACACATATTTAAAAAATCATACACACAGACGCGATAGCGCCTGTGTTACGCTAGTATATATAATGTTAATAAATATTAAATTATATATATAATAACTAGATTAAAATATTATTATATATATATAATGTTTATAAATATTAAATTAAAAAAATTTATATTAGAGATAATATCAGATTTTTTTTATATAAAGAGTTTATACTTCATTGATGAAGAATCTTTTTCAACTATTCTAGAAAAAAAGGTTTCCAACAAATATTTAATATCTTTATTTATAACTAATATTTTTTACCTTTTTTTTTCCAAAATGCTGGTTGAGTTTTGTTATGAAGATGTTGTTTCTAATTTAATTATGCTCAAGTTTTTCCTTCCCACTAAATATTGAATTGAAATTATTCAAATGTTCTCTCTTTATATCGTACCATTTTTTTAGATTAAAAATAATACATTACTAAAAAAAATATCTCTCAAACAGTAACCTGCTTTCTCTTAATTACTATTTTTTTTCTGAAGTTTTATAGTCTAAATGAGGGAACAAGAAATCAGAATGTGAAAATATTAGATTATTAAATAAATTTTAATCAGTATATTAATCAGAACTACTTATTTACTAATTTTATTTAAACATATTTTAATAATGAAATAAAAAATACTAAAGATTTTTTTCTATAAGATTGGTTTAGTATCGTTCTATGATTTTATCTTATTAAATTAATATAACTTGATCAAAATTAAGTAAAATTTGACATATTTTATTATAGGAATCAAAATCAAACAATATATGAATTATTTGACCCTGTACTGAGCATATTAATAACTTATGCTCGATATTAACAGTGTTTAAATAAAATTATTATTGCTGTAAAGTAAAAAGCTAAAAAATATAGGAAAAGAATTTATATTATAGAAATTTCATATGATTTATCAGTGTATTAAATCATGATTTAAACTAATGATAAAATGTAAAGATAATTTTCTTAAAAGAAACTAGATATTTAACTTATACTAATTTTAAAATTTACAGAATTTCGAACATGGCAACGCAATTTTATATACATATATTATAAAATAATAAATAAATTGCTCAAATATAATAAAAAAGACAAAAATTTCTTAAGTATTTTTTCCTTTTTTTTTTGTATTTTCTCGCTGTATAACTGAAATTTTACTTCGAAAATGTCACTAATCTTTCTCGATAATTCACGTGAATTTTTCAATTTTGCTTTTTCAGATTATTTAAAAAAAAAAATTCTTATCAAGAAATAACACCTAAACCACAAAAAGTACATCTTATTCTAAATTATATCCCAAAAAATTAGGTCATTGAGGATTTTATATCCTCCAGCAAAAGGTAGAACACAAAATGATATCTGTCCACATGTTTGAAATCTAGCTTTTGACAAAATGGAAGAGAAACATATTCCAGGAGACACCACATGCCACACATGTCTCTTTGGACCACTCATTTCACATCAACAACAACACAACATCCAACAACAAATGGATTCACCCACATGTGTTCCTCAACAAAAATTCAATTATCTTTAGGTACATTATACATACACATTGCTATTATGGACTATACATCCCTATGTGGACCTAAATCAAAATCAAACACTTCCATATAAATTACCATCTTTTTTTTTTCTTTAGAGGAGATAATTTTGATTCAGACAATATGGAACATTAAATATAAATATCTATTCCAACAAAAATTCAAATCTTATTTAATATAAAAGAATAGTTTCTTTTACTAAATTATAAGAATATTCTCAACTGAACTAAGTCGATAAAAAAGTATAATTGAAAATCGATTCTAAAAATCAATCAGTTTAAAATAGAAAAGGTTTAGATTAATTTGGTTCATAATCGAAAAAATATATTTGTTTCATAATCGAACAATTTGGTTGTTTGTAATTTGACACTTTAGAGAAAACAAGATTGAGTACAAAAGAGAAATCTAAAAGTATTTAAAACAAATCATTTACGTAATACTCTAAAAATTAACTATTCATTGTATTTTAAATACAACAGAAGGTTATACAACGTATAAAATATTTCAAAATACTTCAATATACATAAAATATACAAAATTATACATATTTATAGTAAGAAAGTTCGAAACAAAGTTTATACGTACGGTCTTTCATATATTGCTTTGTCAGGCCATGTACAAAATCACTATACAAAATCACTATGCAAATAACATACGAGAGTAAAATTATTGAAAATAAATTTCTAACACTAGAGAATGACATAAGAGAAACAAAATTAATTTGCAATCTATTATTATTTCAATTTCAATAATAAAAACATAGAAAAACTATATAAATTACACATGAATATATATATATATATATATATATATATATATATATATATATATATATATATATATATATATATATAAAGATATTCAATAAATGAAATATAGATGTCTTCTAAAGACTCGTATACTACAAGAATGTTTTAAAATAGCTTCCATAAATTAGTGTTCATGAGATGACGAACTCAAGCAGCATCTCATTTGTGTCCGGTGACCAGAAGCAAACCTGGAAAAAAAAATTAGAGTGGGATGAACCACTTTAAAACATTATTCAAATTTTAAAAAGAATACAAAAGAAAAATGTGGGCCTAAGTGGCTAGGTTAAACACACACATCTATGATAAATTTTGGAATTAAAATCATATGCCATGTGTCGTAGGTGAACTAAATATTTTTAATTAATGTATTAATGTAAGTGTTGGGTATGATAATCGTCAAGTGAATGAAGAGTTTTTTAAGTTTTTCATACTACATTTTATCAATTTCATTTTTTCACTTTTCTCTTTTCACTCTCATTCTCTCGCTTCCTACTACTGTAAATCTCTTCCCTCATTGGCATTTCTCATGCTGTCAATACTGCTCGAGAGAGGAATCACATCAGAGCTGTTATTTTACGGTACCACATTGAGGTGTGAGCTTTGGGTAAGGAATCTATCCTCTTAAACTCTATTTTTTTTGGTTGGTATGGTCAGTGGTCGTTGACGAAGAGGGTGTTTATGTGCTTTTGAAGTCAAGATGAGTATTTGTTGGAGGTGAAAACTGTGAAGGAGATGATGTCTTAAAGTATTGGAGTATTTATTGTTGGAAGAAGTCTCAGTGTTGAAGAGGTAAAGATAACTGAAATGTTTGGTTGTGAGATACTGTTATTGTATGTTTCATTAGTGCTACTACTAGGACATGATTCATGGGGGAGGGGTAGTGGTGCTCTTAAACGTATAATTTCTTGAAACACTTGAAGCTATTTCTTGTTGTTGTTAGAAATAGAATACTTGAAGCTGTAAAGGGTGATTCAGTTCTAAGTAATAGCTAAATCTATGAACTCATTTACGAAGGTATGACTTGCAAAAAATATGATTTGATCATATAATCATTTTTAACTTCAACAAACTTTAGATGAAATGATTTTTAAGATAATTATCGTTTAAGTCCAAAGAAAGGTACTTTACATAATTTTTTTATTGGATGACATTGTAAACTTGCCTTATAATCTAAGTGTATACTGTATTTTTTTTTAAAACATTACAATATATCTAAAATGGCTTGTTTTAATTAACACAGCCACATTGGTACCAACGGGATATGGAATCAAGAAGTTGCAAATCATGATGACTATTGTGGATGACCTTGTATATGTGGACACCCTTATCAACGAACACCTAACAGTACATAAAAAATAAATATAAATGGAAGGCATGACCGTTGCTATGAAATTGAAAGGAAGGGTTAACCCCACCCTACTATCAATATTTAAAAAAATAAATAAATTATTAGTCAACTTATGTCAAACACAAGATAAAGCTACCATAAAATTAAAAGTCCCTTTATTGTGGGTTCAACAGTCTCTATTTTGCTTCCATACCTACAACGCACTCAAATGTTATAAAGCTTCCATACTCAGGGCATGGGCTTGTAATAGAAATAGCGTCTGTTCGTATTTGAATGAGTTTAATTAGGATGCTATTCCCTTAAATTCTTGTAGTGGTATCAATATAAAAAAATACCTTATTAAAAATCAAATTTAGTGACCAAAAGTTGTTAATTGCTATAGTGATCAATTTAGATACCAATTTACAAAATAAAAATTATTAGTTATTAAAATAGTCACTATTATGAATAAAAAAATATAATTGGTCGCTAAATTGGTCACTAATTAATTAGAAACTAATTTAAAAATCAATTGCTTTGGTATAAAAAACCTTGGTAGCTAATGTTTTGTGACCAATTTCCTTTGGTAGCTAAATTTTAGAAATCAATTTAGAGACCAATTATAATTTTTTATTCATAATAGTGACTATTTTAGTAACCAATATTTTTTTCTCTTGTAAATTTATATCTAAATTGGTCACTACAGTGACTAATGTCTTTTGGTCACTAAAATTGGTTGTTAATGAGACATTTTCTTGTAGTGTATTAAGTAAGTTCTACCAAATATTAACATCTGATCCAATATACAAGACATAGATTTATAAGCAAATCTAAGATAATAAACCATAATAAGTTCATTATAATCAAAGTCACACATCAACACATGTCACGTTGTGCAAGAACTCCCCTTTCAGCTTCTTACCACTTGATATCTTAATGTATAAAATTTAAATCATTAGTTAAGCAAAGAAATCTTTGTTACAACATAGTTGTTAATATTTAATATAAAAATCTAACAATAACTCACAAATCATCCTAGATATGTGGCCACAAATTCATACAAATATTATCATTTTCAATATTTTCATACAACATAATTCACTTAAATAAAATCACAAATTAATTAAATATAAATATTAACATCTAGGACATAGGCCGAGTAATGTCTAATGGCTCCTAGAGGCCTTATATGTTAGCTTTTAGTGCGACTTATTCATCATGGTTTTAGAAAGTGTTTTATAAGACACCTTACTTATAGTTATGACTTAAAGCTAACGATGAGTCTTAAGAAGTGGATTTTAATTCTAACTCAACCCTAGAAAATTGATTTTTGAAATGAGGTTTGCACTTACTTATCTACTATAACTTTGTGTTATCTCTAGCCAATGTGGAATCTCTAACATACCTTCCTCACCCTTATATATCAAAGAAATCACAGATATTTAAAGGATTGTTGAACTCATCAATAACTGAATCAGAACAAAAATTTTTAGTTATTTATTTTTCAATGTAAATAACCATATTGTCTGCAAGAAATTCATCTTCCATTTTATTCCGCAATCCTATTTGATAATCTTCATTGCAAAAATGATATTTTTGTTGTAGATGTAGAAACCAGAAAAGTTAAAATAAGACAAACTAAATGATCAATAAAGTAAAATTTCCTTGATTCCCTGTTTTTGCCAAAGATTGACATAATTCAAGCATGATTGATAAATTCTTCAAATCTGGATATTCTAGCAAAGAAGGAAACATTTTAAACCAATTATAGTGAAATCTCCTTGAATGTTTCTCCTTAGAAAAAAAAAAGATAGTTTTGAAGTTATATTTGATAGGAAACCCATTTTAAATAATCTCTTCTAATCTCTTTGTCTCATTGGATATTTCCATATTTGAGGATGCTTTCCTGGATCACATTATAAAGAATTAAAATAGAAATTGAGATATTATCAGGGTTATTTATTATTAATTAGGAGAGATTTTCTTATCCTATTTATGCACAAAATTATGGACATAATTATGGACAATTTGATTTATATGATTATGGACATTATTTGATGTATATATGAGTGACATATGAATAAAGGAGTAAAAAGTTTCCTTGCTCTACTTCTTCTAATTCTTAACATGGTATCAAGAGCTCAGAAAAATTGTAGGGATAACTATTTTTTTTAGAACCGTAAGAGATTATTGTGAAAAACAATGGTTATTGTTCGTACCTTCTTGGCAACGATGATAATCAAGAAGTGGGAAGTTCACTAAATGGATGTCCATAATGCTTTTCTCCATGGTGATTTGGTTGAGGAGGTATACACGAAATTCCCTCCATGGTTTCAAAAATCTGAACCAAATTTGGTTTGTAGGTTGAAAAAGTCGTTGTATGGCTTAAAACAAGCTCCTCATTGTTGGTTTGCTAAGTTGGCTACGACATTGAAGCATATGGCTTTGTTCAATCATATTCAGATTACTCATTGTTTATATTGCATAGTGGACAAATACATCTTTATGTGCTAACCTATATGGAAGACTTAATTAATGTAGGAAATAATATTATACCCATAAAAGTTTTTAAAGCTTACTTAAGTTCTTGTTTTCATATGAAGGACCTATGAGTCTTAAAATACTTTTTAGGGTTGGAAGTAGTACGTAATCTTGGGGATTTTATCTTTGTTAGAGAAAGTATGCATTGAAAATCATTGAAGACACATGTTTGTTAGGTGCTAAGCCATGGATTTTCCAATGGAACAACACCATAAGCTAGCATTAGCTTCTAGTACACCTCTTGAAGATTTAGAACCCTATCAAAGGCTGATTGGACGATTAATTTATTTGTCTGTGACTAGACATGATCTTGATTACTCTACCCACGTTTTATCTCAATTTATGTAGAATCCCCGTAAAGATCACTGGGAATCAAATTTAAGGGTAGCAAGATATTTGAAGAAATATCCGGGACAAGGTATTGTATTACGGTCTAATAGTAAACTAGAACTATAAGGATGGTGTGATTCGGATTGGGCGGGTTGTCCATTTACAAAACATTATTTGATTGGTTCGGTGGTGCTTCTTGGTTCGTCTCCAATATCTTGGAAAACTAAGATACAATCAATGGTTTCACGTTCTTCTACATGGGCAGAATATTGCTCTAGGGGGGCAATCACATGTGAGTTAAAATGGCTCAAACAGTTACTTGGTGAGTTGGGAGTTAATGATTCTAAAGAGATGTGATTGTATTGTGATAGTCAATCAGCATTCCATATTGCTAAGAATCCAATTTTTCATGAAAGAACAAAACATATTGAAAAAGATTGTCACTTTATTCGCAATGAAGTAAGAGCTGAGACCATTTGTCCCTCATATATTCCTACCAAGGTACACTAGTAGACAATTTCACAAAGGCCCTTGAAAAAACACAATTTGAGTATTTTTTTTTTTTTGTGCAAGTTAGACATAAAAGATCATGCTCCAACAACTTGAGGGGCATATTGAGATATTATCATGGTTATTTATTATTAATTAGGAGATTATTTTTATCCTACTTATGAAAATAATTATGGATAATATATATATAAATGCCAAAAATATAATTTAAAAATTAAAAAAAAAATTGGGGATCATGACCCACCAGCTCCTTCTGTCTTAACCACTTATCATTTCGACAAACTTATTAGTGAGAGAAAAAAGTTTCATCCAAAATATTCAACAACACTAATTAGTTTTAATATTTTCATTTGATTGATTGCCATTATTATATGATAGAAGGAGTATAGATCAATACATTGGATATGATTAAAAAATATATAAGATATTAATTAAATTTAAGTGTGTATGAATTATACAAGATAAATATTTAAAATGTATACATTATTATTCAATACAATCAATGGCGAATCTTCAACCAAAATTTTGGGGTTGCCAAAATGTTGGTTGAATTACTTTTTTGGTTTATTTTTTTTTAAAAAAATATCAAATCGGTCCTCTATTTTTTTAGGCTCAATTTGGTCCCGATTTTCTAAAAATTGATGCAATTTGATCATTTCGTTAAATTTCTTAAAGTAAGGATTTTTCATTTATTACACCAACAAAACAAACCATCTTTAGTTTTAATGAAAAAATCTTGATCTGATTCAAAAAATTTGACGAAAAAAAATTAAATTGCATCATCTTTTCAAAAATCGTAACCAAATTCAGATAAAAAAAAACTCGAGGAACAACTTGATATTTTTTATCGAAAATATGAACCAAAAGAGTAATCCCAAAATTTTTATATAAACTAATAAAAACATTGTATTTAAAAATTTTATGATAATAAAAAATAATAAAATTATAATTATTGTTATTTTTATAATAATTAAATTAAATACAAATATTTTTTATAATTTTACTATAATTAATTTTCATCAAGATTAAATTCAAAAAAGTCAAACCCAATAAATAGTTAAATTGAACAAATAATCGTTTAAAAGGTAATGTTAATAAAATAATTATTTTTATTTTAAAAAATATTTAAAAGATGAGATTAAAAAATAAATATATACAATAAAAAAAAGGAGTTTCTTTAAATATAGATATAAATATTTATAAAAAATTTTAAAATATTAAATTATATTAAAAATATTAAATTTTTTAAAAATATATTTAAAATTAAATAAGATATTAAAAAATTTGGGGGGCCATGGCCCCCTCTATCCCATAAAAGTTGAATATAATAATATTTCAGAACATAAAAAATAATTTAATTAAAGAAAATTCAATAATATCAATGTGTTAAAAATTATTTAAAAAGCAGTTCCAAAAACATTTAATAAAGTTATTTGCACTTTGGTTGGAAAAACATGCATTAAATGGAGCCACACATGGTGACATACTAAAATTGAAGATTAAAAAAAAGTCAACATTAGCATGTTTGCAGGTATCTTTACGAGGATAATCTAAATTAAAGTGTGTTGAACTATGAACTATAAAATACTTTGTAGTGAGCTTCTAAGAACTTCTAAAAATCTGTGATATGACTTATTTTAATAATAGGTCATACTTGGATTCATTCACTCAATATCATGTGGGACTTCTATACGAAAAAAAAAACACAAAAAGGTTTTTTTTTAATATTAAATCATTTTTGTAGATAATTTTTTCTTTTAGAAAAGATTACACAAGAGAGTTTTTCCCATTTTAATTTTAGTTTATAAAGAATTTAGTTTTAATATATATATATATATATATATATATATATATATATATATATATATATATATATATATATATATATATATATATATATATATATTCCAGAAAGTTTTTATTTCTAGTTCTATAGGTACACGCTACACAAACTTTTAATATAAGTTTTTATAGTTAACTAGTAACATGAAACTTCAAATTCAAAGAAACATAAATAGATACACCAAAGAAAGTGAAAGATAAATTTTTTTATCATTGATTTGGGTCGAAGATTGAGATGGATTGACTCACTTTAAAGTTAAGATAGGCCAGTCTAACTCAAAGGTCGAGATGGATTTACCTGAGTTAAAAGTTGTGACAGGTCGACCTAAACCAAGGGTCGAGATGAGCCAACCAAACCCTAAGGTGGAAATGGGCTCGATAAGGCCAAAGATAAACACAATGCATATCAGATCTAAATGTTGAGACGGGTCAACCCATCTCAACCTTCAATCTAGGTCGGCTCGATCTAGGCCCAACTTCAAGACATGGTGACTCGGGCTAAAGGTCGAGACAGGTCGACTCGGGGTCAACGTTAAACTAGACCGAAAGTCGATATGGGCCGGACCAGGTCAAAGGTCGAGACAGTCGGCATGAGTCGATAGTCAAGATAAGTCGGCCTAGGCCAAAGGTCGAGTTGAGTCGACCTGGGACGAAGGTTGAAACAGGCTGCCCCGAGTTGAAGGTCAAGATGTGTCGACTTAAGTCGAAGGTAGGCCTTAGCCCTAGTCAAAATTCAATCCATCTCCAACAAGATGGCCTTGATCAAATTTCGATCGAGTCAGCATTTGGCCGAATTCGGCCTGCCCAAAATTTGGCAGAATTCAATCAAGTTGTTATCGGTCAAAATTTGGAAGAATTTGTCAGAGTCATTCCTAGTCGAAGTTGAACCCAGTCGACACTAGTCAAACTTCGACCAAATTTGGTCGAGTTGGTTCAGGGTGAAATTCAACCGAATTCAGCTAAGTCTGCCCTTCCGTATTTCAGTCGAGTCGATCCTGATTGAAATTTGGCCTAGTCGTCCCTAGCCAATATTTGATCGAATTTGACCGAGATAGCCCTAGCCAAATTTTGGTCGAGACGACTGACCTAGACCAAAGGTCGAGACAAGCTGACTTAAGTCAAAGGGTGAGAAGATGAATGTTTATACATTAGAGTTGATCCATAAATTACACTTGTTGAATATTGGTGTTAGTAGTTGGTAAAGCATGCCTAATACATGTGAGTCTTTTATAAGGCATTATGTCGCGATCACACTTCAAATTGGAGAGGCAACCGAGAGTTTCATCCTCTTTTGTGAGTGTTAGTATTCGGAATGTTGCGGGGAATTCCTTCATTTTGGTGACAATATACCAATGTAACTTTTGTTATATGTTAATGAACAAGTTGTTAAGTTACAATATGTACATGTGTGATATATGTATCATATGTTTGATGTTTTAAATTAAATTTCTCACCTTTGCATGCATGTTTGATTATTGATATGATCGTACCTAGTACGAGAGTAATTGACGTTGTACGTCTCATTTATAATGGTTCTTATGATTTTGACTTTTATGCTTTGTCTCTCCATTTGCATTTACATTTTGCACACGACTTCATACTTTTTTTTTTTTTTTTTACTTTCTGAGTATCATATATTCTCTTTAGATTTTGTGTATAGTGTGTTTAATCTTCATATGCTCTATTACTTTTGTAAACTTCACATGATCTTATATACTTTATTTCAGAGTGTGTCTAAACTTCATATGAATGCATTTTATACTTCTTGTACATTATGTTTAAGCTTCCTATGCATGCATTTGACGCTTCTTGTATATTGAGCATGTGTTTCATATATATGCGCCTAACACTTTTTTGTAGACTACTTCTCTTTTCTTGAAGACTTCATCTAAGCTTCTTATAGACTTATATTACCTATTTCATACTAAGTAGCATTATTAGATACACCAAAGCATAAAATTATTTTTTATCATCAAAACCATAAGAGTATATAACAAGACTATTTAGAGTTTCGTCTAATTATGTAAAAACTTGTCTATGCCTTAACAATTCAAATGCAATATGTTATAGTACAAAAAATGGTAATTTTTTATTTAAAATTATCAAGATGGACAACATATACGTATAGAAACCTATTGCGCCACTATACTAAGACGATACAGAATATCACAAAAAAGAAAATGTTTGAAAAGATGTAACCTCTGTTGTGATGAATTCTAGAAAGTTATGGAGATCAAGAAAGAGATTCTAACAAACTTTTCAAGAATTTTATTCAATTTTTCATCTCTAGTTCTAATAAAGTGCACAATGTTAAACTACTTAGGATATTTGAGCAATTTGGACAACTTAGAAAGAAAAAATTTATAAGCCTTTTAAAAAACTTATTATTTGATTTTCAAAGAAAACATACATATAAACTTCCTAAAACAAAATTAATCGAGTGCTATAAGTGATAATTGACAATTTTGTTTTGATTGGATATGAAAGATCAATATAAATAATATAATCTATTATTTGCACATACAATCACATAACCGATTATATTTTAAAATAATAATTTATTTCACTTAATTAATTATAAATAAAGATAATCAATTATTTACAAGAAATATTTAATAATAGTTGAATTGATTTTAATTTTAACTTGTTTTATTTTTACCAGATTGAAAAAAAAATATTTCAAAAATATTTTAAGAACTTTTGAAAAAAATAGAAATATCTAATGTGATTATGAAACATTCATACATGAAAAGTTGAATATTAAAAATGATACAACTTTATCCATCACAAAAACTAAAAATTAGGGTTAGCTCAAGGATAAAATAAGTAATCGCTTTAGGCATTCAGAAGGCCCCAAAATGTTTTATGAAACACTATTAATATTTTAGTTATGGCCTAATTTGGGTTTTTGTATGACATGTTTTTATCATTTTATAACTTTTTTTTTCAGTTATCTAGATTAATAATTTTATGAAACACTATTAATATTTCAGTTATGGCCTAATTTGGGTTTTTATATATAATGAGAATGATACCAAAATCCGTTAATTAGATCAAAGCTAAAGGAATCATTATCAATTTATATTTAAATAAATAACATGTAGACAAAACCAAATGATCATAACAGTCCTTGAGTGAATGAAAATCATCAACAGAGCCTCACACACACACACACACACACCTATATATAGACAGAAGTAAAATCGTAAATGACATAGCATAGCACAGAAAATGTCGATCTCAATTCTCATTCGTGATACCAAGTATTGAAAAAGAACAGCAACGCATTTATTGGTCACTTAAAGCAAATGGTTTGTATCACAGTTGAGACTCTACAAGTTGGAAAATAAAAAGGAACAATGGAGTTCTTGTTAGCGATTCTTTCAATTTGTCGATCAATAAATCATAACAAATTAAATAACTGTTAATTATCAGTATTGTTTAAGGCAAATTTTCATTATGATCAATCTAAGTTCTTTGTCTTTAATTTTAATTATGCGTGACTAAAGAATTATATTGTCATCTTTTCCAATATCATAATGTGATGGTATACGATATCAAAATAAAATAAATATTGTATATCATTACTGAAAATATACAAAGTAATAGTCGTATTTGAAAAGCCTATGTAATAACAAAAAATTCAAAGGGATGCTTTACTTAAAAAATCCTATCAAGAAAGCATATAAGAAAAATAAAATGCTTTCCTTAATTATATGAATTGAACATTTTTAATACGTAACTCTAGATTTCAATAAAGTGATACACTTTATTTATTTTTATTTTCTTTTTATTTTACAAAATAGTTGTTTATTTTTATTAATTATGAGACTTTAATTTTTTATTTACATATTTTTTGTTTCATTTTTAGTAAATATAATTTTTAAAATAAAAAAAATATGTATAAATGATGAAATTAATATCTATTTAAAATTAGAAGAAATATAAGTATCATTATATTTAGGTATATATATATATAAATATTTTTAATCATTATTTTACATATAAAAATAAATTACGAATATATTATGTATATAAAGAGGTCAGTGTTGTATTTATAAGGACCAAACAACACAATAGAATTCAAAGAAGTAATATTATATATATTAATTGAGTAGCCCAAATATATATAATTTTATTATTTATATAAGTAATTAATCACAAAAACGAGAGAAGCAAACAACTATACATATGCAATTTTCTAAAAGTAGCAGTAAAAACATTATATATAACCGTTATTTATTAAAAGAAAAGTTAATTAATTAATTATTTTAATATGATAGCTTCTATGTACCATCTAAAAGTTATAATATATATAGACAATTAAAAATATTTTAATCAAAAGGAATGGAAACTTAATTAAGTTTATTAAATAAAATATTAAATTAATTTCACATGTATTCAAACAAGTATAAATGCCTTTTCTTTCCTTCCTCTAGATGATTTTTTTATAAGGAAATTACTCTACTTTAATTAGAAATATATAAACATTATATATTTTTTCATATAAATAATTATTTTTGTTTAAAAAAACGGTCTAAGTGAAGTAAGAAGAAATTAATAAGATAATCATTCCAATAAATGATAGAATCGAGTGAATGAAAAGTATTTGAGTGAATGAAACTTATCTAGAGAGCGAGTATACCTATATATGTAGTCAGAAAGAAGCAGAATCGTAGATGATAGAGCACAGAAAATGTCGATCTCAAACTCAATTCGTGTTTTGTTTATGATTTTGTTTGTAGTGTGTTTGAATTTGCAGAGTCTAGTGTCTGCAAATTCTGACTCAAACGGTTCGATTGATATAAATGTTATAGGAATATCCATTGAGAACGACTTGCCTCCAGGCTCAACAAAATTGTTCTTTTATGATGATTTTGAGGGTCAAGATGTGGAAATTCGCCCTGGAAATGGGAATGCTTACGTAAAATTGCTGAACATGGAGAACCAAAGTGGTGGATTCAAATGGAATCGACAATGTGCAACATTCAGTTTGATACCAGGTAACGAAAAAGGACATCAACGTATTTTTTGGTCTGTTAGAGCAGACAGTGTGTATCATAGTTGGGACTCTAAAACATGGGATAAAAGGGAACATTGGGTTCCTTGTTAATATTTCTCTCATTCATTGATCAATAAATCATACCAAACCAAATACCTCTTAATTTTCTCCATTGCTTAATCCAAATTTTAATTATTATTATAATCTAACTTTTTCGTCTTTAATTTTAGTTCTCCTTCACTAAACAATTATGTTGTGGATTTTTCAAAGATTGAGTTTTTAATCTTATTGATTATTGCTTGCATTAAAAGGACGTGATGACAAAACTATTTCTACGTAATAATAATAACAATAATATGAAAAGTTTGTTTATACGTGATTGTAAATGTTTAAAGTAATGGTCGTCACATATCATTATAAAAATTGTCAAAATGGTGGTCGGTGTTAAACAACTTTTTCGTGAAATAATATGCATTAACCAAGGCGTTATTTTTACGTATAGAATGGCAAGTCATTCAAGAACATTTGTGAATACAATGTCAAAATCAAAGAAATGTCGTATATCATTGCTCACAATGTTAAGAATTTGGATTTTCTATTAGATTTTTTTTACTGTTCCTGAAGTAATAGTCATACTTGCGAAACCTATATAATAACCAAAAATTTAAAGAGATACGTTACTAAAGAAAAACAAGCATATAAGAAAAATTAAATGATTTCCTTAATTATATGTATAAACATTTTTAATATTTAACTCTAGATTTTAATAAAGTGATACACCTTTTTTTATTTTATTATTTATAAAATAATTTTTTTTATAAATAAATATATATAGATATATAATTAATAAGGACAAATTTAGCTGGAGGTAACGTAATTTACCTTTAACTTTTTTCTTTTTTTTATTTATGCCAGAAGTTATGTCCTTTTTAAATATGTCAGAACACTACTTTCAGCTTGTTTTCTTGTCCGCCAGCCACCTTATTCACTTGCTTTAGACCGAGTTTGAATTAAGTTAAATTCAAATTAGTTAGACTTTAGATACAAATTTTCAAAATCAAACTCATGGATATCTTAATTAAATATTAAATAATAAAATTATTAAATATATTGTTAAATTATAGGAATTGATGATTTATTTATATAAAAAATGACTTAATATTTAATATCTATATAATTGAAACAAGTATTAAATTTATCAATTTGAAATAAAGATGTAAAATATGAAAAATTTAACTTAATCAATTAATTATTTTTTTAACGACTACCTTAATCCTTTTAAATATTCAGATTTATTTATTTAAAATAATACTAAAACCATATTTTAATTGAAATGTCAATATAGTTAGTATAGTTTCAAAATAATTGAAAATTAAAATCACAAAATATACAACACAATTATAATTTTAAAAAAGTTAATACACTTCTAAAACCCATAATATATATTAGGTCCTTACAATACTAAAGCAATAAGTAAGAGCAAAGTAATTAATTATCTTTCATTGGATTATGTGATTCTTACATTGTGTCCAAATTTATTAGGACAAATATTGATGTATTTTGAAATTGACTTAATGATTATAAGGTTTATCATTACAAGATTAACTTTATCAAATTGTTGGAGAGAATAAGTGTTTTCTTTTTAATTTTTTTTAGTTGTACAAAATTGGAATCTATAGTTGAATATTTTATTTAACTATAAACTTTTACCATGAAGTCAAATACAATTTATCACATTGAATCTTAGAGATTTTCTTTGAATTATATATTGTTTAAACTATTTATTTTATTTTTTATATATACGGTATACATTCACTTAATTTCGTATTTTGATTTTGAGAGTTTAGTGAACTTAACTGGGATATTTACTTCTAGAATATTAGGGGTCCTATAATTATGGAATAATAGGGGTTATATAAGTATGGAGCATGAGAGATCATATAATAAACACTATATTTACTGAAAAAATAATTTACCTCATTGTGAAACATGAGGGCAATTAAGGAGACACGAAACATAAAAGTTAAGGACTTCGTCTAAATGATTGTCAACCGTGAAGATTATTGTTTTGTTGGATCAATCCAAACCAATATCCATGCGAATTATTGATCAACAATACATAGTTGATGAGAAAGATATTTGAACCTTGATCTTAGAATTTTCCCTTTTCATATGTAGATTTAGGCGGGATGCGAACTTAATAGAGTACAGACTTAAGCGAGTATTGTAAAGTCATCTCAAATATCAAATCAAATATAATTTATTGTTACTTTTATCTTTTCTCCTATCTTACTAGGTTGCATACACACATTTGAATGACGTTTGTTGTTTGTATATTCTTTTCACCATTTTTAATCTAATATTATTGTCGTTTCAATATAAACAAAATAAATATTTGTGTATGTATTAATAATTTATTATTATAAACTTAATACCTACATTGATAATAATATCTCATTGTATTTGTGTTTATAAATTTTAACCTCAATTTCATGTTATTTTAACTTATTTTAATATAAATTGTATTTCACAATATGTTTTGCATTTTAATTTTGTTTAGAATATTTTAAGTTTAATTTCTTTTTTCTCTAATTTCATATACCAACACCTTTTTAATATTTCTTTTTCTTGTAATCTGTTTATAATCAACTTCTATTTATTTCGTAGAAGACCATATTACATACTATGCATGCATATATATTTCATTTTAATATAATATATAACTTAAAAGTTTAATTATAAATTTTAATCCTATAGCAATATTGGTTTACTACACACCACTAACCAATTAGTATGAATTTTATAATTTAAAACAAACAAATTTATATTTAACCCTTATTTTTTTTTAATGTTATCATTATTATTATTAGTATTGATATTATTATTATTATTAATATTAATATTATCATTATTAATAGTACTATTATTAATATAATCTATTATTATTAATATTAGTATTATTAGTAGAGCTGTCAAAACGGGTCACTCGACCCAACCCGGTTCGGCCCGCGACGGGTTGGCCACTTAGTGGGTCAACCCAACCCACCTCACTTATTAGCGAGCCAACAAAATTAGAATCTGACCCGACCCACCATGGGTTGGCGGGTTAAACGGGTTGACTCACTGACTCATTTAATTAAAAAAAAAAACACACACAATTGTTTTTCTTCAATCTCAAAAAAACTAAATTATAATTCCGATTAAAATCTAAATAAACTTCAATACAATCCAAATAAAATCCCAAATTATGTTAAACTCCAAATACAAACCAAAATCATAAAAATATAAATTACAATCTAACATCAAATCATTATTGTCACTATCAAACTATAGTATTAAAATCTTGAATGAATAAATCCACAACATTTTCATCTCTTGAAACATCTTCTTTATCCCCATCTACAATATATACATATATATATATATATATATATGTATATATATATATATATATATATATATATATATATATATATATATACATATATATATATATATATATTATATATTATATATGTATATATATATATACATATATAATATATAATATATATATATATATATATATATATAAATTTAATATTTAAAATTTATTGGCGGGTTGGTGAGCCAACCTGGCTCATCACGGGTTCAACTCGAATGAGCCGGGTTCTTAGTGGGTTGGGTTCATTTTTAACCTCTACTGAAATTTGTAAATTTTTTTCAACCTAACCTGACCAGAACCCATGATGAGCCGGGTTGGCTCGCGGGGCTCTAATTACTAGTTCTATTTGTTATAATCCGTTACTTTAATATAAAGAAACCAATATAAAAATAACATTATTTACTCTTAATTAATTCATTATAAGTAATAATAATGATTAATTACTTAACTTTTTATATTATTTGCATATTATATATATATATAATTAAATACTTAAATATAATTATGTAAATAAATGATTTATTATATATTGTAAAAAAAATTATATTAATTTCTGTAATACAAAATTTTGACAACTTTTTCTTATAACCTTAGGGGATATCCTCTAATTGATTTTGGAACATAAAGAAATGAGAAAATGGAAAAATAGAAAACCTCTTAAAAGATGTCATATCAAGATGTAAGAGAAAATTGTCAAGATTTAGAGGTTAAAAACTCATTTTCCTACTAAAATATTAGTTGGCACTTACGAAATGATATTATATTGTAAAATATCTCTTGTATTTGACTCTAACAATGACAAAAATATACAATTCTTCCTAATATATTATATAACTACAAAATTTGATTATAAATTTTAATGATATAATAATTTTATTTTATTATGTATCATTAATCAATTATGTTAATGTTATACGTAAAATTAATGATATAGATTTTTCTAAGGATATACAATCTAGGCACTTTTCTTCATTAAATTATATTCAAAGGTTTAATTTTTTGCATCAAAAAAAGTTTGAAAAATAAATTTTAAAAAAAAGGTCTCATTTTTTTAATTTGTTTTAGGCCTTCCAAACACTTGAGTTGTCCCTGCTAAAAGCTTATGCTGTTATTCACGATCAAGGGATTATTCCTGCATGCTCAACCAGGGACAACTCAATGATTTGAGAGGCCTAAAACAAACTTAAAAAATGAGATCTTTTATTTAAATTTTTTTTTTAGCTTTTTTTTTTATGCAAAATTATTTATTAAATTGTCATAATTAATTTCATTTAACATTTATTTCTCAATAGATAATAGGACTACTCTGTTTAGTCTTTCTTTGTTGATCTTAAATAAGTTTGTATTATCTTTATATTTGAGAAACTTCTTTGGACTGAAACAACTTATACTATAATTATTAACATTATTCTATAAGTTATATATGCATTTGGAAAAGAATTTATCCTTTTTATATAATTAAGAATGTCAATTGGTTTATCATTTTCCAAACAAATAATTTCTCTTAGGATATTTAATTATGAAATTAAATCAAATCCATCAATATCCAACAAATTATCATGTTTTAAAGATTTTTTAAGTTTTAAGCATTTTTCTTTCAAAAATGAAATATCTACACACCGGAAAGACATTTGCTATTTTTTGTTCATAACTCCTTTTTGTTATGCAATTAAAGCCTCAATTCTTCTTTTCTTTTGAATTCTTGAATAGCCTAATTCAAATTTTCTAGTTGACATATCTATATATTTTTATATGAAATAAAAAATGATAATATACACTACTAAAGATAATATATATAAAACGAATGAATTAAAAGAATAAAATCTGGTTCTGGTTGTCAAGAAAATAAGCTTGATAGTAGACTTGCAGTATCTTGATGTCTCAAGTCTCTTTTTCGTTCTTAAGTCTCAACTTTTTCACAAACTTTCAAAGTTATTTATTTTAAGATTAATCATTAATAAAAATAATTAAAAAATATTGTTCTTCTAAACTTAATAGTAAGTTGTTTTTTTTTTCATAAACTTGAATTATCTTTCTACAGAAAACCCATCTTTGAATTATGCTCAAATTAATTTATTATCCACCAAAAGACTAAATCATAATCTAATTAATAGTTTTGTAAAAAACTTCAGTTTCTCCGTAAGATATTTGCAAAAAAAAAAAAAAAACTCTATAAATCTAAAAGTACCGAAAAACAAAACTAGGCATAAGAAACACATTTCTAATTCTAATACAAATCCAAAACAAAATAAAAATAACAACAACACAAATAGAAAAAAAAACATATTAATCAGAAATGAGGATGAAAAGATTAATACACATAGGTAACATGAGATTCAAGAGATTTAAGGGATGCAATATGTTAATACCCTAGAAAAAAGACTATCAGAAGAAAATAAAGTAAAGAGAAGTAAGAGAAGTCATAAAGATTATAAGAAGAAAATAAAGGAGAGGTAAGAGAAGTCATAAATAGACAAAAGAAGAAAATAGATTTAAGATTCATTATAAAAGAATAAATATAGCTAATCATTCTTTTTTTCTTGTAAACAAAATTATAATTTACTAAAAATATATTTTAACTCATTAATTATCATTTTTACTACTAATAATAATAGAGATATATTAGTAATAAAATATTTTTTTGAGGCTTTTTTATCTTAAACATAATTCTATAATTAGTTTAATAGAGGTATATTAATTAGTATTAAAAAAGTTTTGAGGCCTTTTTTTTCTTAAAGATAATTTAATAAAGAAATATTAGTAATAATTTTTTTTTTTTTTAAAACCTTCTTATCCTTGAGGCCTAAAGCGAGTGTTTTACTCGCTTTACTCGGTCCTACTCGGTCCTGTGCTCAACCATAACTTTGTCTACTGGCCAAGTATGATAAACCATGTCAAAAAAATACTCATGTTGTATGTTAATTAATACTTGGTTTAGTCAATAAATAATCTCTACCAATAATAAAAACTTCATATTTTCCATGTAAATAAATACTACTACTATTATTATAAATAAAAACCTAACAAGCAAGCACCAACAATTTTTATGTAGTTGCAATTTAGTTGTGTAGTGGTTTCATCTCCCATAGTATTGCCTAACTCATAGTGCATTTGAAAAGAAAGTAAAGCACTTAAAAATTGGAGGCAATTGAATGATGTTTCTACTATCCACTAAGACAGTCTTAAAGATCTCAAGAAGTTCATTGTCAAGAATTTCTGTTAGTGGAGAAAACACTACCACTCCATCACCCTTCTTTCTACTACCACAGATAAAGATGTTTCCGTACAACGTTCTCCTAATCATTTATAAATTACAATTACCGTTAATTTTAATTAGTCTTTACAATTATTAAACAATTAATTATTGACCGTTGATTATTCTAGTCTCTGCAAAATATTTTTAATTTGCTCCTTGATTTAAATTCATTGGTCCGTAATTTTATTATTTATTAGTCAATTTAATCCCTTATTATGACAAGGACAGAATGAATTGACGACTGTCAAATACAAGAATTAAATTGATAATAATTGATTTGTAGCATTAGGAATCAAATTGACTGGTGGTGGTGCTAATTTCAGAATCTAAATTGACTGATAGTTAACAAACACCGGAATTAAACTTGTTTTTTTTTTTTATAGTTTTTTGAAAAGAACATATTAACGAGTAGTTACAATTTGGGAGTAATATGATGTGTTAGCTAAACAGATGTTGTAGCTAGAATGGGTTAATAATTTTTATTTATAATAATTGGATATATATATATAATAATAATAATAATAATAATAATAATAATAATAATAATTTTTACTTATAACAATTGAAAACAGATTAATAAATTTAAACTTCAAACTAAATAAATAATTTTTTTGTTAAACTTGTTTAATCCAATAAAAGTATATTTTGGTTTAATTTAATTTGTAAGATAGGAAGCCAGACTCGTATTTAAGAGGAAGCATACACTTTTGTTGAGTATTTTTCCTAGGAGATACAAGGAAGGTACAACATGAGATTACAAACGTATGAATTATAAACAAGTTAAATTGATAAGAAATTATGACACCATTTTTAATAAATAATATTAAAAATAACAGAATTTTAGTTTTTTTTTCTTCATATATTGTTCTTCATGTTTATTTTTATCTAATAAAAAAGATTTTAATTCACACTTATATGCATGAGTTAATTATTTATATTTTAAATCACCATTTTAAAATATTAGAATAATTTATCTCTTATCTTAAAGTTTTTTAACTTAATTGATCAGTAATAATTAAATGATCTTCTGAATAATAAAGAACATCATCGGTTCGATGATCTTTAAGTTTGGTTACGATCTATCAAAAGCTTTTTCTACGAAATACAATTACATTTTCAAATAAAAGCCTTAATATCTTCTGATTAAAAAAAATCTTTCTATGTATGAAAAGTGAATAGAAAACTTTTTCCGAAGAGATTGATTGAACTTCACAACTTAAGATGCTATTACAAAACATTTAGCCCACAACATTCTGTCAAAGTGGAAGAGGTGCTTTCTTACACGGTATGCATGGATACAGTATAAGAAAGCAGCTAATGTCACTGCTTGAAAAGATATTACAGCCAATTTCCAGAAGTCCTGAACATACAGATAACAGTAAACAGGTTTAACACGATTTTCATTTCGTTTGGCATCACACTCAATGCAATATATAACTTTCTTTTGAGGGCAGATGAAAAATTTTCATTTAGCATGAACTATAAAGCTACTCATAGGAAATAAACTCTAGAACAAAGTTGGTGTTGCACTATTGTTTGGAGATGATTTTTGTTTGATAGGTAAGGACTAATGAAAATTGCTAACCAAAATCAGTTATGCAAATGAACTAGAATATGTAAGTAGTTTTGTACGATGTTTTTGACATGAGGACAGTGTATTGGAAATCTTACATCGGTTACAAATAATACCAATTTGTGGTATATAAGTGAGATAAATCTTCAATTATTGGACTCATGTAATAAAATTGAGTTAGGTTTAAATTCAACTATCTATCTTAATAGGATATTAAAGCCGATCAGAGTCTAACTTAAATCGATAGTTGACCCTATTATGTCACATGTTGTCTGGTTTCCATGTTTGATATTTTAAATCTGTTGTTGTTATCTGATTCTTCTTGATTCCCATGTTTGATATTTTAAATATGAGAAAATATGTTGAAAATCTCACGTCGATTAGACTAAGACCAAATTGTTGACAAATCTCCCTTTACTAAGTCAGTTTATTGAGATCAAAGTTAAGCTGAAATTCTACTACTTTTTTAATGGTAGTTGCCAAACCAAGACATGCCTTTATTTATGGAACAATGATCAGTTATTCAGTAAGAATTGAAGTTGTAAGGGGCACTCAAAATGTGATAAATGAATGCATTAGTTTTGAAACTAACCCGTGGATCAGATATTATGATTCCCATAACATAGGCCAACAATTCCATCAAAGACTGAAGAGAACTTTGAACACCTCCAACTATCAAACGATCGGATTCAGTGACAAGATCCTATTCAAAAAATTGCAAAGGGAAATCAAGCCAAGATAGTTGAAAAAGAAGAGAACTTCAGTGATTCATCAAAGACAATATATAAAAGCTAGACACAGAAAAAAGTTAAACAATTTCAAACAATAAGGGCTATTTATTGCCTGCATGTGTTGAAGTACTGACAAATCAAACATCCACAATCCAAGCCGAGAAGTGGCTACACTTCCCATCAGAATATATGATGATAGAAAGCCACTTTGGATCCATATTGCAGCTATACATGGAAGGAGGCAAGTCCACTGCATGCACAAAGGTATCAATGATCAATAGGAATAACAGTAACCCTTAAAAAAGAAACAAACTTTTATACTAAAAATAATATCAGCAGCACATATTTTGGATAATGGTTCAGAAAGAAAGGAAATTGAAGATTTTTATATTCAAATATGTTATTCACACAGAACACTTTAGATTTTTGATCCATTACTATGTTTATACCTGAGACCATATTGACCAAAGTCCAGTTCTAATGGTTGATATACGAGACTCTAGCACAGGGTATGCAACTGTTGCAGCTATTCCAATCACAGCATTTATTCCTCTTCCTAGTCCAATAACATATGCAGGTATTCCTTCCCATTCTAAAGTAGCTGTCATCAAAGTTCCAAAACTGAGGCAAGTAATTGGAATTCCATCAATGACTCTTCATACCCATTTGACAAGATATATGAGACAACTTAAGCTGTGCTAAGAATTAAAGTTTTTGAATGACTTTGTTCAATGGTGTTAGCTCGGACTATTTTTTATCAGAAATAAAACAGTAATTTCACAAAACATGGATGCACACCAGAAACAAATGCTCAGGTTACTACACAAGTAGTTACATTAAAGTTAAAAAGTACAAGAAGTAAACAATTATAAATGTAGATTGGACTAAGAAGTATCTGAAATGTGTTTGACAAACATACATCTACAATTTTGAAGTGTTTCTAATTCCTTTGTTGAATCTGAACAATTCTTATCTCTCATACAATAGTATCAAACAGCTTCTGAAAAGTTAAAAATGTTAATATCAGGGAAAAACAAAGTTTGTGCAAAGTGATATGCTATGGTTGTTTGTAAGCTTTCACCTTAGTACTGTGAAAAATAGCAAGGCCAGAGCTAGTCCAGGAAGTGCAACTTCTTGTTGCAAGTAAACTCTCCATGCAGCAACATAAGGAATCTCTGAAATTTTGTCAGAAATTTTTTTGTTCCATTTTCTATCTGCAAATTCTGAGCTACATTCAGTAACAGGAAGCAAGCTATCTTCCTCAGAGCTAAGATTGTTCATTTCTTGATCACATTGTAAAAGTCTTGCCATCCTTTTCTGGCTACTTTGGCCCAAAGCTGGAATCCCTTCATATACAGAAGTGAAAAGCCAATACTCCACCCAAACAGAGACAGTATTCCACAGTGCTAAAGTTATTGCAGATGCTTTTAGTGATACAAAGCTTATTATGAACCCTGTTATGACAGGAGCAAGAAGTTTGCAACATAGATCAATTCTTCTTGTGACTGAATTCATCTTTGTAAGCAATTCTGGGGGTTGACCTTCACATATAACCAACAACCTGTGCAATGGCAACTAAAGCATTTTTTACACAAAAAATTATCTGACTTTCAAAACCTTGAGAAATTGCTAAGATATTATGTTGAAAACTGAGCTAAATCTTTAATCTTTAGCATCAATATTTGTTTCAAGCAATAGAAAATTTATCATATATCTATTTTTCTCACCAAAGACTGAAGGATATTAATTACCATTCTCTTTCAATCAGGATTGTACCGGCAAGAGTTGAAAGCACACCAATGCCACCACAGACATTGATTAGCAACACAAGAAACATGAAAATTGAGAAGTGTGTAAACTTCAGAGATGAGTGATTGAGTAAGGTAACTACACAGGCCCCAGCAATAACAAAAGAGAGATTTTGTGTCACCAACCACAATTGTAAAACCTGACAATAAATTAGGCAGATAGAGTTATTTATCAAAAGGCACCATGATATTTTTTTGGTATATGCTATAGGTATCATTAACTAAAAGTAATCTTTTCCAACAAATTATAACCACTGTTGTGGACGATACAACTTTTCTTTTAAGAATTTAACAAGTTACATACTTAAGATCAAAACTTGACATGATAACAAATTGCAAAAGGAGAACATGGCCTCATCTGACAAAAAATTACAAAATTCACTGTTTTTGGATAGACAATACTTGTTCTCACCTTAAGAGAAGACAACTTATCAACCAATTTTCCAATTATGGGACCAAACACAGCAATGGAGGCAGATTCAACTGCACCATATATTGCTGCATACAGCAAGGACTCTGGCCAAATATTGATCATGTATAAACCAACAGAGAATTCCCACATTCTGCAAACGTAGATCCTCAACGAATTTGATTATTTGTTATGGAAAAAACAAAACAACAAAATAGTGTAACACATTTACTGAAGCACCAACGATTTGGAATATCACAAGACAAATTAATCATATCTTGTGCAGTCTATATTTCACATCACACTGATAAATTTCTGATGTCACAGTCATTTCAACTGATAATAATGTTTAAACCCATTATCCAATTTTTGAGAGAATGAAATCAAAAGTTGAAGTCTAAAAGAAGAACCTGGTACCCCATCTTGCTAAGAAGTGTCCAATGTAGAGATAATTGATTAGAGCTAATGGCTGTTCTTGTTGTCCAGTGAGTGGAGGCACCCTCAGTTTCACGCTTTCTTCCATTTCAGATTCTTACCCTCACTCCTTTTCACCATTACCCATCCATCGCAATTGTTATCTTAATCAAGTAAGTTACATGCAGATTGCAAAACTTCAAAAGTCTTATGTATTAAATGAGGTTACACCAAGTTATTCATTACTTTTTAAAACTCAATTAAGAATTCAATAAATGTTTAAAATAGTTGTTTATAATATATTTTTTTGGCTTAATAGCATTTTATTTGTAACTAAGTTAACATGATCGCTTATGGTTTAGAGATGATGAATTTAAAGACGGAAATATCACATTGAAATTTAAAAAAATAAAATAAAAATCACACTAAGTAAAAAATAGATAGAAAAAAATATTGAATTATTATTATAAATATAGAGACAAAAATGTTATTAAACTAATTTTTTTTATGCAATTATAACCATCCATTATAAGCAGTTTATACTTTTTTTAACCCCTTTTATTCACCAAAATCTTATATATACTAAGAGTAATTTCAACCATAAGAGTTTTAAAAAATAATCGACAAGATGAAAAATATCTTTACTAAAATTACTTAAAAATAACTTCATCACTCTTATATTTTGTAATTTTCGTAATAATTACTTATTAATATTTCTTATTTATTTACTGTATATAGAAATTAATCCTAAAGATATATAAATTTTTTAATTAAATTTCAACTATTAAAAGAGATATTTTCAAGAACAAAGAAAATTATCAAATAAATTCAAAGTCAAATCTATACATGGTAACAGTTTCACTGAATTGCGGCTAGAATTTCAGCTAGTCTCAGCTAGAATTAGGCAACAAACAAGTCCACGTATTCGTATTGTATACAGTAGCAGCATGAAGTTTTTTAATTTTAATAATATGGCAATTTTTAATTTTTAATAAGCTTATAGATTGTTGATTAAATTACTCATTTGATTATTGAATTTGTCAAACTAATGTCAAATTGGTTATTTAATTTTTTGTTGTCTCAATTTAATTTTTATTTTCTTAAAAATGATTTAATTTAGTTCTTACCGTTAGTTTGACAAGATGGTGTTAAAGTTAGCGTCACGTGTCAATTTCTAATTTTTTTAATTTTTTTAATTTTTGTTAGTAAGAATATCATCATAAGTTTCATACAAAAAGTAAATTAAGTGTTGAGCAATAATATTGTTTCATTTTTCAAATATATGGACAAATATATGGACCAAATTGAATCATTTTGACACGTGACACAACACGTGTACAAAATAAAAAAAAAATTCAAAAAAATTCAAAAAATTCAGAAATTGACACGTGGCGTTGATTTTAACACAGTTTGGTAACGGCAAAGACCAAATTGAATTATTTTTGCAAAACCAATAACCAAAATAACAAAAAATTGGAGGACCAATTTGACAATACTTGACAAATACAAAGACCAAAAGGTAATTTAACCTAAATTATTTTGTTTTTCAATTTTTTATTTTAAATTTACGTTTGTTTTTAAGCTGAGTTTCTTCGTCTAATAACCCTTTATTGACAACGATCTATTTAATTTGGGACAAAAAATATAAGTTCAAAGGCTTAATTAAAAAATGTTTTAGAAATCTAATTAAAGTTAAGTATTTCTTTGAACAATTCTTAAATTATTCTCAAGCTTTTGTAATAATCTTTTGTAATATTGTTTCATTTTTACAAAAATTGAGACTAAATTGAAATTAAAAACAAATATATGGACCAAATTGAATCATTTTGACACGTGACACAACACGTGTACAAAAAAAAAAAAAACCAATAACCAAAATAACAAAAAATTGGAGGACCAATTTGACAATAAGGGAAATAATTTGGCAAAGTCGGTCTAGAATGAAATTTGGTTGTATTTGACTTCAGTCAAAATTTGGTCGTATAAAGCCAAGTCGACACCGACCAAAATTTGGCTGAGTCGACCTTGGACCACATTTGGTCGTATTCGACCGAGTCGGCCCCGACCCAAAATTTGCCTTATTTAGTCAAGCTGTCCCCAAAAGAAATTTGGTCGTATTAAACCAAATTCGGCTAAATTAGCTCCCTTCAAAATATGGTCGTATTCGGCTGAATTTCGGAGAGTTGGTACCGAACGAAATTTCGCTGTATTTAGCCATATTCATTCGAGTTGACTGTGATAGAAATTTGGCCGACTCTATCGTATTTGAATCAAGTTAGGCTTGAACGAAATTCAGTCGTATTAGGTTGAGTCAGCCTCAGCATAATTTCGATCGAATTGGCCCCAACCAAAATTTGGTAGAGTCGATCCTAGTCCAAATATGGTTGTATTTGTCCGCATTAGCCCTTGTCGAAATTGGGCTGTATTCGAGCGAGTCAACCTCGACCAAATTTTGAACGTATTCAACTAAGTTGGACCCGAATGAAATTCGTCCGAATTTGGCCGAGTCTACCCCAACTAAAATTTGGTCAAATTTGACCAAGTCTACCCCGATCAAAAGTCGTCCTAATTCGGCCAAGTTGGCCTGAAATTTGTCCGAGTTGGCTGGGCTAAAATTTCGACCAAGTTTGCCTTGATTGAATTAGGCTGCGTCGACCTATGCCGAAAGTCGACCGAGTTGGCCACAACCGAAATTCAGCCAAGTCGGTCTAGCTGAAATTCGGCTGAGTTGGCCTCGACTAAAATTTTGTCAAATTAGATAATGTCGACCTCGATGACATGTTTTATAAAATTAGTTTAAATTTCTTTTATAAATAATAAATTCTGAATTTTGAACTTTATCAAATTATCTCGATATGGATTTAAATCTTGATCCAAATATTTGGATATAGATTTAAATCTTGATCGTTATATTTATATCTGAATTTAAGAAAAATAAAAATCCAAACTTGCTTTGAAAAAAAAAATTGAATATTAAATTTAATGCAATTATTTAGATCTAGAATAAAATTAGATCGGATATTTAAAATTTCAATTCATGATCGTCCTATAAGGCAATTTCTTCTTTTATATAGCTTTTATGTTATCTTTTTATGTAAAAAACTTGTTTTACAATTTTGGAAGTATTTTTACTTTCAGATTATTTGAAAATAAAAAGTACTTCTGAGTTTTATTTGAAAATTAAAAATATTTTTAAAATGTTAAGAAAAAAAAATAAAACTTTTGGATTGTATAATATAAAAGTTAATGAACTTTTAAATTATATAATTTAGAAATTATTTTTAATTTTTGGATTATGTAATTTGTCAAAAAACTTAAGAAAAAAAACTTTTAATTGTATAATGTAAAGTTATTTTTAATTTTCAAATCACATAATTCAAAATTTATTTTTCACCTTTATATTATATAATTTGAAAAAGAAAAATATTTTTTTTATGGGATGCATAAAGTGCAGGAATAAGATATAAAAAAAACCTGTGCCGTCCTGTGAATGTTGTACAAGAGAAGGAAAAGAAATTTCAAATTGAATAAAATATGGGAGGATTATTGTTAGTTATTTTTGTAAGATCAAACATAAAGTTATTCAAGTAAAAGTAGTCACCTAAATGAAATGTTTTCATCGTAATAAATATTTGAAAAAAGGCACTCAGTCCTTATTTATCTATTTAAAAATTGTTAAATTTGAATTATAAATTACTGTTTCAAAAATTACTCATTTATTTTATAATAATGGCTGTCAGGTTTTAAAATTAGCGGAAGGATAAAATAGTAGAAAAATATCGCGTATACTAAAAATTGCATATCTTTTTACTAAGAGCAGAGATATAAATTAAGTTTAATTATCTTTTAATTCTTATTATTTATTTATTTTAGTCCTTTTAGTAAAAATTTTAATCAAGTCTTTTAATTTTTTAGAACGTAACAATGTAATTACTTTCTATTCAACTAACAGTAAAAGCATTAATAATGAAATATTGATGGATGAAAATGGGATGAGAAAAATTGGTTAAATAAATTTGATCTGGCTAAAATATTCATAATCTAATGAGTACTTTGGTCATAGACTTAAATTTTAGGTCTAAGTTTACCTTTCTAAAACCCTCTTTGGTCTATTTAATGTTTTTAGGTTTAAAAATTGACTTAACCTATTTATAAACAAAGTAATATGCTAATAATAAGATAATATTAAATACATTATAAATAATAAAATTCAAAGCAATTGTTATTCAAGCGATAAAATTATGCAGACTAGGTTTTATAATAGTTAAATGTGCTTTATTTATTCATATGATATAAACATATTTTTAAGATCACTATAATCGTAATTTATTTAAAATTCCATTTAATAGAAGGACTTTAAAATAAGATAATAAGTGTATATTTCAATAAACTTTTAAAATTTGAATCTATATGTAGGTCAATTTGTTCAATTTTTTAGAGTTTCAAATTATTTTTAAATATATAAAAATTTTAGAGGTATCAAATATGTATAATATATTAAAATTAAAAAAATACTTTTATTTATATATAAGTGAATTTCTTTTTTGGAGGACTAAGGCTCCTTAATTTCTAACCAAGTTCTATCACTTTTGCCTCCAACAAAATATACATGTGAAATATATATATATATATATATATATATATATATATATATATATATATATATATATATATATATATATATAAAATTTAAAAAAAACTTACATTTACTTTGGAAAAAGATATGTAGATATATCAACAAATGCTCTTCATTTGAGAATGAATAAAAGTGAAACTTACAATCTTTCCTGATACAAAATGCACAAACTCTTCAACCTTTACAATTTTGTATGCTTCTCTTCTTTGTGATTCCCATGTCATGAATCTAACTTTTCGTGGTATTTATAGCACAATTTGGGTTCACAACTCACTCAGTTTTTGTAATTTGGCTGATGAAGTGAACAGAAGAGTGGTTTTTGCTAGCCTATGACAGTTGCCCTTGATTGTGGTGCAATAGAGAGCTACCACTCTTGATGGAGAAGCATAAACTATTTCATGGTCCCAGAATTGGAAATAAAAAATATACAGAGAACCAAAATGTTAAGTTTAGATGTCACTATATATTTCATGGTCCCAGAATTAGATTAATAATATCTCATTATTTTAAGGTATCCAACCACAACCACATCATTGTACTTCTTAATACAACCAGAATGGTCCTGTTCTGCACACAATCAGAGTAGACAAGTGAAAAAGAAAGCCATGAAAAGAAAGATAAAAATGTTGTAGAATATAAAATAGTATGCAAGGAGGACAAATTTGATACAATGCTGACATGTGTCTATATTTGGACAGTTTTAATATAGTAGAGAATAATATGGTGCCACTCCAAACTTTTGAATTAAATAATTTAATTAGCCAACTTGACTGTAACTATATTTGGAATGGTTGTATACTTTTGTATGTGGATAGTTTGTTGTATTGTTTCAAATGTTTGTCTTAATTTTTTTTTATAATTGTTTGGAGATAAATGACAATTCAATGTGATTAGGCTACATTTTTTTTTTCAATTTTGATTATATATAAAAATTCATTAAAGCCATTAATACTTATTGTGTTATAAATGAAAGTAGTTTTTATTTAGTTAAACTAAAAAAAATGAGATAAGACAAAACAACCTACACAGCTTGGGAAATTTTCTATCGGCATTGCATGAAAGAACAAATTTGTTTATTTGTGTGCCAATCATGGCATGGTTTGTAAGGTTTTCATAATATTAAATACAGATGAAATAACTGCTCATATATATATATATATATATATATATATATATATATTTTAAAACACGATTACATTTTGAGAGAGAATATAGGAGAAGAAAAAATATTGTGTATAAGAAAAAAAAAAGAGAATATAGGTTTGGTACAAGCATGGTGCAGAAGGCTTACCTATGAAGCCAACTCAGTCTTAGAATTTCAAGCATTTTTTTCAGCATCTTATACAAATGTTATCCTGAAAGTGTAAATTTCCAACCATATTAATCCAAAGTAAAAAAAGACACTTGATAAATATTTTTACCATATCTCCAGAGTTTCAAATTTTGTACATGCTTCCATATGAGCTGAATTGTACAGTGTTTGATTGTCACAAGAGTTGTGCTTCTAAACATGGTCACAATATCAAGCAGTCTCTATTGCATCACTCACGTAGCATTTGGCATGAGGTTTGCTTTAAAAGGGTAATCAACTGAAGTAATTGAGATGATGAAAATGATAATGATCTTACCTATTAGGTACAAATATGCTACAGACATTAGATACAAAAAGAGAATTTGTTCTTTAGGCTTAAAACCTTCATTTATGTAATCACATATATGGTCTCATCTATTGAGGGAAATTCTTATGCAAAAAGAATTGTTTAAAAGCAGGATGATTGTGAATAATTCTACCCATTAGACAAAACACTGTCACTCCTTCACAAATGTATATATTTCTTCAAAGGGCACAGAACTTCATCCTAATCTTAAAACATTTGTTGCCTAAGATGCCTTTCCAAACCTTAATTCCACTTTAGACGATCAAAGTGAAAGAGGTGCTTCCGCACATGATATACATGGATGCAGTAGAGGAGTGCAGCTAATGTGACTGCTAGAAATGATAAAAATGTCAACTTCCAAAACTCCTGAAAAGTTACACAGATAGAAAGAAGCATGATCAACATAATTGAGATTTTGATAAGCATTAGATTCAAAGCAATAGCCATCTTTTGATGATGAAAATGATAACAATAACAGCCCTATCCCACTAATTGAAGTAGGTTACATGACCGCATGATGCTATTCAGTATTGTTATAGATCAAATCTTCAAATGAAATCTTGAGGTTGGCTACAATAGAGGAATCATTGAAGAAGAAGAAGAAGAAACAAGGTTGGTTTAGAGAAGCAAGATCTTTTTTACTGAAGCAAGGTTGGTATAAGTAAAGGAACAAGCTTAGTCTACTCAAGAGTAGTCGGAGGAGTAGAAGAGGAAGTATGATATCGTCATTAGAGAAGCATAATTTGTTTGAGACAAAGATAAGTTCTTCTGATATAAAATGTTTTCACTAAGGATTGAAATTAAATAGTTGATTGAGAAGTTAAAAGTTGAAAATGCGAAGATCCAATTATATCAAAGGGAAGCGATTGTATTTCAACAAGAGAAAACTATCTTGGAACAAAAGATCCAAATCATTCTAAGCCAGCAGGTCAAACTTTTGAGGGAGAAACTAAGAGTTTGCATCCTCAATGCAAGGAGTGTTGGAAACCTGCCTTAGATACTATCAAAGCAGTTTAAATTTTAATTTTGAAGAAGTCAATTATTAAATTGATAAGAGTATGTTATCTTGTTTTTAGTTGTTAGGGTGTTAGTTTCATATTTTATTATTCAGCTATCAGTACCAACTCCTAAAATCACAGAGCAAGATTTCTATTAAGTTATTTCAGTAAATACAAGCCAGATTCAATAAAAGCTTTAGGCCTTTTGCAATTCATAATATTTTATATTGTTTCCTGGCTCTGCTGTTTTTCTTCTAACCTTAAACAAAAACCAGAAGTTGTGGTGCATAAGAAAGCTTGGGAGTGTTCCAATAATGGAGATGCATCTGAAAAATTTGTTGTCTAAAAAGAAAGTTTTCAACTATAAAATTAGATTAACTAGAGGTATATTGTTAGATCTAATTTTACGTAACGAAATTAGAGAATTCTGTCAGAAGTTGAAAATTGATGAGATACTCAGAAAGTCTTTTATCAAAGACCTAAAGGAAAACCCATACGTAGCAAGTATATATAAAAAAATAAATATTTTGGGTAGGACATGGATGTTTAAAAGCTCACCCGAGGATCAGATATTATGATTCCCACAACATACGCCAATAAATCCATCAAAGACTGAAGTGAGTTCTGGACACCCCCAACAATCAAACGATCAGATTCAGGAACAAGATCCTATACGAAAAAAATTAATAAGAGAAGTGAGGCCAAGATGACTGTTAAGAAAGAACTTCAGTGATTGATCATAGACAGTTAAAATAAAATATTTAGGGAAATTTGAATAACATCAGGTAATACAGGTCAACTCGCCTGCATTTGTTGAAGCACAGACAAATCAAACATCCACAATCCAAGCCGAGAAATGGCTACACTGCCCATAAGAATATATGATGATAGAAATCCCCTATGGATCCACATTGCAGCTATACATGGAAGGAGGCAAGTCCACTGCAATTGAATGCACAACATACATAAACAAGGACAACACAGATCGGTAGGAATAACCCATTTAATTAAACAACCTATACACTATTGTTATATCAATAATACATTTTTTTTTTTTTAGTTCACATAATTGAGTATTTGACTGGCACTCATATCATCTATACAGAATATTTTAGAGCCATTCATTACTTAATTTATACCTGAGACCATACAGACCAAAGTCCTGTTCTAATAGTTGTTATTTTTGACTGTAGCATAGGATATGCAACTGTTGCAACAATTCCAATCACAGCACTTATTCCTCTTGCTATTCCAATAACATATGCAGGTATGCCTTCCCATTCTAAGGTGGCTGTCATTAAAGTTCCGAAGCTGAGGAAAACATTGAAATTTTATCAATGACTCTCATTAGAACATAAAACAAAAAATATCTTTATCATGATTCTAATAACTCTTCATGCCCGACAAACAGCAAAGAAATGCAAGACATGTTTCTACCTACAAAGAAGAGTACAAAATTAATTAAAAGGACAAGCTTCATAAATAAACTGGATATTTTAAGCATTAGTGGAAAAGGCTAATTCTGGCTTGTCTTTTATTTTCATGTAATGTTTACTTGCTACACTTTTTTATGGGCTTTCACCTGAGTACAGTGAAATATAGCAAAGCCAGAGCTAGTCCAGGAATGGCAACTGGTTGCTTTAAATAAACTTTCCATGCAGCAACATAAGGAATTTCTGAAATCTTCTGACAAAGTTTTTTACTGTGTTTTCTATCGACCAATTCTGAGCTACCACCAGTAACAGAAAACAAGCTATCTTCCTCCAGAGTTGGATTGCTTCTTTGTTGATCACATTGTGAAAGTCTTGCAATCCTCTTCTGGCTACTTTCGCCTAATGCTGGAATCCCATTATATACAGATGTAAAAAGCCAATACTCCACCCAAACGGACACAGTATTCCACAGTGCTAAAGTTATAGCAGATGCTTCTAGTGAAACAAAGCTTATTATAAACCCAGTAATAACTGGAGCAAGAAGTTTGCAGGTTAGATCAATGCGTCTTATAACTGAATTTATCTTTGTCAGAAATTCTGGGGGTTGACCTTCCGCTATAACTAACAACCTGTATAATAGAAACAAGAACATCACGTTCTTCACAGAAATATTTATTCTCCATTTAATTAAGTATCCCTAATAATTCAGTTACATTTAAGACATTAGATTATGTAGTATGAGCAAAGGCATTACATTCTGAAGTGACATAATAGAGGTGGTAACCATACTTGGAAATACCATTTTTTCCTTTACTGGGCACAATGAAACTACTTGCAAACCAGAAAAAAACTTTTAGAAATAATTAATATTCTTCAGAGTTGTAAATTGAGAGATAGTAAAGACAACAATTAAATTACCATTCTCTTTCAATCAAGATTGTACCGGCAAGGGTAGAAAGCACACCAATGCCACCACAGATATTGATGGTCCATAAGAGTAATGTGAAAGCTGAAAAATTTGTAAACTTCAAAGATGAGTTGACAAGTAAAACAACTACAGTTGCCCCGGCAATAACAAAAGAGAGATTTTGTGTCACCAACCACAACTGCAAAACCTGCCAATAAAGTATGCTGAGAGAGTTATTTCACCACTGATTTTCGTTATCAAAGAATTAAGAACCAAATTTAAATAACTAAAGTTATTCTGTCAGATATTGCTATATACTTTTTCATCTTTGAATTATTCATCTCTTATTATTTAGATAATTCTTGAAAAGATTTTGGCATTTCACATGCATATGCTGTTAGAATCTAAGGTCTTAAATAATGTGATGGATAGGGGAAGTCCAGAAACAGAACAAACCAATGGTTTAAGCAAAGAATTATACGCCACATCTTGACCAAAATTTATGTCATCTGTTTATAAGCAGTTTCACTTATATAATCCTCTCTTTACCCATTTCTTTCCATTTTAGGGCTTCTTCATTCGTACACACATGATAGTAAAGGGGAAAAAAGATAGACCAAGCACAAAAGTAGCCTTTCAATACTGGACCCATACATTCTATTAAGACAAGTAGAATAAAAAAATCTTAACTTAGCGTTTAGCTTGTAGCAAAAGGACAGAAAGCTTTACAGGTCAGAAGCACTAGTAGTCCTTTAATAAAAAGCAGATAAGCTAATTAGTAATACTTTGGGCTCACACCTTCACATAAGACAACTTATCAACCCATCTTCCAATTATGGGGCCAAACAGTGCAATGGAGGCTGACTCAATGGCACCATATATTGCTGCATACAACAAAGAGTCTGGCCATATGTTGACCATATATAAACCAACAGAGAATTCCCACATCCTGAAAGCACAGATGCACGGTGAATTTAACTAGCAAAAACCAAACCAATAACAAATAGTGCAGCCCATTCCTGGGTAACAGTGATTTTGAAAAATTCAACTCCAAAGCTAAGACAGAATGATCCTAATTAACTGGCTATATCCCAGACACCTTACATGCATGTATATTATATCTCATCTAATGTGGTCTATTTCCCAGCTTGGTACAATTAAGGGTAATTGATACAGTTAAATCGCACATCCCACTAAAAAAATTTCTCATTTCATAGCACAAACAACCATTTCAAGTCATCCGCTTTGGTAAGAGGGGGCAGAAACCCATTTTCCTAATCAGGGAGATTTTCAAAACTACAAAGAAGAAAAAGAAAATTTTCTTTGCATTCTTGTAAAAATGAAATCTATTAAGCACCGGAAACACTAGTGATCAGTGGCATATCTATCAATAATATTTGAGTTCAAATAATTAAATCAATGGTGAGAGGTGAAAGGAAAACCTGGCATCCCATCTAGCTAAGAAGTGACCAATATACAAATGATTGATCAGAGAAGATGAAGTTTGCTGTTCTTGAGCAAGAAAAGGCTCTCTTGTCAATGTGTTGCTTTCTTCCATATCAGATTCTTTCTTCCCTTTCACTCACTCCCTTTGACCATCAAACTCTAGAGCAAGCAACAGCATGCAGTTTCAGTCAGTCATAAAAAAAATATAATAATATATAATATATAATATATAATAATAATAATAATAATAATAATAATTAATAATAATAATAATAGAATAATGTAGGTTCGTTGATAGCACATGGAAAATTAGAGTGACGCAATTCTTTTAAAGAGGTTTTATCTGTGTTGAAATTTTTAGTTTTGAAACTAAAATATTTAAATGAAATTACTTTTTTTATGATTTATAATAAGATTAGGTGAACACATACATTATATACTCTTATGAAGATAACGTTATAGATGTCGTGTAAGTTTTATTTAAAGAAGGATACATAAGTAAAAGAAGTTTTTCTTTTATTATCATTTAAATGGATTCAACAACACACTTCAACGTTGTGAAAATTGCTCCAATCAGTGACCTTGATCGAGGTATTGATTAAGAAGTTAGACCATTAGATCCTTGACTGACTTGATCAACTTAAAAAAAAAGTATAAATATATATGATATCTTAACATACGATAAGTCCAACCTAGCACTATTCTTTTTATCATTATAAAGTTGAAGGAAATATGAAAGTTCACACTTTAAAATCATGTACCAAAGTTTTTTCTTGCATCTCTATACGTTTCTTCCTTTATTTCTATATAAATATTTTTTTTTAATTTTTTTTTTCTGGATTGCATAATTTGTAATTTTTTTTAAGATTGTATAATGGAAAAGTCAAAAATGATTTTTAAGAATTTTTTTAAAGCTAAAAATCACTTTCAGATTTATGTAACTCGAAAATAAAGAAAATTGACTTTTAGATATTGCATCGAAAAACTAAAAATACTTCTAAAGTACATAATCCGAAAATAAATAATGTCTGGATCACATATTTTGAAAGTTATTATTGATTTTTAAATTATACGATCCATAAATTATTTTGTACTCCAAGATAGTATAATCTAAAAGCATATTTTTTTAAAAAAATCTGAATTATGTAATAAAAATAAATTTTACTTTCTTACGTAATTAATAAGTCATTTTTAATATTTGAATTGCATAATTAAAAGAAATAGAAAGTTTTTTTTTTTCAATGAGATGTAAGAAGAAACTTATAAAGGCGCATGAAACAAACCACCAACATATACATACATTAATATATGCGGGGTCAACTAGGTCTTTGTATTTTTTATTGAATTGGTTAAATCAGTCGACGTCAACTTAGGTAGTGTAAGGTCAAATGAATATTTAATTTGATAACTAACTTGTATCTGAGCAACAATTTGCTAATTAAAAATAATGTAACTACATTTTTACGTTATAAAGTCAATCCAATGGTTTTAAGTAGAAATAGTATTACAACATAACCTCCAATAAAAGAATTCTGTTTTCAATAATTTTTGTAATTAAGATAATAGTTAGATTGACGGGCGGTTCTTAGGTCAAAATTCTTTGGATGTTAAAATTTTAGTTGAATTAATTTTTAGTTATTTTTTTTTTCAAAATGTTAAGTTGCTCTTTTAGTAGTCTTAATTTGATTTTAATTTTAAAAAAACGATCTATTTTGATCTTTTTTGTTAAATTTTTTAAGCGAAAGAAATATTTTTCTTATCAAAATTGACACTCAAATTATGTCAATTATAACAACAAATCAAATCATCCTTATTCACAACTTCAATTTTGATGAAAAATTCGATTTAAAAAATTTAATGAAAATAAAAAAATTGCATTTTTTTCAAAAATCAGAATCAAATTAAGACAAAAAAACACTGAAGGACTAACTTGATAAATTTAAATGAGAATAGAAACCAAATGAGTAATCTCAAAATTTTTACATAAACTAGTAAAAGCATTATAATTATTGTTATTATTATAATTATAAAATTAAATATAAATAAATTTTATAATTTTACTATAATTAATTTTCATTTATAACAATTAAGTTAAAAGAAATCAAATAAAAAAAAATTAAATTACATAAATAATCTTTTAAAAGAAAATATTAATAAAATAATTATTTTTATTTAAAAAATATTTAAAATATAAAATTGAAAAATAATCGAGGACAACAAAAAAAAAACTTTTCTTACAATAAATATAGATGTGTACAAATATATTAGAATATCAAATATATAAAAGATATTACAAATATTAATTTTTAAAAAATATATTTAAAATTATATATTAAAATACATAAATATAAAAAAAAAATTTGGGGGGCATGGCCCCCTTGGTCACTAGCAATAAGATAGCGTGTGCATCTACTACATAAAAAATTTCGAGGGTGCAAATGTTTCTAAGTAGAAAATTTATTATGAAATCATGTTCTCCTATAAAAGATTTCTATTTTTAATGTTTTTGTAATTGTGATAAATCTCGTTATTTTTATTTAAAATGTACGGTAAATATGGGATGAAATGTGAAATATTAAAAGGTTAGTTCCAAATTTGAAAAATCAAATAGGTCTTTTTATGATATATAACCTACTTTGACATAACTAATTTAAATAAAATTTTATATGTAGAAAAATCAAACATATTTTGAAAAAAATAAACTTTAATATGTAATCAAATATAAATAAACACCATAAATGAAGAAATATAAAATACATTAATATTTTAAATGATCTAACATTCATACTATTAATCATTTTCTTCTATTAAAACAATGTAAAATGTAATTTATTTGTCAATGTCAATGAGGGTAGGATATAAGTAGTAACTTCCTCGTACCTTATTTGCTACATAATTATCCTCTATATCTGTGTGGATATCCTTATGTGGGTTACTCACATACTTTTTTAATATCTACGGGTATTCACGGATATTTATAAAAAAAAATATTTAACAACATATTTTAACTATAAATTCAAATAAAATATAGTACATAATATTCATAAATGATGGGAAAACAATAACACAAACAATATACCAGAGAATGTAGCGGATATAATTTCCCCTAACTTGCAAGAATTTATGAGGAGCAATAACCAAAGAGCAACCATAATAAATCACCAAAGACACAAATAAAGGCACCAAGATTTTTAACGTGGAAAACCAATCAAGGGTAAAAACCACGAGTTGTGCAGACCAAAGAAATAGCTCCACTATGATCAACAAGAGTACAAAAGAATCTCAATCAATAGCACAAATTAGTGTCAACACCCAACCAAATAATAAAGCAACAAAGCTTTCAAAATAGAGAAGAACAAGAGAGGAAAACCTATAATATCACTACTTCAATGAGACATTAATATCTCCCAACTCAGATCTCGTATCAACGATCCGACCGGTCATAATGAAGAGCAATGAGTTCCGAACCTACTGTAAATATTTCAGCCCGATCCAACGGTGAATGAATCCGCAACGCCGATTCTACGGTGACAGCTCTGTGAAAAACATGAACACAATTTTCCCTCTACCTCTCCCTCTATGTGTTAAGGCTTTCAATGTGTTCTGACTCTATTGTTCTGCCTCTCTATTTATTTTATAGCCCCTGTCCACTAGGTTAAGTGAGACATGGGCTTCTCAAGTTTTGGGCCTTTTCTCCACATAGAAAGGGAACCCAATACCTAACAATAAATCTCAAACAAAGTCCAAATAACTCAATTAAATAATGTTGAATGATAGTTTACAACAAAAGAGATATTATATTTTAAAACCAATTGATAAAATGAATCCATTCAAAATCAATTTTTTTGATATCCCTAATCACAATATAAAGTTAAAATCAAAGAGAAAATCTCAAAGTGAAGAGGATGTTAAAGAGCTAGACACAAGAAAACTAACTTTCATACCAATTTTTGTAAAAAGTATGACATTATTTACTTCTTCATTTAGGAACAAAACATTTATCTAGAGTTTATTGCGATGTTTTGGTGCATGTCAAGATAGTTAAGAAGAGAGACATTTAGTTTTTAGTACTAGGAAAAACTATTCTTGTCAACCAAGTAGTCATCTTACACTATCCAATAAAGGTTCCCTAATTACTATTATCATGATCGAGATAAGTAAAATCAAAAGAATCATGAAGTTAACCATGTTTATATGGAGTGAATTTGTCTAAAAATATTATAGGAAAACCTATCTAATATTGATTATGACAATTGAGATAAAAATCTAACAAACAGAATAGATGACTATCATGAACAAATGTAAGTCTATCATTTGATAAATGGTATTCCTTTCAATTTATCATACATCTCATACCTCATCTTCCTCAAGTACATAAAAGGGAATGGAAAAAGATACCATTGAAGTCAATTGTCTTACTTTATTTACACATTTGATGTATATGAAAGGTACTATGGATAATCTATAAATTATTGAATGAAGAGAGTTCATTGCTTGCTAACATTCGTTCACCAACATTAACATCTCCATGATGCATTTAGACATAAGTTTGGAGCCTCTAAGGATGAAGGTTGAATGCAACATGAAAGTTTATGTTGACCATGTCAGAAACACCCTAATGCTCCTCACTACAAGAATTTTTGAAATTACTAACAAAATTTTACCGATGAAAATAAGTTCATATGTAAATTTGAATTATCAATAGATTTTATTGACAAAGTTTAGAATTTCAATTATCAACGGAAAATCCGTTGATAAAATTCACCATTTAATTAAAATTTTCATTATCGACAAATATTTTTTCGTTGGTAAAATTCTAAAAAAAATATCGGTAATATAGGTGTCAAAGTTTCCACTTTAGAATTAACCATTTCGTGATAAAATTCTTCCATAATTTCATTAATAAACTAAAAAGTTCATTACCAACAAATTTATTTTCGTTGGTAAATTAAAATGCTCATTACTAACAATTTTTTTTTTCTATCAGTAAATTATTATTTTTTTTTAGAAGATATTGTTGGTATATTTGTTAGTAAATTGGGTGCTAATTTACCCGCCTAATATGATGAAAATTTAATTATATATTGGAGAGAAAAAGAAGAGAAGAATGAGAGGGAGAAAGAAGAGGAAGGAAAAATGGGAGTGACAACGATAATAGGTGAGAAAGGCAATTGCGATAACGACAACGAGGGCCATGGTTACACTAGTAGCGATAGTAATGGTGGCAAGGACTAGTGGAGGAAGAGGAGCTAAATGCGATGATGCTGATGGTGATAACGGTGACGGTGATTGTAGTGACAAAGAAAGAGAAGGGGAGGAAAGGAGGAGGAGGAGGAAGGATTGAGAGAAGGAAATAGAAAAAAAAAGAAAAAGGAATGAGGGAGAAGCGATGAGAACAAGAGCCCGATAGGCGAATGAGAGAGCCACCTAGGGCATACCGAAGCCCGAGGAGGAGCCGTAGTCGGAGCAGAGACAAACCCTTGAGGGGTTACATCAACACCATCTCAGGGGATTCGCTGGAGGAGGATCGAGCTCATCTGCTCGAAAGAGGCATGTCCGGGCACTCAAGTCGGTCCACTTGGTGGAGAAGAAGGTGCGATCGATGCCCCTTATCACCTTCACCGACGAGGACTTCAAAGCCCCAGATCCCGATCATGACGACCCGATGGTCATCTCCATCGAAGTGGCGGAGTATAGGATCGGGAAGGTCCTAGTAGATCAGGGAAGCTCGGTCAACATTCTGTACTGGAAAACATTCCAGAGGATGAACTTGTCTGAAGACCTGATCGTATCCTACAATGAACAAATCGTCGGATTCTCGGGCGAGTGGGTAGACATGAGGGGCTACCTGGATTTCCGCACCATGATCGGATCACGGAAGGACGGTCGGGAGGTAAGGGTTAGATTCCTTTTGGTTGAAGCTAACACTTCCTACAATGTCTTGCTAGGAAGACCTTGCCTGAATGCCTTCGGAGCGATCGTCTCCACCCTGCACCTGGCCATGAAGTTCTCGTCGGACAGGGGAATGATATGCACCGTGCACGTGGACCAGCAGATCGCGAGGCAGTGCTATGCAGCGGGGTTAAGGATCACCCCTTATAGCCGCTCCAAAAAATAGCACTGATCGGAAGTCGCCATGACTGATCTGGATCCCCGAACGAACACTAAGAAACAAATTCAACCTGACGGAGATACCAAGGAAATCAAGTACACCACATAGCTGACGAACGTGGTAATGGTGAAGAAGGCGAGCGGGAAGTCGAGGATGTGCACAGACTTCACAGATCTTAACAAGGCATGTCCGAAGGATGCATATCCTTTGCCCAGCATCGATCGACTTGTGGATGGAGCTTCGGGGCACAATTTCCTGAGTTTTCTGGATGCATACTCAGGGTACAATCAGATCTCTATGTATGGTCCAGATAGATCTAAGACAGCGTTCATCACCGATCAAGTCAACTTCTGCTACGAAGTCATGCCGTTCGGCCTGAAGAATGCTGGGGCGACCTACCAGAGGCTAATGGATCGGGTCTTCAGAGGGCAAATCGGCCAAACCATGGAGGTATATGTAGACGACATGGTCGTAAAATCACGGATGGATGAGGACCACTTCCGCGACTTCAAGGAGGTCTTCCACCAAGTGCGCAAGTACAACATGCGTCTCAACCCGAAGAAGTGCGTGTTCAGAGTGCCGGCCGGCAAATTCCTGGGGTTCATGCTGACCGCCCGAGGGATCGAAGCCAACCCTGACAAGTGCGCCGCCATCGCTGAGATGAGGAGTCCTAAAAACCTAAAGGAGATCCAACGGTTGGTCGGGCGTCTGACGTCTCTTGCGCGCTTCCTACCCAAGTTGACAGAGAAGATCAAGCCGATCCTCAAGATCATGAAGAAGCAAACCGCAGACAAATGGGACGATCGGTGCGATGAGGCGTTTCAGCAGATAAAAGTGATGATCAATAGCACCCCGATAATGAGCCGACCGGTAGAGGAACTGCCTCTGCAGTTATACCTGTCAGTCTCGGACGACACGATCAGCGCGACCCTGGTGTAGGAAAATCTGGAGCCGTGACCGGTATACTTTATCAGCTGGGTATTGCAGAGCGCATAAACTAGATACCAGTTGATTGAAAAGATAGCCCTAGCGCTATTGACAGCCGCGCGTCGATTCCGCCAATACTTCCAAAGCCACCAGGTGATCGTCCGCACCGATCATCCAATAGCTAAGATACTCAAGAAGCCTGACCTGGCCGAGAGGATGATTGCTTGGTCGGTTGAGCTGTCCGAGTTTAGCCTCAAGTACGGGCCGAGAGGATCCGTCAAGGGGCAACACTTGGCAGATTTCGTAGCAGAACTCCACGGGTCGGCCTCCCCGTCGGAACAAACATGGGTGCTCTTCGTCGATGGCTCGTCGGACAAGCGCAACGCAAGAGCGGGGATTGTCATCGAGGGACCAGGCGGCTTCACGGTCGACCACTCCAAAAAATTCAAGTTCAAAGCGTCGAATAACCAGGCAGAATATGAAGCACTGATCGCCGGCCTAAGGCTAGCAAAGGATCTGGGAGCCCGAAGGTTAAAGTGTAACATTGATTCGCGACTTGTGGTCGGGCAAGTGTAGGGGGAGTATCAAGTCAAAGATGATCTGTTGCTGCAGTATTATCACAAGGTGGTCGAAGCTATGAGAGAATTCGAAGAGGTAACTGTCCACCATATAGCCCGAGTGGAGAATGCCAGAGCCGATAGGCTATCCAAGCTGGCGGAAGGAAAAGAGAAAAGTCAGCTGAAGACCATCATCACGCAAACCCTGATGAGGCCCTCGGCGGAAGAATGTGCAGCCGTCGAGCGGCCAGCGGACTAGAGAAGTGAGGTTCGGGAACTCCTGAGAAGAAGCGACGCCGAGGAAGATATGAAACCGATCGAGCGGCGCCGGGCGCTCCGATTTGTCATAATCGGAGAGGACTTGTACAAACGAGGGTTCACCGCGTCGCTCCTCAAATGCCTATCGAAGGAAGAAGCATGTTACATCATGAACGAGGTCCACAATGGCGTTTGGGGGATGCACACCGGCCAGAGAACGATAAAGGCACGGATACTCCGGGCGGGGTATTACTGGCCGACCATGGAACAAGACTGTGAGGTGATGATACGAAAATGTAAAGGTTGTCAGGCCCACAAAAACGATGTCAAGAGAGCTCCGACCGAGCTGCATAGCCTAACGGCCCCATGGCCGTTCGCACAGTGGGGTATGGACATCGTCGGCCCATTTCCTATCGGCAGAGCGCAGAAGAAGTTCATACTAGTCGCCGTAGATTACTTCACCAAGTGGGTCGAAGTAGAGGCCCTGGCCAACATCACCGCTCAGCAGGTCCACTCGTTCGTTTGGCGGAACATTGTCTGCCGTTTTGGCCTGCCCTATACCATCATCATCATCGACAACGACCGGCAGTTCATCGACAAGAAGTTAAGGGATTTCTATAAGCAAGTAGGGATACGCCACCTAACCAGCTCGGTCGAGCATTTCCAGACCAATGGTCAAGCCGAAGCCATGAACAAGGTCATAGTGCCAGAGCTGAAGAAAAGATTGGGAGAGGCTAAAGGAGCATGGGTGGACGAACTATCGCAGATCCTTTGGGCCTATCGGTGCACTCCGCACGGGACGACCAAAGAATCCCCCTTTAATCTGACGTACGGAACGAATGCTATGCTGTCAGTTGAAGTAGGAGAACCGACGCTCCGACGGGAGATGCAAAAGCTCGACGTGAATTGCGGGCGCATGCGAGAAGAGTTGGACTGGACGACCGAGCAGAGAGAAAGAGTGGCCGTGCTAGCTGAAGCGTGCTAGGCACAACGCCAACGATCTAAATGGGTTAAAAAATAAACGCGTAATAAAGTCGGACCATTCGGGTCGTGAGTACAGTAATTAAACCAAGTCAACAACGCCAAAACCGACGAAAGTTAAAGAGAACTAAGATCAAGTAGGTAATCATGGGCCGACCGCCCGATGGAGGTAAAATGCGAAATAGCGGCCGATCGCCCAACTTGTTCAAACAAGAAATTATTACAAAATGGGTCGACCGCCCCAACGATTAGGTAGGAAGACGAGGGCCGATAGCCCCGCACGTTAACGCGAAACTATTAAAAGATGGGTCGACCACCCCAAGTATACGATGCAAGCAATAGAAAGAGATAAGGCCGATCGCCTGAACAAAAAAGAATGGCCGGTCGCTAGCAACAACAATAAACAAAGATCAAGCCAACGAATCAAAAGAAAAAGATGCCTTCCATATACATGTAATTGTTCAACAAAAAATGTCCTAATAACCGATCGAGCGCGATCGACCACGAGGCCGATCGGACTCGATCGGTTATATCAAAATATATAAATTAAAAGTAAAACGAACTACGAGCCGGCTGCAGAAGGAGCAGAGGTCGAGGCTGGAATGGTTGCTTCATCGAGTGCTTCGTAGACCCTTTACAGTTTCCCTTCAACCACCCCTAGGTGAACGTCGAATCGATCGGGGGAGCAGCGATAGAAGAAGACAGCTTGGTCAACGACATTCTAGAAACCCGTCTCATATTGGGCAAAAACTTGCTCATGGGCGATGCGAATCTCGGCTTGATATTCTTTGGCCTTCTTCTGCCAGTCCGCAGCCGATCCAACAGCGGCCAAGTGCTCCAATGACAAGTCATCGAAGCGTCATTGAAGTTTGTGCAGCTCGTCGCCTGCCTCCTTAGCCTTCAGTTGCTCTTCCTTCGCCCGATCGTCGGCAGCTTTAAGTAGGTCGACACACTTGGCATGCTCGGCTTTCATGACGTTCAGTCGATCAAACTGTGTCTTCAAATCTGAAGCGGAGGCCTTTACCTCCTGAAGCTCCACCTTGGCCGCCGCGAGCTCCTTCACCAGGTCATCGATCTTGTTCCGATCGGCCCTAGGAAACTTAGTGCAAATCACGGAAAGCCTCAAACTCAGCTCCAATACCGTCCGCAAGGCCTCTTCTTCAGACATGTCCTTCAACATTTCTTTGACGCGAGGACCTAGGTGGAAGGATACTTCCTCGTCCAACCGAACCTCGCTACCAAGGAAGGCGGTGGCCAATGACCCGGAAGCCTCGGCCTTCTTACTCCTTTTGGACAAGCGGCCCGCAGGGGAATCGTCCTTCTTCGTCTTCTTCCCCTTATTCGCTGCAGTGGCCGCAATGGTAGTGACCAGGGGAATGACGACGAACCGAGGCCTGGTGACGACACCCGACGCACCGGTCGGTGCATTGGTTGTGGGAGAGGGAGCCGTCGAGGGACCACCTTGGACACTTTGAAGGGGCTCAACCTCTTCCGCTGGATCATCCTCCCTTCACCGAGTCTTGGCACGGGCCATGAACTCAGCATTGGAGATCGTCGTCCGGGCCATGATATCTACAAACAAAGAAAAAATTGCGTAAGTTAATAGCGACCTTTACAACGATCGGGAAGATCAGAACAACAAACCATAAACCGCCCTCGGCAAGTTCGGAGAGCGGAGGCATTGGATCAGCAGCCTCGGTGGGATCTTGTCGGGGAGAGTCTTGAGGACGGCAAGGTTAGCCCGCTCGGCAGGGGTCAAACGGTCCTCTGTCCAAGGATCAGTTGGCAGGGGAAACGCCGTCCAGTAAAGGGGGAACTAGGGCCAATCCTCCTCATCGAAGATATACTTCCTGCCCCGACCGGGAATTGAGACCTTGAAAAAATCGGTCTTAAAACCCTTGTACGAGGCAAGGTAAAGGGTGAACAAACTCTTGTTCGCCCCATGAAAAGAAACCCAACCTTTAGAGGCATGGTTGCGGTCAAACCGGCCGCTCGACAAAGAACCTCGAAGGCCTGCATGGACGCCCAGGTGTTTGGGTGTATCTGGGTCGGCGCACACTTGATCTCCCTTAGCACTGCCAATTGCTAGTCGGCGAACGGCACAGTTAGGCCTAAGTCATGGAATAAGCAAGCATAGACATAGAAAAAGTCTAGCTTCGCTGCTTCCTTGCCGTGGCACACCCTTTCGTTGCTCGCGTAGACCTTTACTTGAAAGAACCCGTCCTCCACTTCGTCGCTAAAGACCTTTGTCCGCTCGACCAGGTCCCCAAGGTCATTCCTCCATCGGAACCTTGTTGCATGCGTGCGCGGCTCGTAGGGTGCCCACTCATACCCTTGCAACGCCGGCAGGTTGCCTGTTCCCCCTCGTCGGCGACATCGATGTTGATCACATCTCCATTCTCTGCAGGAACGTTGGCTTGCTCCACCGCTACGTCGATCGGCTCCTCGGCTGGACGGCTACCGTTACTTGGGACGAGAGAATCCACTAAAGATGATACCCCCTCGAGTGATGTCCCCGCATCTGACGAGCTGAACAGAGCGGAGATCGACCCGCTGCCCCCGAACACCTCGATCGCCCCACCGGAGGATCCGTCTGAACTCGATGCACTGGAAGCCATCATTACCTGTAGAAAGAGAAGGACGATCAGTGGCTCAGGTAAAAAGAGAGAAGAAAGCGTTAAAATAATGACAGCCACACACACCTATTTATAGAAAGGTTTGGGGACACGTGGCAGCACCTGGGCCAAACGATCGCGTGGAGATCAACGGCCCAAACTTCGCAACGCTTCGCATCCCAACTGACAAGCACGATCTACGAAGCCAAGTAACTGTCAGAGAACCCCTTCGGCCCATCGGCATAACAGTCTTTGTAAACCTTCTCGCTTCACCTTCGCCATCGCTCAAGGCTGGGGGGCTTGTGTACTGTTTGTCCCATCGGGCCATCGGCAACGCGCAGTCCTTTGGTCCATCGAACAAGGCTGGGAGGGCTTGCGTATAAAACAGGACCATCGGTCGATCGACCCCACAGATGAACTATATAGCACCATTGGTCGATCGGCCCCACAAACAAATCACACGCTACCCCAAAAGGGACCATCGGTCGATCGGTCCCACAGGTGAACAGCATGTTTCCTCACAAGGGATCATCGATCGATCAGCCCTACGTATGAATCACGCGTTAGCCTTTAAGGGACCATCGATCGATCGGTCCCACAGACGAACCACTCGTTACCTCGTAAAGGACCATCGGTCGATCGGTCCCACAGACGAACCACTCGTTACCTCGTAAAGATTCATCGGTCGATCGGTCCCACAAACGAACTACGCGTTAACTTGTAAAGGACAATCGGTTGATCGGTCCCTAGGTCGATCAGGCATCAATCCATGGAGATCCATCGGTCGATCAGTCTCATGGGTGATTCGTGTAGCGCCTTATGTACGACCATCGGTCGATCGACCGTATAGATTAATTATTCACTTAAGGTTGTTAAAATCAAAAGATAACCAGCCTAGTCAAGCGGCCATCGGTCGATCGACCAAACAAGGCCAGTTAGCTGGATTAATTAACATTAAACAAGTTAGTAATTTTGATTAGAGGATCATTGAGCCGTGTTTAAGGAACCCTAATCACAGGCTCACACCGGATCATCTTTAATTCGCATTTATTACCGCAATTATACCTATACACCGATCGGTCCATCAACTGACTTAATCATCGGAGCCTTTTAGACAGGTACCCCGATCGTTTGTTCAACCGATCGAGCAAGAAGGAAGATTTCTTGGTGAAGAAGCTATCGCAGGTTGCGAAGAGAGGAGATTTAAAGAGGAAAGGAGTAAAATTGAAGTGGTTCTTAGTAGGCGCTTGGTCTTTACACCCGAAACAAATATATTAGATATAATTCTTTACTGTGTGGTCAAATTGCCATCATACATGATGATTTGACCTTAACTTGTGCATTACATATTTATATATTGAGAAAATCTCCTCAAAGTGGGACTTGGCTCTGAGTAGAACGTGTACTTATTGTAATGCACCAGTACTCAATTTGATTAGTGGTGCAGTGATTTGTACTATAACATACATCACGTATAATATAAATTATTCAGAGTGTCTTCTCTTCCCCGCCACGCTCCCCCATCCTATAGTTTCAACAGAGTACTAAAAAATCAGAAGTACTCAACTTGTTGCGAAAAGGAAAAAGGGGGTAGGTGTATCAATATGTTAAAGAAATATTTCATTTAGTAATCTTTGACTAAAATAGTATATGGTCTAGATATACAATTTAACTTCAAGTTCTCCAAGATAATTCATTTTTGTTCTCTAGTTTGATTCTCCTATTGAAGATTTCACTTGTTGTGCTTGTAGCATAAAGCATTTGACTCCCTGCAGCTAAAATGGTCTTAATTTGAACCTTGCAGATCAAGTATTCATATCTTGATGTTGTCGCCAGGACTGTGGTGGTTCTAGAAAAAAAAAATGTAGTTCCTGAGCATAATATTCGTTTCCAAGTATTTACCAAATCTAATGCGAAAAAAATAAATAGAAAATTATAAAGCTGGTTTGGTATGTGAGCATTTTACGAATTCTAAGATAATAATTTTGCTTATTCCGGCCCAAATCAGGGACTAACGATACTTTTATTTAAATGTGATGATGATGATGCAACAGAATTTGTTGACACCATGTTAATGACAAAAAATGATTCTAGAGCATATAGAATATCCTGTATTCTATAGCTGCAAAAACAGTGTTACTTATTTGGTGTGGTCTTTAGAGAAAGATTCTGCTTAGAAGATAATGTAAATATGACATATTCCAACTTCATCATAGCCAACGCTTTATCTAACTTAGTATATGGTTTTTATATTTCAATTGCTTCCAACATATTATTATACCCCTTCATTATTTCTTTTATCTTGATACTTTCATTATTTACATTATAAGTATTCTCTTTTCAATTCATAAATGTTAAAATATTTAATTAAGGACTTTACGCATTATCTTTTCAGTGGTGCATATCAAAGTATTTTATTGATATGTACTACAATGGAAGATGTCGCAACCTAAATCGCAACGGGACGACGAACTAAAAATAAATTCATTTGGAAAAAGAGATTGGAAGTCGCCACCATAGTTTATTTTGGAAAACTATAGAAAACCATAAAAATAAAATAAAGTCTGCGAAAACCAAATTTATAGTCCGAGAGTCGGTTACGCGTAGGGAAGGTATTAGCACCCTACAGCGTCCGCCTAAAGGCGGTACCTTTAATTAAATTTGCAAAAGAGATGTGTTTATTTTAAATATTTATTTTTCCCATAAATATGAAAATATTGAACAAAATTGTTATTTTTTGATTAAAAAGGACCCGACAAGGATTAACCTTGGTCCTACGTATTCTCATTAAAAAATGAGATATCAGGGTTACGTAGTTCTTTATAAAACTATTTAAAAAACAATTTTGGAAAAACCTTTTAATTTTTGGGAAGTGAACCTGACAAGGACTTGCCCTGATCCTACGTATCTCCATTCACAATGGAGAATCAAGGATCACGTAGTTCTTACTAAAACTTGATTAGAATATTTAATTTTTAAAGTTGTCTTTTGACATTTTTGAAATTAAGTGTCATGCGACGCGTGCGGTCGACACCCAAAAAAATTTTTATTATTTTGTATTTTTTTGAAAAAGAGTGTCGTGTGACGCGAACGATCAATTAGACACCAAAATATTTATATGATTTTTATATTTTTGAAAAAGAGTGTCGTGCGAGCGGTCGATTAGACACCAAAACTATTTTTATAATTTTGTATTTTAAAAAAAGAGTGTCGTTCGACGCGGACAGTCGATTAGACACCAAAATTATTTTATAATTTTTGTATTAAAAAAGAAATGTCGTGCGACGCAAACGGTCGATTAGACACTAAAAGAAAAAATAAAGAAAATAATTTTAATTTTTTATTTATTCTTTTTTTTATCATTTTTTAAAACTACTTTAATTTTTATTTCAATTTAAAATATTTTTATTACTATAGAAAATGATGTGATTGAAATGTCAGATTTAATTAAAAAAAGGTAAAATTGGAAAATAGAAAATGGAAGTGCATAAGCAAGTATGTGGGTGCAATGAGAAGAAACTACACATATGGAAACGAGATGCATAAAGGGAAAGTGCATGGTGCATAAAGTAAACGCATCCTAGCCTAAAAAAGGAAATTAAAGGAGTGGGGTGTGTGCTTAGTGAAAATGCAAGTACATAAAGTGAAATAAAACTTAAGGGGTGTGGGATTATTACATTGGGGAGTGCATGAAGTAAATAAATAACCAAAATCCAAATTAAATGCAAGGGTGCATGAATTAAATTGTGGAGGTGTGTGAAGAAAAGTGAATATGCTAAACTTAATTAAAAAAGCAGGGGTGCGTGAGTTAATTACGGAGGTGTGTGAAGAAAGGTGAATCTGCTAAACTTAATTAAAAAAAAAGCAGGAGTGCGTGAGTTAATTATGGAGGTGCATGAAGAAAAGTGAAATCTGCTAAAATAACCCTAATGCACAATTACTCCATGTTCTTTACAACAGCAACGTAAAAGAACATCCCCAACGCTGCCACCAACCACAGACGCTACACTCAATGCCAGAGTCGCCGGCGACGACGTCAATCGGCATCAAAAGCCTTGTCGCTGTCATCGAAGTTCTCTGTTCCATCTTTCTCCCACCATCGCGCCTCCATTGAAAGCCTTGTCGTTGTCACCATTCACACTGCTGCAACGTTCGAACGACGTTGCCATCTCCTACGAACGCCACCCCTCTTCTCCTCCGTGCTATGATTACGTTTTCAAGATCAAACCCCAAGGGCTTCTTCTCCAATCCTCTTCACGGGGCCAACCCGAACCAAACACCACATGGTTTCAGCCACCCAAAACCATTTGCCGTAGATAGCCACCATCAGAACGTGCCACCGTGACCCTTTTTCACTTTCAAACCCCTTCCTTTCCAGTTCAAATTTTGTTTTGATTGTGGTTTATTAACTTTAATGTTTGAGATGAAAATATTTTGTTCCTTCTACATGCATTTCATACGATTAATATGCTACCAAACTAAACGGAACAGAGCAAAATTGGTATAACCTTATATGGGTAGATCTTTTTTCGTTCCTTGTGCTTTTTTCTTGAATTATCCTTTACACTGAATTGAATGTCTCTGAATTGAATGTCTCTGATGTATCCCTTTGTATTCCTTTTCTGGGTTATGACTCTCGATTGGATTGAAATGCCGATGAGAAAATTAATATTGATGTAAGGATGAAAGTGTTTACTAAGAAGATAATATAATGTCTTCACACGCTTGAGTATTCTCTTTTTCAGAATGAATTTGTAATCCCCAAATTTGATGTCCCCAAGTAGATTAAAAGATGCCATGAGCGCCAGTTGGAGGAAGTTGATACCAGTGGTTGGAGGAAGTTGAGATCATGAGTAACCGTTGTTTCAAAAATTGTTTTTGTAATTTGTAATTTGTAATTTGTAATTTTTGAATTTAATTAATAAATAAAATAAAACGTAAAATAATTAATAAATAATTTTTTAACTTTTTAATTTTTTTAACTTTTAATTTTAATTTTTGATTTTTGATTTTAATTAAACAAAACAAAAAATAATTAATAATAATTTTTTAATGAAAAAATAATAATAAATAAAATAAAATAAAAACCTTATTTTACTTAAAAAACATAAATTTAAAGAAACATTTTTTAATCCTTTTTATTATAATAAAAAAAATTAAGACAATTTATTTTTATTCTTTTTAATTAACACTTATTTTTGGTTTTTTTTTTCAAACATTTTTATTCACCCGGACGAAATTGGGTGTTGACAGAAGAGACAAAGATAAATAATATGACACATGTCTTGATTATATAATTGAATAAATTATCATTTGAAAACTAAAATACATATAGTCTTAAAGTGAGAATTAAGTAATTAAAATTATACATCGACAATAATCAATGTAAATTATTGCTCACCAATGTAAGATGAAGAAATCCACTACATATGACAGATGCTCCTTTGAATTGGCTATGGCAAGCTGATTTAGTAATGAACCCTGCACATCCAATCACATTATTTGAGGTCAAGACACGTGAGGATTTGAAAACAAGTCAATCAAACTGGTAAATCACTTGGCCAAACAACAATAAATTGATATATGTTAGAATGGTTATTAATAAATTATTCATTAGTTCGTTGAGAATTTTATAAGGATGGTTACAAGACAAGACAAACCAATAACAAATAAAACCATAATCTTACCACTTTATCATTCCAACCAAGAATTAAAGTATGATTTTGCTCAAAAAGGGCCAACCCTCTAAGTAAAATTAGCAACATCGTTGCCACCAACCTAATTATAATATGTATATGCATGGAAAGACTACGAGATCCTCAAATTCTTGTCCAAAAAGTTCTCTAGTGTACAACAAAAATAGACACCACCAAAGGATACAATTAATCAACCACCCAACCTATAAACACAATGTGTAAAGAAACCAAAACTTACCCTTTCGAAGTGACTTCATTTTTTAACAACCAAAAAGTGTCAGACCTGAGAAACCTGTTTCAAAATACTAGGTTCAATTTACACAACGAGAAACTTTACCTCAAGTGTGTGTTCACTACATCAAAATCCTTCTTTCTAAGTTGTCAATCATGGCCAAAAGTGAAAATGTTGAGCCAAGAAAAAGGGACTCTTCATCTACTCTAAAAGTATGCAGCAGGAATAATTAATTAAACAAGGCACTGTTAACAAGAGATGTGATTGGTGCCATAGCTGATAGATTGAAGATTTGATTCTATCCTCATGTGGACAACAACATATGGAAGGGGCTCAAAATAAGGTGATATTGTTCTGCATTTCCACCACTTTAGTGTTGCCAATTATCTTTCTTCCAACAGCTCTAATCTTAAACACAACCCTGTCTACTTCCTTAGCAATCTCTTCTGTCAAATACAAGCACTAAAAAATCCTTGCATAGTCCTTCACAAGCCAATGATCATGACACAAGAAAGGGTTCTTCCCTACAATCCTAATTAATTACCTCGTGGTCATCAAAAGAGCCCTTGACATGCTCCTTCAATTGTGACAAATCTTTCTCCAGTGTCCACCTCCTGCCACTTCCCTGACCTGAAACTGGAAGCCAAAAATCGAATTTGTTCACTAATGGGTCAAATAAATTAATTATACAGAATGATTGAAGGGAAAAATCGAATTGGAGAAAAAAGAGAAGTGAAATGAAAACCTAAAGCTATAAAGAGATGAAAAGCAACAAGAGATACCTCAAGAAAGACGGCGCAACCTTCGACGGCGGCACAACCTTCGACGACGACCTTCGACGGCGACCTTCGATGCGACAAGGCAACGGAGACAAGAAACTTCGATGGTGGTTGAATCTCGGTGGTGATTGAATATCGATGGTGCTTGCGAAGCGAATGTGATTCAAGAGACTGAATGGGATTCAAGAGAAATGAAAACAGTTCAGTGTACTGCTCTAAACAGTTAACTTTTTGCAGTACAGATTTTTAAACTTTAACTTAAACAATAGTACAATTTAATTTTACTATTAATAATTCAGTTTTTTTTAGTTTAAAATAGTATAATTAACTTAAGTTTAGTATAGTACAGTTATTTTTGCCCAGCCCTAGAAATTAAACCCTCCATTAAGCCTATTTTTCGTTTTAGCACTTAAACCCATAATTAAGACGCCTATAAAAGGCCACTTTAAGGTGAGGAGAATGGTTTTTCTGTAGTGTGTTATTTGGCTTTTGAGGGAAAAATGAAATTGAGGAGTGCGTGGTGAGTTTTAAGTGCAACAAGAGGCTGAATTGGGAGGAAGCTTGAGGCAAGGCACTGGTGAGCAAGGAACCCTCATTTTTCCAAATTTTGTGCAAGAAATTACAAGTTAGGGGAAGTTGTCCTTTTGTGTATGAATCAAATGTGTTGTAATTTTTCGTTATTGCTATTCTCAATTGATATCCATATGCTGTGAATTTCGTGTTCTGTGTTCTGAGAATTGAGAATTGGCTGTGAATGGGTATTGTTGATTAAATTTTGAGTTTTTGTATTCAATTGGATATAAAACATGTTCATGTGGGTTGTTTGTTGATATGGAACGCTTGGTAGCGTTTAAGCCGTGTTTTGGTATGATTTTGGTGAAATTCGAGTGTGAACAGGGGAGAACCTCTGCAAGTTTTGCCCAAGCGAGTCACTCTCGCCTAAGCGAAAACTGCAGAAACCCATTTCTGGTTTTGGGTTGAGCGTCTCGCTTAGGCGACTAGTTTTTATGTTGGACGACACGTTCTCTCGCTCAAGCGAGAATGGCTCGCCCAAGCGAGGTCGCGATGAGACATATTGCGTGTTATGTTGAATTCTTGTCTAGGCGAGAGGCTGTGTGTTTGAGCAAACGAAGGTGTCGCTCAAGCGAGAAGGTCTCGCCTAAGCGAGATATCGTGGTAAGCCACTGTTTCACACTCGCTCAGGCGAAGAGGTCTAGCTTGAGCGAGACAAATACACTCGCATGGCCAAAGGCTCCTAGCCTAAGCGAGAACAATGAGGATTCATGTTTTTGTGCACTGATTGGATTGGTTGATTGATATTTCTTAAGTTAAGGGAAATATATGCATGTTGTTTGTGATGTTTGGGCTAGAAGGACTTAGTCCATAGGATTTGGGATTTGCTTGGCTTGAGTCGCGAGCTGGGAGTTCGTGATGGGTGGATCACATGCAGAACGTAAACGGTTTAGTTCACCAGAGATACTCTTGTTGGGATGAGTGAGCGAGGGAGTTCATCTCATGCTCAACTTGAGAATTCTATGAGCGAGGGAGTTCATAGTAGGAAAGGCAGGTATGCGGTCTAGGTCTGAGCGAGGAGTTCGGATGACGGACGAGGGAGTCCGTGAAGCAAGACTACGAGCGGGATAGGCTTGTAGGTTGAACCACGAGCGAGGAGGGTCGTGGAAGCATAGGAAGTCCCATGATTTAGAGTACTTGCATGAACTCATAATGATTATGAGTGTGGGAAAGTGAATGTTTTGTGGAATAATAAATATTTATGATTTATCGGGTGGGTGTATTTCATATTTATTTATACCTATATGCATAACTCACCGTATCTGTTTGTGTGTTGCGATGATCAGGTAACTTGTTATCCAGTAGTAGATGATGTTTCAAGTGAGCCAGGAGATGCTTAGTGGCAGAGAGTGGGAGCAGAGTACAAGGGATTTGTTTATAAAGACTTTTATTTAATTTCCATGTAATTTAATTATAGTTTTCATTACTTTGGATTTATAAATTGTAAAAGTGAATTGTGAGTAATATGACTATTTATAGCGATTATTCAACTTTAAAGTTTTAAAATTTCTCGTGTTTTGGGAAATGGATTGATAATAAATGAGGTAACATTTATATAAATTGTTTTTTTTTAATTGTTTTAAGTAATATCCTATTGGGATGTTACAACCATCCCCATGGGTGTGGAGTTTGTTGGACTTCCTTTATTTTGGAAATCTATCTTTGCTCAAATGGAGCGAAACTTAATCCCCTTTCTACAATATGACTTCCTTCTTCCCCTTATTATTTTGTTTCATGTATCTCTATATTTGTTGTTATATTTGGTGTTTTACCTTCTCACGCATTTTCTTTACAAATTCAAACTTAGATTCCCCATCCTAATAAATAAGTTCTCTAGGAGTAGGTAGAGGTATTACATATAAAGGATTGAGAGGATTATATACAACCTCAAATGGAGAGACGTTGGAATTTTATGAATTATCATAATATATGCAAACTCTATGTGGGGAAGATACTTATCCTAAGATTCGTGGTTACTCTTAACATTTTGCCTAAGATTTATTGACTACCTCTATTTGCCCATCAGTTTGAGAATGGCAAGAGGTTGAGAAATTAAGCTTAGTTCCTAACCTAAACCAAAGAGTTTTCGAAAAATGGCATAGGAACTTAAAATCTCTATCAAACACTATTGTTCTAGGCAACCCATGAAGTTTGACCACATCTCTAAAGAAGAGCTTGGCTATATTGCTTGCATCATCTACCTTGTGGCATGGTATGAAATGTGCCATTTTACTAAAACTATCCACTACCACAAAGATATAATCAAATTCCCTTTGGGTATTGGGTAGACCAAGGATAAAATTCAAGCTAATGTCCTCCGAAGGGCATGAAACAATAGGTAGATGTGTATATAAACCATGGGGTATAACACCCCAATTTGGGATGCCACGGAAAGTTATAACATGAACATGTTTGGTGCAAAATGATTATCATTGAAAATGTACTAATAAAAAAACTTATAATTTAATTTACATTATGTAGTTCAAAACATCAATTTGTTTAAAAAACATTCCAAATAACAATTGCGAGCAAAATAAAATTACTTAGTCTTCATTATTTGATTTTAAAAAAACTAAATAAATTATAAGAAACTCCCGAGTTCACCCTAACCTCTCGTCAATCTACTTCATGCCAAAAGCATCTGTATTATCATTTGCTACTGTATAACACAAACGTTATATGATCATCGCACACACAACAAACACACAAACAAACAAATAGGGATAAGCTAACAATAAACAATGATATATAAAAGAAATTCAAAAATAAAATATGACAAATAATACTCAACATCACATCCAAGTAAAACACTTAAGTATTACAATCATAACAAGCTTTGGTTTTAACACAACCCCCAAAATCCAAACAACCATACCAAACCAAACAGACTATCACATTCATATAGAATCCTTAAATATAGTAATCATAATCAAAATTTGGTTTTCTACTACCTTTTACCCCACCACAACATCTAGTTTCCTAGAATGAGATGGTCTGATATGTCCGGCTATCACAACCAGATTGTCTCCCTTATTCCTCAAGGACTTATGAGTAAAAATGTTGATGAATCGCACATAGAGCACTATACTCGCAACGAGCCGAAACAAGGAGAAACATCTTTCCTCTCCCTACTGCTTCGTACATGCTAGAGAGTACAACACTCGTACCAATCCTCTACCACTACTTCACATAGGCGAAGAAGACCCATTTCCATTGGTTCACACAGGCAAAAGAGTCATCACTAGTTCACTAGGTACGGAAAACCTCACACAACACTTAATTCCACAAAGAGTCTTCAAGCAAGGCAAAACACTTCCAACATGTACTACATGAGAATTACAGATTGCCAACATAATACACACCACCACATCATACATGGGAAATAAAGTTCCATGAAAAACCTATCAACTTACAAAACAATACATTAAAACACTAAACTCAACGAGTGTTTTCCAAAGCAAAAGAAGCAACAAACCGCTAAAATCTACGAATTTTATAACCATGCAATTGGAATATTACATGTAACCAAGCAAAAGATATAGCATTGACATTGCAACTATGGCTATATAACCCACGTTCAACAAGACAACCATCACATGATATAAGGCACAAAGTAAAACCAAAGAACACACTCATGCCATCAAAGGCCACCAACACATTAAAACATAAGACAATTAGTAAAACCAAATGAAAAGCAACAAACGAAAAGTATGAAAAGCTAGTGAAGGTAAATGAAATTGCACCCAATAGTATAAGGAAGGAAAACATGCTTTTACGTGAACTTCACTTTAAACATGAATAGGAAAACCAATAAACCACCAGCTAACCTAAACTATGCAAACACGTGTGAAAGGCTCTCAACCATACATAAAGAAAACCAAATGGCATGAGAAATAAACTACACATTTTCATGTCTCTGCACCACCCAAAAGTTGCACTTAAAAGATAAGGAAAGCATTGCACCTAAACTACATGAAACATGGCCCACAGAGACTCTCTCACTTCCATACTATGCCCCCCCACGTCAATAAGAATATATATTAACATTAAATGGAAAATATGGCATACTAGACCTTACAAATTCTACCCTACACCAACAAAAATATTTCTATGCACCATAAGCCCTTGGCAGCACACTCATGTCCTACTATGATGCCCACATGATACATACATGCACACACCACCCACAACCAAAATGTAACAATGTGAGAGTGAATAGTGGAATGAAATTTTCTTTTCAACTATGACTATATGATGGAAAGGTAGAGAAATATTCACAACCAAGACAACCTAAAGAGAAAATAAAGTATATCCTACAAATTCACATTGAAGCAATATGATAGTGGTTTTAGGCTACCATATAGTATGACTTTTATTCACCTTGGGCTCCACGAGAATCTTGTGATTATGTGATTTTTCTTCTATTCTCTCATAAAGAAAGAAACCTAACACATGGTTACCAAAGGGGAGAAAGAAGAAAGAAACAAGGCTACATGTGACCCAATGGTCTCCTAGCAACCCCCGAAAATATGTAAGGTAGAAAGAGAAAAACAAACACTACCCCTTTTGATGAATCCACCCTAAGGCCTTATAGCTTGGGCCAACGCCTAGGCCCAATTTTCTTTATTTGTTTGGTTTTACAAAGATTAATAAATGTTAGAGGAATAGTGTTTTTGCATGGTATAATTAGCATTTTCATTGGGTTTGTATTTTAGGCCCAATTTTTTTTTGTTTCATTATTTCTTTGTAAGTTGGTGGGTGCACATTCGGGCTTGCAGCCCACGTCTCAAGCATCCAAGTGGTGACTTTGCTGCAACGTGTATTGGTGAGTGGTGTGGAACATGCACACATCAACACATTTGTCTCAAAATGGTGCGATGGCTGCACAATGTCTCACGCTTTCCGATGTTTTGTTTTGCAATTTGGGGTTGCTTTCTAGTGGTTGTGTGTGGTGTCTGGTATTGGCAATGTGAGAACCCTAATTTCATTCTTTAGAAAAAGAAAAACATTTTTGTCTCTAACCTTAGTTTCCTCTCAAAACTCTCATTCTTTCTTTCAAAAAAATTATAATTCACCTCTCATCCTTTCGAAGAACCAATCTCACGGGAGTGATCGATGTGAAAGAGTCTACTAAAGCCCTAAATCAATTTCTTTTAACAGTGACCTCAAGTTTCTTCTTAGTCTCTTTAAGTAATCTATTTTTTCCTTACACACAAGCTCACTTTTAGTTGCATGTTGCTTCTTTTCACTTTTAGTGAGACCTCATCTATTTATGATCCTAAAATTTTTGTCTCGATAGTTTATCGAGCCTATTAATTATGTAGATAAAATGTATTTTTTACATTTGGTGCTCTTTAAGGGAGGAAAACAGAGCTACACAAACTTTATCAGGTAAAGGAAGCTAAATTAATTGAAAATTGTATTGTTGAATTTAAAAATATAATGCATGAATTTTGTAGTTATATACTTGCTATAATGTGGGAATAATTTTAGGAGAAGGGTGATTTCGATTAATGTTGTTAATGTGATAATAATTTGGATATTGAAGTAGTTAAGAAATCTTGTGGAAGGGTAATTTGATCTAAACTGTGAAATTGTTATAAATGTGATGAAAGATTGTTTATTTGGATAGATTAATTATGGTTGTTATTGTTATTCAAAATGAGTCAGTATGAATGTGATTATAGGAGATATTAACTTATGAAAAAAATTTACATATGAGTATGGTTTGGTGATGGTATGGTGAAATTGTTAGACTGGAAAAGTTTAATTGTGATTGATAACATATTAATAAGAAATTGCATAAGTATGTATGGAAGAGTTAGCCTATAAGATGAAAAATGAATGGGTGTGACTTTGGTGTTATTATGGTAAAGTTATTGTTTGGATTTTTATGATTGAATGTTTTTTTATGTTGTATAATGATTTTCCTTATGAGCCTTAATGTACTTGAATACATTAGTCTAAAAAGATTTAAAACTTGGGAAATTGGAATATTGTTGCAAAAGTTCTGAATATGTTTGACTAGGTGTTTGTATTACAATAAGGTAGTAGTGGATTTGGCATGGTGTTTGCATTTTTAAGAATGCAATATGCTTGTGTGATTGTTATAACATTTGAATTGGAAGTGAAAACCTTACGATGATGAGAAATGCTCAAACTGTTCTATATGTTGCATTACTGTTGCACAATAACTCTATGAAATCTCTTCCTACTAGAAGTTGTTTATATTTTTCTAAATGGTTTTCCTTGTTTTCCCCTATTATAATTATGATTATATTACTATATGTTTGATGATGTATGTGTATGTGTGAATATTTTAGTGTTGGGGTTGTCAGATTAGTTATTTCCAAGGGCAAATGCTAATCTATGTTTAGTCCAAGTATATTGAAGGGGAATTTGGGGGATGAAACTATCTTGACTCAACTAGTGTCTAATTCATATAGAGTATGACATCTAGGTGGTGTGAGCTGAAGGAGACTCCACATGGAAGACAATATGGTGTGAAAAAGGATCGTACTTAGGGAACTAGTGGGGTTACCCCTATCATAGTTTGGTTTGGGGACATTGGTCCTTAGTGTTGGCACATCAATGGAGGATTTGGTAGTAAACATGACAAATGTAGAGTATCACGAGTCTATTCAATACACTAGTCTTTCGGAAGCAGAGTCTACATTTATCTAGTTGTTTGAGTTGTTTTAGGTTGATATTCCTTTAAGCCATTGGGCTGAGATATGTGGGTTGATACCTATATGCGTTTTTGGGTTGGTTCATATAATGAAATTTTGTTGTTGAATAACTTATAGGGTTGAAGTAATTGATTGATTTAAATAAAATGAGAAAGACTAAGCTTAGGATTGATTTCCATCAAAGATTTTTTTTGGATAATCTTTATTATAAATTATTATTTCTTTTACAAATTTTATTCTATTTCTAAATTTTGGACATAAACTTTTGTGATAAGATATAATCTCTTTCTATTTGAGTTTATTCATTTCAAAAATTAACTTACCCTTATAATTTTGTATCTCAGGTTTCTTTTCTTATGCGATGATCGTATATCTACTAGAACAAATAGGAGCGAATAACTTTGGAGTTGGGGCAGGGAACTGGAGAATTAGTATAAGAGTATTTTAGATCAGGGGTTTATCTTGTTGAAAATTTATATTTAATTCCATAGTTAGAAATTTAAATACTTATGCCTTTATTTTGAATGTATTTTAAAAGAAAATCTTATTTAGTTATGAATTGTAATGTGAATCATACTACTTTCAATTACTAATGCTATTGATAACCTTTCTTATAACAAGTCGTTGTTAATTGATATTTGTTAAAAAAATTGGGTTGTTACATTTTGGTTTCAAAGCAGTTCGAACCTTGGGCAAAGTGCAGGAAGGGGGGGTTATGTTTCTATTGTATTGATTGTGTGTTTGATTTGGTGGTAAGTGTGTAACAATTGAGAACAATTCAACCTCAAGATTGATTTGAGGAATGTGAGTTTGTTATGTCTTTTTAGTGTGTATAATTGTGTAAGTTCAGTTTGGTTATTTCGGTTGGTGAAAACAAATATATTAAGAAAGAAAGAATCTTGAGGTATTGATAAGGCTGCACACTCATGACTAAATTTGAGATATTTTCTTGTATTAATTATGAATGTTTTTACTAGTGAATAAGTTAAAGATGGTTATGTGATTTATAGTATGCGACATGTTTTGGATGGTTGTCTCCATATTATGGTTAAATTGATTATAAACATATGTTTGATAAAGCTTCCTTTACATTGAATGCTTTAGTTTTAGATTTTGAAGTTATCTTTTAGGTTGATAGTTTTACATCAACAATTCTTTTGGTGTAGCATTATACATGTGGTAGGTGTTTTGTCATCATTGGAAGGCATAAGTTCCAAAGATATTTGAGATGCTAGCCTTTGAAGGATATATCATTATCACGATATTTTGACTCTTTGTTAATTGTATTTATGGCTAGTGAGGAATAATAAGTAGTATGTTTAAATTAGAAGGAATTAGAATGAATAAACTACAAAACAACTATAGAGAGGATTGCAAGTTAAGGTACATTATTCCCTTTTTACCCTCAGATAGAGGTCGATTATAATGGTTAGATCAATGGGTATGTTAGTAATGTAAAAAAAATGCAAGGATCTCCATAGAAAGTATTGAGGTTGCATTCCAAGATAGAGGTAGGATTTTCATTGGACTTGGTGTTTGGAAATGAAGTTAGAATCAATGACACTTTATGGGATAGTTTCATATGAGAAATAAAGCTTACAAAGAAATTGAAAATGCGAATGGAAAGATAATTTATCAGGCTAGGTATGTCAAATAAGAAGTGATGTGTAGTTGGTGAAGAATAAAGATAAGGAATCTAGATGATGTGCAAATTACTTGTAGATAAAAGAGATTGTTGAGAAATGATAGTTGGTTGATCAAGTTGCATGGGAAATCAATGTTTACAAATATAGATATGAGGTTTTGGTATCCACAAATTTAAGTGAATAATGTAGAAGAATAAAAAGTAACATACAAATAAATGTGACTGCTTTGAGTATATAGTGATATTGTGTAGAGAGGTCTTTGTATGGCCTTTTGTATCATGTTGGAAAAGTTATTATATTTTATAGAGAGAACATGTTTATATATTGTAACGTCTCTACTGGAAATTACTTAATAAAATAAATAAATGATAAATAATCTCAATCGTCATAAAACACTATTCCCAAAAACAAGGGAATATTTAAAATTCGTATCACGTGGTTAAATCTAAATTAACAAAATTCATAACAATTATACAAGTTCCAAAACCAATGTAAAATAAATACTACAATCCCATATAATCATAATAAAATCCTAGGGTGGCCCTCTCTCCATCTCTACGCTTCACCGACATTACTTGGAACATCATCTGCTCATGTATGAAAATCACATGATCATCGCCACACAAATAGAAAGGGTGAGCTCATGAAAATATAAACATATCATTAAATAAAAATAGAGATTCACTCCAAAACTAATTTATATTTCATTTAATACTTAGACTAGAAACCTTACTACCCTAAGGTTTTTGGATCATCATCTCATTATCCAAATGACACTACTAACCCTTGGTTAGTTGAATTTTTTCAAGATAGTAGTGTTGTTAATACAACTAAATAATAATGCATAAACATTTTTTATTTGATAAGTAAAATCTCTTAGAGCTAAAGTAGAGATTCAATGGTTTGTAAATATTGGGAGTTTTGGCTTACAACAACATTTTAAATATAGCATGTTACATCCTAGATTGAGATAAGTATGCATACAAAATTAGAGATCGATGGATTATGTTTGAAGGAAATTATCGGTTCATGACAAAAGTTACCTTACTTGTCACGTAAGGATGGTAATAGAAATGTTGTTTGGAAGACTCGGAGACCATATCTTGATCGTGTTAGTTTCACAAGTTTAATATTGTAAGAGTCTAGGTAATCAATTGATCAAAAGGGGTTACGAATGAGAATATAAAGAGTTATGAAGTTTTAAGGGATTTTAATTTAAGTATTCGTAACATGTGGAGAAGGTGAATCTTGTTAAGGAGGCCTCAAGTAGGAATATAGTCCAATTTTTTAATAGGGACGATCAAGGACTTAAGCTAATAGAGCGTCAAATTATTAACAGACCAAGAACTTTGTCATGAAACCAAATAGGACTCTAACATTTAATGTGTGATTGACTATGGAAAATTTAGAAGTTAAAGAGAAAATGGTTTAGTATAAAATTGATAGGCCAACTTTGTTTGTATTAAACATGATGAAATATATAAATACTTGGAAAGGTTCTTTGGATAAGTTTAGCATAAAAAGGTAGATGTTTAGTCTATATTTGTTTATCTAACTTTTTTAAAGGTCATAATGGAACATTAAAACTTGAGAAGATGTTAGGGCAATTGGACATGACTCTTGAATCCCATGAACAATGTTTGCTTGAACGCAATCAACGACAAGAGAATGATCGTGCATTGTAAGACAAAGTGAATTTCAAGAAAAAGGGTCAAAGGAAACACTTGAAGGACAAAGATAAATTTAAGAATCATCGTAAGCATGGAGGTAAGAAAAATAATTCTCAAAATTTCCATTTTGATAGTGATGAGGGTGCTGAAATTCATAAAAAGAAAGATGGAGGGAAAGAATGTGTGGAAGGGCAAAGGGAAGAAAAAATTTGATAAATCAAAGATTTAGTGTTATAATTGCGAAAAGTGTGGACATTTTACTAATGAGTGCTAGTTTGTAAAACAATTGAAAGGTAGTGAGGAAGTGCATATAGCAAAGGAAGAAGGGAGTTCTAGTTCTGAACATGTCATGCTCATGGCAACAACAGAACCAAATTCAGAAGATAATCATTTGACTGGACACAAAGAGTGGGACACAAAGAGTGGTTAATTGATCTTGATTACAATATCAAGAGTAAGGTCATTTTTGCAGATAACAATTTTGTTATGGTTGAGGGACTTGGTAAAGTGGTGATTTAAGAAGAAAAGGTAATACGATTGTACTTCATGATGTTTTGTACATTCCTTCCATGAAAAATAATTTGTTGAGGGTTTGACAATTGGTTTTGCAGATAACAATTTTGTTATGGCTGAGGGACTTGGTAAAGTGGTGATGATTTAAGAAGAAAAGGTAATACGATTGTACTTCATGATGTTTTGTACATTCCTTCCATGAAAAATAATTTGTTGAGGGTTTGAAAACTGGTTGAAAGAGGGTATTCGTTCAAAGTAGATGATGTAAAGGTAAAATTGTATGACCAAAAATCTAGACTTTTGTTGAAGGCTCCACTTACTAAGAATAGGACTTTAAAGACAAGTCTATCAGCAGCTCCTTGATGTTTAGTAGTTTTGGTGGATAATGGTAGGTGGTTATGCCATCACAGATATGGGCACTTGAATTTCAATAGTTTGCGGCTACTTAGCTTTAAGAAGATGGTGATTGGGTTGCCCAATATCCAAATATCTAATATGTGAGGAGATGGTAATGAGTAAACAACCAAGGAAGTTTTTCAAATGTACTGCATTTCATAGAGCAATATATTCACTAGAGGTCATCTATTCAGATTTTTATAGACCTTTTAAAGTACCTACATTGGGGGAGTGCAGGTATTTTATTTCTTTTGTTGATGAATTTACAAGAAACATTTGGGAGTTTGTGATTAGCAGGAAAAATGACTCTTATTAGTAATGTAATGGTGGTTTAGGCCAAAAATGGGGGGCGGGTGGGGGGGCAAGTTGAATTGGCTATTTAAAACTTTTTCGAAAGCTTAAAACCCCTTTATATTGAATCAAATAGACCATAAAAATCGAATGCAAAAGTTGTAGGACAATACACTTTCAACCGGTCAAAAATAAAAACAATAGGTTAATTTGTTCATACACCTATGAATCAATTGATTAAAATCTCAAAATAGTTGGCTAAAATTATGGGAAATTATGTACAATATAGATTTCACGAATTTCACTCAAACAACAAAATTTCTCTCACAAGATTCGTTTCGAACAGTATATCAAACAATATTACACTAACAAATTGCACAAAAACACATTCAAACACAACAAAGAATTATTTGCTTGATTTTCTTGAGATTTTAAAGTGACAAGATGAAGGGAAAGAGAATCGGACATTTGGTTTATACTGGTCCACTCAATCACAAAGCTACATCCAGTTTACCAGGGCAACCTGAGTCTGGTTTCCACTATTATCAAAAGTTTTACAAATCACACACCAAGATTACAGTTTTGAATAATAGAAAACACTAAGACTTTTGACTCACACAAAAATCTAAACCACAACCCTGTAAGACTCACACTTAAAAACTTGGAATCACACTAGAGACACAACCAGAGGCACAAGAACTATTAAACCTAAAGGTGGCTCCCCTAGCCAACCAAACTTGAGTTTTCCAAGCTTCTACCAAGCCAAAAAGCCTTCAAGATCAATCAAGATCTTCAATCTCCACCTTGTAGTTGTATGATTAAGAGAGAGAGACTTTTATAGCGATGAATGATAGGTTTTTGCGCTCAAAAACTCAAAAATCATTTCTCTTATCTTGAAAACACAACTTATATAGTTTGATCTTAAGTGAAATCAATCGATTGAATTTTCCGTACAATCAGTAGATTTCACATGACTTAAGTTAAATCAGTCAATTGAAAAACAATTCAATTAATTGAATGTATTCATACTAGAAACTATATACATTAAGCCTTTTAACATGTTAAAACCCATTTTAATAGATTAAAAAGGACACACAAAGACTAACAAGACATCTAATCTATGTCATGTAGCTTATGAATATGGTATAACATGTAACCATTACATTTAACACATTATTAACAAACTTAATACAATAGAAACATGATCTTCAAGTGGATCTTCATCAATCTTCATCAACCACATGTGATCTTAATGCACTTATCTTTATCAAATCTTTGCACCAAGCTTGCTTTTGCTAACAACTCTGTCATAGTGTTTTAGAAGTGAAAGAAACAAGTTGAGAAAGATAGTATATGCATATTAAGTACCTAAGAACGATAGAGGAGGGGAGCTTACCTCTACTAAATTTGAGGAGTTTTGTAGTGAAAAAAGCATTGTACATGAGGTTACACCTCCATACACTCCTCAAGATAATAGGCTTGCTAAAAGGAGGAATAAGTCTATACTTAACATAGTGAGAAGTATGCTGAAAAGGAAGATGGTTCCATTTGAACTTTGGGGAGAAGCTTTGGTGGTATTAGTGTATATTTTGAATAGATGTCCAACTAAGAAGTTGCATTATTTGACACCTAAAGAGATGTGGTCAGGGAAGAAGCCTAATTTTGAGCATTTTCGAATTTTTGGCTCATTTTGCTATGTGCATACACCAGACCAAAGGAGGAAGAAACTAGACATCAAAGTTGAACCAATGGTATTAGTTGGTTATAATTCAATTGGTGGGTATAAACTGTATAATCCAATTACTAAAAAAGTAGTAGTGATTAAGGATGTTACATGTGTTAAATCTGAAAGTTGACGGTGGAAAACAAATGAACGAAGTAGTAAAAGTTTAGCATATTCATTATCGTTGTTCAATGCCACAAAAGAAGAGTTGCATCTTGAAGTTGATGTAGGAATAAATCAGATAATGCCTAACAAGAGGTCTTGGAGAACAAGAACAAAATGTAAGACTTGGTGATTATGAGATATTCTCGAATAATGTAGTGAATGATGCTGAAGAATTGGTCCATTTGGCACTTATGGCAAAAGAAGAATCCATAGACTTTAGTGAAGCAATGAATAGTAAAACAAGGAGAAAAGCCATGAAAGAAGAGATACAAGCCATAAAGAAGAATCAAACTGTGGAGTTTATGAATTTACCTCTGGAAAACAACTTATTGCAGTCAAGTGGGTGTTTAAAGTTAAATTATTCATTGATGGGTCAATATCGAGGTACAAAACAAGGTTAGTGGCTAAATGTTTTCTCCAAAAGGTAGGTGTTGATTTTCATGATGTATTTGCACCCGTGGCCAAATTAGAGATAATCAGATTAGTGATTGCAACTATTGTCTCAAAGGGTTGGAAGATTTTTCAGCTGGATGTGAAATCAAATTTTTTTAATGGAACATTATAAGAGGATTTAGATGTAGAACAACCACTAAGATTTATCTTGAAAGGCAAAAAAGAGAAAGTGTATAGACTAAAAAATGCCCTATACAGATTAAGACAGACCCCTAAAGTTTGGAATAAGAGAAATGACTCTTATTTACTACAACTTGACTATCAAAAGGCTAGGATGGAATATGAGGTGTATCTATGGAGGAGCAACAATGCTAAGTTGCTAATAGTTTGTCTATATGTGGATGATTTTTTAGTCACTGGATTTGAAGTTGTAGAGATTGACACATTCAAGACTACTATGAACTTTGAATTTTGAGATGACAAATTTAGGAATCCTATTTTCTGGGTAGGGATTTTGTGCACTAATATAATTGTATGTTTTTGCTTCAAAGTAGATACATCACAAAGGTTCTGAAAAAATTCATAATGTTCGAGTTCAATGTAGCAGCCACAACAACTGAAGTAAATCTAAAAATTGGAAGAGATGAGGAATCCAAACAAGTTGACAACACAATGTACAAACAAATTGTGGGTTCTTTGAGATTTGTGTGCAATAGCAAACTAGATATATGCTTTGTTGTTGGATTTGCAAGCATATTTATGGTTGATCCGAGAGTAGTTCATATGGCCTTGGTAAAAAAGATTTTGCGATATTTGAAAGAGACAAAAAAAAAAGTAATCTGATTAGATTTCGTGATAGTGATTGGTGTGGAGACAAGGAAGATAGAAAAAGCACAACTGGTTACTTTCTCAGGTTTCAAGGTACAACAATATCTTGGTGTTCTAAGGAACAATCCAATAGTTGCTTTGTTAAGTTGTGAGGCAAAGTATGTAGCAGTTGCCTATTGTGCTTACCAAGAGGTGTGGCTGAAATCTTTAATTGAAGAGCTGCATATGAGTAATGAAGAAAAGGTGAATTTATTTGTTGATAATCAATCAACAATTAAACTAGCCAAAAATCTAGTAACTGATGAAAAATCAGAACATATTGATGTCAAATTTCACCATCTAAGAGATCAGGTTTACAAGAAGAAAATTGAGTTAATACACTACATGAGTGAAGTAAAACTAGCTCAGGTTCTTATAAAATTCATGAAGATTGGAAGATTTTTAGAACTAAGAGACAAGCTTGGAATAGTTTAAAAAATAAAACTGAATTAAAGGAGTGTGTTAAATACATATAGCTAATTCAATTTTGGGAAATTCTTGTAATTTTGTAGATAGGAAATTGCCTCTCTGTAACATGTTATAAACAATACATGTAAAGTGAAAACACAAAATAATCTTATTCACAGAAATTCCATTCATTTACTTACTGTGCATTTATTTTTATCTGAGCACCTTAATTCTCTCTTTGTTCTTCTCCGTATAGTGCTAACATACATAATACCATCCTACCCTAGTTCCTCTGAAAATGATTTCAGAAAAAAAAAAAGTGAGAAATCTTTTTCAAATTTCTTCAAGTAGCTTCATAGACGGAAGGAAAGTGGTTCACATATGTTGGTCGAACATTGGTGCCTGATTCAAAAGGAAAGTTAAATATCTTAAATGTTTTCCTATCTATATCTATTAATAATACAATTCAAGGTACCACAAAGTACAAAAAAATTCAAACAACTACAAAATGCATCTGTTTTTTTATTACTAAAATAGGAAATTTTAGAGTGTCGTGGCCTCCTAAAATGCAAGAACGTGGCATACCAATATGAGTGACACGTGCCAAAATTTTGAATTTTAAACTCTCTAAGAAGCATGTATTTCTCTCACCCTCTTTTTTATCTCTCACCTTCCATTGAAAAATATCTTCAAAACCCACTCTCTTTCTTAAATGTTTCTCTTCCTCCCGCTAGAAACTCCTTAGAGCATTATCTTCCACCCTCTCAATTCCTAACCCTAAAACACACACTTCTTTTATTAACTACACTCTATTCTTTAGAACCAACCATAAACGAACGAGGTAGGGTTTTGTTCTCAAGTTAACATGGTTTTAGGCACTCTTCCATTATTCAAGCTTCTTCTACGAATCTCCGACTACTTTAGGTTCTTCTTTTTTCCTTTCCATTTGTTACTATTTTTTCCTTTTTTTCTCTAATATTTCTTCTTTTCGTGTTTCTATGTTATGGAAGCGTCATTTGGGTACTCCAGATTTATCCATGCAATGATCTACAACTATGGTCTTCTCCAAAGTTTAGTTTTACGGATTATTATGGTAGGCTGAACAAAATGTAACATTTTTTATTTTTATTTTCTTTATAGTTGACTTATTTATGGTTTAATACGTTGTTCTTCAATTTTTAGGATTTTTTCATTCTTCTTTTCGGGGTTTTCTATTCTTCTGACAAGGATTTTTTATGGTGCAGGACTGAATGCAGAAATAAATTTTAGGTTTTGGTATTCAATGGTTCCAAACTCCAGTTAAACAAAAAGTTATGTAAACATTTTTATTGGGAGCTTTGTTTAGTTATACATTTTTATTTTTATTTTTTTTTTTGTAAACAGAGCGAGAGGAACAAGAGAAGTTATCGGGCCAAGGAATAGAAGTTTGGGTTTACATGAGTCAAAAAGTGCAGAGAAGAAGGATAGAATGACAATGATAGAATGATGAGGAAAACTTAGACAGTCAATAACATGGAGTTTCTTTGTTTCAAGGTTGCAAGAATTGATTTTTTATTGAGTTAATTTAAATCTAGTGATCTTAATTGGAAAAGCCTAATCATAGATTTTAAATTGTAGCAAAGGTCACCCTCAACACACAATTATGTTATTTGGTGGAAAGGCGGTTGAACTTCAAAGTTTTATGATCTAGCATCTTCTATGGTTTATACTTCTTTCCATTAGGTTCTCTATTGCATGGACTGCCCTTTTCATATATAAGCATGAATATTGACTGGAGAGATTTTCATTATTGAGTTTGACTGAAGAGATTTCACTGTGTGTACTTTATATTATAGATTTTTTTTTCAGGATTGCTTTAAAAGGATTGAAAACAACTTTTTAATTTTCAATCAACCGTGTTCTCAAAAAGAAGTTTACATGTGCTATCAAGGAAATGTTATGCATCAGCCTCAGGTACAACCAATGAATCTTTGGGCTGTTAATTTTATCTCCTCCAAGTTTTTGTTGGGTGTTACATTAAGCCTTTCAAAATGTTGCCTGAGGATCCTGATTTTATATGTTGGTCTTCAGGTTGCATTCGAGAAGCTAGCTTCTCAAATTCTAGATTTCTTTAGGTTGCACTTCAGCTTCCTCCATAACTAGATCCAACATAGATTGTCTTTCCAATAACTTCTATAACCTTTATTGATGTAGTTGATTTACCCATCAAGGATCAAGAGCTAACAACTGAAGACATATTTTTGTTTAAATTATCTGAGATGTGATGATGCATTTTTGGTAATCATTGGAGAATTACACCTTATGGTGATCGTGATTCTTCATTGTCGCCTCGGGTACTTATGATTTTCTCTATCTGCCAATTAACTTTAAGGTAAATTGTTTGTTCTTCCAGGAGTTCGTTTATTATTCCTGTAACTTGCTTTTCAAACTTGTGAGGCTGATTATTTTTTTTCTTCTTCTAACTGCAGAATAAATGCAATGTTGGCTATGCATTTATCAATATGCTGTCACCCTCTCTTATTATTCCATTCTAAGAGGTTTTTATGGGAATTTCTTTTGCTCATTTTTCTTTTGAATGTTTCTGTTGTTTTAGTGAGTGAACGTTTTCTACAAATAAGGTCACAGTTTCTTATATTTTCTTTGTTAAATTTAATTTACCTGGATATCTTGACATTTAGTTAATCAAGATAGAGTTATTAGAAAAGCTTTGTGATATATCCCCTTTGTTAAATGACGCATTATTGGCAACACCGTTGATTTTGCAAACATTCAACAGGAAGAAATGGGAGAAATTTAATAGCGAAAAAGTTGCTTCTTTGGCATATGCTCAAATTCAAGGAAGTCTGCCCTTGTGAGCCACTTTTAAAATTCAAGTTTGATGAATGAAGATAAGAGATGTCATCCTATTATTTTCCACTCAGAGGGTTCTGAAGCTGGTAATTAGAATACATTTGTTGCTTTTGAATAAATATATGTTGCACTGAGTTAGCATTCATTCCAAAAATACAAAAATGACGTTTATTACTATTCCCTGCATTATATTCTTATCATGAAAGTAAGATATATAATAATGTACTAAATGTCTATGAATCTTTTGTTCTCTCTTTTCTTTTGCTTAGAAATAGTCTAATTCCAAAGAATATTGGTAGAAAATTTTGGGTACAATCTGTTTTTATTTTTGTGTTAATAATAAATTGATTTTAATTTTTGGTTTATTGATTTACAGAGTGGTGGTTCCAATAATGTGGGCTGCAACTTTTTCAAATGGTGGTGTTGATGAAAAGAATGTCATCATCATGACACAAATGAGGCAAATTAATGATTTGGAGAAGTCATTGAAGGTTGCTGAGAAGAGACTGCAATTAGTAATAGGGTTCACTTGTGTTGTTATTGTATTATTCGTACTGTTATTGTGTATAATCTTTTAAAGTCCAATCTGTTTTGTACTATTGTTAAATGAAGAAATGAATTAGTTTGATTATGTTGATATTAAAATGACATTTTAATCTGAGCATTGAAATTGAAGTAAGTGATATTGATCTAAGCTTGGGAAAAATTAAATTGATCTAAGTATGGAAGAAGTTAAATTCATAACATTAATTCATCCTCATCAAAATGCACTACATCAATGTTTGGCAAAGGTGAAATTGAACGAAGTTTAAGGAAAGTCAAAATGCAGTACATCAATAATGAATTCTACATCAAAAATTCCAAAAAATAACTAAGACGTTTGTAGCTGCTATCATGACCTCCTCCTAATCTGTGATTTCATCCTAAACTGATGAGATGGTTCTTCTGGTGTTGGTAGTGGTGCTGCAAGGAAGAAGAAGATTAGGACCGTAGCATACCTATATAATGGGATTGCAGGAAGAAGAAGATTGCAGCAACACCAATTAGGAATGGAGGAACAAGATTGCCAAAACTCACCAACTGCCCAAACATTCCTTACCAAAATCCTACCTCACTTATTTATCCTCAAATATCTAATTACCACACATGTACAGTACACGTAACACACCCTAATACAAACAGTGTCACTTATACAATCTTCGTTAATGATTTAAACGGTGTTACAGAAAAGGACCAAATAAAACACGAATTGCGAAAATGAGGACCATTTTAAACATTCGGTAAAAATGAGGACCATTTTAAACATTTTGTCAAAATGAGGACCATCAGCAACAAACACTACGAAAATAAGGACAAAAAAGTATTTAAGCATTTTAAATCATATTTATCATATTTATCATCACTATTTAAAAATTAATATTTATCTTTTACTAATTACTATATAAAACTAAATTTATTTATCTAAAAAATAACGTCAAAATACTAGTTATATATATAGTATAAAACGATACAAAACAGTTCAAATGATTGAGCTAGCACTTTGAAAAGATGTCATCACGAAAAAGCCTTCCATATCTAGTGTTGCGTGAACAAAGCATATTGTAAAATTGCATCATTTTTCTTCTTGATGTGTACTTTTGGTAGATGTCAGCCGATCACTGGCGGAGCTTTTATAGGGCAAGGGAGGGCCACGGCTCCCCCAATTTTTTTTTTGAATTTTTAAAAATTTATATATTGAATTTTTTAATATTTTTAAAAAATTTTAAATTAAATGTATATATTAAAAATTATTAAAAAATAAATTATGTATTTTTTATTTTTTTTGTTTAATTATTTTTTAGGTTCCTGATAAACTTGAGAACTTTTGATTGAGTCGTGATAAATTTTTGTGATCCATTGAGTACTAATTAAGTCTATGATGTTAACTTTTTTTCTTAATGGGATGATGTGGCTCTTAAGGGACTGCGTAATTATTATCTTTCCATGTTACTTTACTGACTTGTGACCTATATCCTTTTATTATTTTATTATTTTAAAATTTTGTAATTTAAAATTTTATAATTTATTATAGTTAGCATTATTTTTTTTATCTCATGAGCCTTTGTATGTTCACTTTTTATTAAGATAGAAGAAAAATAATAACCTATGTGCTTTTTTTTATAACAAATTTTCAATTGTGACTTGATTATTAGAGTTTTCTTTTATTAATTATATCTTTGAACTTTTCATTAGATTATAATAAACTATTTTTGAATTTCAAACTTAAAATAAGTAGGTCAATTGATGAAGAGTAAAAAAATTTATATTTATTTTTTAAAAATAATAAAAGGAAAACTACCCACGAAGATGAAAATGAAAATGAAAACAAATTCAAATTCTTGACATAAAACAGAATATCGTACTTATAATTCAATTGTTCAACTAGGGGAGTCATTTCTTAAGGTTAAAAAATTACAACTGATGATGAATTTGATATTAATTCTTTGAAACAATATTATACAGGAAAACATATTCAAATATGAGAATATTCAATAAGTAAAAAGGATGAAATTAAGATAGCGTATCTAAAATGATGTTCATATCAAATACAACTTCAAAATTTTGAATATATTAATTTGGCTCCCCCATAATTATTAGTCAAGATCCGCCATCGATGAATGGATAGTTACAACAAAATAGAACGTGAATGAATAGTATTTATTTGCTACTTGTCTTGCTTGAAAAGAATCTGGTTTACTTGTTAGGTATTTGCTGAAAAATAGTTAGATTTCATTAAAGATTAAATATATATGTTTTCCTAAATTATTTCAAAAAATTTCTTTTATTTTTAAATTAAATCATAAAGGTTTTTTTTTTTATTATTGTACTTCATTAAAATTATGTAAGACATTCTTTACAACTAAATGTTTATATTATTTTATATTGAAAACCAAAACTATTTGTAGCAATTTGTGGTTATTGCAAATACATTATCATATCAAATTCTTCTTTCAAGTTTGGTAGAACATCACTAGCCGACGAGAAAATAAACAAAGAACTATAATTTTAATACGTTATCATGACATAGAGATCCTACAAAAAAGTACAATTAGACAAACAAAGACCGTGAAAATTGCTATCAGACCTACACGAAGGAAACCCATTTTATGTATCCACTTAAAATAGGTGTCCTTAAATCATTAAAGATAATTGAAGAAGAAAAACCTATGTACTGTATGTCCCATCGGTCAATCGGCCAAATCCAATCCTCAGGCCCATCGGCCAATGTCGAAAAAACTCGTACATAAAAGACTATCGGTCGAACGGCCTGACAAACTGCATAGTGTCGCTAAAAGACTATCGGTCGAACGACCTAATGAACAAACTGTAGGACCATCGGTCAAACGGTTAAACAAATAAGTCAAAAACCACGTTTAGGCCCATCGGTCCATCGGTGACACCTAAACGAGCGACTCTGATCCCTAATGGCACATCGGTCGATCGGACAAGCACGAGCAGCACCTAAACATAATAAAGGACAATCGGTAAATCAACCATCGGTTGATCAATCTCTTTAGACTCGCGTGGTCCCTTGCATACGTACGTCGGTCGATCAGCCATACACGAGTCGTTCACGTCAAAAACAAGGCACAACTAATCCAGTCAAGCGGCCATCGGTCGCACGGTCGAACAACCAGTCAATCGGGTTAATTAACGTTAAACGAGTCAGTAATCTTGATTAAAGGATCATTGGGCCGTAATTAAGGAACCCTAATCACAGGCCCACACCGAAAACTATAAATAGGGCCCAAAGGTAGGTTGGTGAGGATCTTTAATTCGCATTTATTACAACAGTTACACTGATACACCGATCGGTTAATTACTGAATTAAGCATCGGAGCCCTTTAGACAGGTACCCCGATCGTCATCCCAGCCGATCGAGCAAAGGAGTAGATTTTCTTGGAGAAGAAGTTACCGTTGTAGTGAGAAGTAGTAAGCTTGAAGAGGTTCTTTAGTAGGCTCTTGGCCCCTACCCCCGAAAGGTCATTGCTTCGGATGAGAGTGGGGACGTCATAAGCATCGACGTTCACGATGAGGGGGAACAAGCTAATCTGCCAGAGATACAGGGATATGATTGGGCCCCTTATGAGCCGCGTACGCATGCGACGAGGTTTCGATGGGGCAACGACCTTGGGGATCTGGTCGAGCGGACCAAAGTTTTTGGCGACGAGGTGGAGGATGGACTTCTCTGGGTCAAGGTGTGTGCCGGCAACGAGAGAATCTGCCATGGAAAGGGAGCGGCGAAGCTAGAGTTCTTCTATGTCTACGCCTATCTCTTCCATGACTTGGGTCTGACTGTGCCGTTTGCCGACTGGCAGATGGCGGTCCTCCGCCAGATCCAATGTGCGCCGACCCAGATACACCCGAACGCCTGGGCGTCGATGCAGGCGTTCGACGTTCTATGCCGAGGGCGGGCCTGACAGCGACCATGCCTTTGTTTCTACATTTCTATAAGACCCGGCCGACGGCTTCGAAAGGGTGGGTATCCTTTCTTGGGGCGAACAAAAGCTTGTTCACCTTTTACCTCGCCTCCTACAAAGGTTTCAAGACCGGCTTTTTTAAGGTCGTGATTCCTGGTCGAGGAAGAAAATACATATTGGATGAGGAGGGTCGCCCGAAGTTCCCCTTATACTGGACGGCTTTTCCCCCTCCCACCGATCCTTGGGCTGAAGACCGCTTGACTCCTGCCGAGCGGGCTAACCTGGCCGTCCTCAAGACCCTGCCCGACAAGATCCCCCCGCAGCTGCTGATCCAATGCCTCCGCTCCCCGGATTTGCCGAGGGCGGTTTATGGTTAGTTGTTCTGATCTTCTCGGTCGTCTCAATGGTTGCAATTGATTTACCTGTTTTCTCTTGTTTCGCAGATATTATGGCTCTAACAACCGTCTCCAATGCTGAGTTTTTGGCTCGCGCCAAGACTCGTCGAAGAGAAGAGGATGCCGCTGAGGAGGTCACCCCCCTCCACAGCGTCCCCGCTGCCCCTTCGACAGCTTCTACTCCTGCCACCGTTGCTCCGACCGGCGCCTCAGGCGTCGCCACCAGGCCCCGCTTCGTCGTTAAGGCCCCCGGTTCTGCCACTGCTGGCACTGCAGTGGATAAAGGCAAAAAGTCTAAAAGGGATGACTCTCCCACCGGCCGGTTGTCCAAGAGGAGCAAGAGGGCCGAAGCTTCTGGATCACTGGCTACTGCCCTCCTTGACAACGAAGTTCGGCTCGACGAGGAGGTCTCCTTTCACTTGGGGCCTCGCGTCAAGGACATGTTGAAGGATGTGTCCGAGGAGGAGGCTCTCCGAACGGCCGGGGAACTGACCCTCAAGCTTGCTGCAATTTACACCAAGTTTCCCCGTCCTGACCGGAGTAGGATGGAGAGCTTGGAGAAGGAGCTCGCAGCAGCGAAGGTGGAACTCCGGGAGGTGAAGGCCTTGGCGTCGGACCTGAAGATCCAGTTCGACCGGCTTAATGGCATAAAAGCTGAGCACGCCAAGTGCGCCGGTCTGCTGAAGGCTGCTGATGATCGGGCGAAGGCGGAGCAAACGAAGGCGAATGAGGCTGCTGAGGAACTTCGCAAGCTCCAACGACGTTTTGACGATCTGAAATTGGAGCACATGGCAGCTGCCGGATCAGCTTCAGATTGGCAGAAAAAAGCCAAGAAGTTCCAGGCCGAGCTACGAGTGGCCGACGAGCAAGTTTTTGCTCAATACGAGACGGGCTTCCAGAATGCTGTCGATCAAGCCGTCTTTTATTACCAATGCTCCCCCGACCGGTTTGATGTACATTTGGGGGTGGTCGACGGAAAACTGGAAAGGGTCTTCGACCGGCTGGACGAGGTGAATGATCCTCCCGCGAACACTTAATTTTTACATTTCCTTGTGTATTTTGACATAACCGATCGAACCCGATCGACCATGCGGTTGATCGCGTTCGATCGGTTATTAGGCATTTTTTGACAAACACTTATGTAAATATTAGATGCCTTCTCCTTATTTTGTCTGCTCGCTTTTATCTCGACCAACCATTTTCTGTTGTTTATTGTTTCGCGCTGGCGATCGGCCATGTTTCTTTTATTGTTACTCGCTGGCGGTCGGCCATTTTTCTTTTATCGTTCCTCGCTGGCGGTCGGCCATCTTTCTTTTATCGTTCCTCGCTGGCGATCGGCTATTTTATTGTTTAACTTAAGTTATTTTCGTCGATTAGCTGCGCCTAACATCGGACCAGTCGGACCTTTGTTCAATTTGTTTCTGGCAATGTTCTCTTGATTATTTGACCCGAACGGTTGACCTTTGTTTGCGCGTTCAATTTTTATTGCTTAGATCGTAGGTATCGTACCTCAATCGGTTTGGACAACTCGTGTCACTTATGTACCCGTGGGGTTAATTAGATCGCTTAGATCGGTGCTGACCGAGCGGGACTTCCTCTTGAAAGTCCGCGCCTTGATCGGTCAGGCTTTGTTCGGGTCCCGTAGGGAGCCCCGTCGGTCAGTTTGTTAGATGAAGTTGCATGAAACGCTCATTTTATTCTTAATGTCAACTATAATACATCTTTAGGTGCGACGCGTTCCATGTGTTTGGTATTTCTCTACCGCTCAAATATTCCAGCCGATAGGCTCCGTTCTGTAGGCTTTCGGTCACGCGGAACGGGCCCTCCCAATTGGGTGCTAACTTTCCTTGTGCTGACTTTTTTTGCGCTTCATTCGTCTTCCTCCACACCAAGTCTCCTCGGATGAAGCTCCATGGTTTAACCTTCGCATTATACCTTCTTGCCACCAACCTTTTGCACGCTTCAGCTCGCACGGCCGCTCTTTCTCTTCGTTCGGTCGTCCAGTCCAACTCCTCGCGCAGGCGTCCACAGTTGACCTCTAAATTTTGCATGTCCCGCCGAAGAGTCGGCTCCCCGACTTCAACTAGTAGCATAACATCCGTTTCGTACGTCAGGTTGAAAGGTGATTCTCCCGTTGTCCTATGCGGGGTGCATCGATAAGCCCAAAGGACCTGCGGAAGCTCGTCCACCCACGCTCCTTTGGCTTCTCCCAACCTTTTCTTCAACTCCGCCACTATAACTTTGTTCATGGCCTCAGCCTGGCCATTGGTTTGTGGATGCTCGACCGAGCTGGTCACGTGACGTATCCCTATTTGCTTATAAAAGTCCTTCAGCTTCTTGTCGATAAACTGACGGCCGTTGTCGGTAATGATTGTGTGGGGAAGGCCGAAGCGGCAGATAATGTTTCGCCAGACGAAGGAATGGACCTGCCGAGCGGTGATGTTGGCTAGGGCCTCTGCTTCGACCCATTTGGTGAAATAGTCCACCGCGACGAGTATGAACTTCTTCTACGCTCGGTCGACAGGGAAAGGTCCGACGATGTCCATACCCCACTGTGCGAACGGCCACGGGGCTGTCAGGCTATGTAGCTCGGTCGGAGCCCTTTTGACATCGTTTCCATGGGCCTGGCAACCTTCACACTTGCGTATCATGACTTCGCAGTCTTGCTCCATAGTCGGCCAATAATAACCCGCCTGGAGTATCCTTGCTTTCATCGTCCTCCGACCGGTGTGCATACCACAAATACCATTGTGGACTTCATTCATAACATACTCGGCTTCTTCTCCCGATAGGCACTTGAGGAGCGGCATTGTAAAGCCCCTCTTATAGAGGTCTTCTCTGATGACCACAAACCGGAGTGCTCGTCGTCTCTCCATCGGTTTCACTTCTTCTCCTGCGTCGCACCTTCTTAGGAGTTCTCGGACCTTCCCCATCCAATCCGCCGACCGATCTGCCGTCGCGCATTCTCCTGCTGAGGGTCTCGTCAAGGTCTGCCTGATGATTGTTTTCAGCTGACCCTTCTCTTTTCCTTCCGCCAGCTTAGATAGCCTATCGGCTCTGGTATTTTCCGCTCGGAGAATGTGGTGGATGGTAATTTCTTCGAACTCCTTCATAGCTTCGACCACTTTGTTATAATACTGAAGCAGCAGGTCGTCCTTAACTTGGTATTCCCCCTGTACCTGCCCGACAACCAGCTCCGAATCGGTGTTGCACTTTAATCTTGTCGCTCCCAAGTCTTTTGCCAGCCTTAGCCCGACAATCAGCGCTTCGTATTCTGCTTGGTTGTTCGAGGCTTTAAACTTGAACTGTAAGGAGTGCTCAACCGTGAAACCGCTCGGCCCTTCAATGACGATTCCCGCTCCGGCATTGCGTTTGTCTGATGATCCGTCGATGAAGAGAACCCACGCTTGCTCCGACTGGGGGATCGGTCCGTGGAGTTCGGCCGCAAAGTCTGCTAAATGCTGTCCTTTGACAGATCCTCTAGGTTCGTACTTCAATCCGAACTCGGATAACTCGATCGACCAAGCAATCATTCGCCCGACCAAGTCCGGCTTCCGGAGAATCTTGGCTATGGGATGATCGATACGGACGATCACTTGGTGACTCTGGAAGTATTGGCGCAGTCGGCGTGCGGCTGTTAATAGCGCCAAGGCCATCTTCTCAATTAACTGATACCTCGTTTCCGCACTTTGCAACACACAGCTGATGAAGTACACTGGCCGTTGCTCTGGACTCTCCTGTACCAAGGTTGCGCTGATCGTGTCGTCTGACACTGACAAGTATAACTGCAAAGGTAAGCCCTCTATCGGTCGGCTCAGGATAGGGGGACAGATGATCATCTCCTTTATCTACTGAAACGTTGTCTCGCACAGATCATCCCACTTATTCGCGGTCTGTTTCTTCATGATCTTTAAAATCGGTCGGACTTTCTCCGTGAGTTTGGGCAGGAACCGCGTGAGAGAGGTCAATCGTCCGACCAATCGCTGGATTTCCTTCAGATTTCTGGGACTCCTCATTTCGATGATGGCGGCGCACTTGTCAGGATTGGCCTCGATCCCCCGGGCGGTCAGCATGAATCCTAGAAATTTCCCGGCCGGCACCCCGAAGACACACTTCTCCGGGTTGAGATGCATGTTGTACTTGCGCACTTGGTGAAAGACCTCCTTGAGGTCGCGCGCGTGGTCCGCAGCCGTTTGAGACTTCACGACCATGTCGTCCACGTACACCTCCACGGACCGACCGATTTGTCCCCTGAACACCCGATCCATCAGCCTCTGATAGGTGGCCCCTGCGTTCTTCAGGCCGAACGGCGTGACCTCGTAGCTGAAATTTGCCCGATCTATCATGAACGCCGTTTTGGATTTATCTGGACCATACATAGGGATTTGATTGTACCCTGAGTATGCATCCAGAAAGCTTAGGAAGTTGTGCCCCGAAGCTCCATCCACCAGCCGATCGATGCTGGGTAGGGGGTACGCGTTCTTCGGGCAGGCCTTGTTGAGATCGGTGAAGACTGTACACATCCTCCACTTTCCGCTCGTCTTCTTCACCATGACTACGTTAGCCAACCAAGTAGTATACTTGATCTCTCTGATGAAACCAGCTCCTTCCAGCTTCCTCACCTCTTCCTCAACTGCTCTCCTACGCTCCTCTCCCATTTTCCTTTTCTTCTGAGTAACCGGGCGCGCTTCACGGAAGATGGCCAACTTATGAGACATGACGTCCGGATGGACGCCTGGCATGTTGGCGGTCGACCATGCGAACAGATCGACATTTTCTAAAATCACTGCCCCCAGGAGCTCTTCTTCCTCTAGTTTGAGGGTTCCCCCGATCTTGGTGACCTGCTCCGAATGCTTCCCGATCAGGATGTCCTTCGTTTCTCCTTCCGGCTGCATCCGATCCTCCGTGTTCGTTCGGGGGTCCAAATCTGTCATGGCCACCTCTGATCGGTGCTGCTTTCGCGAACAGCTGTAAGGAGGGATCTTCAACCCTGCAGCATAGCATTGTCTGGCGATTTGTTGATTTGCATGCACAGTGCATATCCTCCCCTTATCCGACAGGAATTTCATGGCTAAGTGCAGAGTGGAGACGATCGCTCCGAAGGCGTTTAGACAAGGCCTCCTTAGCAACACATTGTACGAGGTATTAGCTTCAACTAAAAGAAATCTAACCCTTACCTCCCGGCCGTCCTTCCGCGAGCCGATCCTGGTACGAAGATCCAGGTAGCCCCTTATGTTGACTCGTTCGCCCGAGAATCCGACGATCTGCTCGTTATAGGGGACGATCAGGTCCTCGGAGAGGTTCGTCTTCTGGAAAGTCTTCCAGTATAAGATGTTGACGGAGCTTCCCTGGTCTACTAGCACCTTCTCGATCCCGTATTCGGCCACCTCGATTGAGATGACCATCGGGTCATCATGATCAGGGTCGGGCGCCTTGAAGTCTTTGTCCGTAAACATGATGGGGGGCATCGACCGGACCTTCTTCTCCACCAGATGAACCGATTTCAGTGCCCGAACATGCCTCTTCCGAGCAGCCGAACTCGATCCTCCTCCGGCGAAGCCTCCGGAGATAGTATTGATATAACCCTTCAAAGGTTTATCCTGGCTCCGACTGCGACTCCTTCTTGGGCTTCGATGAGTCCGTGATGGCCCTCTCCTTCGCCTCTCAGGCTCTGGCTCTCTCCGCTTCTCCCGCCGGGCTGGGGGAGCTCTTCGTGCGGGACTTCTGCTCTGCACTGGGCCGTGCGGAGGTCGATCCTGCCGGACATACTTCTTCAAATGCCCCTGCCGGATGAGCTCCTCGATCTTGTCGCGGAGCGTATGGCACTCCTCGGTGGTGTGGCCGATAGTCCGATGATACTGGCAGTGCTTGCTCCCATCGGCATCGGGTGGTGGGGGCTTCTTCCTGGCCGCAGGAAGTGAGTCGGCATTAAAAGCTTCTTGTAGAATCTTCGCCCGAGGGACGACCAAGGGGGTATACGTCGTGAACCTAGGTGTTTTTCTCTCACTGGGCCGAGTCAAGGGTTTGTTCGGCCGAGAGGCGGTCTTCAAAACTACGGCATCCTCCTTCTCCCTCTTCCTCACCCGGAATTCTTGCATATCTTCCATCTGTATGAACTTGGCCGCCCGTTCCCTCATCTCCTCCATCGTCTTTGGCCTTTTGCGGCTTATCTTGTCCGCAAAAACACCAGGCTGGAGCCCATACGAGAAATGATGCCGGGCGATCTCGTCGCTGAGATCCTTTATCTTGACCGACATCCGGTTGTACCGATCAAGATAACTCCTCAGTGATTCCCCATCCTCCTGCCGGATGTTCACCAGGTTGTCGACTGTCAAGATGACCGGCCTCAAGGGTGCGAACTGTGTGCTAAACCTTGTCTTCAGAGTGGCAAAAGAATCAATACTGTCGGTTGGCAGCTCGGAAAACCATTCCAGCGCCTCCCTAGTGAGAGAGGTTGAGAAAACACGGCACCAGATGGGGTCACTAACTGCATGGAACATCATCTGGTGCATAAAGACTCGCATGTGGTTGTCAGGGTTCGTCGTGTCGTCGTACTTGTCAAACGTCGGCATTTTCCACTTCTCCGGTAGCGGCGTCTCCAGAATGTATGGGGTGAAGGGGGAGAACCCCGACGCAGGGATCGGTTGACGTGACGGGCGACCTCCATCATTTGCTCCCGAACTCTCGGCCATCGTGTGCGACAGATGTCCCCTCGACGCCTGCGTCTTCTCAACTTGGGCAGGCTGTGATTGCTCCTGTCCCGTTGGTGGGGGGCGACTCTCCATCCGTTCGGCTTCACGATGCTGTTGCACCCGACTCAGTCTCAGCGGATTTGGTACCGTAGGCGTCAACGGGACTCCCTCTTCCTTCCGCCGCAGGGCGGCGTTCTCCTCCCGAAAGATCTGCATCTGTACTTCATAGTTTCTCTGCATCTCATCCATCCTCTACTGCATTGCCCTTATCATCTCCCTGGTGTCCGCCTGATCATCCGCCATTCTTCCTCCATCCATGTTGCTATTCCGGTTTCTTGTGGTCACCATAAGGGTATATTGTCTTAAAGAAGACTGTTCGGCCCCACGGTGGGCGCCAAAATGTTTCGGGGGTAGGGGCCAAGAGCCTACTAAAGAACCTCTTCAAGCTTACTCCACTTCTCACTACAGCGGTAACTTCTTCTCCAAGAAAATCTACTCATTTGCTCGATCGGCTGGGATGACGATCGGGGTACCTGTCTAAAGGGCTCCGATGCTTAAGTCAATAATTAACCGATCGGTGTATCAGTGTAACTGCTATAATAAATGCGAATTAAAGATCCTCACCAACCTACCTTTGGGCCCTATTTATAGTTTTCGGTGTGGGCCTGTGATTAGGATTCCTTAATTACGGCCCAATGATCCTTTAATCAAGATTACTGACTCGTTTAACGTTAATTAACCCGATTGACTGGTTGTTCGACCGTGCGTCCGATGGCCGCTTGACTGGATTAGTTGTGCCTTGTTTTTAACGTAAACGACTCGTGTATGGCTGATCGACCGACGAACGTATGCAAGGCACCACGCGAGTCTAAAGAGATTGATCAACCGATGGTTGATTTACCGATTGTCCTTTATTATGTTTAGGTGCTGCTCGTGCTTGTCCGATCGACCGATGTGCCATTAGGGATCAGAGTCGCTCGTTTAGGTGTCACCGATGGACCGATGGGCCTGAACGTGGTTTTTGACTTATTTGTTTAACCGTTTGACCGATGGTCCTACAGTTTGTTCATTAGGCCATTCGACCGATAGTCTTTTAGCGACGCTATGCGGTTTGTCAGGCCGCTAGACCGATAGTCTTTTATGTACGAGTTTTTTCGACCTTGGCCGATGGGCCTAAGGATTGGATTTGGCCGATTGACCGATGGGACATACAGTACAACCTACTACCATGAAACAACTTAGTATTACAGATCACATCATATCATATCAGTATCCAATTACAATCCTAGGTGGGTGCGAGGTGGGTGTGAAAAATGCGAAAATGAAATTATTATAACAATTGACTATATGATAATCGATTGTTATAACCGATCATAATCAAAATAAAAGTTTATATTTGCATAAGTTTGCCGAAAAAGTTATTTTTAAATAATTAATTTATTTCCATACATTAAAAATCAGTTTTTACATTGTAAATTAAAAAAATAAAAGAGAGGATATGTGTGAAGCTGAACGAGAGTAAAAAATGTCGTAGGAAAATTTGATTAGAGATAAGGTGGAAAATTATCATGAATTACAAGTGTACAAATACATAAAGCCAGTTTAGTTTTTTTTTTCTTTTACAAAAAGCTTTTTTCTTTCTAAATTTCAGCTAATGTTCGCATACACGGTAATAATTCTCAAACAGCTGAAATCAATAACTTTAAGCTATTTTCCCCAAACACACTTAAGAATTCATTTTAACCAACCATCTGTTTCCCACATAAGCTGTTTCAGACTACAAAGATTTGAGAAGAAAAAAACAAAAAAGTTACAAAGATTTGAGAAGAAAAGCAAGTTAGATATTTTTCTTTATTCGCTTTTCTTAACTAAAGTATGAATACGGTTGAGGCTTTTTTTTGGCCCCCTCATTTGGGGACCTCTAAAAGGGGACTTTATGAAGAGTGGGCCAGGGTTGGCCCATGGGCTAGGGGCCAAATTGACACCTCTAGATGGGTGATGATTCTAATCATAATCATGATCACCGCCTTTCTTCTTATACATGCGATTTTTTTCCTCAATTTGCTTTGCATATGAGGAGACACTCTCAAATTACCACTTCAGGCTATGAAATTTATTAGAATAATGATCAAGCGAATAAGACCCAACGCCTATCCCAATAACGTAAGGGTAGCAATTAGAGATATTAAAAATATTTGTAATCGTGGATATTTGCGGATAAAATTCGTAATGGGTAGGAAACGAATATTAAAAATGGATATCCATTACCTACGGATACGGGTATTTTTGATACCCACATCTTAACAGGGCGGATACAGGTACCATAGTATCCGTACCTATGGATACCCGTATCCGCTAAACTTTAATTCACAAAAATATCCTTCTATATATATATATATTAATAAAAAACAATTTGACCTAATTTTTGCTAAGTTGCACATCTTGTCTTGTCTTCTGTCTTCATTCTTTCAGCTGCTTCAAGCATTGGTACATTGTCTTCTTCCAAGTACACCCCTTAACATTCTTCTCTTTCCATTCTTTGAAATTGAGCATATACATCAAACCCTATATAAACAGTGACGTTTATAGTATGCTTTTTGTCAAATAATGGAATCAAAATAAGAATACTTGGCATGTGGCAATTGAGGTTTATTATTTGATTATTTTTCAGAAATTAATCGGAGAAAGTGGGCTTGTTGATCAAAGCACTAATTAAAGAATTTTCATTGTGTTGAACGTCATTTTATATTTATTTTTATAATTATTTGGACTTGTATAAACTTGAGTTTATTTGAACTTTATTTAAAATTTATGATAATGATGTATTTTATTTGAATTTATGATTAAATATTTATTTTTTAAATAATTTTGTAAATACTTGCGGGGACCCGTGGATACCCACGGGGACCCGTGGATATGAAAAAAATAGGTGGGTACCCGAATAACGAATGCCCGACAGATATGGGTACGGGTACGGGGTGAATATTTATCGAGTGGATAGGGTACGAGAGAGTTACTACCCGTACCCTACCTGCCCCGTTGACATCCCTAATAGTAATTGTAAGATCCACTTTTTCCTGTCCTAAAAGTCTAAGGACCTAGCCTTAACTATTGGGCCTAAGGCCAGCCCATGGGGTGCTCCAAAACCCTTTCCCAGCCATAACCCCCATCACTCTACCCCATTCTTAGAAAACAGGAACCTTTTCTCCTTCCACGGCTGAGGCAAAGAGCTCTGCTAGGGTTTTAGTGAGCTCCTCCTTTCCTCTAAGTTGGTAGTGCGTTTCCCTCCAATTTCTGGTACTCTTGGAGCTGTGGAACTTTTCGCTAGAGTCTAAACTTCCTTCGTAGTAGATTTTGCTGAGGTAAGGGAAGCTAGGGTTATACTGTTTTCAAGTTGTTTGGTGTTTCTATAATGTTTTATCTGCAATTGGAATATTGGGTATTCTTGAATGCTTGTGTGGTGATGTTGACGGTATGGAAAATGCTCCGGTGTGATTCTGGTCGCGGCGACATGCGTGAGAGCATGTGAGTTCTGCTGGACTCGCCCAAACAAGCGGGTTGGTTGAAAAAACGAAAGCTCTCGCTTAAGTGAGGAGCTCTCGCTTGAGTAAGAACAGCAGCTCACCCTCTCTATGTTTCGAGGGCTCGCCTAGGCAAAAGCCACTCGCCTGAGCGAGAGGAGTCTCGCCTTTCCTAGCTGGGCTATGTTGAGTAAGACCTCGACATGCCCTCTGTTTGCAATCTCGCCCAGGCGAGGGCTAGTGGCTTGAGCGAGGGATTTCTCTCGCTTGAGCGAGAGTCCTTTAGCCTGAGCGAGAACTGGGCAAGGATGTGTCCCAGTGCGGTTTCTTCTTTGTGTTTTGTTGTTGGTCACATGATTGATTGGATTACCCTATTTAAAGTATGAATGGTGTGAATATGCATGTATTATATGATTTATGGACTGGAATTGATGAGTTTTGTATGATTATGAAATATGATTGGATGGGTGGTTGTATATTGGCATGAGATTGATATGCATGATAATTCCATGAATCTCTTGATGAGATCTCATGGTGGTGCCTCATGGTTTAGGCCGTAATTCCATGAACCTCTTGGTGAGAGTTCATGGTGGTGCCTCATGTAAGGACGTAATTCCATGACCCTCTTAGTGAGAGTTCAAGGTGGTGCCTCATGTAAGGATGTAATTCCATGACCTTCTTAGTGAGAGCTCATGGTGGTGCCTCAGGTAATGGACGTAATTTCACGAACCTCTTAGTAAGGTTTCGTGGTGGTGCCTCAATATATAATTAAGTAAGCATTCAAGTAAGGATTGCATCCTGAAGCTCTAAAGAGTCAGTTAGTCTCACGTAGAGCATATTAACTCAAGTGGTGAGAGTAGTAGAGGCCCTAGTCTTTGGCAAGATAATGACCTTAGATGTTTGAAGGCTAACCTTGTGTGTGGTAGGTTGAAACCCATTGGCAATGGCTCTGTAGAGCAGTAGAGGCCACCACAAGTGCAAACATCCAATGAATTAGACCGATTATATGTATCCGGATATATGTGTCCTAGAGTCTTGTTGGTTGTTATCACATGGTTGAGTGATTTATGTGTTCTTGGCTTTTAAATTCATATGTTAAATTGTATGATAAAACCTTTTTACTCTAGCTTACCCTTTCTGTTTGCTTGTGTGTCTCGTGTGTGGTTTCTCCTTTTGCGATGATCATTAATTTATTGATGTGAGCATATGTGGGAACTCCTAGTGATCACAGTGGTGACGGGAATGTTGTAGGTTAGTTGGACAGGGTTTGGTGTTGAGCTCGCTGTTGAGCTCACGTTGAAGAGTTATTATTATATTGTAATCCCTTGCTTATGAGCAAACTTTTGGTCATCTGTCGAATCTTTCTGTTTTGTTAAGGGTACAGTGGTGTGCCTTAGTTTTTCTTTATTGAATATTTAGATGGTTACGAAATCCTTATACTTTAAGTCTCGTGTCCTTGAATATTGTAATATGTACGGTATTTTATTTGGATAGATTTATCTATTGAAATGGGACACTACAGTAATTCCTAATTATACCCATAATTTTTGCTTGAGTGATACTGCAGAAATATGAAATCGGAATCGGGATTAGTCCTATTAAAGAAGTTAAACAAATTTTATTGAAGAAGTCATTTGTTTTCTGTTTCATCCCATTCAAACATTTCCGTTATCATAATCAGATTCTTCTCATGGCACAACCCTCTTCGTATAAAGATTAACATATTCATTGAGTCAAAATGAAAAAAAAAATGAACTAACTCTCAATTCATCAAGACATGAATATCCTAGATAACTAGGTGACTAGACACTAATACGGTTTCACTTCTATGCTCAAGAATAAAATGGTCTTCCATTTTACAATAATTTAATTGATTCAAACAAGAAAAATTAATTTTAACATCAAAGAAAGTACTTTTATTTTCATAATAGTAAGATTCAAAGAATAATAAGATTCAAAGAAAATTGGTACACAAAAAACTGGCTAATTAACTAATCAATCGAAAACACAAATGATCCACATTGTTCTATAAAATTTTTAAACAAAATGTCATAAATCATCCATAAACAGATAAATAACAAATCTATTTATGTAAATAATAAATAATAAATAATATAAAGAGAGAATGAAAAATTGTACCAAATTTTAACTCAGTCAACTTTCTAAGTAGGAGTTATCAAATAAGTTAAAAAACATATCGATTACTTAAATATAACAAGTATTTCTTAGATAATAAGTAAAATAAGGTTTTAAGAAATAACAAACTGTCTGATTATATATCCGTTCTTAGGTAATTCTTATATTCATACTGCTTTCCCTGGCAATTCAATAGTTAATCTAAGTAACATGAAAACTCAGGTTTATTTTGCAAAAGACCATGTAAGATATCTAAACAATAATTAGATTTACTTCTATTCCTAAACAATATCGACATCTAATGTTAATTAGACTTTTTTATTAAATATCAAATTATCTACGACATTATTTTTTAATGAAAGTTATTAGATATACGAGTTGTACACCTCTAAATGTCCAATCGGGTAAACACAGTTTTATAAAGTTTAACAATAAAAGAATATATTAATTAATAGTACTCCACTTCATACTAATTGTACTGTATGTCCCATCGGGCCATCGGCCATGCCCAGTCCTCAGGTCCATCGAACAAGGCTGGGAGGGCTCGTATATAAAACATATCCATCGGTCGAACGGCCTCACGGATGAACTGTATAGGACCATCGGTCAATCGGTTGAACAAATGAACCACGTATTACATCGTAAGGGACCATCGGTCGATCGGTCTCGCAAATGAACCATATTAAGGGCCATTGGTCTATCGATATCACAAACGAAAAACATATTATATCGTAAAGAATAATCGGTCGATCGGCCCACATATTAATTACGCATTACTCCACAAAGGATCGTCGGTCGTTCGGTCCCACACGAATAGCGTCTTAACTTATAAAGAACAATCATCTGATCAGCCACCAGGTCGATCGGTCGATCAATCTCCTAAGTGATTCGCGTAGCGCTTTATATATGACCATCGGTCGATCAATTATAAATGAATTATTCACTTGTTAAAATCAGAAGATAACCAGCCTAGTCAAGCGGCCATCGGTCGCACGACCAAACAACACTAGTCAATCGGATTAATTAACGTTAAACAAGTCAGTAATCTTGATTAGAGGATCATTGGGCCGTGATTAAGGAACCCTAATCACAGGCCCACACCGGAAACTATAAATAGGGCCCAAAGGTAGGTTGGTGAGGATCTTTAATTCGCATTTATTATGGCAATTGTACTGATACACTGATCGGTCCTTAACTAACTTAAGCATCAGAGCCTTTTAGACAGGTACCTTGATCGTATGTGCAACCGATTGAGCGAGCAAGTGAATTTCTTGGAGAAGAAGTTATTGCAGTTGTGAGAAAATGAGTTTTCAAGAAGAGGAGTAAGATCAAGGAGGTTCTTAGTAGGCTCTTGGTCCTTACAGCCGAAACATTTTGGCGCCCACCGTGGGGCCGAGCAGTCTTCTTTAGACCATACACCCTTATGGTGACCACAAGAAACCGAACTAGCAATACGGACGGAGGAAGGATGGCGGATGATCAAGCAGATACAAGGGAAATGATCAGGGCAATGCAATAGAGGATGGATGAGATGCAGAGGAACTATGAGGTGCAGATGCAGATTCTGCGTGAAGAGAACGCCGCCGTTTGCCGAAAGGAGGAAGGTATTCCTTCAACCCCCACTGTGCCCGATCCGTTAAGACTGAGCCGAGTGCAGCAGCACCGGGAAGCCGAGCGGGTGGAAAGTCATCTGCCTCCCACAGGACAAGAGCAATCACAGCCTCCGTGGATGGAAAAGACACAAGCATCCAGGGGAAACCCCTCTCACACGATGGTCGAGAGTTCTGGGGCCAACGAGGGAGGTCACCCTTCCCGACAACCGATCCACGCGTCGGGGAATTTACCCTTTACTCAATTCATTTTGGAGACACCGCTACTAGAGAGATGGAAAATGCCGACGTTCGACAAGTACGACAGAACGACGAACCCTGACAACCACATGCGGGTCTTCTCGACCTCCCTGACGGGAGAAGCGCTAGAGTGGTTCTCTGAGTTGTCGGCCAACAACATCTACTCCTTCGCCACTTTGAAGGCCAGGTTTAGCACGCAGTTTGCTCCACTGAGGCCGGCTATCTTGACGGTCGATAACTTAGTAAACATCCGACAGGAAGATGGGGAGTCGCGGAGGAGTTATCTCGATCGATACAACCGGATGTCGGTCAAGATAAAAGACCTCAGCGATGAAATCGCCCGACATCACTTCTCATATGGGCTGCAGCCGGGTGTGTTTGTAGACAAAATAAGCCGCAAGAAGCCGAAGACGATGGAGGAGATGAGGGAACGAGCGGCCAAGTTCATACAGATGGAGGATATGCAGGAGTTTAGGGTGAAGAAGAGAGAGAAGGAAGATGCAGCATCCCAGAAGAGCGCCCCTCGACCAAGCAAACCCCTGGCCCGGCCTAGTGAGAAGAAGACACCTAAGTTCACGACGTATACCCCCTTGACCCTTCCCCGGGCGAAGATTCTGCAGGATGCCTTCAGCGCCGACTCACTTCCAGCGTCCAGAAAGAAGCCTCCACCCCCCGATGTCAATGGCAGCAAGCACTATCAATACCATCGAACGATCGGCCATACCACTAAAGAATGCCACACGCTCCGCGACAAGATTGAGGAGCTAATTCGGTAAGGGCACTTGAAGAAGTACATTCAGCAAGATCGCCCTCAACGAAGCTCGATCAGAAACAAAAGCCTCGCACAAAGGCAAGCCCCGACCAGGTGGGAGAAGCGTAGAGAGCCGGAGCCCGAGAGGTAAAGGAGGGAACCGTCCAGGGCCCACAGAAGCCCGAGGAGGAGTCGCAGCCGGAGCAGGGACAAACCCCTAAGGGGTTATATCAATACCATCTCCAGAGGAGGATCGAGCTCGTCCGCTCGGAAGAGGCACGTTTGGTCGCTCAGATCAGTTCATCTGGTAGAGAAGAAGGTGCGGTCGATGCCCCCTATCACTTTTACTGACGAGGACTTCAAGGCTCCTGATCCCGATCATGATGATCCTATGGTCATCTCCATTGAAATAGCCGAGTATGGAATCAGAAAGGTGCTGGTGGACCAGGGGAGCTTCGTCAACATCTTATACTGGAAGACTTTCCGAAAGATGAACCTCTCCGAAGATCTGATCGTCCCCTACAACGAACAGATTGTCGGATACTCGGGCGAGCGTGTAGACACGAGAGGTTACCTAGACCTCCGCACCAGGATCGGCACACGAAGGGATGGCCGGGAGGTAAGAGTTAGATTTTTGTTGGTTGAAGCTAACACTTCCTACAATGTATTGTTAGGAAGACCTTGCCTTAATGCTTTCGGGGCGATCGTGTCCACCTTACACCTGGCCATGAAGTTCCCGTCGGATAAAGGGACGATATGCACCGTGCACGCGGACCAGCAGATCGCCAGACAGTGCTATGCAGCGGGACTGAAGATCGCTCCCGACATCCGCCCCAGAAAACAACACCGATCGGAGGTCGCCATAACAGATCTGGACCTTCGAACGAACACGGAGGATCGAATTCAACTTGGGGGAGATACAAAGGAGATCTCGATCGGGATGCGACCGGGTCAGGTCACGAAGATAGGAGGAGTTCTGAAGCTGAACGAGGAGGAACTCCTGGGCGCAGTAATCCTGGAAAACCAAGACCTTTTCGCTTGGTCGTCAACCGACATGCCAGGCATTCATTCTGACGTGATGTCCCATAAGTTGGCTATCTTCAGAGAAGCCCGACCGGTCGCCCAAAAGAAGAGGAAAATGGGGGAGGAGCGGAGAAAAGCGGTCGAAGAGGAGGTGAAGAAGTTGGAATGGGCCGGCTTCATAAAAGAAATCAAGTATACCACGTGGCTGGCGAACGTGGTGATGGTGAAAAAGGCGAGCGGAAAGTGGAGGATGTGCACGAACTTCACCAATCTCAACAAAGCATGCCCGAAAGACGCGTACCCTCTACCCAGCATCGATTGGCTGGTGGACGGGGCTTCGGGGCACAATTTCTTGAGTTTTCTGGACGCATACTCAGGGTATAATCAAGTCCCTATGTATGGTCCAGACAGATCTAAAACGACGTTCATCACCGATCGAGCGAACTTTTTCTATGAAGTCATGCCGTTCGGCCTAAAGAATGCAGGGGCTACCTACCAAAGGCTTATGGATCGGGTCTTCAGAGGGCAAATCGGTCGATCCATGGAGGTATATGTGGACGACATGGTTGTGAAGTCACAGAAAGCCGAGGACCACGTTCGAGACCACGAAGAGGTCTTTCACCAAGTGCACAAGTACAACATGCGTCTCAACCTTGAGAAGTGTGTGTTCGGAGTGCTGGTCGAAAAATTTTTGGGGTTCATGTTGACCGCCCGAGGCATCGAGGCCAACCCAGACAAATGCGCCGCTATTGCCGAGATGAGAAGTCCCAAGAATTTGAAGGAGATCCAACGGTTTGTCGGGCGTCTGACATCCCTTGCGCGTTTCTTGCCCAAGCTCACAGAGAAAATTAAGCTGATCCTGAAGATTATGAAGAAGCAGACCGCAGATAAATGGGACGATCAATGCGAAGTGGCATTTCAGCAGATAAAGGAGATGATCAGCAGTCCCCCAATTATGAGCCAACCGGTAGAAGAATTGCCTCTGCAGTTATACTTATCAGTCTCGGACGACACGATTAGCGCGGCCTTAGTACAAGAAAGTCCGGAGCAACAACCGATATACTTCATCAGCCGATTATTACAAAGCGCGGAAACGAGATATCAGTTGATAGAAAAGATAGCCTTAGCGCTATTGACAACCACGCGCCGATTATGCCAGTACTTTTAGAGCCATCAGGTGATCGTCTGCACCGATCATCCTATAGCCAAGATACTCAGGAACCCCGATCTGGACGGAAGAATGATCGCTTGGTCGGTTGAGCTATCTGAGTTTGGCCTCAAGTACGAGCCAAAAGGATCTATCAAGGGACAACATTTGACAGATTTCACCGCAGAACTCCACGGGCCGATCTCCTCGTCGGAACAAACATGGGTCCTCTTCGTTGATGGCTCGTCAGACAAACGCAACGTCGGAGCAGGGATTGTCATCGAAGGGCCGGGCGACTTTGCGGTTGATCATTCCCTGCATTTCAAGTTCAAAGCGTCGAACAATCAGACAGAGTATGAAGCGCTGATTGTCGGGCTGAGGCTAGCAAAGCATCTAGGCGCAAGAAGGATAAAATGTAATACTGATTCGCGACTCGTGGTCGGGCAAGTGCAAGGGGAGTACCAAGTTAAAGACGATCTGCTGCTGCAATATTATCACAAGGTACTTGAAGCCATGAAAGAGTTCGATGAAGTAACCATCCACCATATCCCCCGAGCAGAGAATGCTAGAGCCGATAGGCTATCCAAGCTAGCAGAGGGGAAAGAGAAGGGTCAACTGAAAACCATCATCAGGCAAACCTTGATGAGACCCTCGGCAAGAGAATGCGCAGCAGTCGACCGACCATCAGACTAGATGGGCGAAGTGAGGGAACTCTTGAGAAAGTGCGATGCTGGGGAAGAGATGAAGCCGATCGAGCGGCGTTGGGCGCTTCAATTTGTTGTTATCGGAGAGGACCTGTACAAGCGAGGCTTCATCGTGTCGCTCCTCAAATGCCTGTCAGAGGAAGAAGCGGGGTACGTCATGAATGAGGTCCATAACGGCGTTTGCGGGATGCACACCGGACGAAAGACGATGAAGGCGCGAATACTCCGAGCGGGGTACTATTGGTCGACTATGGAGCAAGATTGTGAGGCTATGATACGAAGATGCGAAGGTTGCCAAGCCCATGGAAACGACGTCAGGAGAGCCCCGACTGAACTGCATAGCCTAACGGCCCCATGGCCGTTCGCATAGTGGGGTATGGACATCGTCGGCCTATTCCCTATCAGCATAGAGCAAAAGAAGTTCATACTAGTCGCCGTGGACTATTTTACCAAGTGGGTCGAAGCAGAAGCCATGGCCAACATCACCGCTCGGCAGGTCCACTCGTTTGTATGGCGGAACATTGTTTGCCGTTCAGGCTTGCTTCACATCATCATCACCGACAACGATCGACAGTTCATCGACAAGAAATTGAGGGATTTTTACAAGCAAGTGGGGATACGCCATGTAACCAGCTCGGTCGAGCATCCCCAGACTAATGGCCAAGCCGAAGCCATGAATAAGGTCATAGTGGCGGAGCTGAAGAAAAGGTTGGGAGAAGCCAAGGGAGCATGGGTGGACGAATTGCCGCAGGTCCTTTGGGCCTATCGATGCACTCCGCATGGGACGATCGGAGAATCCCCCTTCAACCTGACGTATGGAACACATGCTATGCTACCAATTGAAGTAGGAGAGCCGACTCTTCGGCGGGAGATGCAGGACCTTGACGTGAACTGCGGACGCATGCGAGAGGAATTGGACTGGATGACCGAGCGGAGAGAAAGAGCAGCCGTGCGAGCTGAAGCATGCAAGAGGATGTGGCAAGGAGGTACAATGCAAAAGTTAAACCGAGGAGCTTCATCCGAGGAGACCTGGTGTGGAGGAAAACCAACGAGGCGCGCAAAAAATCAGCACAACGAAAGCTGGCACCGAACTGGGAGGGGCCGTTCCGCGTGACCGAAAGCCTGCAGAACGGAGCCTATCTGCTGGAATACCTGAGGGGCAAAGAAATACCGAATACATGGAATACATCGCATCTGAAAATGTATTACAGTTGACATTATAAATGAAACGAGCATTTCATGCAACTCCAACTAACTGACCAATGGGGCTCCCTACGGGACCCGAGCAAAAGTCTGACCGATCAAGGCGTGGGCTTCCACGAGGAAGCCCCGCTCGGTCAGCACCGATCTGGGCGATCTAATTAACCCCACGGGTAAAAAAGTGACACGAGCTGTCGGTTGTGATCAAGGCACGACGCCAACGATCTAAAGGAATTAAAATTGAAGGCGTAACAAAGTCGGACCGTTCGGGTCGTAAGCATAACAAACAAACAGAGCCAACAACACTAGAGAAATAAGTCGTAAATCATGAGCCGATCGCCCCATTAATAGCCAATCGTCACATTTGTTCAAACACCAAGTTTACAAAATGGACCGATGGCTCGTGCATTAACATCAAACTATTATAGCAAATGGCCAATCGCCAATGACAGATAAATAGAGCAAATGGCTGATCGCCAACGTTAACAACAAATAAAGAAACGGTCGATCGCCAACAACGAAAGAAGAGCAAACCAATAATTAAGAGGGAAAAGCTACTTGCCATATACATGTAAATGTTTGTCAAAAAATGGCCTAATAACTGATCGAACGCGATCGACCACAAGGCCGATCGGACTTGATCGATTATATGAAAATATACAAAATTAACTTAAACTAAGAGTTATCAGCGGGAGGAGCGGTCGCTTCATCAAGCTGGTCGAAGACTCTTTCCAGCTTCCCGTCAACCACCCCCAAGTGAACATCAAACCGATCGGGGGAGTAGTGATAGAAGAAAACGGCATGGTCGACGGCGTTCTGGAAGCTCGTCTCGTATTGAGCAAAGACCTGCTCATCAGCAACGCGCAGCTCGGCCTGATACTCTTTGGCCTTCTTCTTCCAATCTGCAGCCGATCCGGCGGCGGCTAAGTGCTCCAAAGATAGGTCATCAAAGCGTCTTTAGAGCTTGCGAAGCTCGTCGGCCGCCTCCTTGGCCTTCTGCTGCTCCTCCTTCGCCCGATCATCCGCAGCCTTGAACAGACCATCACACTTGGCATGCTCAGCCTTGATACCATTCAAGCGATCGAACTGAGTCTTCAAGTCCGACGCGAAAGCTTTCACTTCTTGGAGCTCCACCTTCGCCGCCACGAGCTCCTTCTCTAGACTCTCGATCCTGCTCCGATCAGCCCATGGAAACTTGGTGTAAATTCCGGCCAACCTGAGGGTCAGTTCCCCAGCTGTCGGCAGAGCCTCCTCCTCAGATACGTCCCTCAACATATCCTTAACGCGAGAACCCAGATGGAAGGAGACTTCCTCATCAAGCCGAACCTCGCCATTGAGGAAGGCGGTGGCCAAGGACCCGGAAGCCTCAACCTTCGTGCTCTTCTTGGACGATCGGCCGGTGGAGGAGTCATCCCTCTTGGTCTTTTTTCCTTTATCTGCCGCGGCCACGGGAATAGTAGAGCCAGGGGGCTTCACGATAAACCGAGGCCGGGTGACGACACCCGATGCACCGGTCGGAACGGTGGTGACAAGAGAAGGACCCGTCGAAAGGGCGGCGGGGACACTCTGAAGGGGTGCAACCTCTTCAGCGGGATCATCCTCCCTTCGTCGACTCTTGGAACGGGCCATGAATTCAGCATTAGAAAGTGTCGTTCGGGCCATGATATCTGCAAAGAAGAAAAAACGCGTAAGTTAATTGTAACCCCTACAACGACCGGAAAGATCAGAACAACTAACCATAAACCGCCCTCGGCAAATCCGGAGAGCGAAGGCATTGGATCAGCGGCCTCGGAGGGATCTTGTCGGGCAGGGTCTTGAGGACGGCTAGGTCAGCCCGCTCGGCGGGAGTTAAACGGTCTTATCCCCAGGGATTAGTAGGCGGAGGTAACGCCGTCCAGTATAGGGGGAACTTCGGCCGACCCTCCTCGTCAAAGATGTACTTTCGGCCCCGACCGGGAATCGCAACCTTGAAAAACCCGGTTTTGAAACCCTTGTACGAGTAGAGGGTGAACAAACTCTTGTTCGCCCCAAGAAAGGAAACCCAGCCTTTCGATGTCGTGGGACGGGTCGTATAGAAGTGCTGGAACAGAGGCATGATGGCTGTCAGACCGGCCGCTCGGCAAAGAACCTCGAAGGCCTGCATGGACGCCCAAGCGTTCGGGTGTATCTAGGTCGGCGCACATTGAATTTCCTGTAGCACCGCCATTTGCCAATCAGCAAACGACACGGTCAGACCCAGATCGTGGAAGAGGCAAGCATAGACATAGAAGAACTTTAGCTTCGCCGCTCCCTTGCCATGGTAGACCCTCTCGTTGCTGGCACACACCTTTACCCGCAGAAACCCGTCCTCCACCTCGTCATCAAAAACCTTGGTCCGCTCCACCAGATCCCCAAGATCGTTACCCCATCGGAACCTCATCACATGCGTGCGCGACTCATAGGGGGCCCACTCGTATCCCTGCACCTCTGGCAAGTTGGCCTGCTCCCCCTCATTGTGAACGTCGATGCTGATGACGTCCCCACTCTCTTCAGAAGTGACGACTTGCTCCACCGCTTCAGCGACTGGTTGCTCGGCTTCTGGGCTACCGCTGAGAAGGATGGGAGAACCCGCCGAGGTTGATACTCCCCCGAGCGAGGTCCCCGCGTCTGAGGAGCTGAACAAAGCGGAGATCGAACCGCCGCCCCCGGACATCTCGACCGCCCCACCCGAGGACCCGTTTGAACTCGATGCGCTGGAAGACATTTTTTACCTGTAGAAAGAAGAAGACGATCGGTGGCTCGGGTAGAAAGAGAGAGGAAAGCGTGAAAATAACGACAGCCACACATACCTATTTATAAGAAGACTGAGGGACACGTGGCAGCTTTAGGACCACACGATCACGCGCAGATCAATGACCCATACTTTGTGACGCTTCAAATCCTAACTGACAGGCACGATCTACGAAGCAAGATAACTGTCAGGGGACCCCGTTGACCCATCGACACTACAGTCTTAGTAAACCTTCTCACTTCACCTGCATCATCGGTCTAGGCTAGGGGGCTTGTGTACTGTATGCCCTATCGGGCTATCGGCCATGCCCAGTCCTCAGGTCCATCAAACAAGGCCGGGAGGGCTCGTATATAAAACATATCCACCAGTCGAACGGCCTCACGGATGAACTGTATAGGACCATCGGTCAATCGGTTGAATAAATGAACCACGTATTACATCGTAAGGGACCATCGGTTGATCAGTCTTGCAAACGAACCATATTAAAGGCCATCGGTCTATCGGTATCACAAACGAACAACATATTATATCGTAAAGAATAATCGATCGATCGGCCCATATATTAATTACACATTACTCCCTAAAGGATCGTCGGTCGTTCGGTCCCACACGAATAGCGTCTTAACTTATAAAGAACAATCATCTGATGAGCCACCAGGTCGATCGGTCGATCAATCTCCTAAGTGATTCGCGTAGCGCTTTATATATGACCATCGGTCGATCAGTTATAAATGAATTATTCACTTGTTAAAATAAGAAGATAACCAACCTAGTCAAGCGGCCATCGGTCGCACGGCCAAACAACACCAGTCAATCGGATTAATTAACGTTAAACAAGCCAGTAATCTTGATTAGAGGATCATTGGGCCGTGATTAAGGAACCCTAATCACAAGCCCACACCGGAAACTATAAATAGGGCCCAAAGGTAGGTTTGTGAGGATCTTTAATTCGCATTTATTACGACAATTATATTGATACACCGATCGGTCCTTAACTAACTTAAGCATCGGAGCCTTTTAGACAGGTACCTCGATCGTTTGTGCAACCGATCGAGCGAGGAAGTGAATTTCTTGGAGAAGAAGTTATTGTAGTTGTGAGAAGAGGAGTTTTCAAGAAGAGGAGTAAGATCAAGGAGGTTCTTAGTAGGCTCTTGGTCCCTACACCCGAAACACTAATAGTTTAAGAATTAATTAAAAACAATTAAGCTGTTGCTTTCTAAAAACCAATATTTAGCAACATGAAATATCATTAATAAGAACCTGGGATGTTTTATTAAATCTGATTAATGAAAATTGTAAGACCCGAGAAAATGACATTTTAAAAGTGATAGTGGTTTAAAAATAGTGAGACTCGATTATTTTAATATTAAAAGGTTTTAGTATAAATAGAATTGTTATAAACAAGTTTCATTATTTTAAAACACACCATATCTCTAGAAATCACTTTTTTAGAGTTCTCTAACTTGTCTCTAGAGGTTTTGTCTATCTAGTCGTCTGATTGAAGAACCGAGACCGTAGGATTGATCCTCTCGACGAGCTCTTCAAGTTGGACCGATCAGCTTCTCCGTTCGCGTAAGTTGAGTTTCCGCTCTTATTTTAGTCTTTTCTATTTTCTGTTGCATGCAAGCCTTCTTCCGCTTGCATGTGACGTTTTAATCATCAGTATGAGTCTCTGCTGATCAATGATGATAACGGTATGTCCTGATCGTTCTTGTGATGTTTCTATGTGTAGATAGAGCATCTTGTAAAGTTAGAGGTGTTGACGTTTTTAAGGCGTTAACGTTTATAAAGCTGTCTAAACAAGATAACAGGTAAGGGAAGCTAACTGTTTTGCTTGAATTTCATATAGAAATCATTCTGATGACTTTGAATTGCATGATTGGGTGTTTTATGAGTGCTTGAATTGTGTAATTGAGTGTATGATTGGATTGTGCTAGATTTATGGACTGTTGCATGTGAGAACAGAAGGGGGTATCTGGTATTTTTGCCTAAGCGAGCAACTCTCGCCTGAGCGAAAACTCCCCTGTTTTTGCACGAGATCTCGCCTAGGCGAGCAAGTCTCGTTTGAGCGAGAGTCACTCTCGTCTAAGCGAGACAACTTAGCCTGAGCGAGAATTCGCCTAGAGTTTGGGTTGTTCTCTATTTCGAGTCTCGCTCAGGCAAGAATGACTCGCCTTAGCGAGAGAGCACTTTTGCCTGGGCGAGACCTTCCAGCTTGGGCCAGAATCCCTGCAACTGAGTGTTATTCCCTTGTTTCTAATGGATGAAGCTATGTTTAAATGTTAAAATGTGAACTTAGTTATGATATGCATGAATTGTTATGACTGGTAATATGTGTGGTGAAATTGCATGAAGTTGGAATATGAGAAGATGTGGTTGAATTACGATTTCAAGGGAAATTCTAAGAGGAATGTTTTAGTGTATGTAAGGACATAAAGACTCAGTTTTGGTTGGTATCCTAACGCTTCAATAACCATTAAGGCTCATGTAGAGCATAATGGATTATGTCGGGAGGAGTAGTAGGAGGTCCTAGTCTATGGACCCGATTCAGTCACAAACGCGAAGGGGACTTACCTTGGGAGTGGTTGGGTGATAACCCCTTATGTCCAAACTCTACAGAGTTTGAGAATCGTCACAAGTGCACGCCACCAAGAGATCCAATGTCGCTTACATAATCCAGATATTGAATCTAGAGTAATATATCTGTACTATGTTTGTGGTGGCCTATGTGATTCTGGTAAAAGTGAGAAAGACTGCATGGTTTGTTTATAATTGAATTCCATGATTTTTCTTATCAGATTAGCTTACCCTTGCTTTTTGTGTGTTTGTCTCGTGTTGTATGTTTTTCTTTTGCGATGATCACCTATTCGGTGGGAGTAGATGTGGTTGCAGTGTCAAAGGCACTTCTGGAGGATGAAGAGCCATCATTTTAGTGTTGAGGAGGAGGTTTCCAATGGGAGCTTTAGCAGTGGTCAGTTTAAGTATAGAGTTTATTAGTTTAGTTTAAGTGTATAAGTGATATATTTTTATAGTCATATCTTTTGTAAGACTGTATTAATATATTGTGTACACTGGATTATCTGTTTTGGAACTATGATGAAACTCCCTATTTTTATTAGTTTTAAGTTGTTGAAATTGGGATGTTACATTTATGGTATCAGTAGTGGATGACTTGAGGGTTGTGGGTTTGTCATGTCTTGTTTGTGTTGGAGTTCGAGTTTAGTAGAGTTTGTCTTTGAAACCGAAAGTATTAAGAACAGAGAACGTCTTGATAAAGTAATGAGGGTGCACACTCATAACTAGATCAAAGATTTTTTTCCTTTCTTAATTTTAATGGTTTGAGGAAAGAAGAGTGATAAACAAATAGTTTTGGCTATCAATAGATTTTAGAGTTTTGCTTTATGTGTCCATGTTTGTTTTGTTGCACCTCTGTGGTTTGTGTTTAATGTTTATAGTGATAAAGGAATGTAGATTCAAGGTCAACTTGACCTGCTTACCTTTGTGAGGGTTGGATGTAGTTTTTGAGATAACTTTTTTCCTCAAGGATATAGGTTTGTTGTATGAAGTAGATCGATGAGCGAGGAAAGTTAAGCTTTGGGTTAGTATACTGGATAAAGATGTTAAAATTCAGCATCAACGTTTAGACTAAGCAAGCTTCAAGGGTAGGCTCACGAGATCGAATATCAAAATTTTCCTAAAAGGAGTTGGATTCAGAGGCTAGAAATATGGAAGATATCAGTGTATGCCAGGGAAACAACGTTTGAGAGAATCAACTTTGTTCTACATTCCGGCAATGTTGAGGTTCAAACATAAGCAAATACAAGTGGTGTTAGGAGTTGTGTCATTGGATATAGTCATATGGCCATATCTAGTGCTTTCTTGGATTGGTGAAAGAGAAGTAATTGGCAGATCCTAGGTTGTAGGAAACGGTAAGATTGCTTGGCATCGAACAAGCTAAGAAAGATAAAGATCTTGAAGTGTAAAAAGACAAAAAATCTCTAATGGGAGCTTAAAACAGAGCAGTGTTTGCGGATCAGTTAGATAAGGTGATGTTTCCTAAGTAGAAAAATAATATGTGCATGAGAATAAAGTGGCATAAAGGTTTCATATTAGGTTCAATAATCAGAAGGAGATGTTGGGATCTTTTCAGTAGATAGCAGGATGTTTCAAGGAAAAGTAGTTCATGAGTATAAACTTTAACATTGGGCTGAGGTAGAGAAATTCAAGTGTGGGAAGAAGAAGCGGACCATTAAGTTCGATCTTGTGGGAACGATAAAAGCTAGAGAAGGCAGAGTACCGTAAATAATGAAAGGAGAAGAAAAATCTTAAGTAGTTGGAATTGTGTCTACGATAGTTGGTGCTGGAGTTGTTAATGCAAATTATCAAATTCAAAAGGTGGTGTTTGGGATATGAGTTTTGGTTTCGTTCGTGATCATAAAACATTGGTGTCGTCAATATGGTAAATGAGTTATGGTTAACTGCAAGGAGGAGTTGGAGTTTGAGTTGATAGTTTTTCTTCTATGGTGGACAAGTGAATATTTCTTGGATGTGTGGTATGTTTCGGGGTGATCAAAGGATTCAAATTCAAAGTCAACTTGAATTACTTTCTTTACAAGGTTTGGTCGAGAGCATAAATCTCAAGGGTGACTTGGTTGTTTTTCAAGCTCATTCGGGTGGAATGTGGTATCATAGGAAGTGATGTTCCTTGTTTCAAGAAGGTGAGTAAATGGTTGTGCATCAAGTATGGAACAAGTTGAAAAGTGAAGACAAAGTGTTACCGGTATGCGTGTTTATATAGTAAAGGCACGCGAAGAACATATGCAAGGGATCTTAGTGGTGAAACAATTTTAGTTATGTTATGAAGTAGATGTTAGAACAATCACTGACAAGCGGTGGGGTTCATTATGACATTGATATCTGAAACGTAACCAGTGTCAATAGTTTTACATTGGATGATTTTGCTAAAAGTGTGGAGTCAAGACAACAGGTGGAGAAGTCCTTAGAAAAGTAATGGTTTAATCGTAGTGTGTCATCGTGAGTAATCCAGTCTAACAAAGTTTGGAAAGAGAAGTAATTATATGTTAAGATCTATGACCGTAAGTGGTTAAGATGAGTGGGAAAAATGTTAAGGGAAAGGAAGTTCTAAGAGTGAGTTTAAGTAAGGTTTTTCAAGAAAGTTGTTATCAAGGTTTTGCAACAAGTTTCTCAAGTGTGAAGAGAGTCGTCAAGACGTTGAAGAAGAACATGATCGACGCTTCAATGATTGATTATTCTTTGCGGTCTATTGTGGCTAAACACATCAGGTGTGAAAATGGTTGTTGATCAGAGTGACGCAGCGGAATAATGGTGGGGTATACTTATCAATAGTGGGAATACATGAGACGGGGAAATATCTTACTCATGACTTGGTGGTTGACATGGTAGCGAGTTCTCTAAAATAGCAGAGGTGTCAGTGTTATGAAGATTTGTTAAAGATGTTTAGTGATCATCAACAACTAGAAGTATGGAGTTGCATAGAGGGAGATGGATAGGAAATGGGAGAGATCAATCGAGCTATGGTTTTGAGTTGTGCTATCACCTTAGAAGCGGAAAAGTACTAGTATGTGTTTTAAGCAAAAAGAGAATTGTAGTGGTTGGTTCGATAATGAAGAGTAAGAATTGATGGAGAGATGGTTGCAGATTAGTGGTTTAATAAATGTCGAGGAAGTGTCAGAATTTGGTGTCGTTGTTGCCGCAAGTGAAGGGTCTATTCTGGAAGTGGGATAGCATTATTATAGACTTTGCTGCTCTGGTCAAAGTTAGTATGAGAAGCATGATGTCATGCGGATGGTGGCGGATAGGGTGGTCAAGAATGTTATAAAGTTGTATGTGATCAAGTCAGATGAGTGGTTCCTCAAGGAAGAAACTAGATAATGGGAAGTGATAACAATCACGTTTTAGGTTGAGATTGGTTGCAAATCTTTAAATTTTGGTAAACACCTACTAGAAGTAGTGGAGAACATATGGAAGGTGAGTCGACATATCAGACATAAGTGGGTTGGTTAGGTGTAAAGGACAATTCAAGTTTTAAGGTGCAAGGTGGAGGGTTGCTTTGAGAGTAGTGACTAATCCAATATACACTTTTAAACATATATCGCTTATCACAGAGGTAGAGTTTTCAGTAAGTTTAGGTGTTGCAATCGTTAAGTTAGTCATGTCTAGGTGGTTGTTGTAGAGAACATGAGGAGAGCACAATTTTCTTTCTATCTTACGAGTGTATTTTCGGGGACGAAAATTTTTCTTGTTGGGGAGAATGTAAGACCCTAGAAAATGGCATTTTAAAAGTGATAGTGGTTTAAAAATAGTGAGACTCGATTATTTTAATATTATAAGGTTTTAGTATAAATAGAATTGTTATAAACAAGTTTCATTATTTTAAAACACACCATATCTCTAGAAATCACTTTTCTAGAGTTCTCTAACTTGTCTCTAGAGGTTCTGTCTATCTGGTCGTCTGATTGAAGAACCGAGACCGTAGGATTGATCCTCTCAGCGAGCTCTTCAAATTGGACCGATCAGTTTCTCTGTTCGTGTAAGTTGAGTTTTCGCTCTCTTTTTTAGTCTTTTCTGTTTTCTGTTGCATGCAAGCCATCTTCCGCTTGCATGCGACATTTTAATCATCAGTATGAGTCTCTACTGATCAGTGATCATAACGGTATGTCCTGATCGTTCTTGTGATGTTTCTATGTGTAGATAGAGCATCATGTGGAGTTAGAGGTGTTGACGTTTTTAAGGCGTTGACGTTTATAAAGTTGTCTAAACAAGATAACAGGTAAGGGAAGCTAACTGTTTTGCTTGAATTTCGTATAGAAATCATTCTGATGACTTTGAATTGCACGATTGAATGTTGTATGAGTGCTTGAACTGTGTAATTGAGTGTAAATGATTGGATTGTGCTAGATTTCTAGACTGTTGCATGTGAGAATAGATTGGGAATCTGGTATTTTTGCCTAAGCGAGCAGCTCTCGCCTGAGCGAAAACACCAGAAACTCATCCTATGTCTCTACACGAGATCTCGCCTAGGCGAGCCAGTCTCGCTTGAGCGAGAGTCACTGTCGTCTAAGCGAGACAACTTAGCCTGAGCGAGAATTCGCCCAGAGTTTGGGTTGTTCTCTGTTTCGAGCCTCGCTCAGGTGAGAATGACTCGCTAAGCGAGAGAGCCCTTTTGCCTGGGCGAGACCTTCCAGCTTGGGCGAGAACCCCTACAGCTGAGTGTTATTCCCTTGTTTCTAATGGATGAAGCGATGTTTAAATGTTAAAATGTGAACTTAGTTATGATATGCATGAATTGTTATGACTTGTAATATGTATGGTGAAATTGCATGAAGTTGGAATATGAGAAGATGTGGTTGAATTAGGATTTCAAGGGAAATTCTAAGAGAAATGTTTTAGTGTATGTAAGGACATAAGGACTCAGTTTTGGTTGGTATCCTAACGCTCCAATAACCATTAAGGCTCATGTAGAGCATAATGGATTATGTCGGGAGGAGTAGCAGGAGGTCCTAGTCTGTGGACCCGATTCAGTCACAGACGCGAAGGGGACTTACCTTGGGAGTGGTTGGGTGATAACCCCTTATGTCCAAACTCTGCAGAGTTTGAGAACCGTCACAGGTGCACACCACCAAGAGATCCGATGTCGCTTACATAATCTGGATATTGAGTCTAGAGTAATATATCTGTACTATGTTTGTGTTGGCCTATGTGATTCTGGTAAAAATGAGAAAGACTGCATGGTTTGTTTATAATTGAATTGCATTATTTTTCTTATCAGATTAGCTTACCCTTGCTTTTTGTGTGTCTGTCTCGTGTTGTATGTTTTTCTTTTGCGATGATCACCTATTCGGTGGAGCAGATGTGGTTGCAGTGTCAAAGGCACTTCTGGAGGATGAAGAGCCATCGTTTTAGTGTTGAGGAGGAGGTTTCCATTGGGAGCTTTAACAGTGGTCAGTTTAAGTATAGAGTTTATTAGTTTAGTTTAAGTGTATAGGTGATATATTTTTATAGTCATATCTTTTGTAAGACTGTATTAATATATTGTGTACACTGGATTATGTGTTTTGGAACTATGATGAAACTCTCTACTTTTATTAGTTTTAAGCTGCTGAAATTGGAAAGTTACAAGAATCATAATTATACCGATATGGTAATTTACCTACGTGAAATATGATAGGTATAATGAGTACGAAAACAATTAACTAAAAAAAATATTGAGGTTTTGCAAATTTCCAAATACCATAAACACAAATATTATGGTTGAGAAGTCTATGAAATTTCCAAATACCAAATACGTCTTAATCACACCAATAAATTCATAACTTTGTTCGATAATAAATACAAGATTTCACAAAATGTTAAACTTATGGTAAAAATGAAAATATCTTATACCACACAATAAAAAAATTGTCTTAGGTGATACCCAAAACTTTTACTATATCATAAATTTGAAAAATGATAGAAGGATCACATTTTCAGAAATTTGGTTTCAAGATATTTACTTTAGTACATATAAATTAAAGATGAATGGATGTAAAAATTAGTACAAAGACATTTTTTTTAATAATATGCATTTTTTAAAGAACCTTCTTCTATTGATGTTGAAAGATTAATTTATTAATCAATTGAACTAGATAATGACTTGAAACAACATGTTTTCACAATGGTTAAGTATATTTTCATTTTATCAGCAAAAAACTTAAAAACTGAGTGTAATTCACTATTAATCGATTAGGATAAAAGTTTAACCCATTATGTTAGTGCTAAAAAAATAATAAGAAGACATGAAGCACATTTAATTGATTACGTCTAACATCTAAAAGATTAGATCGGTATTTCTGTGAAAATCACCTTTTCGCATTGAATCAATTAGGTCTAGTTGCTAATTGATTAATGTGATAAAAATTTATTTGTAGAAATAATGTGGAACAATTTAATCGATTAGATTTCTAAGATATTTGATTAATCTAAATATTTACAACAAATAGATGTGAGAGACAGAATATCATGGTTTTTTTTAACAAATATATTATGTTGTGACATTTAAGTAGAGTAAAATTAATATTATAGTTTAATATGAAATTTTTGTTGTCACATAAAAAAAAAAAGCCTACATGCTGTTTACTAGAGAGAATGATTTAGATGATTTTCATAAAATAAAAACTCAAAGATAAAATAAATATATAATTTAATTCAATAAAAACACAACTTCTAAAAACAATATATATATATATATATATATATATATATATATATATAAAAGAATATATTTTACAGTTGATATAAAATTATATAAGACAATAGTAGTATAAATAATTTTTATTTTTCTAAAAATTGAATTTAAATAAATTGAGTTATATAATATAAGTTTTAAGAAAAATATTTTTGTAAAAAATAATTTTATTTTATAAATCTACATAAAAAATACATACATAAAATTAAGTTTTATACAATTAATGTTTCTTCCACTAATAATTTTATTTTAATCACTCGATTAATTTTTTTTAAATATTTAAATAAAATTTATTAACAATAATTTCTACCATGATTATGGTGACTCGTCCTTTTCGCCATAATACATGGAAGAGAGCTCGCCAAAGATCACCATGGGATTACACATTTGAAGAAGTACAAAGCGTAGTTAGGTGCATTGTAAGTAACTCAAACCAATTGCAAATTTTAACTTTTATTAACATATTTTTGTAATTGTACCTTCAAATTTTTGGATTGTAGGTTGAGTTGGTGGATCAAAACACACATGGATTATTCATTCCTAGGGGCATGAAGACATATCGGTGATTGTCATTGGTTGTCCAAAGCATTTTGGACATGTTTGTGGTTCTGGAAAATTTGTACACATCCAAAAATTCTTTGGTCCTTCGTCAGCTCATAATACTAAAGCGCAACTTAGTGATATAAGGGCAAAGTTGTTAGCAGACATGCAAGCAAAGTTAGCCTCTCTCAGCCCAACCTAGCAATCCCCTCACAAACCTTGTCCTATTTGTATAAGCACAAAAGGAAGTTGTGATGTTCCTCCTTAAAAGGCTTCTCTCACTATTGATGTAGATTACGAGCTATTAATTGATGATACCCTTGACTGCTTGGTGGCTTTAGGTAATTTGTCTAATTATATTGTTTGTGTTGGGAAGATTTCAAAATTAACAAATAAACAATTGGAAGAAAAACCCGTATCAAATCTTTCATAAATAAATAATATGAAAAATAATAAAATACATAAAATAGAGAAGGGAGTAGCCAACAAACATCAAAACTTTTAATGTGGAAAAACCTCAATATGGAGAAAAAACTCAAGAGACCTAGTCTAGTAAAATCTTCCACTAATAATAATTATTGGGTACACCACAAGTTTTCTTGGAGATTCGAAAGATCAATAGAGAATTATTCTATTTACCAATAAGGTGGATAACAAACCTCAATAAGTACTTTAAATAAACAACAAAGGGAACCTCAATAAATGAGATGAGGAATAAAACCTTTTCTCCAATGTAGCTTCTTTTCACAAACTTGTACATGATAAACTAGTTGCTCTTTTATTCTTTTTCACTCTCTTTGATGGCTTTTTTTCTTTTCTCACTAGAGGCACTCATAACTTTTATCTCTCTATCTCCTCACACTATTTTCTATCATAACAAATCTAATGGAAGGGTTGCTTATTTTAAATTGCATAATGGGCTAGGAGCCCATAAAAAATACCTTCTTTTTATTTTTCTTAATTAAATCAGTGTGGGCCTAATAAGTTAGTGACTCACATGATAGTTTGGTACGTACTTGTTTAGTGAATTATATTGTTTGACTTATTTTACAAATATTGTTGGTTACCTTAGGTAAAATGTATACATTAGAGTCAACGATACACCATGAAACCATTAAAGTTGATATGATGAGGGTGGTGGTTGTAGACGTTCAAGATGCTATTACTCGAGTTCTTGTTCCCACTTAAAAGGTTGAGATAATGGGGTAGGCCCTTGGATATTTTATCCTTTGGCCAATTAATTGTCCTTAGTTGTTTTTATTATGCATTTTCCTTTTTTATTGGTGTAGACTAATGTTATTTAATTATTTAAATATGTATAACATGTTGGTGTAGAAGGGGGGGGGGGAAGATGTGAATGAATCGTCACCACAATCATCACAACTGACAATTCTGGAAACTTTGTGCAATTGCAATGACGATCTCCTTATAAGCTATACAGTTAGAAATGTTTGTCGAAGTCACAAATAGGACTTCTAGCCTCCTTTTTTTATATGTCAAAAGGATGTTTTTGAAGTTCTCTCTAGTATGTTATGTGCATTAGTATTAAAACTTTTGTTGTTGTAAGTAAACTTTTATTACTTTTCAAGTTTGAATATATTCAATATGTTATTTTAATATCATTTAATTTCAATGTTTAAAGTCTTTACATTGTAGATGCACTAAGAGGAAGAATACACACACACACACACACACACACACATATATATATATATATATATATATATATATATATATATATATATATATATATATATATATATATATATATGAATTGATTGACCTTATTGCCATTAAAGGCATCAAGAATAAAGGTTAAGAGGTGCATAAGTGTATTTAGCACCTTATTTGAAACAATAAGTATGTCTTTTATAAATTAAATTATATTTATGTAAAACTTAATTGTATTTAATATTTGTTTGAATATACAAGGGTACTAGTAGTTGCTAGTAATTCTTCCTCAACACACCAGTGCAGTGAGGGCTTTTGGCCCCGGTTACTTTCGTGATTCTGCCTCGGTTTTAGATCCGAGGCATATTGGGGCGAGGCCAAAAAGCACCCCCTTTTGGCCTCGATTATCACCCGAGGCCATAGAGTCTGTTTTCTGCCTTGGGTTTGGGAGAACCAAAGCCATAGGTGTTCAATATTTTTTTTAAATGAAAAATTTCGCAGGACCTTTGGCCTTGGTTATGGTATGAACCGAGGTCATATACCCACTTTTGGCCTCGATTTTGGTAAGAGTCGAGGCCTATTCTACTATTTTTTTTTTAAATAAATTTTCTATTTTATTATGATTCCCACATTTAAACCTGCTTATTTTTCACAGAATAGCACAAACCAAAACAGAATATTTTCTCAAACATCCACAATCCAAAAACATTTAAAAGATAGTTGGAATATTCACAATCCAAATACATATGTCATAATCAATACTATTGTACATTTGAATTATGAACTTTGCACATGCTATCCTACCAAAGTTTATGGACTTCGTGGAAATTGGCACAAGACGCTTGAATATCTGCAAAATAAGACATTAACATTAACTTAAGTTAGTATATAGAAAAACAACTTTAGTATACCAAACTTTAGTATATTACAAAGTAATTGTTTTAATTCAAATATATATTACCGTTTCGCAATTAGTTGTAATACGAGCATGCACAATGGTTGTCATCCATTGCATTATATAGTAACCGCACTCATATGAACCGGTTTGTCTATTACACTACATTACATCAAAAAGATTAAAATTAATTAAGGTAGAAAATCAAATCAAACAATTATAAATATATGGATAGAAATATCAAACCTGGAGGGAGCACCATGCAAGACATTTTGCCTTAGTCGTTGATCTCTCTAACAACATGTTATGTCCAATAATTGAACTATGATAAAAGGAATAAGTTAGGATACTTTTATATAACATGTCATATTCATAAGATTGAGATTGAGGTTTCTTACCAATCTATCACTTGTCTAAGATGGTTGGGGGGAAGGCGGTGCAAAGAGCAAAACCACACAGCAAGGTTCTCCCTTAGGAAAACCACAAGTAATTGCCAATGATGTCTGAGAAGAAAATAAATTCAAAGAAGATGCACAATTGAGAATTCAAAAATCTACAATGCAAGAGTACCTAATCATGAAAAATGAAACCACAAAACTCAAACTATTACAATTCATAATAGAAAGAAAAATCAAAGCAACATAAACGAACCAAAATGGCAAAAAAAAAAAACAAAATGCGTAGGGAAACTAATTTTTCGAACTCACCGGGAGCGAGGGACAAAGATTTAATTGATGACGCGCGACGATTGATGACGGATGCTAGTCGGCGATAGAGGCGGAGTGTGGTGGTGGTGGCAGCGAAGTTCGCGCAGAGTTTTTGAACTGACCCGCAGCGGGAGGTGATTTGCAATCGGTGAACCTGGATAGTGCGACGGAGGTAACGACACACAACTATTGACGGCGGATGTTGGTCGGCAACAGAGGCGGAGTGTGGTGGTGGTGGTAGAGCGGAGAAATTCGCGCAGAGAGAAGAGAGTTGGGGAGACCATGAATAGTAGTTAGGATTCTTGAATTGGGAATTTTAACAGACTTTATGGCCTCGGTTCAATTAATAACGAGGCCAAAAGCCCTCTTTACTGCCTCGGTCCTTAAAGAACCGAGGCCAAAAGCCTGATGCTGGTGGCATTTTTGAAAATTTGAAAACTAGGCTGCCTTATATGCTTCGGTTAATTTGTAACCGAGGCCTAAAACCCCCTTTATTGCCTCGGTCCTTAAAGACCCGAGGCCAAAAGCCTGACGAAATTGCAAAAATGCCACTGCCTCCTTATAGGCTTCAGTTCAGCTGCAATCGAGGCCTATAAGGCGAAATAAAATGTCAAATATGCACTAGTGACAGTCTCTTGTGATTCTCTTGTGTTCATTACACAAGAAACATAACACTTTGGCAATTAAAAGTACAATACATGTGTAACTCTTTTATTAATTTATTTGTTGTGTTATATAATTTACAGAGTGGTTGATGCTTATTCGATGTTGTAGGGAGTACAGATCGCTTCTAGAAAAAGTTGTAGTTCATTGCGCCAACTCTAAGTAGTTAATCTTCAGACTATTGAAATACAATTATCAAGTTTATGATATTCTATGAATTTAACTTGTAGTGCTTGTATTAACCAGAGAGCTATGAGTATGGATATTATGTGATGAGCAACATGCATAGAATCATGTCTGCAAACATTGTTGACTGATGGAATCTGGTAAGATGTACAATTTTTAACTCACATCTTAAGTATTTATCACTAAAAGATTGTTGGCTCAAATTATTCAGTGTATATTTTTTGTGACGCGTCTCCAATGGAGAAAGAAGTCTTAAACGAAGTTTCATGAGCATTGGGCTTCGTTTCTTTTGAGTGTTTATAAAAGGTGATGTTAGGTATTTTATGAGCTTTCATGCAAATATTAGGTTAGGATTTTATTTCATGTAAATATTAGATTATATTATGTTATTACAACTTTGAATGAAAATATCTCTTTTGTGGCTTATGTGGCTGTGTTGGATATTATATGTACTTTTGTATGTGGTAAGGAGCACAAACAAAACTTCTATTAAAAAAATCACTTTTTTATATTGTGGCCATAACTGGTATAAAATTTCAATTTTTAAATTGGTTATGGCTTTAAAAAGTATAAAAAATGGCACGTTTTGTACATATTGCACCTTTACTAGTATAAAAAGTGACTTTTTATATAGAATTTTTCTTTCCAAGTAGATTTTTTATTCCTGATTTTAGATCTGGTATAAAAGTTCACTATTTATATTGATTCTGAAATTAGTATAGAAAGTTTTAACTTTCTATACCCGTGTTTCTATATCGGTTCTAAAATTGGTATGGAAAAACTTTTTTAACTGACAAAAAAAATTATGCACTGATGAATATGGATTTGCATTTGTGATAAATCCATTTAAATGGACTGAAAACAATATAGATTGGATATCAAAAATTTCAGGTTTTACAGAGGGGGTTTCACTGGGGAGAATAACACCAATGAGACCTGAGCCTAACCACATAAGATACTAACACCACTCTCAACCCAAAACCTTAAGGCAATGGGTTTATGGGCCTTGATCCTTATATGGTGCTCTACTTTCTCAATTCTGGTCAATGTGGGACTTAGACTCACACTTGGATTCCTAACAATCTCCCCTTCAAGGGTGAGTCCCTTCAACCATATTGGTACACTCCCCCTCCAGCGGAAGCATCCCCAACCACGAGTACTCCTTTTCTGTACCTCCGTTCTTCTTAACGGGACACGCTTACCTGAAACCCTTGTCAGGAAGACTTTCGATACAAGGACCATATTGCACTCGTCTGAGCCGGTTTCAACCATCGACTCTAATACCACTTGTCAGGTTTTACAGAGGGGGTTTCACTGGGGAGAACAACACCAATGAGACCTGAGCCTAACCACATAAGATACTGACACCACTCTCAACCCAAAGCCTTAAGGTTTTTGGTTGAGAGTGGTGTCAGTATCTTATGTGGTTAGGCTCAGGTCCCATTGGTGTTGTCTCCCCAGTGAAACCCCCTCCTTATAAACCTGACAAAAAAATATATTTTGGTCCATCTCAACGCTAGAAATATATTTTGAAGTTTGAGAATAAAATGATTATATTTTTTTCATTATATTATATTGACAAAAACAAATTTGATTGAATTTCAAACGATAAAAACATAATTAAGTTTACCTATTTTCATTCCAACTATTTAGTTTAAAGACAAGTATATATATTTTATTTTAAAGGCAAAACAAAGTTCTTAAAAATATTTCAGGACAAAAACATTTAATCCTTATTTAAATCATTTCCAGCTTTACACACAATTATCAATTAATTTTCATTTCTTTCGATTATTGTACTTTTATATATATATATATATATATATATATATATATATATATATATATATATATATATATATATATATATATATATATATATATATTACTTTAATCCCATGAGTGATGCATGTATAATTAATGTGTATCTCGAGGCATACAGACATTTTATGCACGCGATAAATATTGTTTCTCAACTGTTTTATAAAAATATTTCTGATATATTAATATCTTCCTAAATTTAAATTTGAATTATTGTAATTACTTTTATATTTATTTTAAGTATGACATGCTAATATTATATATTGTATTTTTTTATATCATAATATTTTCATTGCTTATAGAAAAAGTGTAATTAAGTCTCCCAACTTTAAGGTTATGAAAATAAAAAATATCCTCCATTATTGAATAAAAGATAAACGTAGGTTGTTGTATGAAAATAAAAAAATATCTTTCATTATTGAATAAAAAAGAAACGTGCTAGGCTTTCTCCTTTCTACGGACCACTTTTGTTTCTTAGCACGAGTCTTGATCAAGTATTTCTATGAATTTGTTGCTTGTTTCCCTTTTATAAATTTTAAAGAAAAATGATAGTTTAACAAAGTTTGATTTGATAAACTTTGTCAAACAATAATTTTTGGTAAAAAATATCCTAAAATTTTATTGTTTTATTTTTTTAATTTTCATAAAAAAATTATTCTATTTAGTAATTTTGTCAATCAAAATCTTTGTCAAAAAATGATTTTTGAATTTACAAGGCATATTTTGAATTTCATCTTCAAAGAAATAAAATGACTCATACTCATCCTAACAAACGGATCATCCTAACGGACCTATGTATAAGATTTTTTTTTTATTAAATGCACACTTGACAATTTACTTTTAGTTGTATTTTGGTATCGAAGGATAATATAGTAGATATAAAGTGTGTGTAAAAATTTACTGGGTGTCAAAATAATATTACGTTTTGAAACTTTTCATAACCTAACATAATTCTTGGTGACTTTTGTGTTGTTGTCTCAAAACAATAGTACCGTTCTATGTATAAATGTTAAAACTTTTCATAGCTAAGATAATTCTTGGTGACTTTTGTATTGTATTGTTGAGTGTCAAAATAAAATACCCTTCTCTATATAAATATTATGTTGAAACTTTTCATAGCATAAGATAATTCTTGATGACTTTTGTATTATTGTTGAGTGTCAAAATAATACTCTTTCCTGTATAAATGTTGAAACTTTTCAAAGCCTAACATAATTCTTGGTCACTTTTGTATTGTTGAGAGTCCATGCATTACATAATGGCAACCGAGAGAGTGCTTCATATGAAGGGTGGAGATGGAGAAACCAGCTATACCAAAAACTCCTTACTTCAGGTATTATCTGTTTTCTGCTTCAGAAACAGAAAAAAAGAGTATCATCTGTACAACCTATACATCATAATAAAATAGAAAGATGGTCTTCTTTTTTGTTTTGCAAATTTCCTATAAGTCATATTCAATATTATAGGAAGGTAACCCAAGTTAAATTTGTTGCAGAGAAAAGTGGCAAGCATGGTGAAACCTATACTTGAAGATACTGTAAAACGGTTGATGTCAAACTTTAGTTCAGAAAGGTGTTGGAAAGTAGCAGATTTGGGATGCTCTTCGGGGCCAAATTCACTCTTTTTTGTGTCAAACATGTTAAGCATAATGGATAATGTTAGCATGAGCATAAACCATCGTAAGCCACGTGTATTTCAAATTTACATGAATGATTTATTTGGAAATGATTTCAACACCATCTTCAAGTTGATCCCTGACTTCTTCCAAAGAATACATGAAGAAAAAAACGACAACCATGGACGATGTTTTATTCATGCAACACCTGGAGACTTCTATGGAAGGCTTTTTCCTGATGATTACATCCATTTCTTTCATTCCTCCTACAGTCTCCACTGGCTATCTCAGGTCAATTGTACCCAACCTAATTTTGTATCATTGCGATGTAGTATCTTTCATTCAGATTTTTACTTTACACGTACCCAAAAAATGCTAAATTGACTGTAGCTTTACGAAAGTTAAATTATTTTTGTTCAACCTTGACATGGTATCATGCAGGCACCAAAAAGCTCGACCAACATAGACGAACCACTCAACAAGGGAAATGTTTATATAACAAATACAAGCTCTCCTTCTATCCGTGAAGCATACTTCAACCAATTTGAAAAGAATTTCAAACTTTTTCTAAAATCACGTTCAGTGGAGTTAAAATCAGATGGTGTTATGTTACTTACATTAATTGGTAGAGATGAAACTCATAAAATTGGTAATCCTGTAGAGGTAATTGGAATGGTACTCAATGACATGGTTCAAGAGGTAAGAGATGAGGTCTGATAGATATTTGGCCAAAAAGCAGTTGTATTTTTGTGTACGTGTCAAACATTTCCAAGCCAAGAAATATCACAACCACTAACTTCGCTTTAAATTATTTTCCTTTTGATTTCACATCGCACATTAGAATTCCAAAACGAAAAGCACATGTGTTCAGTTTGAACTATGATTTAAAACCAGAATTTACACCAAGTTTTATAACAATTTATATGTTTTCTTTTAGAAAGGTCGTATTTTATTGTTTTATCATTTATTTCACATGTTGTTTTGCATTGGGTGACCCTTGTGGTGTATATTTTGTGCTTGCTAAAGCCAGAAATTTGAAAGACTCTAGAGACCAGCAATAAGAAAATAAGGTTGTTTTATTTATTCTTTGTGATTTATAGGGTCTGGTTGAAGAGAAAAAATTAGACTTCTTTGATCTACCTATATATGGTGCCACTGCCGAAGAAGTTAGACAAGTGATTGAAGAAGAAGGATCTTTTGCCATTCAAACATTGAGGACTTTCAACATAGGTTGGGATGCAAATCTTCACGAGGATGTCGATGATTCTATACTTGATAGCAAAATGAAAGGAGAGTTCGTAGCCAAGTCCATTAGAGCTGTTTTTGATCCTCTTTTGTCCGTTGAGTTTGGGGAAGATACCATGGATGAATTCTTCACAAGATATGCAAAGAAAGTTGCCAGTCTCATTGAGTTGGAGACGTTGGAGTACACTAATGTGGTAGTGTCCATGAGCAAAGTTTCTTGAACATGTGCAATCGACAAGAAAAATAAAATTAGCTTCTAAATATCGATATTGTCCAAATTGTGAAGCTATCAAAGTTTGCTTAACCGATTTTAACACGACATAAAAAGTTAATTTTTTATGGCAAAAAGCGAGTGTACAGCAAAAGTTACATTGATTTGTTTATGACCTTTGACACACTTAAAACCTATCGTACTCACGATATTGTTACGTCATAGTGGAAGTGGATACTTCCTAAAATGTTTTGATAAGCTAGAAAACATTGAAGAAGGAGTCATCATATCCATCTCACATTTGAGGACTACTGTGCTATTATCACTATCAAGGTGAATCCTGAAGAAGCGAGGAGTTGCTAGTGTGGGGTTTAAAGGTAACATCCTACACGCCTCCTACTAACCTGACAGTCACTGAAACTCCACTCCCAACAACAACTCTGGAACAACCCGCCTCTGTGCAGATTGATGGGCAGAGCAGTGAAAGTACCACTACGCCAACCAATGTTTTCACGTCATTGAAGAGGAGGTTAACTCGTAAAACAAGACCCTTCGTGACCTCTAGGGTCGAGCTCCTTGATGACAACCGATCTTCATTTGAGGAGCCAATGATGGTTTGCCCACTAGGTGGCAAGCCAACCAGGTCACAGGTCACAAATTGGTATCATAACCGAAATCACGACAGGACGACAAACAAAAAGAAATACAATTTGAAAACAAAGTTTGGAGTAATCATAATAGTTTATTGTGAAAAAACTACAAGGTCCACGAAATTTGAATTTTGAGTCCAAGAATCGGTTATACTAAGGGATAGTGTTAGCACCGTACAATGTTTGACTAAAGACAAGATCTTGAATCAAATGTGCAAAATTGATGTAGTTTTCTAAAATGTTTATTTTTCCAAAGATTTTAAGAAAATTGACTATTCAAAAGAAACAAATTTTTATTTTGTTTTTATTTTTTTTAGGCTCCACAAAGATTGAATTTGTTCCTACATATTCTCATTCAAAATGAAAAAATAGGATTAGGCAGTTCTTCGGAAATACTATTTGAAATTATGAATTTACTCTTTTTTCTTTAATTTTTTATTTTTTTTTATATTTTTAAATTTTTTTAGAATTATTTGAAAATGGGTGTAACACAACTTGAACGATAGGACAAATACCAAAAAATGAAAGAAAAAAATTACATTTTATATTTTTTTTTAATTATTTGAAGATATATGTCAAATGACTCATGTGACCAACACACACCAAAAAGTGGAAGAGAGACACTAGTGCAGATTATTTTTTTAACTCGCCTTATATCTCTCGATTATCAAAAAATCGAAGCATGTGACCTTACTGCACTAGTGAGACTACTTTTGGTATTAATTTTTTTTTAAATTAGTTGGAGATAAATGTCACAAGATGCAAACCACCAAACAATCACCAAAAGAGTAAAAAAGAAAACTATTTTTCATTTTTATACTTTTTCTTATTTTTTAGAAGAATATTTTGTTTTTAATTTTAATTTTCTTATATTTTCTACTTTTAAAGTTATTTTCATTTTTTAAAATTCTAAATGTTTCATATATTTTATTTTTATTTTTAAGAAATAATGATATTTATGAAAGATTTGATGAAGATAAATTAAAGAATGGTAAAATCAAAATTAACAAGTGTGGACTAAGGATGTCAAAGCGGGTTAGGCCTGCTAGCCTGCCAAGAAAAGGGCGGGCCAAGTTGGAGTTTCTAACCCACCAACCAGTTGTACCCCGGCTCGCCTAGCCCACCAACCCATTTTTTTTATCTTTAAAATTAAAAATAAATAATTTTTTTAATATTATATAAATAAATTTAAAATATAAAGAAAATTTTTAAAAAAGTTAAAACAAAATTAAAAAAAAATTAAAAGTTAAAAAAAATTAAAAAAAAAGTGGCGGGCCAGCTCGCCTTGAGGCGAGACGAGTTGCAATATCCAACTTGTTTGCTAATGGCGAGTCACGGGCGGTTGATAACGCTGTCGTTGACGCGATCAAATTAATACTACTTATCTATAACAACTTCAATATTGTTAAGAAAGTAGCCAAAAAAATTAGTATGGGTTAAGTTAACCCTAAGTCGTCTCCCAACGAACACAGAATTGAGTTTTAACAAATTAGTTCTTATAAAATCTATACAAAAGATAATATAAATATAGGAGGATTAAGATAAACAAGAAAGAAATAGAAAAGATAAAAAGAGATAAAAACAATAGTTAAGAAAATAGATTGATTCCATTGCTTTTTCAAAATAGATTCATCATTGGTTATCTAAAGATTATTGCTCAATTAATTATTGTTGTAGATTTACAAATTAATCAATGTAAAGTCTCAATTAATTTATTGGCATTCTCACTTTTAACAAAAGTACAATCTCAATTAAAAGTGAGAACTTTTAGATTATCCATAGTAAATTCAACCAAAGTACAGTCTCAATCAAATTTTACTATGCCTAATCATGTCTATTCTTTTATCTCCTCACCAAATAAAAAGCTTAATTAATCAAAGTAAAGTCTCAATTAAATTTGGTTAGAGTAAATACCTTTAATCAAAGTAAAGTCTCAATTATTGGTAAAAACTCATTCAATCACATGAAAGTTTCTAAATAAAATCAGAGTAAAGTCTCAATTAAATTTAAAAACCCTTGACTCATATAATCAACATGCATATAGATTTAAAATCATTACTTTTTATGTGATTCAAAGATAAAAGACATAGATGAATAAAAACCTCAACAATAATAAAAAGAATAAAGAAATTATTTCATTCTAACCTCAGAATCCATAATGAAATTACAATGAAATCAATCCAAGAAGTTTAACACTCCATGAAACACAAAATAAAATAAAGATAGAAGAAGAAAGAAGAGAGAAAGAAATTAGGCCCCCCCTAAGGGTTCCTAAATTCCAAAGTGTCGAGCTTATCTTTTCTCTACTTCCCCCTTGTCTCTTTATATAGGACTTGGACTAGGATTTTTTGTTGCTAAAATCTCTCAAATATATTTTAAAATAAAGATAAAGATAAATATTTAAAAATATTTCGAGAGATATAGACTATTTGACAAATACAGTTGGTTGATAATATCAATATCTAATATAATTAAATTAATTAATTACTTAAAGATATATGATAAATTATCACCAATTAATATTTGTATTAATTTTCCAAATCAACCCTTTGCAATCTTCTCAAATTATCTTCTAAATAATCCAATATCTTCAAGATATATTTGTTTGTTGTGGATCTAAAAAGATTCAAGAAGATCTTGTCATATTTAAAAAGATTTGGTAGTTAATATCTTTTAATATTTTATGATATAATTAAATAAGATAATTATTTAAAAATATCAAATAAAATATCTAAAGATATATTTTTCCCAAATTATCTTCTATCATAAAGATAAAGAAAACCGCAAGGTCCAATTTTTTATTACTCTCTTCTTGGCTTAGCCAAACTTCATTTTTTCAAGCCTTTCTTGTCATCTTTATGCAATGCTTGGCTTGAATTTTTGTGATTTTTGTAATTTATTATTCTTGGATTTATCTTTAAGGTGTCATGAAGCTTTAAGCAATTTATTTCCACACCTCCATGAGCTCAACTTAGCTGCAACTGCACTAACACACTTCAAAATATCCAAAGAATATTTATGCAACTAAAAAGCTATTTTTAACATGTTTTTATATCTCATGCTCAATAAACCCAATTATAGGAAATCCCAATTAAATCAATCTTTAAGTACACAAATTCAATTAAATATCCATAATTAAACATTAAATGAGGGCAAAAATACGCATTCATCAACAGTCCGGGCCAAAATAGGTCAGGCTGACCCGTTTTGCCACCCTTAGTGCAGACGGTGAAACATACATGTGCAAGGAGTAAAAATAAACAAGCTAAAAGAAAATAAACAAATAGTAATTATTGTATAGCGTGTGCAATAGGGATGACAAAAATATCAATGCCAATGCCTGCAAGTATTCACGATAAAATCCGTTGTGGATAGTTGATACTCACGGGCTATGATGCACAGATACGATACGTGTATTAGATACGATACGTATCCAATACGCCGATATGTTTATTTTGAAAATAATAAGATACGATACGTAATAGATACACGATATATGAATGTTGTATTTTTTGTGACTTGAAATATGTAATTGCAAGGTTATCCTTTAACATTTGTAAATTAATGAAAAGTTGGCACTATAGAAATCTTTGTGTGTTGTCCAATACATCCATTACAAACATTCATAAACAAAAATTTTGATAGTCATAACACAATATTATATAATCAAACCATTATACTTGATGTTTACATCACAAAATACATCCAATTGCATAAAATATTGTTCTAGATGTTTTAACTTAAAATGTAATAGTTGAAATATAAAATTAGACAAAGTAATATGAAATTAGAAATATAAAAGCTGCAAAATACATCATAGCCCCAATATTCTAAGGTGCAACATAAAAAAAAACACAAATAAGCTTCATGGCTTCCACACACATCTTCTCCTATGCTAGAGTTTTTGCCTTCTATTGGGTATAATAGTGGTTGGACGAGGAATTGGAGGGTTGAATGGTTGACTTCCTTCAATTGTTAGTGTTGCTGCCTGGTGTGATATTTGTTGTGTAGGTGGTTGATTTGATTATGCTAGTGTTGGATGTTGTGATGTGTGAGCTACCTGAGTTTGTCGTGGTGGTGGCTGTGATGATTCATGTGGCTATTGTGATGGGTAAGGTGCCTGAGTTTGTGTTGGTGGTTGCTGTTGTGATGGTTCAGGTGGCTGAGTTTGTGTTGGTGGTGGCTGTTGTGATGATTCTGGTCCTTGGCTTGTTTGTAGTGGTGGCTAGTCTGATCTCAGATTAGTTGGTTGAGTTGTTTATGTTGGTGGTACAACTTTTTCGATTTGGCCTATTTCTTTACATATGCCACATTTTTTAGCTAAGCTATGTTTTGTAATTTGCTTCACATTCTTGTTCTTATCCCAAGCTTCAAGACTTCTTTTCTTTTTGGGTCTTCTTGGTAGAATTCGTTTAGGAAGGGGTAGTACATTTGGAAATTTTGTTTCTATCCACAAATGCTGACCATTGCAAGGGTATATGATGGAATTATAGATCTTTTTGTAGGTTGAGATTCTAAACCAATGAGGGATAAAATCTTCTTCACTCAAGTTCAGAAACTTTATTGCAGCCACCACATGACAACAAGGTATCTCTATGATACTCCACTTCATGCAGGTGCAATGTTTGTTGTCTATGTTCAACACAAATTTCTCCTCAGTAAATGATTTGTGCCTAACCTTAAATATTTGATTTGCTGACCAGCTATAACATTAAATGATAATTTAATACAAGTATAAATGACAACCCATATAATATTGTAAATCAAAATTAGTTGGCAATATTGTTGAAGTACTTGGGAATCCAGTTTATGGAATTGGCTGTCTCATTTTTCAATCTGGTCTTAATTCTTGGGTAAATTGAGTTTTTGAATGATTTAGCCTTTGATCTATTTTTAGCCCATCTTTGCATCATATAAAGACGTATTTCCTCCATCATGGACACTATGGGTTTACTCCTTGCTTCTGCAATTACATTATTGAATGCCTCATTCATGTTATTGATGATTGTGTCACACAAAGGTTTGGAGATGAACCCGTATTTTGACCAATACCTATTTAAGTGCGGCCATCCAAACCAATAAAAGGGCAGCATGAAATCATACCATCTTTGCATGCTTTGAGACACATATAGAACTTGGTGAAATATCTTTCCCCTTCATTTCCTTCGACCTTCACCTTCGCTGTAGAACCCATATTTGATCGAAGAATCTCATATGTGTAGTCATATATTCGTTTAAATTGGTGTACAAAGGACCCATCCACTTGCTCAAAAACCAATATTTTTGCTCTATGAGCCATGGACTTTGTGACAGCAATATTCCACTTCCTAGTTACTTGATTGCGAATATCAATTGCCCGCAATCTTGGATTATCTCTCAATGTGTTTTCCAACCTATTGCTTAACCACTTAGCATTCAACATTTTTACATTGAATTCTCTGATACACTTGTGTTTGTCATTAATTCTCCTCAACTGTCATATGTTTGTTGCAGCCACATAAGCACAATAGGCAAACCAAGTACATTTTCCTTTCACACCCAAACAAATGACTCTACATTTGTATTTATCATTTTTTTGAAATTTTAGGCTTCTTCCAGATTGCACTCCATATGTCCTTATTGCTTCTACAAATGTCTCTTTATCTTGAAAATATCTTCCAACTTCCCATCCGTATTGGGCCATGCTTTTGGGCATTTTAAAAGTCCCAAAGTTTGCCTTACATTTGTTGCCACTACCCAATGATTGATCACTGTTTGAATCATCACTATCCATCTTATCTGATTCCCACTCATCATCAGATAAACCCCTATCATGCATATCTACATGGACACTGTCATCAAATTCCAACCCTTCGTCCTCAACCTCTTTTTCCCCATTACTTTTGCTCAAATTGTCCTCATAATGAACACTTACAACAAGTAGTTCTTCCTCACTCACAATATGATCACAATCAGTTTCACCTTCAGTTCCTTCATCCTCAATCCTAATTTCTACCTCAAGTGTAATAGCTGTATGAACATCAACCTCAGTTTGGACAACACCTTCAACCTCATGTGTGGTATTTGCGTGTAGTGGTGGGTGAGTTTGGACACCATCTTTTGCTTCAACCTCAATATTTTCTTTAACCACAACTTCATCCACAAGTTCATTTTTTGCCTGAACCTTAGTCTCATTTTGGACCCCAATTTCATCCACAACTTTAGTTTGTGCCTGAACCTCAGCTTCATTTTGGACCCCAATTTCATCCACAAGTTCAGTTTGTGGCTCAACCCTAGCCTTATTCTGGACCCTAATTTCATCCATAAGTTTGTGGCTCAACCCTAGCCTCATTATGGACCCCAATTTCAGCATGAACTTTAGTTTGAGCCTACACCTGAACCCCAACCTCACACTCAATATCCATCGTAATGTTATGATGACTATCAACGTCATCCAGAAATTCAGATTCCATGTGACAATCACCTTGTACCCCTTCTCCTCCATAATTATCTTGTTGTATTTCAACCTCATGAAGGTAATCTCAATCGTCATAACCACTATGACCATCCACCTAACCGTATACCTCAACATTTTCAGTGGCTGCTAGTGCAACTGCCTCTTCAGGGAATATTCCAAAAAATTGTCCACAACTTCAGCTTCACAAATTGAGTGAACCACAAACATATGCACCTGCCCATTCCTTCTAGCAATATCAACCATGTGCATTGCACCCTTATCATCAGACAACCTCTACAAATTGTTCTCCAATACAACCGACTTACAAAATTTATACCATAACTCCTTAATGTTTACATAACCCATTTCCCTAAGTATTCCCATTATCTCAAAAAACACTCCATATACTTGGGTCACAAGACAACATGCTCATTTCCCCCATTACTATAATTCAGTGTTTCCTTCATTTCAAAGTAACCCCCATGGTGGACCACCACCTCAAAACTATCATCACACATCCCAACCTATTAAAAAACATATAAGTTACTTTATGCACTACCAATGCCCCCGAATAGAACACATTTTACAACCTATACCCAAAAATAGTTAAACACAGTCTCCTTTAAAAGGGGACCACAAACCACTGACCACAAAGAAACGGGACCACAACCCACTCACCATTAAAAATAAACAAACACAAAATAACACATAAAAAGAACATCAACCTTCATAAAGAACATACTTTCAACAGTAAAAAAGTAAAATGGAACAACTACACAGGCAATCTGCTTCATAACGCAAAGACAACAAAAACTAACCTTCGAACTGGCGACACTATGAATAAAACGACGACGGAATGCCACGACTAAGGCGACAACGAACCCTTTGTCTTCGAATCCTTATTCTTCGAATGGTTTTTGTTCGATTGATTCCTCTTCTCCACCAAATTCCCCAATTTCTTGTTTGATTGGTTTTTGTTTGAACCCTAACCCTAACTGAATTTACCCATTTGAAAACCAAGTTATTTTTTTTAACTGATATCCACATCACCCAATCTCCCTACATTGCCACGTAATGCACAAATGCCACAATATCACATCAACACACTTTGTCGTTAAATTTTTTAACGTTGTGTAACGTCGAGGACTAAATTAAACCTCCCTAGCAAACATGAGGACTAAATTGAATCCCCAAAAAATTAGGGGACCAAAATGAACCAAACATAATAAGTAGAGGACCAAAAGATGAACTAAGCATTTATAATATAAACTATTTTAGTTATCAATTTAGAGACCAATTATAATTTGTTGGAACTATTTTAATTGCCAATAATTTTTAGTTTTTAAATTGGTACATAAATTGACCACTATATAATGACTAATTATTTTTTGTCAGTAAAATTGATCATTATTCAAAGATTGTCTTGTAATGTACTACAACTTTATAAATTAGACGTTTCACCAATAAGTATCGATAAAATATCCTAAACTATTGGATACAGATACATGTTAGATACGGATACGTAACCCAGTTGAAGTATCGATGCATCATAGCTCACAGGTAATAGACACTACTAAAAAACTCATATTTCCTGCCAATTTTGTTTTGAATTTTTTTTTGTAGGAAATACTTATAAATTTTGTTATGAAAAAAAAATTGTAGGAAATTGTTACCAATTTTTTTGCAAAATATTTTCTATAAAACACTTTTTGCAACAAATTTTGTAGGAAATACTTGCGAAATTTATAATTTTGTAGAAAATAATTATCCACGAAAGAATTACCTGCTAATTAAAATTCTTAGAAAAAATAGCTGAAAAAAGTCTTTTCTTACAAATTTTTTTTAACAAATCTGCAAGAAAATTTCCATATAAAATAAAATATTTTAATAATAAGATATCCGTGGATAACGAATATTTTAATACTTGTTCATCAACGGATCGGGATGAGATCGAGATCGAACATCGTACTTTCTGTACCACCAGTACTCACCTACTAAGGAACTGAAATGTCAAATTTATCCCTATTAGATTTTAGTGGCTGAAGTTTTTTTTTTTTTCTTTGCTCTCTGCCACTGCGTTCAAGTGCTACAAAACTAGTTTGAAAAACATTTTTCTCTCTGCACTGTTAGATATATACGAACAGGTAAGATTGACAGTATTCAATTTATGGTTACAAACTAAACTATTCAATGATATTCAATGCTTCACATGTGATCAGGAAGAAGCTTGGAGAGGGAAAAAGGAAAACCTTATTTCCTTCTCTCTGTGGCACCGTCCAGAGGCACATCTTAAAGTGTGGCCACGTGCTTGTGGGAAGCACAACCATCTTCCGTCCACATGTTCAGGAGCTGTCATTTTCTGAAATCTCAGCGTTCTGAGCGAGTGACTATAGGTGGCTCTGAAGTTTTTATTTCATCCAATCATTGATTTCAATTCCATAATAACAACCACGAAGCTACTCCTCCGACCTTCGATTAGGTTAAACATTTATCTCTCGTGTTTTTTAATAAATAATTTTTAATGTTTTTCTTTATTGACATAATCTCGTAAATTTTTTTTAATTTTTTTATTGACATTAATATTATATATTTTATTATTGTTACTATTACAAGAAAAATAAATATATAATATGTAATATTTTTATAAATATATAATATATAATTTAATTATAATTATAAAAGAAATTACGTATATCTAATAAAATTTTCTTTATATTTTTAAATTATTGAACCCATCAATAATTAAGCCAAAATATACACTACTAAAAAATATATATTTTCTACTAGTTTTGTTTTAAAATTCTTTTTATAAGAAATATTAACAAATTTTGTTATGAAAAATAATTTGTAAGAAATTGTTGTCAATTTTTTAGTAAAATATTTAGGATTTCATAGAAAAACTTGTAGGAAATACTTGCAAATTTTATAATTCTTCGAAAAATAATTATCTACGAAAGAATTAGCTGTCAATGAAAAATCTTAGAAAAAATAACAAAAGAAAAAGTATTTTCTTACAAAATTTTATGAAAAATCTCATGAAATAATTATTCTATAGTGATAAATTTTTGTTTATATTTTTTTTTTCAATGTAAACAATTATATTATGTACAAAAATTTTATCTTCTAATTTATTTCACAATCTTCTTTAATAAGAAAATAATTTTTTAAGTAAAATGTATTTCTCATTCTTGTTAAAGATTGCTATAGTTGAAAGATGACACGATAGATTTTTTAAATTTTAATAATTAAGAGTATTAACAATAAAATAATGAAGTTAAAATTTTAAATTAATTCTCTATTGAATATGATATTAGCAATTTAGTTATGAAATTATTAATTAATAGTAGTGAGTAAATAAAAGGATGATAATAAATATTTTTATCTTTTTTAAATTTATTAAATAATTAAATTTTACCTATAATTAAATTATTTTTTTTAAATTATAAATATATTATAAATTTCAATTTCTAACCTATAAAAAAAATATTGGTAGGGGGCGTGACCTTGCGGACCAACGACAGTCGAATCAACTACGGTCCACCCTGATTATATCATTTTAAGGGGCTGGGTGCCATTGCTCCCAAAGTTTCGAATGTTTATATATATATATATATATATATATATATATATATATATATATATGTTTAATTACTCGGATCATACTTACTTTGGTACAGGTGTATTAATCTGGTACCCGCTTTTAAAAAAGTGTCAATTGCATTCCAATTTTTGAAAAAGTGTTTCAATCAGGTCCCTTCTAGACGGAGTTGACTAACGCTGTTAGTCAACGTGCCATGTGTCAGTCTGTGGTTTTTTATATTTTTTTATATTTTTTTTTTATTATTTTTTGAATTTTTTTTGAATTTTTTGAAAAAAAAATTAAAAATGCCACGTGTCAAATTTACTAACGTGTGTGACACGTGGCATTGTCAGTGTTACATGGCATTGCAGTGCCACGTGTTAGTGTCACTATCAGATGTTATTGTGTTTATTTCGATTTAGTCCCTAAATATGTCTTTTTGTTTCAATTTGGTACCCACTTATGTATATCTGCAATCAAAATCAACTCTGTCTGCAAGGGACCTAATTGAAGCACTTTTTCAAAAGTTGGAATGCAATTAACAAAAAGCGGATACCAGATTGACACACTTGTACCAAAATGGGTACCATCCGAGTAATTAAACTATATATATATATATATATATATATATATATATATATATAATTGAAAGTTATTGTCATTATATTACCGATATATAATTTCGATGTCATTATAATATTAAATCTCTCGTCTCACATTATACACAAATATTTGTTTAATAATTAATATTATTTTTTATCTCATGAATCATTTATATATTATTTTTTTTAATATAGAAGAACAAATAATGTATTGTGTTTTTTCGTATCCGATTTTTAATTGTGACTTTATTATAATAAATTTTTTTAATAACTCTCAATTTTTAATAGATTATGATAAATTATTTTTTAATTTTAATTTTTTTTTTTAAAAAATAGATATATCAATAAAAGTAAAGTAAAATAAAAGAATGGATTCAATTTTCGAAATGATAATGAAAAGTTATCGAAGAAACAATTCTTTACATATGTCTGATTTATTCTGTAGTTACAATCATACTAATTTATGTTACTTTTTAATTTGTTAATAAAATAAATAATTTATTAATTTTTATCGTATTAATAATTAAATATATAAATTTTTAGTTTAATATTTTAGCACTCCAAACATTATTGGTCACGTCACTGACTGTCGCTTCGTAGCATAAATTCATCGAGTATAATCATCTACCAATTCCACAATTTTTCGTGCTTGAGATAATTGCCTTTAGTTTAAAACATTGACAATTTTGAAATCTACGTGGCTGTTTCGTAACTTGCCTCCTCAGGTAATTCTTACATCAAACCGGGAATATTTTGACAAATTTTCATCTAAATGAAACAAAAATTTCTTACATTCAAAGATATTATATGGTTAAAAAACCACTTCATGTAAAACATTGTAAAGATTTCTGCTTTAGACATAAAAGTGAACTATAATGACTTCGTATTTGGGTTTTCTTACCGGTTTCTTACAGTAAAACTCACATAGTTGATGACACTTGTATTCTGATTTGTCTACACTGAAGGAGTAAGTCTAACTTCCTAACATCATCAAAGTAGGAAAATGGTTCCATACTTTCACCAAAACCAGCAGGAAATGACAGTTTTCATTGCGTGCTCAAATTTACCCTTACACAAGCAGAAGGAAATGTTAGTTTATCTGAAAGTTTAACTCCAACTGTTAACTTAAGAATATTACGCCAGATGTTTGGAATCAATTTTAAGAGATAGAATGTAGATGGAAAATGAAAAGTGGTATGTAATTATTGTGTCAAAAGTTTTTGAGTGACACAAGGCAAGGAACAAAATATTAGAGATGCACTTCATAAAATGATAATTCTACATGAATATCCAACATCAATGATAAGAGAGTATGAAATGAACATGAAAGGTAAGAAGTCTCGGTTGGCCAGGAACCGCAGCATATAATGGCGCGGTGGCAATTTTGCAATTCCAGACAACTTTTATGCCTCGGTTAAGCTAAAACCCGAAGCAAAAGAGGGTTATATGCTTCGGTTCAGAAAAACCGGTGCCAAAGGTGTCTTATATGCTTCAGTTGCACAGACCTAAAGCCAAAAACATGGCTGGATATTTCAAAAATGTCACTAGCCATTACGTCTTTGGCCTTGAGTGGCACTGAACCGGGGCCAAATAGGGCTATATGCCTTGGTTATTAATTGAACCGAGGCCATATAGTTTAATTAGGGCACAAAAATCGTGAGCCCCTCTTCTTCTTCCCCGCGCTGCATTTCTCCTCTCTCTCTACAACTGCTCCGGCCACCCACAACCACCACGCGAAGCCTTCCATCAATGTTGTGCTGCCACCGTTGCGTCTCGCCTTCGACCACGCTGCTTCGGCCAGTCGTCGCTCCGATTGGACAGTCTCTCTCTCTCTGCAACGTGCACCAACGTCGTTGCCACCACAATGCTCCGACCACCGTCGCGTCGCCTCTATTGGTTCGCTGCACCTCTTTTTCCTGCACCTCCATTTTGTGCACAGCCATTTCTTGCACGACCATTTCATGCACCTCTTTCCCCGTTTTCCTGCAACTATCGTGCCGCTGTTCCTCCAAGGTAAATTTCCAACGTTGTTGTTTGGTTTTCCATTTTGTATATGTTAATTTTCAATTTCAGTTATTGTGAGTGTTGATTTGCATTGGGATTGAAATTGTTTGGAGTGTTTTGATTAATTTTGTGAGAGAATTGAGTCTCAATTTAAGAGCATATTATGTCTTGAAATTTAGAGCATTAAGTCTGAATTTAAGAGAATTGTAAGAACACTATAATTAAATAGGTAATATATTTTGTTAAGAAAATTGTTGTTTTTGCTTTTATTTGTTACTTATGACTTTCTCTTGTGTTTTTTGTTATCTCTTGCAAATCTCAAACGTGTTGCATTGCATCATCTTCCATTGTCATCTGCTTTTTACGCTCCTAGGTTCCTAATTCTAATATTTTCCTATGATGCCAATATGGTGTTTGCTTTATATATGTGGTTAATTATTTGTTAAAATATGTTGTTTGCTTTTCTTATATGTGAGTTAACCTTAGTTTCCCGTTTCAGATTCAATACGAAAATTATGTATTGTCCCTGAGTTTTCATTTTGAAGAAGTTATATTTTTTTTAAATTAATATAAGGGGATACAATACTAATAATTTAAATGTATTGAATCTTGAATTGTTCGATTGGACAGTTTAAGAAGATTAATCACTTTCTAATAGTTTATTAGTGCATATATATTTTAAAATAGATATCTTAAAATTCATGAATATTTGTCAACTGTGTTTTGTATTTTCAGGGGCATATTTGATTGTGGTTGATAATCACTTTCATTTTGTGTATCCTGAAGGCCAATGCGAAATGCTGGCAAAATTTCGTGAAATTTAAGATATGTATTTTAAAAGTAATATGTACCAATAAAATAAAGAAAGTGAATCTTCTTAAATGGGATAGGGTCACACCTTGATTACAACGTGAGCATTGATTCAAAGATTACTGAAATTGTTCACGCAATTTCAGTACATATACGTATGGATCGAGACTGGATTAATTTACGACGTATCAGCGTTGAGTATGAGAATGGAGTAGAAGAATTATAAAATTTGCACAACGTTATGAGGGTAGAAGTGATGATGAGGTGAAGTTCAGATGTCCTAGTGTCAACTGTTTGAATGGGAGAAAATTGAATGCAACTCAAGTTAGGGAACATCTTATTTGTGATGGTTTCCTTAGAAGTTATACAATATGGACATGGCACGGTGATGAGTGCATATTTTTGCACTCATTCAGTGTTTAATTTTGGGTATTTAATTGAATTTGTGTGCTTAAAGATTGATTTAATTGGTATTTCCTATAATTGGGTTTATTGAGCATGAGATACAAAAACATGTTAAAAATAGCTTTTTAGTTGCATAAATGTTCTTTGGATATTTTGAGGTGTGTTAGTGCAGCTGCAGCTAAGTTGAGCTCATGGAGGTGTGGAAATAAATTGATTAAAGCTTCATGACACCTTAAAGATAAATCTAAGAATAAGAAATTATCAAAAACACAAAAATCCAAGCCAAGCATTGCATGAAGACGGCAAGAAAAGCTTGAAAAAATGAAGAAGTTTGGCTAAACCAAGAAGAGAGGAACAAAAAAAAAATTGGACCTTGCAGTTTTCTTTATCTTTATAATAGAAGATAGTTTGGGAAAAATATATCTTTAGATATTTTATTTGATATTTTTAAATAATTATCTTATTTAATTATATCATAAAATATTAAAAGATAATAACTACCAAATCTTTTTAAATATGACAAGATCTTCTTGAATCTTTTTAGTTCCACAACAAACAAATATATCTTGAAGATATTGGATTATTTAGAAGATAATTTAAGGAGATTGCAAAGGGTTGATTTGGAAAATTAATACAAATACTAATTGGCGATAATTTATCATATATCTATAATTAATTAATTAATTTAATTATATTAGATATTGATATCATCAACCAATTATATTTGTCAAATAATCTATATCTCTCCAAATATTTTTAAATATTTATCTTTATCTTTATTTTAAAAGATATTGGAGAGATTTTAGCAAAAGAAAAGCCCAGTCCAATTCCTATATAAAGAGGCCTAGGGAGAAGCAGAAAGAACAAGTTCGGGACTTCGGAGTTTTAGAACCCTTAGGAGAGCCTAATTTCGTTTCCTTTCTCTCTCTCCATTCTTCTATTTTTATTATGTATTCCATGAATTGCTAAATTTCTTGGGTTGATTCCATTATGGATTCTGAGGTTAGAATGAAATAATTTCTTTGTTCTTTTTATTATTTTTGAGGTTTTTTTATCTATGTCTTTTATCTTTGAATCATATTAAAAGTAATGATTTTAAATCTATATGCATATTGATCATATGAGTTCAAGGGTTTTTAAATCTAATTGAGACTTTACTTTGATTTTATTTAGAAACTTTCATGTGATTAAACGAGTTTTTACCAATAATTGAGACTTTACTTTGGTTAAAGGTATTTACTCTACCGAAAATTAATTGAGACTTTACTTTGATTAATTAAGCTTTTTATTTGGTGAGGAGATAAAAGAATAGACATGATTAGGCATAGTAAATTTGATTGAGACTGTACTTTGGTTGAATTTACTGTGGATAATCTAAAAGTTCTCACTTTTAATTGAGACTGTACTTTGGTTAAAAGTGAGAACGCCAACAAATTAATTGAGAGTTTAATTGATTAATTTGTAAAACTATAACAATAATTAATTGAGCAATAATCTTTAGATAACCGATGATGAATCTATTTTGAAAAAACAATGGAATCAATCTATTTTCTTTACTATTGTTTTTATTTCTTTTTATCTTTTAAATTTTATTTCTATCTTTGTTTATCTTAATCCCCTATATTTTTTTATTTTATTTGACTAACTCATTTGTATAGTTTTATAAGAACTAATTTGTTAAAAATCAATTCTGTGTTCGTTGGGAGACGACTTAGGGTTATTTTACCCTTTATATTTTCTTGACTACTATCTTAGCAATACTGAAGTTGCTATAGTTTAGTAGTATTAATTTGATCGCGTCAACGACAGCGTTATCAAATTTGGCGTCGTTGCCGGGGAACACGGTTAGAATTTTTGTCATTTTAGTTCTTATTTTTATTTTTTATTCTTTTAATTTTATTTTTTATTTTTATTTTTTGTTTATCACTAACATTTTCTTTTCTCAATTTTTGTTGTAACATTTTTTTTTATTTTCTTTAGTTATTTTATTTTATTTTATTTAGTTATTTTTTTAAGCATAATTTTTGTTTGAGGATTTTTGTTGGGAAATTTGTGAAACTAGCTAGAAAAAACGTTGGCTAAGGAAAGATAAGGTACTTAAGTTGTCCATTGAGATGCACCTCTCTTTCCTAGAAGTCTACTCAACAAGCTTTCAACTTATTTCTTTTTAGAAAACCTCTTTCAAAAAATGTAAAATAATTTTTCATATGAAAGTAATCAACATTGTAGTTTTCAAATGGATTACAATTGTTATCCACAACAAATACGTGATTTTCAGCAACAAATTGTCACACCTACTTCTGCACTTGATATAAGTGGGTTAACTTTACGACAATTTAATGATCTATATCCTAGATCATCTTTTTTGGGATATGAGCAACAACCATATTCTGAGTGTCCACCTCAACAATCATATGTTCCAAATAGCTTTCAGCAACAATATGTACCACCACAGCAAGTTGAAGAAACCAATGGACCATCCTACAAGGAAGTTATGATATTAATGGGTGAAGTTATAGAGAAATTAGAGTCCATGGATGAAAGGTTGCGAGTTAATCAAAGATGCAAAAATATTGAGCAAGAGTGGTACGAAAATAAGCAAATATTGTCTGATATGTTGAGGGATGCAAGTAAGAACAACTTCATAGAATTACTTGTAACTGTTAATACCACCCCTCAACCCCATCAAAGATTTCCTGAAAATCTAGATTTTAATGCACTTCGTCATGAAATCAAAGATGTGCTTCTGAAGTTGGCCATCAGAGCTGAACAAATGTCTGAAGATTTGAGTCAGCTAATGAATGATCCAGTGAGAAAGGTCACTTTGGAAGATATGATGAAAATGATGACAGAAATGATGAAGATGAATAAGACAGATCAGAAAGAGATGATGAATGCCGCCACACAAAGCTTGCAGAGTCAATCTGAAAAACCAATAGCGGAATCACATCACATTGATATATCTACTGATGGATATAATGTTGCTCATAGTAATATGTCTACTGATGGACATATCAATTTTGCTAAAGATGTTGCTGATGAAGAAATTAAAGATTCTCACACAAACATATCTACTGATGGATATGTTGATGATGCTCAGTGTGAATATAAAGTTGTACCCGTTGATGAGGATATGAGTACAAATGATCATTTTCAAGAGCAAAGTTGTGAGGATAATACAATAGAGGAACCAAGTGCAGTTGAAGAGCCAACAATATTCGAAGATGCAGCTGAAGCATCTACTATTGCAATTGACTTGGTTAATGATGAAGCAGCAGAGTCAACAACACCAGGTGAAAATTTTTGCTCAAAAGATGAGATTACAAGGATTACTGATGATCCGAATGCACCTGATGATGCTCAAATTGAGATGAAGCCACACACTCCACACATCAAGTTTGTTGATGTGAATGATGCAAATAAGTTTTTAGTGGTTATCTTTGTTGACATGGTTGTAGAAAAAGAAGAAAGGTTGCTGCAAAAGGAAAAGAGGTTAGACTCATATTCTTTTGAAAACATTGTTGATAAAAATGTTAAATTGTATGCATGTTTGTTTTTTGTTTCTGTTTTTAATTTTAAAAATATTAAAAAAATTTCAAAAATGTGTTTTTGTTTTTAAAAATAAAAATGTAAAAATAAATAAATGGTACAAGCTGATTTGTACTTTGTAAAATTAAAGAAAATAAATTTTGACATATGGCCAAATTGAGCCAAAAGTCATAAATTTTTTCGTTTCCTCCCCAAAATAAGTTCATCAAGGAAATTTTTTTTAAATAAGTATGGGGGAGGCAAACTGTAGGTAGGATTTTTCTTTCTTTTTTTTTATGTTTTTCAATTTTTGTTTTCATTAAAAAAAATTTGTTGTGATTTCTTTTTGAGAAAATTGTGAAAGTATTAACTTTTTACTAAGTGAAACTTTTAAACAATATGTCTCATAAGAAATCCACAAAAATATTTTCCTGCTTTCAATAAAATATTGACATTGGATTTTGGGATTTGGTTCAATAATTGGGATAATCATAATTCTGGAAAAATAAAAGTCATGTTGATATGAGTGGATTGTTTCTATGATTTGCTAATTGAGTTGATTTGAAAATTTCTTGATTAAACTTTTGTGAAAGAATTTGACCTTGTGAGTCTTGAGCCTTAATGTAAAGGATGAACTTCCATATGTCATTCCTATTTTTTTTTCTTGAGTGACTTGCTCATGTTTGTTTATACTCAAATGTTTAGCTTGACTCTTTTGTTTTGCATCTTAGGTGAATATGCATGATTTGATATGATTGAGGCATTTCTTGTTTTTAGCTACTTGGCCAAATAAGCCCACCTTGATATTAATCCATTGGTGTCCCCTTTGAGCTTTAAACCTCTTTTTCTTGTTTTAAGCCTATTGCATAACCTTGAAAAGAAAAAGAGCATATTCTACCTTAGGAAGAAAGAAGGAGTTAATGGATTGTGTTCAGGAATGGTTGAGGAATAAAGTGTGTGGGTGAGTACCTCACCCACAAATTAATAAAAATGGCAAAAGGAAAAATTGTTGATGAAAAAGTGTTGAAATAATTGCTTTCTAAAAAAAAAGAAAAAGAGAGAGCAACAAGCAATAAATGAAAAAGAGTTGTTTTTGAAATTATGCTCCATTATTATTTCTATATTTTAATTTCAAAAACCCAAAAATCCTAAAATTTTTCCTACCTTTGCCTTGACCCCATTATAACCTGTGAAAAGTCCTCATGATCTTTGAATGCATATTTTTCTGAAAGTTTGTGAATATTAGAGTCTTGTTAAGTATTATGAGTGTTTACTTGCATGAGTATTTTGAGTGAAAACACAAGCCAAAACACTTGAGAGAATTTTTGTGAGAAAATACACATTTAACTTGAGTGCTTTCTTTCATAATTGATTCTCTTGTGAATTCAAAAGATTAACTCAAGTGTGAAAAATAGAATCTTTCCGTTTGTTTATGCATGGTAACTTAATTTCTAGAATATTGATTTGTCTCAAGTAAGGTTCATTCCTTTGATCCAATGTTGATATGAAATAAAATACCTTAGAATAAAGTTTTGGAATTGCTCAATTTTGCCCAGGAGTGCAAAAGGATAAGTGTGTGGTTATGATGAGTGCGTATTTTTGCCCTCATTCAGTGTTTAATTTTGGGTATTTAATTAAATTTGTGTGCTTAAAGATTGATTTAATTGGGATTTCCTATGATTGGGTTTATTGAGCATGAGATACAAAAACATGTTCAAAATAGCTTTTTAGTTGCATAAATGTTCTTTGGATATTTTGAGGTGTGTTAGTGTAGCTGCAGTTAAGTTGAGCTCATGGAGGTGTGGAAATAAATTGATTAAAGCTTCATGACACCTTAAAGATAAATCCAAGAATAAGAAATTATCAAAAAAAACACAAAAATCCAAGCCAAGCATTGCATGAAGACGACAAGAAAAGCTTGAAAAAGTGAAGAAGTTTGGCTAAACCAAGAAGAGAGGAACAAAAAAAAATTGGACCTTTCAGTTTTCTTTATCTTTATGATAGAAGATAATTTGGGAAAAATATATCTTTAGATATTTTATTTGATATTTTTAAATAATTATATTATTTAATTATATCATAAAATATTAAAAGATAATAACTACCAAATCTTTTTAAATATGACAAGATCTTCTTGAATCTTTTTTAGTTCCACAACAAACAAATATATCTTGAAGATATTGGATGATTTAGAAGATAATTTAAGGAGATTGCAAAGGGTTGATTTGGAAAATTAATACAAATACTAATTGGCGATAATTTATCATATATCTATAATTAATTAATTAATTTAATTATATTAGATATTGATATCATCAACCAATTATATTTGTCAAATAATCTATATCTCTCCAAATATTTTTAAATATTTATCTTTATTTTTATTTTAAAAGATATTGGAGAGATTTTAGCAACAGAAAAGCCTAGTCCAATTCCTATATAAAGAGACCCAAGGAGAAGCAGAAAGAACAAGCTCGGGACTTCGGAGTTTTGGAACCCTTAGGGGGGCCTAATTTCGTTTCCTTTCTCTCTCTCCATTCTTCTATTTTTATTCTGTATTCCATGAATTGCTAAATTTCTTGGGTTGATTTCATTGTAATTTCATTATGGATTCTGAGGTTAGAATGAAATAATTTCTTTGTTCTTTTTACTATTGTTGAGGTTTTTTTATCTATGTCTTTTATCTTTGAATCATATAAAAAGTAATGATTTTAAATCTATATGCATATTGATCATATGAGTTCAAGGGTTTTTAAATCTAATTGAGACTTTACTTTAATTTTATTTAGAAACTTTCATGTGATTAAACGAGTTTTTACCAATAATTGAGACTTTACTTTGGTTAAAGGTATTTACTCTACCGAAAATTAATTGAGACTTTACTTTGATTAATTAAGCTTTTTATTTGGTGAGGAGATAAAAGAATAGACATGATTAGGCATAGTAAATTTGATTGAGACTGTACTTTGGTTGAATTTACTGTGGATAATCTAAAAGTTCTCACTTTTAATTGAGACTGTACTTTGGTTAAAAGTGAGAACGCCAACAAATTAATTGAGAGTTTACATTAATTAATTTGTAAAACTATAACAATAATTAATTGAGCAATAATCTTTAGATAACCGATGATGAATCTATTTTGAAAAAGCAATGGAATCAATCTAGTTTCTTTAATATTGTTTTTATTTCTTGTTATCTTTCAAATTTTATTTCTATCTTTGTATATCTTAATCCCCTTTATTTTTTTATTTTATTTGACTAACTCATTTGTATATTTTTATAAGAACTAATTTGTGAAAAATCAATTCCGTGTTCGTTGGTGACGACTTAGGGTTATTTTACCCTTTCTATTTTCTTGACTACTATCTTAGCAATACTGAAGTTGCTATAGTTTAGTAGTATTAATTTGATCGCGTCAACGACAGCGTTATCACACTGCGAATTAATAGACTTTCCAACTGTTTCACGAACTGAACATGTTGTCGATTCCACCCTGAAAGAGTGACGGGAAGAGCGATGTGAAGAGCGAGTAGAAGAAGACAATATGGAGGACATGATACAAGATGTTGGCGCAGAAGCTTTTGCACAAATACATGTGTATGAGATGATGTTTGGTGATGCGGAAACTCCATTGTATGTCGGTTCAACTAAGTTCACACGATTATCAGCGGTTTTAAGACTTATGAATTTGAAAGCAACCAATGGTTGGACAGATAAAAGCTTCATAGAATTGCTGGTGCTCTTGAATGAAATGCTTCCCAAGGGAAATACTCTACCTACTCGAAACTATGACGCCAAGAAAATTCTTTTTCTTATGGGTATGGAGTATAAAAGGATACACGCATGTCCTAATGATTGCATATTATACAGAAAAGAATTTAAAGATTTGAAAAAATGTCTAAAGTGTGGGTCATCACGGTGCAAGCAGAAAAGAAATAGTGAAGATAGTGGTCAAATAGAAAAGGAAGGATCTGCTTTGAAAGTAGTCTGGTACCTTCCAATCGTGCCCAGACTTAAGCGTTTGTTTGCAAATCCTAAAGATGCTAAAAACCTTAGATGGCATGCAACTGAGAGAAGATGTGATGAATTCCTTCGTCATTCAGCTGATTCAATGCAATGGAAAAATATTGATCAAGAATTTCCCAAGTTCGGTGAAGAATGTAGAAATATTCTTTTTGGCTTAGCTACCGATGGAATGAATCCATTTGGTAATTTGAGTACAAACCACAATTGTTGGTCTGTTATATTATTCATTTACAACTTATCTCCTAGACTTTGCATGAAGAGAAAATACATGATGTTTTCTATGCTGATATCTAGTCCAAAGTAATCTGGAAATGACATAGATGTATATCTCAATCCTCTAGTTAAAGACTTGAAGTTGTTGTGGGTTGATGGTGTTGAAGTATTTGATGTTGTTGCTTCTGAAACTTTCATGATGCATGCAATATTATTTTGCACTATTAATGACTTTCCAGCTTATGGTAATTTGTCGGGGTATAGTGTCAAGGGTCATAAAGCATGTCCCATATGTTAAGAAAACATTGCATCTCATCCGTTGAAAAATGGAAGGAAGACCATGTATCTGCGCCATCGAAGGTTTTTACAAGCTAATCATCCTTATCGAAGCTTAAAGAAAGTATTCAATGGACATAAAGAGAATGACAAAGCACCAACTCCATTAACTAGCATTCAAATTCATGAAAAAGTTAATAAAGTACATCATGTATTTGATAAAATGTCCAAGAAGTCATCTGCATCGAGCCCTTAGAAGAAAAAATCAATATTCTTCGATCTTCCATATTGGTCGAAGTTACAAGTTAGGCATTACATAGATGTCATGCATGTAGAGAAGAATGCGTGTGATAGCTTGATTGGTACAATACTTAACATTCAGGGAAAGACAAAAGATGGAGTAAATGCTCATTTGGATTTGGTTGAAATGAAGATCCAAGAAGACTTGGCACCAAGGGAGGTTGGTAGGCGTACTTATTTGCCCCCTGCATGTTACACTATGTCCAGACAAGAGAAGATAAGTTTTTGCTTATGTTTAAAGAGTGTCAAGATACCTCAAGGATACTATTCAAATATTCAGAGTTTAGTGTCCATGCAAGACTTGAAGCTTGTTGGCCTAAATTCTCACGATTGCCACATCTTAATGCAACAATTGTTACCTGTAGCTATTCGTGGAATTTTACCTTACCCAAAAATGTTAGACAAACTATATCGTGTTTGTGTGCATTCTCCTCTTCAATTTGTAGCAAAGTCATTGGTCCTTTAAAGTTAGATGAACTTTAAGCTGAGATTGTTATCATCTTGTGTCAGCTAGAGATGTTTTTCCCTCCATCATTTTTTGACATCATGGTACATTTACTTGTTCATCTGGTGAGAGAAATCAAGTTTTGTGGACCAGTATACTTAAGAGGGATGTATCCCATTGAACGTTCCATGAAGATTTTGAAAGGGTATATGAAAAATCAATATCATACAAAAGCTTCAATGATCGAAAGGTATAATGTTGAAGAAACTGTCGAGTTTTGTTCAGATTACATGGAAAAAGCAAAACCGATAGGAGTTCCTCAAAGATCATGGTTGAACAGGTGTTCTATAAGTAACAACATCCAAGGTGTGAGTGTGGTTAGCAAAGATCGCGAAGAGTTTATGCAAGCACACCTATACATATTGAACAACACAAATGAGGTAATGCCTTACTTATCTGCACACAAAGTCATTATGAAAGAGAACACTCCAAGACAATCAGAGAATAAGAGTGGTGTCAAAATGGATGAATCAGGAATGACTCTAGTTGATTTTCGAAAAGTGGGTTATCGAGACGAGCCATTTATCATGGCACAACAAGCATCTCAGATTTTCTATGTTAAAGATCATGCATCTGAACATTGGTTTGTCGCTTTTCATTGAAAAAAATAGACTAATCCTAATGAAGAGAATTTGAGTGATCTTAATATTGCTGTCACCCACCCATTTATAAGAACGATCAATGTTGATGAAATCCCTCTAGTTGATGATGTACATGCAATTCGAGAAGATCAGGATGAAGGAATATTGATAACGTTGTCGTTGACGCGATCAAATTAATACTACTTATCTTTAACAACTTTAGTATTGTTAAGAAAGTAGTTAACAAAATAGAAAGGGTAAAGTAACCCAAAGTCATCTCCCAACGAACACAGAATTGATTTTTAACAAGTTAGTTCTTATAAAATCTATATAAAACGGTTAGTCAAATAAAATAATAAAAATATGAAAGGATTAAGATAAACAAAGAAAGAAGTAGAACTAAAAATAAATAAAAACGATAGTGAAGAAAATATTTTGATTCCATTGCTTTTTCAAAATAGATTCATCATCGGTTATCTAAAGATTATTGCTCAATTAATTATTGTTGTAGATTTACAAATTAATCAATGTAAAGTCTCAATTAATTTGTTGGCGTTCTCACTTTTAACCAAAGTACAGTCTCAATTAAAAGTGAGAACTTTTAGATTATCCACAGTAAATTGAACCAAAGTACAGTCTCAATCAAATTTTACTATGCCTAATCATGTCTATTCTTTTATCTCCTCACCAAATAAAAAGCTTAATTAATCAAAGTAAAGTGTCAATTAATTGTAGTTAGAGTAAATACCTTTAACCAAAGTAAAGTCTCGATTATTGGTAAAAACTGATTTAATCATATGAAAGTTTCTAAATAAATCAAAGTAAAGTCTCAATTTAATTTAAAAACCCTTGGACTCATATGAGCAACATGCATATAGATTTAAAATCATTACTTCTTACGTGATTCAAAGATAAAAGACATAGATGAATGAAAACATCAATAATAATAAAAAAAACAAAGAAATTAATTGATCTAACCTCAGAATCCAATTAAGAAATTACAATGGAATCAACCAAGTAGTTTAGCTTTCCATGGAATGCAAAATAAAATAAAAATAATAGAAGAAAGGAGAGAGAATGAAATTAGGCCCCCCTAAGGGTTCCTAAATTCCGAAGTGCCGAGCTTGTTTTCCCCCTTTTTGCTTCTCCCTTGGCCTCTTTATATAGGCTTCAATCGAACTTGGACTTTATCTGTTCGGTTGCTAAAATATTTTATCTTTATTTAATTAATTAGCAACTTAATTTCTGTCCAATTTCCAATTCTGCCCCCTCTTGTTTGACCAAAATGTGACCAGAGTTGACTGCTTTGACCAGTTGACCTGTTGATCAATTGATTGCCTATGAGAGGCTGACACGTGGCAAAGTGTTCTCTCTCCAAACTAGGGTTTCTGTAGATGCAATGGAAGCTTGTGTTGCTGCAATGGCGGCTGCCGTAATGGAAACAACGTTGCTCCGACGTGATGACAACGGGGATGGTGCTGCATCATTCTTCTCCTTCGATCTGGAGTGGTGGAGAAAGATGGTGGTTACGGGAAAGCTCGCGGTGGTTACTGTTGCGTGGTTGACGAACATGCGGTGGTGGCCACGCCGCTTCATGGACGCGATTTGTTTTGCTTGTCGAGATGAAGACGTGGTGCGTAGAGGCTGCCATGGAGGTGGTGCTGGTTCGTGTGGAAGCTGCTGCGTGATGCAAGAAGAAGATGAAACACAGCTCATGGTGGTGCTACTACGACGACATTATGGTGGCTACTCTGATGCGGTGCGTTGTAGGTGTTGATGTAGTGGAGAAAAACTGGTGTTGTTGCAGTTGCAGTGGCTGACTGCTCCAACGAGTTGACGGTGAACGGTGGCGGCTGCTGACATGGTGGCAGCTAGGGTTTAAGGAGAAATTAGGGTTTGGGAGAGATGAAGATGATGACATGGCACGCCCTGATTGGTTCACATGCATGTGCAAGGGTTAATGCCATGTGGCTTGTTTTGGTTGGCCAATTTTAAAAGTTGAGGATTGCCACATGGTAACATCTGAGTGCATCTAGTTTAAGTGGTAAGAGGGGTGCAACTTAGTAGAAACTAGGGTGCAAAACATGTTTTTGGTGGTCCACTTCAAGAGGAGTGTGTAAATAAAAACTAGGGTGCAGAATTGATTTTTTTAGAACTTGCTAATTTTAGACTTATTTAAAGGTGTTCTGTAACTTCAATCAATTTATTTCCCCACCTTGAATGAGCTTAATCTTAACTTCAACTGCATAAACAAACGTTAAAATATCCAAAAATAATTTATGTAGCTAAAAATCACTTTTTAAGACATTTTTATCACACAAGCTCAAACGGTCTAATTATCAGAATTATCAATTAAATCACTCTTTAAGCACACAAATTCAATTAAATACCCAGAATTAAACATTAAATGAGGGCAAAAATACGCACTCATCATACCCACACACTTATCCTTTTGCACTCCTAGGCAAAATTGAGCAATTTCAAAACTTGTTCTGAGGTATTTTATTTCACATCAACACTGGATCAAAGGAATGAACATCACTGGAGACAAATCAACCTTCTAGAAATCAAGTTACCATGTATAAACAAATGGAAAGATTCTACTTTTCACACATGAATTAATCTTTTGAATTCATAAGACAATCAATTATGAAAGAAAGCACCCAAGTTAAATGTGTATTTTCTCACCAAAATTCTCTCAAGTGTTTTGGCTTGTGTTTTCACTTAAAATACCCATGCAAGTAAACACTCCATAATACTTAACAAGACTCTAATATTCACAAACTTTCAGAAAAATATGCATTCAAAGATCATGAGGATTTTTCACAGGTTATAATGGGGCCAAGGCAAAGGTAGGAAAAATTTTAGGATTTTTAGGTTTTTGAAATAGTAATGTAGGAAGAATAATGGAGCATAATTTTAAAAACAACTTTTTTTCGTTTATTGCTTGTTGCTCTCTCTTTTCCTTTTAGAAAGCAATTATTTCAACACTTTTTCTTCAACAATTTTTCCTTTTGCCATTTTTATTAATTTGTGGGTGAGGTACTCACCCACACACTTTATTCCTCAACCATTCCTGAACACAATCCATTAGCTCCTTCTTTCTTCCTAAGGTAAAATATGGTCTTTTTCTTTTCAAGGTTATGCAATAGGCTTAAAACAAGAAAAAGAGGTTTAAAGCTCAAAGGGGCTACCAATGGATTAATATCAAGGTGGGCTTATTTGACCAAGTAGCTAAAAACAACAAATGCCTTACTTATATCAAATCATGCATATTCACCTAAGATGCAAAAGAAAATAGTTAAGCTAAACATTTGAGTATAAACAAACATGAGCAAGTCACTCAAGAAAAAATAGGAATGACACATAGCAGTTCATCCTTTACATTAAGGCCCAAGACTCACAAGGTCAAACTCTTTCACAAAAGATTTAATCAAGAAATTCTGAAATCAACTCAATTGGCAATTCATAGAAACAAACCACTCATATCAACATGACTTTTATTTTTTCCAGAGTTGTGATCATCCCAATTACTGAATAAAAATCCTAAAAATCCAATGTCAATATGTTTTATTGAAAGTAGGGAAATATTTTTGGTGGATTTCTTATGAGACATATTGCTTAAAAGTTTCACTTAGTAAAAAGTTAATACTTTAACAATATTCTCAAAAAGAAATCATAATTTTTTTATGAAAACAAAAACACAAATTGAAAAACAAAAAAAAAAGAAAAATCCTACCTACAGTTTGTCTCCCCCACACTTATTTCCAAAAAAAAAATGTCCTTGATGGACTTATTTTGGCGGGGAGATGGAAAATCTTGTGACTTCTGGCTTAATCTGGCCATATTTCAAAATTTATTTTCTTTAATTTTACAAAGTATAAATCAGCTTGTACCATTTTTTTAATTTTTACATTTTTATTTTTATGAATACTAAAAACAAAAACACCTATTTTTGAAATTTTTTTAATATTTTTAAAATTAAAAATAGAAACAGAAAACAAGTATGCATGCATTTTTAATTTTTGATCAACAATGTTTTCTGTTCCTGCAGAGAACAAATAAGATCAGTTAGGCACAAGTATCACCTTACCCATATCCGCTATCTCCTCGGTTGACTTCTTCCCCTTTGTCATATATCGGCTTGGACCCAGGAGGGATTACCTACAGAAGGGACTCCGAAGCTTAAGTCAGTCAAAGCTCTCAAAAAGTCAAATCAGGTGATTAATGGAGTAATGAATACGTACCTTTAATTCGTGGGGTCCATGTGTATTTATAGATTATTAATTATGTTTGCCTATTCCATGGGCTGGGCCTTGGTTTGGGCTATAGGTGGGCCTAGGCTTTGGCCTAGGCCCTTAGTCTCGACTGTTGTGGGCTTTGATTTCATTAAGTATACCAGGATGGTCGGCATAGGCCGATTACCTCTTTGGCGGCTCGTGCCACTATTGCTAATACGTGGTCCTGGGCTGGTTTTAGTGTCTTAAGTTACCGGTTTTGGCCGGTTAGGATTAGTTCAGCCTAGGCCAGTTACCTGAATAACCTCGCGTGTAGATATGGTGGACATTTATTATTATTACTTGGTCGAATTGGCTAGGTGTGGTACACCAGTCCCCCAGCCTTTGCCGATATAGGTAAGTCGGTAAAGGATGATTTGTGCGGATATGCCAGCGACACGGCTAGGTGTGATACACCAGTCCCCTAGCCTTTAAGTGTGATGAACAGTGTTAAGGCTAAAGATGGGAAAAGGTAGGTAGCAGGTGAAGGGGTGTCAGAGGTCTAATCAATTAGGGGCTTTTGCGCCGTCATTTCTGATACTCATGGCCTTTGGGATGATTGTGTCGATTGGTATTGGCTGTGATTTTGGCAGGAAGAAGTTTTATCGTTTGGGATTCACACTTATAAATGTGGATTTCACGATGGGTTTATGTTTGTTGGTTCATTTGCGAGAATTTCACAATTAGAGATCTTGCGTGCGTTATACCTATCCGACTAGTTCCTAGTTCCTGCCGTCAACTTTTCAGAAAAAAGGTATGTCTAGTAGTAGTGATAGTGTGTCGTTGTCTTCTTCCAGTAGTGAGAGTATGGAGTCCGGGAGGAGTATAGGTAGACATGTTGAGGAGGAGAGTACTAGCCTTGCGGCTATGGTGGGCAGAATTCCGATGGAGATGGTGACTGAGGTGCGAGAAGACCCTCAAGAAGAAATAGCGGAGAGTAACTGGCCGGCCAAGGGCGGTTATGCGTGGGTGGCTGCTGATGTTCGTAACCAATCGTCTTTGTTTCGGTGGTCTCGTCTGCTGAATTCTTGGTTAAATTGTACTCCTGTTATCGCCAAAGGTGTAAACCGGGGTATCGTTTCCTTGGAGCGGGTGAGCGCCATTGACCGCGTATGCCACGGGCAAGAAGGGGCGGCCAAGAAGTTTTTTATATGTATATGTGTCATTTCTCCCAACTGCATGTGAGGTTACCGCTGGATGACTTCACCATGGGGGTACTTCGTGAGCTCAACGTTGCACCTACACAGTTGCATCTGAACAATTGGGCCTACATGCAAGCTTTTCGTGTTTTGTGTCAATCACTATATCTACAACCTTCTCCTCGTGCATTTTTGTATTTTTATGACACTAGGCCTCGCCAGCCGACTACTTGGTTATCTTTGGTGAGCCGCCCTAGCATTAGCAGATTGGACGCGTTCTCATAGTCCTTCAAGCATTTCAAGGACAGGTACTCTCAACCAAGTCCTTTCACACAATAAAGTACTCTCAACCATTTGAGCTAGTACTTTTCCACGTCACAACAATTAGCATTAAATGCCATAAAGGCTTCTACTACATGCATTTATTAAATAATTATTAATTTAATTATTTAAATTTCCCGAGTCTTATAGACCACCTGGTGAGGACGATGGTGGAGTTTAGCAGCAAGGCTCTAATATTGGATCGTCGAGTTGGGTCGTTGTACATAAGAGAACTATAGGAAGGGAACTGTGATAAGTTGGAGGAGCTGCAAGGGAAGGTTGACAAGTTTGCGAAAGAAAAGGCCGCATGGGAGAAGGAGAGGGAAGAGTGGAAAGAGGAGAAAAAGAGGTTGGCGACCTGGAAGGTTCGTGGCTTAGACTTAGAGGAGAATTTTAAAGGGAGAATAGCCGACCTTGAGGCGGACTATGATGAGCTTAAAGAAAAACATGAAGGGGTAGAAGTGGAGCTCAAGGACTTGAAAAATTGCATCATTCAAGAGCATATCAATGGGTTTCAGAAGGGGGTGAGGCAGGCGGCCTTCTTCTGCAAGGAGGTTGATGTGGCGGATCCAAGGTTTGATGTGGACAAAGATGTAGTGGATGGCCAACTCATCAATGAGGACGGGAGCAGCCCTGAAGAGCAGGTAGAGAAGGTCATGGCGGATGAAGAGGTGAATGTGGGGGTGACCGTGGAGGGTGAAGGCGACAAGGCGGCTTAGGATGTAGTTTTATGATTTCTATTGCTAATGAATCCTAGGTTTGTAATAAACTGTACAATATTTTTCATTGCTTTTGAATGTGATGCACATTTGTGGATATACTTGTTATGGTTTGTTCACGATAACATACATGATAGGAACGCGCTTGTTTGGTACTGTTGTTATGTGGTACTATTGTTGTTCGTTTGGTTAATGGGAGTAGTCAACCCGAGCTGCTTACTTGTGGTAAGGGTGGAGAACTAAAAACAAATTTAACATTAAGTCAAGGATGTTCGACCCAGGTCGCTTACTTGTGGTAAGGGTGGGGAACTAAAAACAAATTTAACATTAAGTTAAGGGTGTTTAACCCAGGCCGCTTACTTGTGGTAAGGGTGAAGAACTAAAAACGAATTTAACATTAAGTTAAAGGTGTTCGACCCAGGTCGCTTACTTGTGGTAAGGGTGGGGAACTAAAAACAAATTTAACATTAAGTTAAGGGTGTTTGACTCAGGCTGCTTACTTGTGGTAAGGGTGAGGAACTAAAAACGAATTTAACATTAAGTTAAGGGTGTTTGACCCAGGCCGCTTACTTGTGGTAAGGGTGGGAAACTAAAAACGAATTTAACATTAAGGCTGTTCGACCCAGGCCGCTTACTTGGTAAGGGTGGGGAACTAAAAATGAATTTAACATTAAGTTAAGGGTGTTCAACCCAGGCCGCTTACTTGTGGTAAGGGTGGGGAACTAAAAACAAATTTAATATAAGTGCGAGGTAGTAGGCGTGAAGTTAATAACCCTTTACTTTATTCACGAGTGTTTGGGTGCCTCGTTAAAAACTCCCCGACCAAAACCCTCCTTAGGGAAAAAATACCAGGTGAGGAAAAAGAGTACACCCAAGGTTACAAGTATTCGGTGCAATACATGTCTTTAACTGAAATAAAACTTGAGATGGGACACATTCCATGTATTGGGTATCTCTTCCCCTAATAATTGCTCAAGCTTATACACTCCTCCTGCAGCATATTCGGTATTGGCCGTCCCAATTGGCGGAGAACTTGTCATCCTTCTTTCTCGCACTGCTGGCCATTCTCCAAACTAAGTCTCCCTTCACGAATGATCTTGGGCATAGGTTCGCATTATATTTTCTAGTCGCTCTCTATTTGGCAGCTAAGTTGCGTATTGAGCCTTTTCTCTTAACTGGGGTAGGAGATCGAGGTGGGTGCTCATGTTTTGGTGATTTTGAATTGGGTCGTATAGTTCTCGGCGCAGAGATGGTTCGCCAATTTCAACCGGTATCATGGTGTTTGCGCTGTATACTAGGATGAATGGAGATTTGTTTGTTGTTGATTGAGGGGTACACCTGTAGGTCCACAATACTTCTACTAATTCTTCTGGCCATCGGCCCTTGGCATTGTCCAACCGTTTACACAGTTCTACCAGTATAACCTTGTTTGCTGCTTTGGCTTGTCCATTGGTCTGTGGGTGTTCAACAGAGCTGGTGACATGTTTGATGCCTAGGCCGGTATAGAATTTAGCGAGTTCTTTGCCTATGAACTTTCGGCCAATATCGGTGATGATTGTATGTGGGACGCCATATCAGTATATAATATCCTTCCAGACGAATTGTTGGACCTGTTGGGCTGTAATGGTGGCTAATGGTTTGGCCTTTATCCACTTGGTGAAGTAGTCGACGGCTACTATCAGGAATTTTACTTGGCCTTTTCCTGGAGAAAAAGGACCGAGAATGTTCATTCCCCACTTTGCGAAGGGCCACGGGGATAATATAGAATGGATTTGTTCTTGTTTTTGATGGATGAGGTTGCCATGTTTTTGGCAGTGTATGCATTTTTTGACGAAAGCGTGGCAATCGGCTTGCATGGTCGGCCAGAAGTAACCGACGCGAAGGATTCTGGTAGTGATGGTGTGTGCGCCGGAATAATAGCCGCATATGCCTTCATGTAATTCTTTAATGACGTACTGTGCTTGCTCTACAGTGACGCATTTGAGAAGTGGTTGGTCGTATCCTCACTTATACAAGTCATCGCCTATTATCATGTACCTAGCGGCCTTAGCTAGCCAACTCTTGTCAGCGTCAGGTGGGGGGTTACCGGTTTGGAGGTATCTGATGTAGGGAGTTGTCTAATTGTTGGCCTAGTGTTGGGTTAGGATATGACAAGTGTTTGTTATGGAGGGGGCGAATAACGTTTGTTGTAAGTGTCATCGGTGACGGCTTTTCAGCTTAGTGCTGGCTAGTTTGGACAATATGTCGGCTCTGACGTTTTTGGATCTGGGATGTGTTGAATGCAGACTTGTTCAAAAGCAGATTGGATGACCTTTCGGACCAAGTGATAGTATTGTAAGAGGGTAGGGTCTTTGATCTGAAATTCATCATTTAGATGGCCCATTGTGAGTTTGGAATTAGTTTTGCATGTGAGCAATTTGATTATGGATGTCAAAATGGGTCGGGCCCGACGGGCCAACCCGCTAGACTGACAGAAAAAACATGGGCCGGGACAAGAAAACCAACCCATCAGCCCGAATCAACCCAGCCCGCCAGGCCCGCTAACCCGTCGGGCCAAAACGGGCCACCCCGCGACCCGTATGATTTAATGTAATACAAAAAAACACGTGCAGCAGTAGGTGAGTGGTGTGTTTAATTTTTTTGGACTCTCCTCTCCACTTTGCCAGACACATTCCTCACACTCTCTTCTCTGTAGCCAAATTTGGGAAACAAGAAGAGACCATCCGCGTTTCTCCTCCACCCACGGCGTCTCCTTTCTCCTCCACCGTGACATCCACCATGTCGTTGGCAGCAGCGAGAGAACACAGTACAGTGCACGGAGAATGCAGAGCCACCATCAGATTGCGATTCACGGACGATTTCGACCGCCACGACCATCGCGGTTTGTTCGTAATTTACGTTCTCCCATCCCCTTTGTTTTCAAATTTCATCATTACAACATTCATTTCCAGGTTCATAGCCATTCACATTTCAGGGTAGTGCATTAGGGTTCAGAGTGGAGATCGACTTTTTAGCGGAGTTCTGTCTAAAGCTTGTAGCTTTAATGGTTCTCCGGGTCCAACTAAAACGGGTTTCTTTCCAATTTGTTGATTCCTTATTACATTGGTCAATTTCCGAAGCTCGATCTCTCCCAGATCGTTGAGGTTAGATTCTTCTGATTCCTTTGAAAATGTCTGGCACTATTTCCTAATGTAGGACCATTATATTTTTGTTGAAAATTTGGGTGTGGGTTTGCCTTCCAAATTTGGTCTTGTGGGGAAAGGAGATTGTTGTTGTGTCTGTAGAGTGTGGTTTTGTTGGAGATGAAGAAAACGAAAAGTGATCCTCCTAACACGCAAAGATTTAAACTTTCTCACTTTTTGTTTGGCATTGGGGTGTTATACTTGTTGTTTGTGTCATGTAAATTTCCACAATTTTTAAGAATTGTGTCAACGTTAAGTGGAGATGAGAGTTATAATAGGTTGGAGGGGGCAATCATTTTTTACTCTGAAGATTCAAATTTGACCAAGTTTATTATGAGTTCTTTGGAATGACAAAATTGAAATCTGATTTTGAAAAATTTAACATATGGGAAAAAGTTGGTGGGCCAGCCCGTCAGCCCGCGAGCCGGGTCCAAAAGTTCAACCTGTTTCACCATTTCGGGTCAGCCCAGCCCGACCCGTTTAAAGCGGGCCAAAATCGGGTCAGGTTAAAACGGGCCAGACTGGCCCGTTTTGACATCCCTGAATTTGACACCGACTTCGTGGGCGAGGGATAGGCTGGCAAGGATGGCTTCGTATTCGGCTTGGTTGTTGGATGTTTTAAAGGCGAAGTGGAGGGATTTCTCGATGAGGATGTCGTTGGGGCCTTCTAGAACAATGTCGGCACCTGCCCCTTTTGGGTTTGAAGAACCATCAATGTAAAGTGTCCACTGGTCCTCTTTAGGGGTTCGCTAGAGATCATTGCCAAAGTCTAGGAGGCATTGAGCTTTGATGGGACCGTGGGGTTCATAACGGATGTTAAACTCGGGTAATTCGACGACCCAAGACGACATGCGACCCGCAAGGTCTGATTTCTGAAGTATCTTCTAGATGGGGTAGTCGGTTTTGACGATGATGTGGTGGTTTTGAAAGTAGGGACGTAGGCGTCGTGCTGCGTGCACTAGGGATAGGGCTAGTTTCTCCACCATCCGGTATCTGGTTTTGGGATCCTACAAGGTTCGGCTGACGAAGTATACAGGTTGTTGAGTTCCATTGACATCCTGAACCAGCGCGGCGCTTACAATGTCATTCGTGGCGGTGATGTAAACAAGTAGGGGCTGATCGGTGTCCGGCTTATGGAGGATGGGTGGTGAAGTGAAGGTGTTTTTTAGTTTTTGAAAAACTTGTTCACAATCATCGTTCCACGTGAACTTGGCCGACTTTTTGAGTATTTGAATGATGGGTTGGGTTTGTTCGGCTAACTTGGGAAGGAAGTGGGAGATGACGGTTAATCGGCCTATGAGGCGTTGTACTTCTTTGATGCTGCTAGGGCTTCGCATTTAAATAATTGCATTGCACTTCTCGGGGTTGCATGAGCATGAATCCGAGGAATTTACCACGATCGATGCCGAAGACGCATTTTTCGGGGTTGAGGCGAAGGTTGTGATGAAGGATTGACCCCAACCAAGGATGGAGGCACATGCTTAAGAAGACTAAGCATGTTTAGAAAGGAAGTTCACTAATCCTTCATCCCTTTCATTTGTATTGGTTATTTTTAATTCCCAAATTTGACTTAGTTGAATCAACTTTAGTTGACTTGTTGACCTTTGACTAGGTTTGACTTGTTGACTATAGTTGACTTGACTTAAGCCAACATGCTAATCTATGTTTATTTGCTTTGTAGGTTAATTAGGAGTATAAAAGCAATGCTAGGTGGTGCATGGTGATTGGGGAGCATAAATGATGTGGAGGAGAGAGTAAAGCAAAGGCATAAAGCATAAAGTAAAAGGCATAAAATAAGTGTACCTATGTACCTTTGGTCTCCTTTGTTTTTAGCACACTTTAGCCACTTTTTGGAGACATATGAGACACATTCTTTGTCTCCTTTTGTGCTAGAACGAAATTAGCCTTGCACACACCATAGTTGGCTCTTTTGTCTCTCATTTTTGTAACCTTATTTGACCTAGTTTCTAGAAGATAGGATTAGGTTTTTGTAGAGACATCCTTAGGTATCTTTTATTTGCTTAGAGGTCCCTAAACTCTTCTATATAAGGGGTGCTCCTAGACATGTAAAAGGGTTGAACATTTTGAAGTAAAAACACTCTTGTGTCTCAACCATTTGTGAGAGTTTCCTCCCTTGGGAGTGAATACTTTTAAGCCTTATCTTGCATAGCAAGTGGCGGCACACATCCACTTATCTTCAAGGTTGCCATGGCTTCTAGCCTAGCCTTGTAGTGGCGTGCTTCTCACATTTTTACCATTTCTTTCCTTTCCATTTTATGTTTTCTTCTTCCTTTAATTGTTCTTGGTTTTCTATGGTTTATGTGCTTTCCATTTCCTTTTTGTTTTGAATCAATCCATTATCTTCTTCTCTTGAGTTTTGTGAAAGGAACCTTCACATCTAGATAGCTTGCTATCTTAATGTCCAGTGGGGATTTCACTTAGCTTTCTTAATCAACTCACACCATATTCAATAATCTTAAAAAGGAACAAGTTAATACTTCATCATTTGGTATCTAGAGCCTAGGTTATCTTGGATATGGTGTTTTTCATGTGCTAACCTTGTCTTGTTGTAGCTATCTTTGTATGGTTCAAATCCACATCCATTGCACACATAAACAATGCTGGCAGAAACTGTTCACGATTTTAAAAGATTAAACTGCACCTGCTCAGTGGTCCAAAAATTACGTTCTTGATGTCAAAAGAAAGCTCTGTTAGTCTAGTTTCTAACAAAAAAAGAACCAATGCATTTGGAGTTTTGTGGAGAGAGTTATGATTGAAATAGTGAGCAAAGGTCAGAGCTGCCGAGATCACCGCGAATCAACGTTTTTCAGGTTATGTTGGGTAGTTTTGGCTACTGTTTTTGTTACTCTTCTTACACCTAAATGTGGTTAGATAACATGTCTTTGGATGCTTAGTCTTTGAGCCTCAAATCCATGAGTTTAAATGCATGATAGCTACATGTTTGTGTCTTTGTGTATGTCATGTTGAGTCTTTAAATGTGTCTAACTTTTGCTTGAGTCATATGTCATATGTTAACTTGAAGTTTTCTTATTCTTGTTTCCAAGTATTTGAATCTTGCTTTTACTTTATGTCTTGCTTGATGTATGCTCCATGAAATTGATTTTGGCCTAAAACTTGAGGAACTAAGTGTTCAAGCCACCTAAAACTCTTTTTTACCATTTTATGAAACTAGTTGTGAAAAGAAGAAAATTTTTGTACCAAATATTGTCTAAAAACCGAGAGCAATCTTGCTCATTGGTGAACTAAAAGTGTGTTTTTCACTAGGTGCTATGTTACTAGTTTTCATACTTGAGAATTGGGTGATATTGGCTAATTAGTTCCATGCTTTAACTTGGTTATATCTTTCTTGGTGTATGCATGATTTAAGACTTGAAGATGCTTGTCAAATGCTTTCCATAGAGTCTTTAAAATGTGCTTTTCTTGTTTTAGTCTTGTTAAAATTTTTGTCTCAAACTTTTTTTCTTTAGAGTTTAGCTTTCATTGTTTTTGTGCTTTTCTTGCTTGTCACTAGGTGTTCTTTGTTTTGTCTTAGTAGTTTTCTTTTCTTGAAACTCTTGGGATGTTGTGGCCGAATCACTTGTCTTGCATTTGAAAGGTTTTGAACAAGTTTTTAAAAGTGTTTGCTTCACTCCTTTGGTGGATTTTAAGTGCTAGCCTTGCCTTGTTACTTTGGGAGAGTGATCTAAACACTTGGGTTACATTTTGGGTTGGATTTGGTCTCGGTTTTCATGTTGTCTAACCTCTAATTCATTTATTTTGTCTCGGATTTGAGTGTTTTTGTTGTAGGAATCATGGCAAGTTCATCAAATTCACCTACACCAAACAAAAACAATACATTGATGAGATTGCTTCGGGATTTGGAGTTGTCTAGGAAGGAGGCCTTTGAACAATTAAGAAAAGACAAGGAGCAAAGTGACCTAAGAATCCAAGAGCACATTCAAAGGCTTGAAGCTAAAGAGCAAGAAAGAGAGGCTAGGAAAAGAGGGCATTCTAGGCGCAACCCATCACAAGAGAAGCAAACTCCAAAGATTCCTAAGTTCTATGGAGGAAGTGATCCCAAAGTCTTCCTTGATTGGGAAGCTAAAGTTGATCAAATTTTCAATGAAAATCATGTAAAGGATCAAACACAAGTTGATCTAGTAGTTTTAGGATTTTTGGAGTATGCCAATACTTGGTGGCATAAAGTTTGTAAGAATTATGACCAAGGACCACCCGCGGCTTCTTGGATGGACATTAAAACTCTTATGCGCGCTAGATTTGTTCCTCCCTCCTATAGGAAGGAACTTCTTTTGAAGCTCCAAAGGCTTCACCAAGGTTCTATGAGTGTGAGTGAGTACTTTAAAGAATTAAAGTCTCAAATGCGTAGGATTGAAATAAAAGAAACTAACAAAGAGAAAATAAAAAGATTTGTGAGTGGTCTTAGGAGAGACATACAAGACCAAGTAGAGTTGTATGAGTACTCCACTCTTGAAAATGTTTTCACACTTGCCCTTGGGATTGAAATTCAATTGAAAAGAAAAAGAAGGGCAAGGAAGAGTTACTCACCCAACCACTACTTTAGTCACTCATGGAAGGGAAAGGATAAAAAGAAACATGATAAGTTCCCTTCTAACTCTCATCAAGAACCACCAAGTAAAAGTAAGTCACCAAGTGATCACATTCACCATTCCACTTTTCAAAGATCAAGTTCCATTAAATGTTTTAAATGTTTGGGTTATAATCACATTGCTTTAAATTGCCCAACCAAAAGGACCATGATCTTAAAGAAGAGTAATGATGTTGAAAGTGAACACTCATCTCCCAATTCTCTTTCAAAAGAATCTTCTTCCTCTAGTAAAACTAAAATTTTTGAGAAAGACCCTATGTTATTAAGGCACATGATAGGTCAAGATCAAAGTGAGCTTGAGCCAACTCAAAGAGAAAACATTTTTCAATCTAGATGCAAAATTAACAAATGGGTTTGCTCTCTAATTATTGATGGAGGAAGTAGTACCAATGTAGCTAGCACAAGGTTGGTGGAAAAGCTTAGCTTAGAGACCATTCCTCATGCTAAGCCCTACAAGCTTGCTTGGATAAGTAAAGAGGGAGAAATAGATGTCAATAAACAAGTCCTAATTAACTTCTCTATAGGAAGCTACAAAGATGAGGTGCTATGTGATGTTGTTCCCATGGAAGTCACACATATCTTACTAGGTAGGCCATGGCAATTTGATAAACAAACTTTACATGATGGCCATACCAACCAATACATTTTCTTCAAAAATGGGAAAAAGACAACTTTACTACCTCTATCACCTCAAGAAGTTAATAAGGATAGAAATGTAATAAGAAAAGATAAAGAAGAAAAAGAAAAGGGGCAAGCTTTCACCAAGGTGTTACTTGCCTACAAAAAAATTCTTCCAAAGCAATATGTGTATCACCCTTCCTTCTCTTCCCAAGCCAAAAAGGAAGGCCCAAAACACAAGCAAGAGATGAAGAATAGTTTAGAAAATAAAGATGGCCTAACCAAAGTTAGGGGTAAAACCCTTAGAAAGGATGGAACAAGAGCTCATAAAATGGAGGCGCAAATCCTCCCCCAAATCAAGTCAAGCTCCATCTACAAAGGCTTAAAGAATTTGTGGTCAAATTCTCTCCAAGGAGGGGAGGATGATGAAGGATTGACCCCAACCAAGGATGGAGGCACATGCTTAAGAAGACTAAGCATGTTTAGAAAGGAAGTTCACTAATCCTTCATCCCTTTCATTTGTATTGGTTATTTTTAATTCCCAAATTTGACTTAGTTGAATCAACTTTAGTTGACTTGTTGACCTTTGACTAGGTTTGACTTGTTGACTATAGTTGACTTGACTTAAGCCAACATGCTAATCTATGTTTATTTGCTTTGTAGGTTAATTAGGAGTATAAAAGCAATGCTAGGTGGTGCATGGTGATTGGGGAGCATAAATGATGTGGAGGAGAGAGTAAAGCAAAGGCATAAAGCATAAAGTAAAAGGCATAAAATAAGTGTACCTATGTACCTTTGGTCTCCTTTGTTTTTAGCACACTTTAGCCACTTTTTGGAGACATATGAGACACATTCTTTGTCTCCTTTTGTGCTAGAACGAAATTAGCCTTGCACACACCATAGTTGGCTCTTTTGTCTCTCATTTTTGTAACCTTATTTGACCTAGTTTCTAGAAGATAGGATTAGGTTTTTGTAGAGACATCCTTAGGTATCTTTTATTTGCTTAGAGGTCCCTAAACTCTTCTATATAAGGGGTGCTCCTAGACATGTAAAAGGGTTGAACATTTTGAAGTAAAAACACTCTTGTGTCTCAACCATTTGTGAGAGTTTCCTCCCTTGGGAGTGAATACTTTTAAACCTTATCTTGCATAGCAAGTGGCGGCACACATCCACTTATCTTCAAGGTTGCCATGGCTTCTAGCCTAGCCTTGTAGTGGCGTGCTTCTCACATTTTTACCATTTCTTTCCTTTCCATTTTATGTTTTCTTCTTCCTTTAATTGTTCTTGGTTTTCTATGGTTTATGTGCTTTCCATTTCCTTTTTGTTTTGAATCAATCCATTATCTTCTTCTCTTGAGTTTTGTGAAAGGAACCTTCACATCTAGATAGCTTGCTATCTTAATGTCCAGTGGGGATTTCACTTAGCTTTCTTAATCAACTCACACCATATTCAATAATCTTAAAAAGGAACAAGATAATCCTTCATCAGGTTGTATTGTCGTAGTGCAGAGAAGATGGAGGACAAGTCTTGAGCGTGTTGTTAATGACTTAGGGATTTGACGACCATATCGTCGACGTATACTTCGACACACTTGCCCATTATATGGATGAAGACTTTATCCATTAGCTGCTGGTACGTTGCTCCTGCGTTTTTAAGGCCGAATGGCATAACCTTGTATAAGTACTTGGTGTCGTCTGTAATAAAGGCGATTTTGTTCATGTCGGATGTGGCCATGGGAATCTGGTTGTAACCAGAGTATGCGTTAAGAAAACTGAGAACTTTGTTACCGGCTGCACCGTCAACTAGCCGGTCAATATTAGGTAAGGGGTAGGCGTCCCTAGGACAGGCTTTATTGAGGTCCGTGTAATCGACGCATATCTGCCACTTGCCATTAGCTTTCTTAACCAAAACCACGTTGGAGAGCCAGGTGTAGTGGGCTTCTTCAATAAATCCTGCGTGGAGCAACTTGTCGGCTTCGGCCTTGGTTGATAGTCGACGTTCTTCACCAAGTTTGCGTTTTTTCTGGGAGACATATCTGGCGTCCTTGTAAAGGGATAGTTTGTGGGATGCGACTTGAGGGTCAACGTCGGGTAAGTCGGCAGCTGACCAAGCAAAGAGATCTGTGTTGTTGATGAGGGTGGGTGTTAGGATGTCGCGTTGTTCGGGTTGTAATCTGGTACCGAGTTTGATGGCATGTCCATTAGGGAGTTCCAGTGGTATGGTTTTGTTCGACCGACTCGAGGTGGGCATCCCGTGTAACACCCCAATTTTCGGATGTCACGGATAGTTAGAAAACGAACGCATTTGATGAAAAAAAATTATCATTGAAAATATACTAATAAAAAAAACTTTTAATTTAATTTAAATTACATAATTTCAAACGTCATTTTGTCAAAAACTTCCAATATCAAATGCAGACAAAATAAAATTACATATATTTTAATATCTGATTTAAAATAACTAAATAAATTATAAAATCTCCCGAGTTCACCCCAGCCTCTCATCGATCTACTCCATGCCAAGCTTATCTGCATATCATCTGCTCCCGTATAACACACACATTATACGATCATCGCACATACAATAAACACACAAACAAACAAATAGGGGTAAGCTAACCAAAAACAATGATATTCATAAAAGACATTCGTAAATAAAACATGTCCAATAATACTTAACGTCGCATTCAATTAACACGGAAACTTTATGATCACAATCCAACCTTGGTTTGAACACACAAACCCCAAATCCAAACAATCATACTAAATCAAACATAGCATCACATTCATCTAAAATCTTCATTAAATTCCACCAAGAGCTTTCAAGCAAGGCAAAACACTCTCAACATGCACCATATGAGAATTTCATATTGCCAACAAAATACTCACCATCACATCATACTTGGAAAATAAAGTTCTATTAACAGCCCATCAACTTACTAACCAACACATTCAAGAACGAACTCAAAGAGTGACATTCATTCAAATACATGCATAATATCACACACAAGTAACTATCCTCAAACAACCACTTTAACTCCATAACCATGCAACCCATGAAAACCAAGAAGGACCACGCATCTTATAATATCCCACCAACAGATTAACACATGAAATAATTAGTAACACCAAATGAAAAACACCAACCAACAATATGAGAATTTAAAGAGAACCAAAAGTTCTAAAGAATGAAAGAAGAAATATGTAAACCCCATGCATTTACGTAAAAAAAATAATGCAAGCAAGCAAAGAGAATTTGTTATTACATGTGATGCACCATCCAACATGCTAATCTTGAGAAAATTATAAAGAAAGCTATGCACCTCTACGTGCTTGAACAAGCATTTGTATATGTGTGTGGCCCACCAAAGTTAAATCCCATTTTTTTTTTTTTGTAAAAGAGAATGGAAAGAAAGAAGAAAGAGAAAATGCAAAGTTGAACCAAAATTCCATATAAAAAGAGATAGAACCCATACGGGTCTGCACACATGAATAAAAGAAAAAGAGAGTTCCATGGGTCCCACGGAAAAACTATGGTGTGAAGTAAAAGAAATATAAGCATTGCACCAAAACAAACCATGCACTTACGTAAAAGAAAAATGTGAAGGAAAGAGAAATTGCATTTGCGTGGGCCATAGTCTTCCTACCAACTTACTAACATGTGAAAAGAAACCCTACACGTGATATCTTAGATGGTTGAAATAATGAACATTGCACCATGCACAAAAAAAGTATTCCAAATTAACTAAAAGGCCACAGTGGGTCCCAAAAGAGAGAGAACATTAGAATAGCATTTTCTTTTCAAATATGACCATGTGATGCAAAAATAGAGAAATATTCATAAGGAAAACAAAAGACAACAACATAAAGAGTACCCCAAGTCTGCACCACAACATCAATACAACAAACCCACTCTCTCTTCGATAGCCACAAATATCCTAACATTTTCATGCATGAACTCCTCTTCCATAGACCCACAACAGACCACGCTTAAAGATAATCGAAGAGAGTCCAACCCCATGCAACTATAAAAAAAACACCACACCCCCTTTGAAACACATGCAAAATGCATGTACTGCACAACCAAAATAAAACTGGAACTCATTATACAACTCCACAAAGTGATAGAAAAGAGAAAGGAAACCAAGTTGTAGCAACATGAATAAATAAAGAACCAAACTGCATGTGACCTAAGCCTCTCAAGTCCTTCTCCTTATTCACGTAACTCACCAACACGTAACCTCACACCATGTAAACATTCTCCAAGCAACCCTATGCATAAACAAAAACGAAAATGAAACCGGCACCAAGAAAAACAACCTACAGTACATATGCTTTCTAAAAACATCATACGACCATGAATAAAAGAAGATTGATGGCATAGACATGTATTTACGTGAAGGCTCACCTATGCTTGGAGTGGAAAATCAAAGAGAGAAGAAAAGAAAGCAATGACGGTAACAACATTCATCACCATTCACTGTACCCATGCACACTCCTCAAATTTTCATACATCAATCAAACAAGAAACAAGAGAAGAAAACAAGATTAGCTTCAAACAAAACAGAAAACAAAGTTAACTTCCCATACCTCTTAGAAGTTCTTCCAATCAGCTCCTTCATTGCCTCATTTCAATTCTCAATGGTTTCTCTCTGTCTCTTTCTCTCTAATTTGTGTGTGTGTCGTTTTCTTCTGTTTCTTCAAAACCCTGATCATTTTTAATGTAAATGGCCCTCACTATCTCTTAGATAATCTTTTCTGTTAAAATCTTAAACTTTAGCCATTTTTATTTATTTTTCTATAAAAGTGGCAGCATGTTTTCAAAATAGCAGAAACAGAAAAAAATAAAAGTTGAATGTTGCATGCTTCAACGTGAAAAAGAGAGAGAAATATGATTTGAAAAAGTTATGTGGGCCCACCAGAAAGAAGAGAGAGAAAAAAATAATAAACATGAAACAGGCTACACAGGGTTCGAGAAGCAATTTTACCTTAATTAATTGTAGAAGGCAAAAATTAAAAACAAAATTTGGTAAAGTTAATGCTGGAGTTCGAAGAACAGAGATAGAGGGGAGAAGACGAGGGTGGCGAATCGACTCGTGCAGGCTTTCACTAGCATTCAATAAATTATCGATAGCATCCTTGACAACAACGTGGGTTGAGTAGTGGAAGAAAGGTATGTGTTCCTGCCATTCAGTAGACGAACCACTCGCGCAGGCTTTCACTACCATTTAGGGTTTTTTTTGTCTAAGATTGAGATAATTTTTGGGGTTCTGTTCAATGTATTTGTTATTTTGTGTGCTTTGATTGTTTTGTTTTTGTTATTTGTAATGCGGTGCTGGTGTTGGTCCCCCACTTTCAGATTTCTTTATTCATTTGGTCCCCCACTACATGTGACGGTGACTATGACGGTGTTGCGTTTACTGTGTGGTCCCCCCTTTGTTCATTTTGTCGCTGTCTTTGTGTGTTGGTGGTATGGTTTGTAATTTCTGTTTGATTGTTTTGGCATTTTCATATGTGACAGGGATATATAGATAGGAATATAGTACTTCAGATGGACGAAAATTTCGAAGTTGTTTTTCACCATGGGGGAAGGTTTGTTAATGATGGGTCACTGAAATACATTGGAGAGAGTAGTATTTTGTCATGTGACCTAGACAGATGGAGTTACTTTGAGATAATGTCAATTTTGAGGGAAATGGGTTACGTGAATGTCAAAGAATTGTGGTATTCAGTAGGTGGAGGTGTTGTATTGGATGGAAGGCTGGAATAACTGACTGATGATAGAGGTGCATGTTGTAAGACCCGAGAAAATTAAATAGTTATTTAAATAATTATTTAATTATGGCGGGTAATAGAAACATTTAAAGCAATTAATGTGAGGAACTATGACGTGAAAAAGTACTAGCTCAAGTAGTTGACAGTACTTAATTGTGTGAGAGAACTTGGGTTCGAGTCCTATGTGTGCCACTTGGGTGTTATTTAAATTATGTGTTTTTGTGTGTTTATATATTGAATGCATGGGGTGATGATAAATTCCTAGAATTGTAGGAGTTATCATGAAATCTGGATTGGTTGAATGGTTTGGCCTTGGTTTGGTATGTGCATGGGTGTGTGTTCAAACCTCGTTGAGAACTAAATAATTTCTTTTTGCCAATTTTTCCTTTGGCATGAATGTGAAAAGGTTTGGAAAACCTAGTAGCCAAGAAGGCAGCCGTGAGTGCTGGAAAAATACACTGTGAAGGATATTGAGTAGACATTAACACACACTTTTATTGTAATTTTCATTTTAAAAGGTTAAGTGAAATTAAGGGTGGAATGAATTAGAGTGAGAGAGGATAATTAAGGGATTAAGGGTCTGAGACAGGGGAGTGCATACGGAATCACAGACTTCTGGGCGATTGGCACAAATTGTAGAGGAGAATTGGAGTGGGAAACCATTGTGGAAGAGTGAGGCAAGAGCAAGGGTGAGTTTGAATTAAAAGTCACGTGCAATCCGTGTTTGGAGCGAGGATCAGAGGTTAGAGGAGCTGGAACCGAATCTTTTATTTCTTGTTTTTATTTGTATGAAATGTATGAGAATTTGAATGCATGTACTCTGCTATTTCATGTATTTTTGTATTTTCTGCAATTTTCCAGAAATCGCCTGGCGGGTGATGAATCACCGCCAGGCGACTCATCTTATTTCTGGGTAATTGGGGTTCTGGAGACGGAACCGCCTGGTGGCACGGGCTTAACCGCCAGGCGGTGCATGTTAGAGTACCCAATTTTCTGGGTTTTATGAAGCGCCTAGCGGTAACGAATACCCGCTAGGCGACGCGAGCCACTTTTGGCTCGATTTTGATGTTTCACAGGTTCTGGGAGGTTTCTAATCAAGGAGAAATTGCGTTCTAATATTTATGAATGATTAAACATTGTATTTCATGGGAAATTCGTGGAATTGGGGTTTAATTGAGAAGAAGATTGCATGAAGGTTATCTTAGGGTTGATGAATTGGGGATTTCGAAAACGACACTAATCTAAATGGAAAGGGTGAATGAATTCGGGTATGGGAAGTGTTAGAGAATGAATTGTAATCCTAAAAGATGGAATCGTATCCTATAGAGTCATAAATTGGTTGAACTCAGAGTTGTTCTGAAAGGGTTGAGGTTCGCAGGTGCAAAGAAAAATGTTGGGGTTCCTGGAACAGCAGGAACCGCCTGGCGGCACGTTGGTTACCGTCAGGCGCCATATTAGTGAAGTGTGGTGTCCGATTCATGAAAAACGCTGTTTTTCGTACTTTTCGTGGAACAGGAACCGCCTGGCGCTAGTTTCATGCCGCCTGGCGCTAGTTTCATGCCGCCAGGCGCCATCGATTTTTCTGGTCTGCGTAGTTTTCGTAAAACTGCATTTCCTGTTTCGTTAACCGTCCGATTTAGGTGAAATTTGGACAGGTAGTCCATAACATGTAGTTCTTCACTGTGAACGGTGGAGATTTTATTTGGAGGACAGTAGCTAGAGATATACGTCACGCATGATTGGTTGTTTGAATTCCCTAATAGTATGATTGCTAATGGATGATTAAGTGTTCTCAAGTGCTGGTATGGCCTTGATTGGTGAATGTATATATAGATATATAAATGTGTGATTGATGAGTATGTTTTTGGTAGTGCTTGCTGAGGCATGTTGAATATATGAAGCTATATATGTTAACTCGAATGTATGATGTTATAAGTGTGTGAATAAGACCACTATTGATGATACCACTATGACCGAGTGTTGAATGATCATGACGGGTTTTGGGAAAGTATGGGAATATGATAATCATACTTTAAATGTAATAGAATTGCGAGGGCGTGCAAAATAAGTATATAGCTTTGATTGTGTCTTTTGTGGAGTATGTGAATTGTAAGCATGCAAAGGGTTGGAAAAATGAGAAGGGGAAATAAAGTATGCGTTGGAGTTGACTTAAGAGGTAAGTATATATGAATTATAAAAGAGAGGAATGTGTGCTTATACTTGAAAGATGCATGTGTTGTGATGTTGTAATTTGGAATATATGAATGTGTATGTTGATTTCTGGATGTTTGAGAATTAAATGGTTGAATTCTAGGAAATGAATTAGAGTACCTAAAACTAGTAGTGTCACATTACTGGTGTAGCGCCTAGCGGTGTAGACTGAACCACCAGGCGATAATATGAAACAAGAATGTTTTATAAGTTGTGGCGCCTGACGGTGATGTAAAACCGCCAGGCGGTCTGTACTGCCATTTCGTTTAGCGGCGCTTAGGCTACGCTAGGTGATGGTGTAGTGGCAGGGTGCATTGTGATATGTTTTGCATGGTTTGTTATGTGGGTCCTGGTCTGGGATATGCTTGATGTTGTCATGAGCGGGTAGGTTCATGACTGGTGATGAACACGTGATGATATGAGCGGGGAGGTTCATATCCTATTACTCTCGTATGGGGATACGAGCGAGGTAGGTTCGTATGTTCCGTGCTCACACTTGAGAGATGCTGCGTGCGGGGAGGTACGTAGCTGGTGGATCACGTGTGTTGGACTACGAGCGGGGAGGTTCGTAGAGTTGGACCACGAGCGGGCAGGTTCGTGGAAGCATTGGAATCCCTAAGACCAGCTTGAGTATATACCTTGTGTAGGGTGGTGTGCTTTGCTTATTTTCTTTATCATGTTGTGTTGTGAAACTTGGATCAGGGGATGCTGTGCCATGAGCGGGTAGGTTCATGGATGGTGGTGAACACGTGATGATATGAGCGGGGAGGTTCATATCATGTTACTCTCGTGTGGGGATACGAGCGAGGTAGGTTCGTATGTTCCGTGCTCACACTTGAGAGATGCTGCGTGCGGGGAGGTACGTAGCTGGTGGATCACGTGTGTTGGACTAAGGGCGGGTAGGTCCGTAGAGCAGGACTACGAGCGGGGAGGTTCGTAGAGGCAGGACCACGAGCGGGCAGGTTCGTGTGAGCATCATAAACCCTGAATCCGAGGCTAATTATTTATGTGTTGTGAAGGTTGAAAAGCCTTGGGGATTAAGGTCTGGGCCAAGAATTAACTAGAATAAAATAGATGGGTGTATCTTGACTTTTTTTATTAACTTATATGTTAATTATTTATGAGCTCACCCTATCTGCTTGTGTTTGGCGATGATCGTGCAATGCGTTACACGGGAGCAGATGATGTTGCAGGTGGTGCTGATGAGGCATAACATCGGAGAGAGGGTTAACTGGGAAAAGCTTTTACTGGAGTTTTACCGTTATTGTTTTTATGAAATTTGTAAATAGTGTCTTACTGATTTATGAATTTGGATACTGTATTGGAGTTTCATAAATTATGGATTTTTGGATAACATCGGATTAATAAATGTTTTAAAATTTCCCGCGTTTTTGGGAAGCGAAGTATAATAAATGATGTTTTCATCAAATTTCTTAATTTTTATTACTTAAATTAGTAATATCCGACCGGGATGTTACACATGTCACATGGTCAACATCGCCACACTAAATGGTCAAGTGCACCTTTATGTGGTGCACTTCGTCTGTGAGCCTATAGTAGTACATATGATAGAGGGTGGGACTAAGGCAGAAGTTGTTGTGGATGATGCAGTTGAGGGTGAGGTTGATGTGTAGACTCGGGCTGATGAAGAACCTGCTGTGGTGGGTGGGGTTGAGGTGGAAGTTGGAGTGGAAGTTGGAGTGGATGTTGGAGTGGACGTTGCAAGTCAAGGTAAGGGTGATGGTCATATGGAGGCTGCAGTTGATGTAGAACATGTTGGGGTGGAAGTTGGTGTAGGTCCTACAGATAAGGGTGAGGGTGATGTGGAGGTAGAGGTTCAGGCTAATGAAGAAGCTGTAGTGATGAGTGGGATTAAGGTGGAAGTTGAAGTGGATGGTGCAAGTGAGGGTGAAATGTAGGGTGAGCCTGATGAAGAACCTGTTAAAGTGGGTGGTGCATGTGAGAATGAGGGTGAAGTGGAGGTTGAAGATGATGAAGAAGATGTTGTGGAGGGTGAGGAAACAGACTATGGCATACAACAACATTGATGGGTCATTCCAAGAACAAAATAAACGTGTTTATGACTATGCACATGAGTTGTTAAGGTCAAATCCAAGTTCCACTGTCAAAGTCCATGTTGATGAGAATGAGGGCAATCATATTTTCAAACGACTATATGTATGCCTCAAGGCTTGTAAAGATTGCTTCTTCTGTTGTAGGCCTATAATTGGTGTAGATGGTTGTTTTCTGAAGGGAAAATATGGGGGAGAACTGTTAAGAGTTGTGGGCAGAGATGGAAATGACCAAATGCTTCCATTGGCATACGCTGTGGTAGAAGTAGAGAATAAGGAAACATGGACATGGTTTCTTGATTTGATGATAGAAGACCTAGGAGGAGCTGAAATTTGTTCCAAAATCACTTTCATGTCAGACCAACAAAAAGTAAGTAACTATATTCCTCTGCTATTTTATTTTTAATTGTGATTCCTAAATATTTGACAAATCACTTGTTATGCTCTCAAAATTGCAAGTACTGCTTCTAGCATTGCAAGAATTGTTGCCTGGTGTGGACCAAAGAAATTCCCAAGAAAAAATCTGAAGAGACTACTCTGGAAAGTAGCATATGCCACACACCTGCAAGCATGGGAGGCTGTGATGAGGGAGATTAAAGAGTTGAATGTTGATGCTTTTAAGCATCTGATACAAATTCCCCCAAGGCATGTTTTAATTACTGTTTTTAAATATTTTTTTTGTCTTGTAAACTGATTTGGATTTAAACTGATATCAATTTAAAATGGTTTTTTGCCTTGCAATCAGATTATGGTCCAGGTCCAGATTTACATCAAGACCTGCATCTGACACTGTTGTGAACAACATGTCTGAGGGTTTCAATAGCACTATAATGGATTCCAGGAGTAAACCCATCATAACCATAATGGAAGAAATTTGAATGTATCTCATGCAGAGATGGGCTTCCAATAGAAAGAAGCTAAATGCATTTCATGGTTCTATTTGCCCAAAAATTAAAGACAGACTAGAGAAGGAGGCAGAGAAGACCAAATATTGGTTACCAAGGTAAATTTATTTTATGGACCTAATTGCAATAATGTTTGATTAAATATGAATCTCTTGTGGCTGTTATTTAATTATATTTTGTATTCATTGTAGCTGGTCTGGACAACAACTATTTGAGGTCAGCCATACTTCTATGATTGGGGAGAAATTTGTGGTGGATTTAGACAAACAGAAGTGTAGCTCTAGGAAGTGGACCATAACAACAATTCCATGCTGTCGCGTAATCACTGCCATCCGATTTCTGAATTTGAATGTAAAGGATTATCTCCCACACTGGTTTTTGAAGTCAACATACGAGGAGACCTATTTGTCAATGATATATCCTGTTAATGGACCTCATCTGTGGGAAATGACATCTTATGCTGATGTGTTACCTCCTGCTAAAAGAGTGATGCCTGGAAGACCAAAAAAGAAACGAAGGTTGGAGTCGTGGGAGCTGAGGAAGGATGATACCCAAGTCAAGCAAGGTGGAACACGTAAAAGATATGCCATTTGTAGAGCACTTGGACACAAAAGAAATACTTGTACCCAAGCACCTCCACTAGAGCAACAACCAACTCCAACAGTTACACAAGAAGGAACAACAACTACTGAACAAACACAAGCAAATCAGCCAACTCAGGCAACTTATATCAGTGGTGGTCAGCAAAGTCAGATTACTGCATCTGAACCAGTTGTGCCAGCAGCAACAAATCAGCAGCAAAGTCACCCTACTCAGCCAACCCAAAATTCTTCATGCCAACACACTCAAGTGCCTCAACCAACCCAAAATTCTTCATGCCAACAGACTCAAGTGCCTCAACCAAGTCGGATTATTTCAAGCAATCAAATTCAACCAACAACAATAACCACTTTCATAGAAAAATTGTCATTTAGGAGGGGACCAATCACGAAGCCATGAAGAAATTATGGAACACTTGTTTTATTTTGGAAAATCAATATGTAATTGCTTTTGTTTGACAAACTCAGTGCTGTTATTTTAGAATGTAGTAGTGTTATTTTGGAAGCACCTTGCTAAGTGTTGTTATTTACAAACTCAGTATAGGTATTTTGAAGAACAATATTATGTAGTGAAATGGCATTATGAACCACTTTAATATTATTTATGTTCTCATGTCCAGATTATCTTCAATATCAAATATTGTTAAATGCGAATAAATAGAAAACAGAGTCAGATCACTCAAACTTGTCATTCATTCATTAACAATTCATTACAACATTACACTGATACTTACTGAAATAGTCACTCTAACAACAGTTCAACAACTCTTTTGTACTAACTTACAAACTAAAATTACATTAACGAAAAGCAAAAACATTATTATTACACTTAAAATTTTAACCCATCTATCAGAAATCACAACTGCTTTTTCTAGAGTATAAATCTTTCTCCTTTGTCTCCCAATGGTAGCATCTTTTTCATCTCCATTATCTTCATTCAACCATTTGAAGTAATTGCACCCTTTAAATACCTCATTCCCACCACTCCGCTGTTTGCAAGAACAAAGAATCGAACATTAATAAAAAATAGAAAATGCTAATTAAAGATTCAATCAAAATTAAATTAAAATCATACATCTACTCCGACCTTATAATTAGGACACCCCTAAAATTGTTTTCCAGCATTCCTAACTGTTTTAGCCACTCTCAACACAGCGTTCTCCCCACAAAAGCAAATAGGGGATTCACCCAACACCCTATACGAACCACCAGTGGAGGACATACTTTGCTTCTGCGAACCCCACGAAGAACATGAACACTCTTCATTGCGAGACATTGCAGATTCACCAAAAATGACCTCTTCCAATTAAGAACGAAGAGCAAAATGATTGAAGAAAGAAGGCAAAACAGATGAAGTAGAGGAAGAAATATACCACACTGATAGCGAAAACCCAATTCCTCAATTAGGGCACAACACTCTGATTTTTAAATATATCACACCACGTCACTGTACAATTATTTTTTCAGCCACAACTACTTTTTAAATTGACACGTATCCATTCACAATTGCCACTTCATCTCATTTTTAACGTCGTTTGTCACAATTTAACGGGATGGACCCAATTGATGCACATAAACGTATTTGGGTACGCAATTGACACTTTTTTAAAACCGGATACCAATTTGACACACTAGCACCAAACTGGGTACCTTACGAATAATTAAAACTTAAATTAAATAAACAGCAACTTAGATCACTCAATTAATTAAATAAATACAACAATCACCTAAATCACTAAAATAATAATTATTCCATATTTAATAAATTTATAACCTAATTAAATTAAACAAATTAACAATCTTAATTAAGTCATTAATTTTTTTTCTCATGTGTTTCCCTTTAGTCTAATTTTTTTCCGGGTCTTACATTCTCCAAAACTTTAAACATTTTCGACCTCGAAAATTGTCTACCGAAAAAAAGAAAACATCTTGCATACTTAAGATTTTGCTCACATCAAAGGATGAAATAAAAATCTCATATCAAATAAATTTGTACACATAAAACATTCACCACAAATATCAAATAAAAACCTCATATTTCTTAAAAAAAATAATTCTTACCCAAGAAAACAAAATCCTCCATGAATTAACGTAAGTAAAATATTATTCATAAAAAAAAAACAATTATCTAACATACAACCTCCCTTTTCTTTCCACATAGTTTTATACCTTATGCCTTTTCACAATATTTTTAAATAAAATTATAATTCGTACTTAAGAAAAAATCATGTAGAATCCATATCGTCATTTAACTTTGTCAAAACAAAATAAACACCAAATAATTATATAACAACATGAAATATTTACATACCTTTAACACAAGTAATCTCATATAGAAAAACAACCATATTGTGATATCATGCAACATTATATTATCCACACACAAAACTCACCTCGCCTGATTCCAACATATGCATAACTCATCAAAGATAGCAACCAAAAACATGTTCCCAAAACCAAAACATGCAATCAACAACATATTACCACCAAGTAATATTCAACAGTATGTCATTCTCTCATAACCAACCATTCTACCTTTCCTGCACAACAACGCCTCTTAGAAAGGCCTTTCTCCTGCTTTTCCCTAAGACTTACAAGTAACAACCCTTGTTTGCTCACCAAAACCCGACAAGGGAACAACATTTACCTGCTCACCAAAACTCGGTAAAAGTGTTGTTTTCCCTAGGACTTACAAGCAACCACCCTTGCCTTCTCACCAACACCCAGCAAGAGCACAACCCTTACCTGCTCACCAAAATCCGGTACCGAGTTTGATGGCGCGTCCATTAGGGAGTTCCAGTCGTATGGTTTCATCGATCGGCTCGAGGCGGGCATCCCAGCCTACTCTAGGATCTAGATCAACTCCAGATAGGGCTATGTCAGAGCCGGGTGGTCGTTCAATATGATTGGTTTGAAGGACGGGAAGTTGTGGACGTAGGCTGGCCATGTAACATTCGCGCGCGAGCCGCTGATCGCTATGGATGGTAAGGATGTCTCCGGATGGGGATGGAAACTTCATGGCCAGATGAGGTGTGGATACAACTGTACCAAGTGTGTTGAGGGATGGTCGACCGAGGAGGACATTATATGATGTAGGAGCATCGACGACGAGGAAGCGGGTATGGATCGTCTTGGTTTAAGCGCCATCGTGAAAGACGGTATGGAGGTCGATGTAGCCGCGAGTGGATACCTTTTCCCCTGAGAAACCATATATGGGTTCATCGTATGGGACCACGGCGGTGGTGGGGAGTTGGAGTTTCTGATATGTTACCTAGTAGAGGATGTTGACAGAATTGCCTTGGTCAATAAGGATTATTTTGATGGCATAATTTCCCAACTCAACCGTGATGACAATGGGGTCATCCTGCTAGTGATCAAGGCCCTGGAAGTCGTCGTCTATGAAGGTTATGGGAGGCATACGATGTCTGTGGTGGGAATGGGTTATGTGATTGATGGATTGGAGGTGGCGGAGGTGTCTCTTTCTGGCTAATGAGGTGGATCCTCCACTGGCGAAGCCACCAGATATGGTATTAATTGTGGCGCGTAGTGGGGGGTCGGTCGGGGTGATATCGATGCAAGCAGGTTGGGGGTCATGACTAGTGGGTTGGCTGGGACGCTTGTCGTGGCAAGAATCGCAGAGAGGGCGTCGGTGGTCAGATTGGTGAGGGTGGTCATCTTTGTGGATAAAACGCCAGAAATGGCCAGAACGAACCAATTCTTCAATCTTGTCTTGGAGTGCTTTGCATTCATATGTGGTGTGGTCATTGTTTCAATGGTAGCGGCAATACTTAGTCATGTCGGCGTTAAGGGGGGTGGACGTCTTACGTGGTGGTGGGATGAGGTCGGCTTGGAGAGCTTCATCAAGGATACGAGATCGAGTAACACTCAGGGGGGCGTATCTGGTGAAGCAAGGTTGTCGGTGTTCTCGGGGTCTAGGATCGAGTCGTGAAGGTTGTTTAGGGGTGGATGTTGCGGATGATGTGTAGTCGTTGCAGAATTTGGTGTGGACGGTTTGCATTTCCTCCATGCGGATGTAATCTGCGACTTGGAGCTTCAATTCATGCATGGAGACGAGTGGGTGCAGGTAGACGTTGTTGCCGAAAGGGTCAGGTTTAAGGGTGAGCATCATGCATTGAAGTATCATCTCCTGGTTGAGGTGTGGGGTGCGAAGGGCAGCCTTACTGAAGCGATCGATGAGAGCTCGAAGCGTCTCGTCTTGCCCCTGTGTAAGAACCGTAAAAATTAATTAGTTAAATAATTAATTAATTAATAAATACAGGTAGTGAGAGCCTTTATGGCATTAAATGTTGATTGGTGTGACGTGAAAAAGTACTAGCTCAAATGGTTTAGAGTACTTTGATTGTGTGAAGGAACTTGGGTTCGAGTCCTATGTATGCCATTTTGGTGTTGTTTGATTTTTATTAATTTTTATTAATATGTATGATCATGTTGGGTGATAACATAGTTCTACAATTATGTGAAATGTCAAGAAACACGATTTGGTTGAGTGGTTGTGCATTTATTTGATGATAAGCTTGGTCATGGGTTCAAACCTTGGTGAACCCAAATTTGATTCTCTTTTTGTTAATAATTGATTGTGACTTGAATATGAAAGGGTATAGAAAACCCTAGCAGAAGGGGCCCCTAACAGAGGGGCTGAAAAATAACTACTAATGGACTTGAATAGCAATTAACTCCATCATAAAACCCAATTTCGTTTTTTGCATTAACCTAGCATTAAGGCCTTTAAAAGGCAAAATTTGAGAGAGAAAAAGGGTTTTGAGAGGCTATTTTCAGAGAGCTCTGTGAGCTGCACGAATCCAAGGTAAAATAAAGAATTGTGCGAGAATTAGAGAGGGGTAATTGAAGTGGTGATAATGCAAGCCCTTGGTGATCAAAGGAATTTCCCAATTTCAAAAGTTAAGCAAAGAACTTTAGGTTAGGGGAGCTGAACTCGAAATCCTGGTTTAATTGTATTGTTTTGCATGATTATGTTGTGTGTGTAACCAAATTTCCGTGTTTAAACTGATGGGATGTTGTATTGGTTGTTCTAGTGGCATTTGATCAAACTTTGTATGCAATTGTATGGAAATAATAAGGGTTTGGGTACTATAAGCGCAACTTATGCTTTAAACTTGAATTTTGAGAAGTATTTTGGGTCTGAATTATGTGTACATGTTTGGTGCATTATTCTGGATTATTTGGCATGAATTGGAGTGTGAATTTGGGTATGTTATTGTTGTTGTGTGCGTGAAATAGTGCCAGAGCCTGCAATTCTCGCTCAAGCGAGCCAAGCTCGCCTAGGCGAGATATGCAGAGACTTGAACTTGTTTCTGCCCGAGCATCTCGCTCAGGCGGAGGATTCTGGTCTTAGGCGACAGGCCATCTCGCTTAGGCGAGTATGTCTCGCCTAAGCGAGAAATCGTGGGGGATTCGTTGGTTTCGCTAAAGCCTCGCGCTCAAACCTGAAACTGTGGGGTGGGCGAAGAGGGCCTCGCACAGGAGAGAGTCCTTCGCCTCAGCGAGATTTCGAGGAAGGTTTCGCTGTTTCAATTGAACTCATCGCCTAGAAGAGACACTTTAGTCTTAGGCGAGTGAGGGTCTCGCCCAAGCGAGAAGGAGCTCGCTTAAGCGAGACTTTGTGGGCTACAGCTGTTCTAGGGGCTCGCTTGAGCTAGTGGGCCTAGCTTAAGCGAGATAGGCTGGACTGTTTGAACAAAGACTTTTAGCCTAAGCGAGCGAGGGTGTTGTTGTGCGTTCAAGCCAAGTGTTACTACTATATTAATGGGATGAGATGGAATTTGTGAGGCGTTAAGTTGTGGCTCGGGATAGGGGTTAAGCACGTGGCATTCTCTGGGTTATGGCCCGGAATGACTTCCCTTGAGTTATGGCTCGGGATAGCGGATGAACACGAGGAACTCTTGAGTTGTGGCTCGGGTTGGCGAGTGTTGCCGGTGTGAGTGTGCTAGTTGTGGCCAGTACGGATGGGTCTAAATGGACTGCCCTCCTCAGTGATTTGCTGATGAGTTTGGTAGTCCAGGGACGTTACGGACTATGTTCGTATTTGGGAACTTCACTTGGCGTTACGGTGTGTGATCCGTAGCATGGTTTCCCGCACGTGCTCTATCGGTTGTGGCCGATAGGTGTGGCAGTAAGACGCCTTGAGATACTCACTAGTAGATATAGAACACGGTTAAACATGGTTGTGGCCATGTGGAAGAAAGGATGAGGTTCCTTTGATGCAAATAGTTATCAAACATGGTTGTGACCATGTGGGATGAAAGAAGGGATTTTCTTTGATGTGTTTTGTTATATGTATATCTTATATTTGTATGTGTTTGTTATATTAGCTCACCTATCTGCTTGTGTTTGGTGATGATCGTGTACGCAGTACACGTGAGTAGAGGATATTGCAGCTAGAGCTGGTGAGACTTAGAGCCGGAGTGGGGCTATTCGGGGATGAAAAGTTTTATCGAAAATCTTTTATGTTTTTGGTTTTAGCGATTTGTAAACTTTTCATTTTCTCAGATTTTAGTTATGTATTGGATTTACAGTTATAATTATGAATTGAGGTATTTTCTTTATTGCGTATAAAGTTTTAAATTTCCTGCATTTTTGGGAAATGAGGTTTTATTAATTGTGGATTAATTACTTTTTCTTTATTATATTATTTAAATACGTAATATCCGGATGGGATGTTACACCCTGCTTAACGCCAAGAAGAGAGATGGTTGTGGTTTGATGTGGGCGGTTGCCGGCGAAGTGAGTAGTGAACATGTGGAAGAAGGTGTCAAAGCAATCGATGGAGTACTACGGGGGTAGGGTGGTAAACCATTCGAGTGCGGGGCCTTTGAGGGTGGTCGGGAAGGCCTTGCAGAAAACGACGTCATGTGAGATGTAGAGGGTGACATATGTGATGTAGACCTTGAGGTGTTCGTCTGGGTCGGTTTCGCCAGTATAACGGTCCAGTGTGAAGGGTTCCCACTGGGCGGGGAGAGGGGATTTGGTGATAAGATTAGTAAAAGGGTGGCGGCGTCGAGGTTGTGTGGATAGTTACGGGTGAGGGGGGATGGGATGGTGGACGAGGGTGGAAAAGGTTGATGTAAAGTTGTGAGGGGGGATATGGGTTGTGGGTAGGGTGGTAGGGATTTTGTAGGGTGGGATGTGGGGTGTGGGCAGGGTGGTAGGGATGTTGTAGGGTGGGATGTGGGTGTTAGGGAGAGTGGCGGCGGGGGTGGGAGTCGCGATGTTACCTGGGAGGGTGGGATGTAAGTGTGTATGATGGGTTGAGAGCATGGGAGTTTGTTGAGTAGTTCTGAAGGTGTGAGGAGTAGGGTTGTACTCGCTTTCTTCTTCAATAGGCTGGAAAGCTGGGGATTTCGCAACGTCGGATGTTTCCTTGGCCTTTCCCTTTTGGGTGGGGTCGGCTTCGATCATCCTACGAAGACGTGAGTTTTCCTATCGCAGTGCCTCCAATTCATCAGCACTTCGCTTCTTCAGATTAGCTAGTTCTTGTTGCATTTTGGCTTGGCCGTCTAGGATAGCGGCCAAGTCCGTGGTGGTGGTGGCAGGTGCTACAAGACCTGCTTCAGCTTGCTTGTTAACTCTTGCTCTGCTGCGGGTAGAAACCATCTTCGAGAGAATGCGGGTTGGTACGTAAAGTATTGCTTCGTGTCCCACGGTGGGCGCCAATTATTCCTGCGGAGAACAAATAAGATTTGTTAGACACAAGCGTTACCTTACCTCAATTCGCAATCTCCCCAGTAGGCCTCCTTTCGGCTGGTATGTACTATCTGCTGGTATCTCGGTTTGGACCGGTTTGGACCCAAGAGGGGTTACCTGCAGAGAAGACTCCAACGCTCAAGTCAGCAAAGACCTCTCAACAAGTCAAATCTCGTGATTAAGGGAGTAATGAATGCATACCTTTAATTGTTGGGGTCAATGCTTATTTATAGATTATTAATTATGTCTTGCCACATCATTGGATGGGCCCATGTTTGGGTCGTAGGTGGGTCTGGACCTTGGACCAGACCCCTTAGTTCAATCATCGTGGGCTCTTAGGAGCCTTGCCTGTAGTGCTCTGATTGTGTCAAGTTATTACTTAGTTATCCTAAGTTGGCAGCTTAGGCCGATTACTTTTTAGTGGCTTAGGTCGGGTATTGTTACTCGTTCATACTTGATTTGTTTGGAGTAAGCGTTTCGTTAATTGCTATTCTGAGTCCACGACTTTTGCTGTTTTCTTTAATTGGGGTTTGAATCGTTAGTTTATGCATTCTTTGGGCTAAGTATATGAGAGAGTAAATAATGAGTTAAATTTGGATTGTTGGTGATTTCAATTTCGTTTAGAACGTTTGAGATGTTCTTAAATGCTAAAGATGTTGAGATACATCCTTATTGTTTGTGCTGATTTCTCCAGAGCTTTGAGTTTATTAGTGAATTTTGAATTTTTTTTTCTTTTTTTGGGTGTATTTAGAGTTGACACTGTGATATTGTATTATAAAGTTTAAGCTGAAACAGGGGCGTGTGACTCTGTGATTATCATATTATATTTTAATTGATGTCATAGAGAAATGGAATTAATTGCGCTATGCTTGTGAATGGTGGGCTTATGATTGTAATTTCGTTAAATTAAGTAATTTGATATGTGAAGGAAGTGGGCCTCCAGTAGCTAATTCTTACTCTATTTTATTTCCACTCGATGTGATTTAAAATTATTCCAAGTATAACCTTTGTTTTCTCTTTCTCACATTTTTATTTCATACTTACACATTTTGAAAGGTTGGATACTTGTACGGTCATTTGCATCTTTTGGTATCCAACGTTGTTGTTCCTGCAGAAGAACAAAGAAGAGATTAGACACAAGCATCACCTTACCATGTAGTCCGCCATCTCTTCAGTTGGCCTCTTCCCGGTCAATACGTGTCGGCTTGGACCCAGGAGGGGTTACCTGCAGAAGGGTCTCCGAAGCTCAAGTTAGTCAAAGCTCTCAGAGAGTCAAATCAGTGATTAATAAATACGTACCTTTAATTACTGGGGTCCACGCGTATTTATAGAGCATTAAATGACGTTTGACCATTTCATGGGCCGGGTTTTAACTTGGGCTCTAGTTTGGGCCATGAATGGGCCTGGGCCCCAAATCAGGCCCTTGAAACCTATTGAAAGCGAGACATCGATGTTAGCTAACGTTCTAGGCAAGTAGTCGATCTCGACCGGCTACTTGCCTAGATGGCTTGTGCTGGTGGTGTCCAGGTACCAGATACTAGGTGGTTTTGATGTGTATACTGTTTACTTGGTTGAGTTTGGTTAGATACGGTACAGTTGTTATCTAAACATATTTTAAATATAAGTTTTTTAGGATATTTGTATACTCGTCTGTCATTTGACATTCCAATGAATTCGAGTATTTGTACAATCGTTTACATCGTTTAGTATTTGATATATTTTTTGGAATGTTTGTGTGGTCATCTATCATATGATATATGCAATAAAAGTTCAAGTACGTTACGGTTATCCGCATGGTCTAGTATTCTTCTACCTAAAACTTTAAATATAGGATTTTGGAATATTTGTATAGTCGACTCTATTCTAACATCCCACAATAAAAATACGAGTATTCATTGTAATCTTTCGCATAGTGGTACTTAGTACCTTTTCTTTTATTAAAATTCTAAAATATCAAATATCAAAGGCTCAATAAAAATCTGATTATTTGTGTGATGTTCACATCGTGGTACTTAGTACCTTTTCTTCTATTAAAATTCTAAAATATCAAAGGTTCCTTCATTTAAGCTTAGTTTTCTATTACTTAGTACCTTTCATTTAAGTGTATCCCTCGCTAAAATAACTTCTCACAAAAAGTATTTTTAGATAGAACTAGTAGGAGACCCGTGCATACGCACGGGTCGTGTTTTTTAATTTTTATGTTTTGTAATTTTTAAAACCGAAATTTTGTTGTAATTATATAAATCAATTATTTGAATTATTATTATTATTAATTTAATTGTATATAATAATTAATTTTATTATTTAAATATATTATCGATTTAATTAATTATAACAATTTATAATAATAGTATTAATAATAATAATAATATTAAATTATATTGAAATGCATATGTATAAATATTTTGAATAGAAACACATGTACATATAAACATGCTATATTAAAATGAAATACGTATGCATGGATTGTTATTAAAGTAAATTGTAAACGTATGATGTTATATGATCTTTTATATATACAACATGAGATTGATGTTAAAATTCTTAAATATAAACACATGTAGATATAAATAAAAACATGTATATTATATTATACAAAAATAAAATGCATATTCATGAGTCATCATTAAAGTAAAATGTAGGCATATTATGTAATATGGTCCCGTATAAATTAAATACAACATGAAATTGATGTTCATGTTGTATTTAATTTATATGTATTTAAACACTTGTGTTTCATGTTTACATGTACATGTGTTTAAGTAGAAACACATGTACATATAAACACTTGAATGTTATATTAAATTGAAATGCGTATGTATGAGTCATTATTAAAGTAAAATGTAGACATATGGTGTAATATGACCCCGTACAAAATATATATAACATAAAATTGATACTAAAATTATTAAATAGAAACACAAAAAGATATAAACATGTATATTATATTAAAATAAAATATGTATCCACGGGTCGTTGTTAGAGTAAAATGTAGACCTACTGTGTAATATTGTCCCGTATAAAATAACACAACGTGAAATTGTTGATAAAATTTTTAAGTAAAAACACATATAGATATAAACACATGTATATCATATTAAAATGAGATGAATATGCATTGGTCGTTGCTAAAGGTAGGATGTAGTCATATTATGTAATATAGTCCCGCACAAAATAAATATAACATGAAATTGATGTTACATTTTTAAATAGAAACACATGTACATACAAACACATGTACATTACATTAAAATGAAATGCATATGCACATGTTGTTGCTAAAGTAAAATGTAGACATATTGTGTAATATGGTCCCGTATAAAATATACATAACATGAAATTGATGTTAAATTTTTTAAAAAGAAATACATGTAGATATAAACACATGTATATTAGATTAAAATAATATGTGTATCCACATGACGTCGTTGCTAAAGTAAAATGTAGACATATTGTGTAATATTGTCCTGTATAAAATAATACAACATGAAATTGATGTTAAAATTTTTAAATAAAACCACATGTTGATATAAATACATGTATATTATATTAAAATAAAATGTGTATCCATGCGTCATTATTAAAGTAAAAATGTAAGCATATATTATAGTATAGTCCCGTATAAAATAAATACAACATAAAATTGATGTTAAAAAATTTAAATAGAAACACACATATAAACACATGTATATTAGATTAAAATGAAATACGTATGCACATGTTGTTGCTAAAGTAAGATGTAGGCTTATTATATAATATTGTCTCGTACTAAATAAATATAACATAAAATTGATGTTAACATTTTTAGATAGAAACAGGAACACATGCATATACAAATACATGTATATTACATTAAAATGAAATGCATATGTTAGGGTTGTTGTTAAAGTAAAATGTAGGTATATTGTGTAATATGGTCCAGTATCAAATAAATACAACATAAGATTGATGTTAAAATTTGTAAATGTAGATATATTATGTAATAACAAAAATAAATAAAACATGAAATTGATGTAAATTTTTTAAATAGAAACAAATGTATATATAAATAATACTAATAATAATAATACTAATAATAATAATAATAATTTTAATTAAATAATTTAGTTATGTACAATTATAAATATAATATTTAAATAATGAATCAGATAATTTGGATACGTAAATCATTAATTATAAGTTTTTTTAGTTAAATTAATTAATACAAATAATAACAATTATTAGATTAAAAAAGTTAATATTTATATATGATATATAATTAATTAATAAAGTGTAATAAAATAATGTTATTATATTATTAAAATTTATAGTTAAATTTTATAATTATATATTAAATTAAAATAAAATATATATGTTCATTGTTATGTAAAACCTAGATATATTGTATTAAGATCGGTGTTGAATAGTAAAATAAAATTGTTATATGATTAAAACTTAAAATTAAATTTTTTAGTTATATATTGTATTAAAATAAAACGTGCATACACATGTCATTGTTAAAGTAAAATGTAAATATATTATATAATATAATCTCGTGCAAAATAAATATAATACAAAAAGTTAATAGTAAAATGTTTCAAGGATATTTTTATCCTCAGGCGTAAACATGATCTATGGAATTTTTTTATCCAGTTATGCTATCAAATAATATTCCTTGATTTTATTTCTATTAATTAAGTTAAATTCTATTGTTGTCGGTACCTCAATGCAAACTTTGCATCAAAAATTTTCCTTAAAGGTTGTAAGAAGTACATTTTGGTCAGCAAGGAATGATGATGATGACCTGTACTATTAGATGGAGAGGAAGATTTGCGAGACAATTCTATCTCAATTATTAGTGGAAACAATTTTTCTCTGCAAATGGATTTCGAGCTAGAAACCGTATTGGAATTGGTGTTTCTAAAGACATGTCTTCATCTATAACAATTATCAAAATTAGTTCTTGATATATTTAGTATGGATCCTGGAATTTTACGAGACATTTAACTTTTTTTAGGTTGGATACAATTTAAATACTTAGATTTTGGGATTAATATTATCGTTTCTGTTATCTGTGATATATAATATGTATTATTAGTTTTCTTATTTTTGTTTAAAGAATTATAGAATAAGAGTACAACATCAATCAATTAATACAATGAGTATACCCGTACACTTAAAGTAAGTAAAACTCATGCTCATAATTAGATCTTATTAGTTTTGACAATAAAAACTCAAGAAGTCTAAAAATTAGAATAAAATAAAATAAAAAAATCATTATAAAATAACATGTAAAACATTATACTTTTTTCTTAAATCTTTTATCACATCTGTACAAAGATTTATAAAAAAATATATGAGAATATAATAAAACATAAATATAAATATAAAATCTATTCTGTGATGCATAAACTCGATTTTATATATTAGAATATCAATTATACGCCTTACATAATAAATGTTGTATACATATTTTATTATTGTTATTATTATTATATATATACATATAATAAATATTTAATTTATTGATTCAAATAATAATAACAAAAATACTAATAATTACGATAGTATTAGCAATTACCAATTAAAACTCCATTTATAATTAAAAAAATTTAAAACAATTAATGAAATCAATTAATTGATAATAAATCTTTAGAAACTAATCATATAATTATTAATTACAAATGTATAAGTTTAATCGATTTCAAAATGATGGAATAAAACAAAATCCATTTATAATTAGAACATTAAAAACAATGAATGAAATTAGTTGGTCAATTAATAAAACAATTTTAGAAACAAATCATATAATTATTGATAGTATAAATCCATTCCGATTTGTACATACTTGAGTTAATACATAACCAATGGTATGAAATTGTTTGAAAAAAAAAATCCTAAGTTGGATACACATTTTATTTTCACATTGTTCTACTTATGGATTTCGGTCATTTTCAATCACTAATTATAGTAATAAAGATGAGAAGGTTACAAAATATATTACAAGCTAATAAAGCTTTGGACAATATTCCTAGTGTCTAGTTTGAGCACCCCCAAACTTTGTATTTGCTATGACAATTCAACCAGGTGTTTGAATTGTAATTTATTGCATTGTAATTCTTTGAATTTCTCTTCCATCATCATCATACAAAAATGTTTCTCCTTGTGCATGTTGCTCTTCCAAAGGACTAAAGCTTTTGTATGCACTTGCTGCACAATGAAAAAGCTAATGAAAAATTTGATTAACAAAAAATTATTTGCTCCAAATATTTAAACTACCAAGTCTACTTTAATACTTTAATTTATCGTAGAATGGAAGAAAGAAAGAATAACACAAATTCTGAGAGATAACATGATAAAATTTAAAAAACATGATATCATTTGACTTAATCTCTAATATCATTTGCTAAACTTACCTATGTCAAACAAAAACTTGCAAACAAAAGGCTAGGCTTACCATACCTTCAATTCTTTTACACTGAAAGTCACATCTATTGGATCTCCAGTATCAACATACTGCAAAATTTCTTCTATAGGATTTAACCACAGCTGGGTGTGTGCATCAATATATCATTGTCTGCAATGACATCCACACACATAAATATATACAATTTGTAATATAGTTACCAACAAAAGAATCCTCTTTGCCTTTGGTTGGGCATTTCCATATAACTTCGAAGTTCAACGGCCTTTCCACCGATCAACATAATAGTGTGTTGAGGGTGACCTTTGCTACAATTTAAAATCTATGACATGAATGTCGGTTACTACAACAAAATGAAATGATTATCTAAAACTAATACATGATATTTGGTATTATGTTTAGAGTAGAAAAACATATGAAAAAGGATTAGATACTTAGAATTACATGGTGATATTTGGTATTCTGTGGTGATATTTTTACAATCATATTCCATGATTTTCATCCAGTTCTCAAAGTTCCCAATTTTCTATGAATTCATATGAAATTTCATAGCAACCACACTTCATAAAAGTCAAAAATTAAATAATAAATTAAACACATATCATACTTTGGATACCTTGAGTTATTTGAGAACAAAAAGCAACCTCCTTTATCCTATCAAACTTGTTAGCCATCCTATTAGATAATTATGGGAAGCCCTATGATCAATGCTTCTGCCATTGTACCCGTCCATCCTGAAAATTTCAAACAAACAATGAGCCTAATTGCAAACAATAAGATGTGAAGGAGGACTTAAAACATGAAATTTCTATAACTTGATTTTGTTATGATGCAACCACATACTTCAATCCATTTGGTCATATGGGTTTGAAATCCTCTAATCTACAAAAGCAAGAAACAATTTCAATGAGTGGCACTCTGTTATGCTCATCTTCATCTTGTACAAAAACATGGACAAAAGTATACATAGATATTAAATGTACCACTCCATAGTAATAGAACCAACCAAATAAGATAGCATACGAAGATAACATCTAAAACATACAAAGCTACGAAAAAACCTTCTTCCAAAACGAAGATTATGAAACACCTACCTTGAAGATTCGGGTTAACACAAAAGAAGGAAAAAAGCACAAAAAAAAATCAGTAATCACTGCAGGAAATCTCATAACAGGGTCTTGAGGTTATATCTCTGCGGACCTAGAAGAAACTCAACTCAAACTTCAAGTCAATAGGATTGAAAGCTAATGCTTGTTTTAGACTATCATACAAAGCAAACAAATAATTCATCAACGACATCCATAGCAAACACAAACCAAAGCTTTTTACAACAAAATTTAGCAAACCCCTAAGTATAGAACAAAAACATAAAAATATACCCAACTAACCCGACAATAACATTAGAAAAAAAATACCCAACAAACCTCCGCTTACCCAAAAGAAAGTCGACTTCTTAGTTCTAAGTACAGCAGATATATATCACCGAATAAAAAGTAGAAAAATACCCTTTGATGAAGGAGACCTGTAGAGACGAAATAGAAACAAAGTTCAGTTAAAAAAAATAGAAGAAGAACAGCAAGATCTAAGAACAGTAAGGATGTCTGGATATATTTTACCGAATAAAAAGTAGAAAAATACCCTTTGATGAAGGAGACCTGCAGAGACGAAATAGAAACAAAGTTCACTTGAAATAGAACCTTTCACGAAGAAGGAGAAGGATACACAAAGAAGAAGGATGCATGAAGAAGAAGAAGAAGAACATAATAAAAAAAATTCAAACCTTCGTGAAGAAGAAGAAGATGGACAGAGAAACCATCTTGAACACAAAAAAGGTCAAAAAAATTAAAGCTTTCATGAAGAAAAAGTAAAAGCAAATCTGAAAATGGCTTTCAAAAAGAAAGAAGAAAAAAAAAAGCCAAGAAGGAGAACTAATCTTGAGGCCGAAAGGTTTTGTTCTGGTTCTGTAAGATTGCCTTTTTGTGGAGGAAGAAGAATGAAAATAACTTTTCTTGGAGAAGAAGAAGATCGATCCATGAAGGAAAAGAAGCAATAGTAAAAAAAATTCAAACATTCGTCAAGAAGTAGAAGGATGCATGGAGAAAATAACCACAAATGTGCTTCAGGCAACATCCAACATTGAAAATAGCTTGGCTTGGAGAGGAAGAATAATAATTTCTGACTGCCAACATCAATCACCAATTAATGCAAAAGTTATCACGGGCCAAAACACAAACAACAACAAAAAGACCAAAAAACCTCAATTTTGGACAGATGTCAACGAATGACAATGTCTAATTCAGTAACTTCATTATACTAACATTTTCTTAGATACTAGTATGAAACCCGTGCGTACGCACGGGTCTTTTTTGTTTTTGTGTTATTGTTATTGTGGGTATTTTGTTTAAATATTATATATTATATTAGTAAAAAATTAAATAAAATTATTGTTATTATTGGTACAATTTATGTAAATTTGTAAATATATCATTTAGATTTTGGTTAATTGCGACAATCTGTTTCATTATATAATTATTGAAGATCATTGATTCAGTTCATTTTATATTGATAAAATCCATAGTTTACACAATACATAGTTTATAGTTATACTTAATTTATATTGAAATATTGAAATAATTACATTTGAGAATAAATTTGAAGGATGTCATTTTGGCGGTAAGGTATAGTTATCAGGTGTCTTGTGAACTTTTATCACGTGCATATTGTGAACTTTTGTCCCGTGCCTAAAGTATCGTCCATATATGAATAATCAACTTAAAGAAAAATGGAAAAATAAAAACATATTGTGAGATGATATGGTCCCTATTAAAAGTTAGAGTATTGAAATTGATGTTAAAATTTTTAAACAAAAATACATGTAGATGTTGTTATTAACGTAGACATTGAATTTATAATAAAAGTTAAACATAATACAATAAATATGAAAGTATTATAGTAATTAATTTTGTTTTTAATACTCAATAAATAATAATAGATAAAATTAAAAAAATAAAAGTATATCTATAACTATATAAAGATGATACCCTCTTTTATGTCCACCTTTTATTATTCTAGTTTTACCCTTAATATTATTTTTAAAATTAAAACATTTTATAAAGAGGAGACCGATGCATATGCAGAAGTCATGTTTTTTGTTTTTTTTTTAATTTTTAAAATAGATTTCATTATTATTATATATTAATAAAAAATTAATTTAAATTTTATTTTTATAGGATTAATTGTATATAATTATTAATTCATTATTTTAGCATATAATTGATTTAATTAACTATAATAAATTTATTTTAATGAAATTAATTAAAAGAAATAGTAGAAATAATAAGATTTGATAATAAATATTTTAATATGATATTAACATTGCAATGATGAATGTGGATTCTAGAATCTATTCATAATGCAAATAATAAAAAAAAATTAATTATTTTAAAAAAATACTATTACAAAAAATTTAAAAATATCTTTATTGGAAGTTGTATTTTCATAAGTTTGAATACGCTCAAATTTAGTAATTTAGTAATACCAAGATATTTGCATTGCTTCTTGAGCAGTCATAACTGTCACATTATCTTGGAATGTGTTCATTTGCAATTCAATCCAAATAATTATAATATTGAAATATGAAACCATTTATGAGTCATTTATGTAAACCATTTAATAAATGTTTATTAATGAATTGGTAAATGTAAACAATTTTAATCTTGGAATACGAAACCATTTATTAAATTTGTAATAATATATTAATTACTTCATTTATAAAAATTATTTTATTTGGAATATGTTTATAAAAAAACAGAAGATTGTTAAGAGAAGAAGAAGAAGATTATTAAAATTTGATTGCTAATGAAGAAATACAAAATTGATAAACATTAGGGGTATATATATATATATATATATATATATATATATATATATATATATATTATAAAGAAAGTAAGATAATGATAGTTATTCTAAGAGTCACAACTGTACATCATGATGGTTCGAATTTACTGCATGTCCTTGGAAACTAAAAAATTTCATCAAATATTATATATAAAAACAAAATTGATATGACTAACTAATTAAATATATTAAATCAAATATATATTCATAAATATAAAAACACTATATTAAATTAAATTTATACATATTGAAACAGTAACAATTATACATCATACTAAAAAACAACAGTATATTCTTTTAAATAATTTTAAATAATATAAAAAAATTAGAACATATCGATAAATAATATTTATCAAATAAAACCTTCATTAAAAAGATAATTAATAAAAAATTATATATTGAAAAATAGAACTTTCAAGAGTCACGATAAAAGATAATTGCACTTTGTTAGTAAAAATCATTTCATAAATAAGAGTAAAAATAAAATAAAATAATTATTAATTAATAATAAAATGAAAGATTTTTCAAAGACAACTACGATTCAATATGTTTAAAAAATCTAAACTACAAACGAAAAGTAATTACATATGGTAAAAGCATAAAAGACCGAACAGAGAAAGAAAAGCTTATACCTTTCTTTGGTTCCTCAATAAGTTCATCAATATAAAATAAATATGATAGAAGAAGACTAGAGCCTAGACCATAATGCTAGTCAAACATGTTGTTTAAGCACATATAGATATAGAGAGTTTAAAAGAAAAAGAATATTGAAAGATATTGACATATGAATTTAGAAGAAAAAAAATGTACATTGAGTTATATATTATATTGAAATAAAATGCATATGTATATATTGTTGTTAAAATAAAATATAGAAATATTGAGAACTTTGGTCTCGTGCAAAAGTAATGTCCACACATGAATAATCAACTTAAACAAAAATGCAAACATAATGTAAGATTGATGTTGAAATTTTTAAATAAAAATAAATGTAGGTATTGTTATCAATGTAAACATTAAATTTATAATAACTAATTTTTGATGTGTAAACACATTTTATTTTATTTTTGTTTAAAATGAAAATATTATGATTATCCAATAATATTTGGATATAAATTTGTTTGCGTTAAATTATAAAATTGACATAATAATTTATCAGTGATATGTATAATAGCTATAGTTGTTAAAAATATAATTATAATTATAGTTGATGATGACAATAATTATAATTATAATTATTATTAATAAAATAATATATATATATATATATATATATATATATATATATATATATATATATATATATATATGATCATACAGAGAAGAGAAGTTTTAGATGAGAGACGTAAATGAAGTGTGAAATGTGAAGAGAAGTAAAAGTATCTTTTGAATATTTTAATCTGAATAAGTTGAATCATGAAAGGGTGTTGGAGATGAAACAATAAATGGAGCCGTTGAAACATATGGACCAATGCAATGATGATTATCTTGAGCAGTGCAAATAATAATGAAAAAATATTTATACAAATGTGCACCATATTCAGATATCAAGAGTCAAGATAGATTAATGGATTATTTCAATATTTGAATCCCAATCAATTAAATCATCAGAACGTTTATTCCGAGCAGTTCAAATTATTGGAGCGGTTCAATTATCAAGACCAGTGGTGCAATGATGATTATCTGGAGCAGTGAAAATATTATACAAATGTTTATTCAGATTTCGTATTCATTATTTAGGCGTTATGCAAATAAATTTAAATACCTTTTTATTGGAAGTTGTGCAGAGTTTATTAAGCAATGATAAATTTAGATTTCTAATGTAGTGATAAATTTAAATTTTCTTTGGAAGTTGTGTAGGGTTTCATTGTGTCTAAATATAAATCAATAAAAATAAACAAAAAAATTAAGAACCAAATAAGCATGGAAAATGTAAAAAGTAAACTGTTTTTGGATAAATATTATCTTTGGGAGTCTATAGGAGCCTACGCACGAATCTATATGTTTTCTTTAATTATATATTCACAAATGAATTTGTTTGTGTCATATTATAAAATTATATAATAATTAATATATAAAAAAATAATAGTATTATACAGTTAAAATTTACTATTATGAACTTTGGTCCCATATAAAATAAAAACACTACATTTTTTAATAAGACTATTAATACTGATAATAATTATAATAACAATACTAATAAGAAGAAGAAAAAATGATCAATAAAAAAATACAATTATGCTGCATTGTTAACTTTTGATTTAGAGAATAATGTTGACTCATAAACCATAATATAACACTCAACCAACTGTTAGTATTCGTTAGAGTCCGATTAAGATTTTATTTTTCAGCTTAAAACCTAATATAACGCATAAATTATTTAAATTCCTAATTTATACCATACAATGTTAATCCTTTTTTATACAAAAGTCTTTGTATCCAAGATACCAGCATAACCAACAGTGCCTCTTTTAAAATGTGTTTTTTATAAAGTTTTGTCCAGTGCCCTTTTATAACAAAATAACTACATCGTGAGCACAAATACCAAAGGTATCATCATTATAACTATACTGCCAACAATTTAAGTCACCATAAAATTAATCTTCTAAACATAATCCAAACAAATACATTCCCGAAGTAATTCCATCTGGCAAAAGTATATTTAAAAAATGGGCTCTTGGAATGCAATGCAATGCACAGGAACCTTTTGTAATTTACAATGCAATGTAAGATGTATAGAATTACTCCAACACTTCAGATCTACTCTTGGCCCATAATTCCTGTCATAATTTTTCCATAAATCTAAGTTATACTTTTACAGTTTCAGTTAGACATGTGAGTAACTAAGATTCAATTGATGTGGTTGCATCCTCTTTGTGCTTAATCATATCAGAATCCACAAGAATGGGAACCTCAGCTCCAAGCCAGGATGCAAGACCTAAGCAAAGTGCATGAGCAATACTAAATCAGGGGTTATAAGGAAATCAAATAACAGAAACATATTATTATTTAAATTCAGAAAACATTAAGAGGATGCTCGCTAAAATCTCCCATAAAAAAAGCAATGTGATATAATCCTAAAATGTACTTTATTTATCCAAAAAAAAGAATTTACAGCTTTAAATCATAGTTAAGTTACTTATAACAAAACAACCCTAAAAAAATATGAAATCCACATCAATATTCTGCTAAAGTAAAATAAAATGTCATGTTAAGCTATCTAAATATGCACTTGCATTAAACAACTCTAGTTACCTTCTAGTAAACAGAACATATACCCTCTAGTTACCTTATTTAGCTTTAGATGTTGATCAATCAACAATATCATTTGAAAAAAAATTGTTGTCTAATAAGAAAGTAAAATAAAAACAGGTCCATATTAGGCACTTTTGGATCAGCTCTAGCACCAATCCTAGCGTCGAAGAGAACCTTCAAACCTCTGGTTACGCATGCAATGAGAAGTGCCACCTATGACATATGACAAACCATACAATGAAATATCAAGCTTATGACAACATATATTTGAACTTGAAAGCCATGATTATTAACAGTAAGGAGCACAACATAGGAAAACACTTTTTATCAAAATTTTCGAGTCCAACCAAGCCATATTGGCCTGACAAACTTTTTTCTTCAGTGGATGAATCATATAATACCAATTTGGCATCTATTTAAGACTGTGGAAAGAGAGATAAGAAATGCTCCTTATGCAACTGACCGTTCGAGATGCCAACATCTGCTCTTGTTGGAACAACATGTCAAATTAGGGATGAAAAATAAACTTTTTCATTTAACAAATAAATAAGAACCAAACTATATGGAAGGCACATGATAATAAAAATTGTGCACTTGAAAAAAATTATGACAACACAGATAGAAATACTTTAGTTTTCTTTATTATGTTTGACTAAATACAACTTAATAGCATTGTTAACATGATTTTAGCTTGAGTTTCTTTAACAATAATCACTTTTTAAATTATGTAAGTTCACTTTCTTTCTTGACAATATAGCTTGTTAATGTTCAACCAAAGCCTTTGTAACAAAGATATAAGCATAACCAAAAGTGATTTTTCTGTAATGAAAATGTGTTCTATAAAATATTGTCCAGTGCCCCTTTTAAAACAAAATAACTACATCATGTTAGTTGGTGCTCACGATTACCAAAGGATCTATTTCTCAGTTTCTTAATGATGCTTCGTAATTAGGAATGATACTACTTGCAACTCCCGTACTATAGTAGCTTGAGTAAACTCAAGGGCATGCTTTAGACTACCAAGTTGAAGTATTGAAATGAAACTTGAGACACGAAATCATATTGTTCTTACATCTTTGGTCTTGTCCCTGTCTGGAAGTCTCCTACCACAGAAGTACAAACATATTTTAAATCTTACATTGTTGCATCTTACTTGGTAAAACACTACTTCAACAACCTGATTTCGAATATTTGAAATATAATAAAGATTGAAATAAGTAAAGACTATATTTAATGGTTATAGGAAGAGTCATATCAACTTCATTAATTTTAAACTTTAAACATAAAAAAATTAAGTAAAGCAACCAATATATATACCAAGTTCACATCAATAAGAAGCTTTTTTATGAAATTATTAGTGTCAATTTTGTGTACCTCAAAGTCACCAGAGAGCTCATATTCAAGGTGTTTGATGAGATCCTCTTGAAAGAGATTATGGTATGGTTCTTTGATTCAGTTGCCTAGCAGCTGAATCTACAAGCTGGAAACAAAAATGAGTAAACCCTTGTAAAAGGACATCTGGAAGAAGCAACTATAAAAGTAAAAAATAATATCTTTAAAATGGAAACTGAAACATATAGATCATACCTTTTATCAGGAAAGAGAAATATGAGTAAACCTCTTTAAAAGGACTTGCAGAAGAAGAATAAGAAAGATTTAGGAGCAATGAACAATGAAGAAAGAAGAAATCTGCTCGCAATGAATACAACAAAATCATGAAAAAGTAAGTTATTGCATTAAATGGTCTTAAATAGTTTTTATGTTTTTCATGCTATTAAATGGTCTTAAATACTAATTTAAGTTATCAAAAAAGAACTTCAACCTAAATACATAGAAAAACCAAACCATTAAAAAGGAAAAAATACAACTTCCATTAACAGAAAACCCAACAACAGATCCTTCAAGTTTAACCTCGTAGACCCCCATGTGAGGAACACCATTGGAACACCATTAGGAGGATGGGTTGGCTCACAAAACAAAAATGATTGAAATCAAACTGAAAAAATGGAAAAATAATAAAAAAACAAACCTTTTAAAAATAAAACCTCTTAATAATGATTTTTCATCCTTCTGCTTGAGAACTTCGTTTTGGATCTTCAAAAATCTTCGATCTTCTTTTTAATAGAAGAAGAAAACACGAAAGAACATAGGAAAAAAAAAAGAAATGTTAGAAAACTCTAGAACACAAGTACTAAGAAAAATTGAAAACATAATATTAAAATACATATTTGGTAAAACATACAAAACCAAGCACCAAACACCAACGTACGAAACTCAGAAAACACAAACGCGAAATTTAAAATGGTCTCAAAACAACTGAGATAGAGAATCCAACCAAAAACTCAAACACACAAGCAAACAAAAAATGGCATACCTCAGGAAACTGGGGGAACGAAGAAGAAGAAGGAGTGCAGACAACCACCCAGCCCTACTTTATTTGAAATGAAGATCATCCCATAAAACCCAAATACGAAATAACAACTTAAGATGACCGGAACAGAAAGCAAAGAAAGTTTTGATACATAAATGTCATACCTTGAAACTGAGGAAACCCAGAAGAAAGAACAACCGAAAACTAAAATCTTCCATGTAGTGAAAACTAAAGAATGGAAATGACATACCTTTACAAAGGTAGGAAATCTGGAGAAAGGAACCACGCAACAACACCCTTACAAAATAAAAATTTATAACAATCCAACTCTGACCAAACATTTATTAACGGATGGAACATCCATCAACTCAATGCATAGTATTCCCTCCACCCAACAATCCTAGAGGCGGGAAAAGCCAAATGACGAAAAGGAAGCTGGACATGAATTTTAACTCAAACAAAAAACGAAAAGGAAGCTGGGAAAGAAGGGTATAACGGTAAAATACTGATTCAAGTTTTTAAAACACGGAAAACTTCTTCAGAACACGGGTAATTGACCAAAAAACCTGTAAAATGGACAAGTGTCAATCGTTTAAGTTGGGGTATTTTGAATAATATCCAGAGGTCATTGTTTTCTTATATTTTAAATATAGTAAATTATGTAATCTGATTGTCTATTATGAATAGAGATAAATAAAAATGAAAAATTATTCGGACCTCAATTAAAAATTATTTTTTTATATTATTTTTTTATTATTTTTGAGATAATTAAATATCTTCAAAACCACATCATCTATCATCTTTATATATTTAGTTAAAAGTACCACATTTTCGAATAGACGTTACAAAATACTAATATCTTTCCTATAACATGATTGATTTCCAAATTTAAAATCTGATTTTCGTCGACCATATATTTTATTTTACGGTTTTTCATAATTTTTCAAAATAGACTTCTTAAAGTATATTTTATTTTAAAATACTTGTTTATTTTTTCAAATTACTCATCCTGTCGTGCGATTTAGTTTATAGCAAGGTAATTAAAATTGTTGATTAACGGATGTAATGATGTATTTGATGAAAGCAGGGAAAAAGGCAAGGGGATCAAACCGATATTAACAGGTGTCTTCATGCATGGAACTCTACACCACACGTATATTATGATGAAACCACTTTCATTTCCCAGTCACCACATGTCTTTCTTATTGAGTCCACGCAACTCATATGGTCCTATACTGTCAAATTTTCCTTCCTTCCTCCTTTCATGTTGCCTACCTCCCATCGGCCACTTCTCAAGAACTAATTCCTTCCCTCACACCCCTATCTTTTACTACTCTCCTCTTCCACCATATTTTATCAGGGCATTATTTTCAAGATATGGGCTTTATATTCAGTGTACCATTTTTCTTATTTTAGACATGAGCTTTGATCTAGTATTTTTACGAACTTGTTCCTTGTTTCTCTTTTATATATATATTTTCCAAATAAGACATATTTTGCATGACATTTTTCAAAGAAAAAAACGACTCATACTCGTCCTGACAATCGAGTGCTCTGTGTCAATGTTGAACTTTCCATAGCCTAACATAATTCTTGGTGACTTTCATATTGTTGAGACTCCACTCATTAGATGATGGCAACAGAGAGAGTGCTTCACATGAAGGATGGTGAGGGAGAAACCAGCTATGCCAACAACTCCTTACGTCAGGTATCATCTCTTTTCTGCTGTCCAAAAAGTATCATCTGTACAACCTTTATATCATAAAATAGAAACACGGTTTTCCTTTTGTTTTATAAATTTCCTAAAAGGCAAAAACGAGTTTCCTATATATATATATATATATATATATATATATATATATATATATATATAGAAAAGTAACCCAATTTAAATTTGGTGCAGAGAAAAGTGGCAAGCATGGTGAAACCTATACTTGAAGATACTGTAAAATGGTTGATGTCAAACATGAGTTCAGAAAGGTGTTGGAAAGTAGCAGATTTGGGATGCTCTTCAGGTCCAAATTCACTCTTATTTGTGTCAGACATGTTAAGTATCATGGATAAGGCTAGCTTCAGCTTAAACCAGGCTACGCCAAATGCATTGCAAATTTACATGAATGATCTATTTGGAAATGATTTCAACACCATCTTCAAGTTGATCCCTGACTTCTTCCAAAGAATCCATGAAGAGAAAAAGGACAACCATGTACGATGTTTTATTCATGCAACACCTGGAAGCTTCTATGGAAGGCTTTTTCCTGATAATTACATCCACTTCTTTCATTCCTCTTACAGTCTCCACTGGCTATCACAGGTCAGCTGTATCAAACCTAATTTAATATTTTTACATGCTCATTTAACAGAATGAATATGTGTACTAGTATTTTATATTTATATAATTGAATGTAGCTTTACGAAAGTTAAATTGTTTTTGTTCAACTTTGACATGGTATCATGCAGGCACCAAAAAGCTCGACCAACACAAAGGAACCACTCAACAAGGGAAATTTTTATATAACAAGTACAAGCTCTCTTTCTGTCCGTGAAGCATACTTCAATCAGTTTGAAAAGAATTTCAAACTTTTTCTAAAATCACGTTCAGAGGAACTAAAGTCAGATGGTATTATGTTACTTACATTCATTGGTAGAGATGAAACTCGGAAAATTCGTAATCCAGCTCCAGAGTTAATTGGAATGGTACTCAATGACATGGTCCAAGAGGTAAGCGATGAGGTCTGATAGATGATTATCCAAAAGTGAACCAATTCATCAAAATAGCATTTGTATTATTGTGTATGTGTGTCAGTCATTTCAAGCCAAGAATATCAAAAACCACTAACTGCACTACATAATTATTTCCTTGCAGTTGTATTATTGTGTATGTGTCAGTCATTTCAAGCAAAGAATACCACAAACCACTAACTGCGTTTTATAATTACTTCCTTTTGTTTTCATATCGCACGTGAATTCCATAACATGTGTTCAATTTGAAAACTGTGATTTAGTACTAGGATTTACACTAAATTTTATAATAGTTTATTTATATGTTGTTTACCAGCTAGGTCGTATTATAATATTTTATCATTTATTTCGCATATTGTTTTGTATTGGATGTTACCCCTGTGGTGTATATTTTGTGCTTGCTAAAGCCAGAAATTTGAAAGGCTCTAGAAAGCTAGCATAGGAAAATAAGGTTGCTTTAATTTTTCTTTGTGATTTGTAGGGTGTACTTGAAGAGAAAAAATTAGACTTCTTTGATCTACCTATATATGGTCCCACTGCTGAAGAAGTTAGACAAGTGATCGAAGAAGAAGGATCTTTTGCCATTCAAACATTGAGGTCTTTCAACATATAGGTTGGGATGCAAATATTCACGAGGATGTCAGTGACTCTATACTTGATAGCAAAATGAAAGTAGAGTTCCTGACTAAGTACGTTAGAGCGATTTTCGAACCTCTTTTGGCAGTTGAGTTTGGGAAAGATACCATGGATGAATTGTTCACAAGATTTGCAAGGAAAGTTGCCCAACTCATTGAATTTGAGACATTGGAGTATACTCATGTGGTAGTGTCCTTGGCCAAAGTTTCTTGAAGATATAAGTATGGCCAAATGTTTTGGATGGCTTATTTTCGATTCTTACTAATGTTTTTGGGTTAAGTATTCAACTCATTGTAACTTAGTTTTCTTTCCTGGAGAAACTTTCATTATGTTAGTTTAGTGGTCTTGTAAGACCCTGTTCTTTTATGCCTTTAACTTATAGGGCTTCTCCAAATCTAATGGACCTAAGAGCTGACCTAAAGGATAAAATTGATCCTAGTCTGCCCTAATGCGTACGCTTTCACTCTTTCAGAAACCAACCGTCATCCCCATTGCTTTCACTGGACGCTCTACTAGGGTTTCTCCCCAAGCCATTCTCGAACTAGCTCTGAATCAGTTCCTACTCCACGTAAGTGCCCCTTTCTAGATCGTATGAGTTCCATTATTGTTCCTTTGTATTTCACAGTTAGGGTTTCGTGTTAATCCGCCCCTTTGTCCCGTGTACCTTCTGTTTTCAACTCATTAGTGTGTTCCTAGGGCTACAGTGCTCGCGGTCGTGCTGTCAAGGTTCTGTTAACCCTTTTTCCAGGTACGGGAAGTTAGGGTTGAAGTTTAAGTTGTTTGTTTTTCTGCAGTTTCTTGAGCTTGCGAAATGTTTGTATGGATTAATCGTTGTTCTGGATGCGTGAAATGTTTGGTGTGTTTTGTAGGGTTGAATGATGCATCTGTTGCAGGTGAGACCAGGGCAAGAACTGGTAATCTCGCCCAGGCGAGTCTGGCGGAGGCTCGCCCAAACCATTTTCGCGGAAGGTCGCCCAGGCGACCTGCTAATTATTTTGAGCGAGCGAACCACTCGCCGAGGCGAGAGGGGTCTCGCCTAAGCGAGATTCCGCGGTGGTTTCTGTTTGCTGTTTCGAGCCCTCGCCTAGGCGAAGGGGAACTCGCCTGAGCGAGACTGTCTCGCCTGAGCGAGGCCCTTCAGCCTGAGCGAGGGGCTGGGCGAGACAAAATGTGGTTTGGTTGCTTGGTTGCCCTTGGACGAGTGGAAATTGCTTGGGTATGCTTGTTATGTTGAGATATGTGTATATACATATATATGATGGATTGCTATGTATGTGTGACATAATTCTTGCATGGAACGATGGATATTGTGGAAGTTCGGCATGTGAAATTAATGAGTGAGTTGGAACTAATGCAACATGGTATTGATATGAGATGAGACCCGGGGTGGTGATGACTAGTGGTATGGATTCAAAATGTGATACGTATGAGGAATTGATCCAAGGGTTGGTATGAAATTGTAAATATGATTTAATGTTCTTGTATTGTTGATTTATGAATGTTGGTCTGTGTCAGCGTGTAATTCCTTGGGGTTCTCTAGGTGAGACCTCCACGGTTGCGCTTCAATGGTCAGGACGTAATTTCATGGCCCCTGTTAGTGGGTGTCCATGGTGGTGCCTCATCTGTATAACTAGGTAAGGATTCAAGGTAAGGATTGCATCCTGACACTCTAAGGGGTCGGTTAGTCTCACTTAGAGCAGACTAACTCCTGTGGTGAGAGTAGTAGGAGGCCTAAAATTCATTAAGGGCTAACCTTGTGGTGAGGGAAAATTGATTCATTGAAACACTTGTAACACATAGCTCGGGGGTGAGCAGAGGTATCCACCACAAGTGCAAGCGTCCGCTGAATCCGACCAAGTTATATGTATCCGGATGAGTCGAGTTGTGTCGTAGTGTATTGATTGAAAGTCATAACATGCTTGGTTGATTGAATGTATGGTGTTGTGCAATTATATCTGATGGGCTGGTTTTAGTTTCTCTAGTGGGCTTCTCTTTAGGGCTAAGGCCCATGTACTTGTTTGTTCTTTGATTAACATACATTTCCTTGTAAACTTGTTAACCGGTTTTCTTTTGAGCATCGTGGTGTGCCTAGGTTATTTTTTTAGGAGTTGGGTTTTGAACTCCAAGACTGCGCTTTTACGTTATCTTTTGTGACGTTTTCTTTAATTTCGTATATTAAATTAAATGGGGTATTATAAGCCTTGTCACTTTAGATTCTCATCTGTTCGGTTCTTTAATATCTCTTTTGATTTCTGTTCCTGCAGAAGGACAAATAAGGTAAGTTAGGCACGAGTGTCACCTTACCATGTAGTCCGCTATCTCTTCAGTTGGCCTCTTCCCGTTCGATACATGTCGGCTTGAACCCAGGAGGGGTTACCTGCAGAAGAATCTCCGAAGCTCAAGTAAGTCAAAGCTCTCAGACAGTCAAATTAGTGATTAATGAATGCGTCACTTTAAATGATGGGGTCCACGTGTATTTATAGAACATTAATGACGTTTGACCATTGCATGGGCTGGGTTTTGACTTGGGCCCCAGCTTGGGCCATGAGTGGGCCTGGGCCCCCAAAACAGGCCCTGGAGGCCTATTGAAGGCGGGGCATTGATGTTAGTTAACTTTCTAGACAAGTAGTCGGTTTCGGCCGGCTACTTGCCTAGGTGGCTTATGCCAGTGGTGTCCGGGTACTAGGTGCTAGGTGGTTTTGATGTGTATATTGTTTACTTGGTTGAGTTTGGCTAGGTACGGTACACCAGTCCTCCAGCCTTGTCCGATATGAGTTGTCGGTCAAGGATTACATGTGCTGGTGAACTAGCAAAACCGGCTAGGTGTGATACACCAAAAAGTTAACGTGTAAAACCGACTCCAAACTCACAGTAGGTCATCTGAATGACGAGTTCCAAATCAAAGACCCCATCCTCCAACAATATTACCATCTGGTCCGCGCAATCATCCAATCCGCCTTTGAACAAGTCCGCGTCGAACACATACCCAGAACCGACAATGTCAGAGACGACATCCTTTCCAAATTAGCCAGTACCAAACTCAAAAACCGTAACCGGTCCCTGCTACAGCAAACACTATCCACACCCTCCGTCACATACAATTGCCAAATGTTAACCCACACCCCATCAAACAGTTTCACCCCCACCCAAAACCCAAACTGGACCACCCCTTACATTCAGTACCTCAAAACTGGCAACCCCCCTGCCGACGCGGACAAAACTTGGCTGGCCAAGGCCGCCAGGTACACTATGGTAGGCGACGACCTCTACAAACGCGGATACGGCCAGCCCCTACTTAAATGTGTCACGCCAGAACAAGCCCAGTACGTCATTAAGGAACTACACGAAGGAATATGTGCTTATCATTCAGGCGCGCGCACCATGGCCACAAGAATTCTCAGAGCCGGGTACTTCTGGCCCAGAATAGAGGCGGACTGCCAAGACTACATCAAGAAATGTAAACCATGCCAGAAGCACGGTAACCTTATACATCAAAAACAAGAACAGCTACACCACATATTGTCCCCTTGGCCATTCGCTAAATGGGGAATGGACATCCTAGGCCCCTTCACACCCGGCAAAGGACAGGTTAAGTTCCTAATCGTAGCTGTTGACTACTTCAACAAATGGATTGAAGCCAAGCCATTGACCACCATCACGGCCCAACAGGTCCAGCAGTTTGTGTGGAAGGACGTCATATGCCGATATGGTGTACCACATACCATCATAACAGATAACGGCCGACAATTAATTGACAAGGAGTTAGCAAAATTCTACACCGGTTTAGGCATCAAACACATCACAAGTTCTGTAGAACACCTACAGACTAATGGGCAAGCGGAAGCGGCAAACAAAGTTATCCTCGTAGAGCTGCGTAAAAGATTGGATACCTCTAAAGGCCGATGGCCGGAAGAATTAATTGAAGTACTATGGGCCTACAGATACACCCCTCAATCGTCCACAAATGAATCCCCTTTCAGCCTAGTCTACGGTGCAGACGCCATGATACCAGTAGAAATTGGCGAACCATCCCTGCGCCGAGAACTGTACGACCCAACTCACAACCACCAGAACATGGCCTTACATCTCAACCTCCTTCCCGAACTCAGAGAAAAGGCCCAAATACGCAATCTCGCTGCCAAACAACGAGCTGCCAGGAAATATAACACAAACCTGCACCCACGATCGTTTGTCATAGGAGACCTAGTATGGAGAATGGCCAGCAGTGCTAGAAAGAAGGATGGCAAGTTCTCCGCCAATTGGGATGGCCCATACCGCATACGAGAAGACGCAGGAGGTGGGGCTTATCGCTTAGAACACCTATCTGGGGAAGAAATCCCCAACACATGGAATGTATCCCACCTCAAGTTCTACTTCAGTTGAACATGTATCATAAGCGGATCAATACTTGTAACCACAGGTGTACTCTTTTTCCTCACTTGGTCTTTTTTCCCTAAGGAGGGTTTTGGCCAAGGAGGTTTTAACGAGGTACCCTTATTTGAGTAAATAAAATGAGTGGTTCCCTACTTTATGATTCTATACTATTTTACTCGTGGTTAATTCGTTTAAGTTCCCCACCCTTACCACAAGTAAGCGGCCTGGGTCGAACACCCTTTACTCGTGGTTAATTCGTTTAAGTTCCCCACCCTTACCACAAGTAAGCGGCCTGGGTCGAACACCCTTTACTCGTGGTTAATTCGTTTAAGTTCCCCACCCTTACCACAAGTAAGCGGCCTGGGTCGAACACCCTTTACTCGTGGTTAATTCGTTTAAGTTCCCCACCCTTACCACAAGTAAGCGGCCTGGGTCGAACACCCTTTACTCGTGGTTAATTCGTTTAAGTTCCCCACCCTTACCACAAGTAAGCGGCCTGGGTCGAACACCCTTTACTCAATTTCAAATCTTTTTAGTTCATCACCTCATCCACACGCTAGCGCCCCGGGTCGAGTACTCTAATTTAACATACAAACGTCAGCATTACTCCCCTAGGTAAATACGCATATAACATAACATATCACATACATAACATCATTATCCAACCAACACATTCCTATCACATATACTATCGTCAACAACCACAAAACATATATACCCACAATACGCATCACATTAAAAACAAGTCAAAATATTGTACGAGTTATTACAGACTTAGGATTCAGTGCGAAATAGAACATCATAAAAACTACATCCTAAGCTGCTTTGTTGTCATCACCCTCCACGGTCGCGTCCACATCCTTCTCTTCCTCGGCCGCCTCATTCCCAACCTCTTCCCCACCCTCTTCATCCTCCCCTACCAACCTTCCGCCAACCACATCTTTATCCACATCGAACCTCGAATCCAGGGCATCCACATCCTTATAGAAGAAAGCCGCCTGCCGCAACCCCTTCTCGAAACCATTTATATGCTCCTGGATAACGCTGTTCTTCAAGTCATCCAACTCCCCAACAGCCCCGTCATATTTGTCCTTCAAGTCCTCATAGTCTTCTTCCAGCTCCCCTATACGCTTGTTCAGTTTCTCCTCGGAATCTAAACAACGCACTTTCCATGACGCCAACCTCTTCCTCTCAGCTTCCCAACCTTCCTTCTCCTTCTCTAGCGCCGCCTTCTCCTCCGCAAGTTTGTCCACCTTACCCTGCAAATCCCCCACCTCCTTTACTTCCCTTCTGTAAAGGGACCCCACACGTCGGCTCAAGACTAACGCCTTGCTCCCAAACTCAACCATTGTTCTCACGATATGATCAACCTCCATGTTATCGATAGAGTTCACAACAGTATCTGGGAGGTTGATCGAGATGTCCTTCCTCACGGATATCTCCGGCAACTCAATCAGACCGACCTCCGGCAACTTCTCCCCGCTGACCGATCCCGCACCATCAGCTGACCCGAGGATAGCTGCCCTTATTTTCTTCACATCCTTACCCTTCCCAGGTCGAGGCGGGAGCTCAGCTCTCCTCTTCGTTCCACCATGTACATGCACTTCCACCACGGATTCCTGCAAATTGGGAACACCAGCTTTCCCAGCCTCCTTGGCCTTGGCGGCCATCTCCTTCCTCAGTGCTTGAAAGAGTGCCAAGTTCTTTTTACCAGATTGCGCCATATGCCCTGCAATAACATATCACAACTCGGATCAAAACAACTTAGCATCATTAACACAGCTTAAGTAATAAACAGATACCTTCAATATCTATTATCGGATGCACCGAATTATAAACCCTAACTAAGCCCTTAGTGGGCAACTTATCCACAAATCTTAACAACATCCCCACCACCTCCTTGTCTCCAGCCGACAACTCCTCAACTCCCATGTCCTTGTAACGAGAAGGATTGTTGGTCCAACTAAAAGGGAACTTGGTACTCCCATCCGCATTCAGAAAATACGGCTCACCTCCCTCCTTCACTACGACCTTGAAGTACCCATCTTTGAAGTGCTTGAAAGATTGGGAGAATGCATCCAACCTGCTAATGCTGGGACGACTGATTAAAGAAAGCCAAGTAGCCGGCCTCCGGGGTCTAGTATCGTAAAAATACAAAAATGCATAAGGGGAAGGCTCCAAGTACAACGACTCGCACAGAATGCGGAAGGCCTGTAAGTAAGCCCAACTATTAGGGTGTAGCTGAGTAGGCGCCACATTCAACGCCCGCAGCACGCCCATAGTGAAGTTGTCGAAGGGTAGTCGTATGTGAAGCTGAGAAAAATGGCACATATACATATAAAAGAACTTCTCGGCAGCCCCTTCTTGCCCGTGGCATACCCGGTCGATGGCGCTAACCCTTTCCAACGAAACAATATCTCCGCTAACCCCTTTAGACATGACGGGTGTACAGTTTAGCCAAGAGTTCAACAAGCGAGACCACCTAAACAGTGATGACTGGTCACGAACATCAGATGCGACCCACGCATAACCGCCCTTGGCTGGCCAGTTACTCTCCTCCAGCTCCTCAGGAGGATCTTCTCGAACTTCCCTCACCACCTCCATTGGCATTCCGCTTGTGCCAACTCCAGCACTCATACCCTCTCCGCGAAGCCGTTCATCCCTACTCCTATCCGACTCAGTACTCTGACTACTACTAGACGCAGATAACGATGTGCTATCGCTACTAGACATACCTGTTTTCGTTTTTACGGAAAGATGTCGGTTGAATTTGGGAACTAGTCGGACAATATGAGGCGCACAAGGTCTCTGAATTCGAAACTCTCGCAAATGAACCAAGTAAACCCTCCGCTGCTTTCAAACCCATATTTATAGTCCACGATCCCAAACGATTAAAATTCTTCCCGCCAAAATAAAACCCCATACCGATCGACACCATCATTATGAAGGATATGACACATAAAATGACGGCGCCAAAAGTTAACGATGTGACCACCTGACGCCATTGCACCTACCTTCTGACACCTTCAAATCCCAAGCCTTAACACTGTTCACCACACTTAAAGGCTGGGGGACTGGTGTATCACACCTAGCCGGTTTTGCTAGTTCACCAACACATGTAATCCTTGACTGACAACTCATATCGGACAAGGCTGGAGGACTGGTGTACCGTACCTAGCCAAACCCAACCAAGTAAACAATATACACATCAAAACCGCCTAGCACCTAGTACCCGGACACCACTGGCATAAGCCACCTAGGCAGGTAGCCGGTCGAAACCGACTACTTGTCTAGAAAGTTAACTAACATCAATGCCCCGCCTTCAATAGGCCTCCAGGGCCTGTTTTGGGGGCCCAGGCCCACTCATGGCCCAAGCTGGGGCCCAAGTCAAAACCCAGCCCATGCAATGGTCAAACGTCATTAATGTTCTATAAATACACGTGGACCCCATCATTTAAAGGGACGCATTCATTAATCACTAATTTGACTCTCTGAGAGCTTTGACTTACTTGAGCTTCGGAGATTCTTCTGCAGGTAACCCCTCCTGGGTTCAAGCCGACATGTATCGAATGGGAAGAGGCCAACTGAAGAGATAGCGGACTACATGGTAAGGTGACACTCGTGCCTAACTTACCTTATTTGTCCTTCTGCAGGAACAATTTCAATGGTTACTTAAAAATATAAGTTAAAAACTTTACTATTTTCCTTAATAAAATAAGATCTTAAAAGTTTGATTTTTACATATTTTAAAACATTTTTTTTTGAGAGATTACCTTCTATGCTTTAAATGATACCAGCCTTTACGAGAGATGGATCTTCATGCCTTTTCTTCTTTTTTTCCTTTTAAGAGAGATGCTTCTCGTTCGCATAATTCTTACATTCTTTCATTTTACTTATGTGATTTGTGTATATGAAAACTAACTAAACAAAATATAATGTGCATTAAAATATGTTTTCTATCAGGTACCTCATAATTTCAATTAAGAATATGAACTTATTCGAGTCATGGTTGTACTATACTCAATTGATATATGTACCACGAATTAGATTTCTTTATAATTAGGACTAGTGTCATCGTCTGTCTAGCATAAAAGAAACATAAAAGTGTGAACAGACAAAGTACTCTATCATAATAGAAACATAAAAGTGTGACTAGAATAAAAATACTGGCATGGAAAAATGTATATCCAAAAAGTAAGTGTCACAATTTTTAATAATTAAGATCATGAAGGACCAAAAAAAAAGCATTGAGTCATAACCTCTGCTTTTGTGATGTTGTGACGTGTATTGTGAAGTCATGTCATGTAAATGCAAATGAAGTTGGAATCACTCTACTTGGAATCATCTTTACTTTTGTGATGTTTATAAATAGAAGTCACTTCATGCAAATTAAAATTAACTGGAGATGATTTGTTAAGCGCACATATGCATACCTAATTGGAAGTTACAACGTTAGCACGATTCATGCCCTACCTGAATGATAAGAGCAAACCTATACTTAAGTTATTAAAGGGATTAATTAGTTCCAGTGAGGGGAAAGTGTGAAGAAGGGTTTAATCAGCTAAAATGTTTCCTAGCATCTCCACCTATATTGCATAAACCTAAGAAGAACAATCCCATACTCGTGCATCTCGTGATCACACAAGAAACCATCAATGTCGTGTTGGTACAGGAGCAAGAAGGCAAACAACATCTGATATATTTCACAAGTTGGGTCCCTCAAGATGCCAAAACTCAGTATCAGGTGGTCGAAAAGATGGCTTTGTGGCTAGTCAGTACGGGGAGAAGATTGCGACCCTACTCCCAAAGGCATGAGATAGTGGTAAAAACTAACCTCCCTAAATGCAAAATCTTGAGGAAATGGGATCTAGCAAAGTGAATGGTGGCCGATAACGCTGTCGTTGACGCGATCAAATTAATATTACTTATCTATAACAACTTCAATATTGTTAAGAAAGTAACAAACAAAATAGAAAGGATAAAGTAAGCCAAAGTCGTCTCCCAACGAATACGAAATTGATTTCTAACAAATTAGCTCTTATAAAAACTATACAAAAGGGTTAAATAAATAAAATAAGAAATAAAGAAATATAGTTGGAAAAATATAAAATGATATAAAATAATAGAGAGAAAATATATTGATTCCACTGTTTTTTCAAAATAGATTCATCATTGGTTATCTAAAGATTATTGCTCAATTAATTATTGTTCTAAATTTGCAAATTAATCAATGTAAATTCTCAATTAATTTTTAGTGTTCTCACTATTAATCAAAGTACATTTTCAATTAAAAGTAACAACTTTGTAGATTAGTCATAGTAAATTTAACCAAAATACATGCTCAATTAAATATTACTATGCCTAATCATGTATATTCTTTTACCTCTAAAATCAAGCAAAAAACAAATTAATCAAAGTACATTCTTGATTAATTCTAGTTAAAGTTTTCACATCTAATCAAAGTACATTCTAAATCATTGGCAAAAACTAATTCAATCACATGAAAGCTTCTAAATTTAATCAAAGTACATTCTCAATTAAAATTAAAAACAATTGAACTCATGTAATCAATATGCTTATAGATTAAAACATATCACTAATTAGTTATGATGTAAAAATCATTACTTTTCCCGTGATTCAAAGATAAAAGACATATATGAATTAAAACCTCAACAATAATAAAAAAAACAAAGAAATTATTTCATTCTAACATCAAATTCCATAATGAAAATACAATGGAATCAACCCAAGAAGTTTAACGCTCCATGGAATCAAAATAAAATAAAAATAGAAGAAAAGAGAGAATAGAGAGAGACAACGAAATTAGTCCCTCCCAAGGGTTCCTAAACTCTGAAGTGTCGATCTTCTCTTTTCTGCTTCCCCTTAATCTCTTTATATAGGACTTGGACTAGAGTTTTTCTGTTGCTAAAACCTCTGAAATATCTTTTAAAATAATGATAAAGATAAATATGATTTATCTTTATAGTGATTATGAAAATTTAAAAATATTTGGAGAATGTTTCTAATCTAAAAGCTTTAATTTTCAACACTGTAAGCTCTTGGTGTTTGCAATCTAAAATCAAAGGGAGGGAAGAAATTAAAAGTTTTCATTTTTGGAACTAAGTTTTGTGTTTTCAGTCAAAAAAGGAGGGAGAGAATATTTCTAATCTAAAAGCTTTAATTTTTAGTGTATTTTAGACCACATTTTTATGGATTAGCTCACACTTTTTACAAGCAACATTTATATAAATATTGCTTGAGATAGTTTTTAAGCCAAGCCTAAAAACATGTTGCCTTTACTATGTTTAAACCCCATTTTTATACTCGTTGTCTCATTTAGTGTTTTCTAAAGTAATTTTTGCTAACCAGCTTTGACCATTTAAGTGTCCATTAAAAGGCAAACACGTGGCAGTGTGCTTTCTCTCTCCTCCTTAGGGTTTCACTTTCACGTTCTTCTCCAACGAAGTTGTTGGCCATGGTGTTTTGTGTAGGTGTGTGAACAAAACTGGAAGCATTGCTTTTCTGCCTGTGGTGTAGATCTGATCCAGGCGAGCTCCAATCCATGTTTTTATTCATCGTTGGCCTTTTCCTAACGTGACTCACAAACTATTGTAGTTGCGTGATGCATCAATAGTAGGGTTGGTTTGCGATGGTGGTGCAGGTGCTGCACGAATCTCGCGCAGTTCTTGTTTGTATGGTTCGGTGAGTGCATGGTTCTAGTGTTATGTGCGTCGTGTTATGGTGAAAAGATGTTACGTACTACAACTTGTTGATCTATTCGTGATGGAGGCTTGTGACTCTACAATAGAGGCAACAATGGTGGTGCTTTAGGCATGATTTGCTCCGATGTGGCTGAGGCTGGTGGCACATGTTGTAGGTGTACAAGAATGGTGTTAGGGTTTTTAGTTTATGAGGGAGAAAAAAGATGGTGACGTGGCAGCATTTGGTTGGCTAAATTTTGAGTGCTTGGATGTCGTCACATGTCATGCTCTGATTGGTTAGTTTAATTAGTAAAGGATTACCACATGGCATGATCTGAGTGCATCTTTTTTTTTAGTGGAAAGAGGGGTGAAAATTGTAACACCCCCGGATCCTCTTGGGCTTACCAGGCATCCCACCTGCCACCCTCAAACCGGTTGTGTTAGGTCTGCAGCCCAATACACCCCAACCCATCACCCTTCTCCGTCCATTCATACTGGGTGGGTTGTTGTCAGTGGGAATCGAACCCCCAACCTGACCTTTAACACCTCTGGCTCACCAGCAGATGCTACCAGTTGTGCTGCAGCGCAACTGGTAGCATCTGCTGGTGAGCCAGAGGTGTTAAAGGTCAGGTTGGGGGTTCGATTCCCACTGACAACAACCCACCCAGTATGAATGGACGGAGAAGGGTGATGGGTTGGGGTGTATTGGGCTGCAGACCTAACACAACCGGTTTGAGGGTGGCAGGTGGGATGCCTGGTAAGCCCAAGAGGATCCGGGGGTGTTACAAAAATAGACATGTAGGGGGTGCAAAATAGGTTTTTGAATGGCCCATTGTTTAAAAGGGGGAGTGTATAAGTCATATAAGGGGTTCAAAAGTGATTTTTTTGGAACTTACTGATTTTAGCCTTATTTGAAGGTGTTTTGTAACTATAATCAATTTATTTTCACATCAATGAACTTAATTTTGACTTCAACTGCATCAACAAAGGTTAGAATGACGAAGAATAATTTATGCAACTAAAAATCACTTTTAAGACATTTTTATCACACAAGCTCAAATATCCTAATTATCAAAACTGTCAATTAAATCGCTCTTTAAGCAAAAAATTCAATCAAATGTCCAAAATTAAACATTAAATGAGGGAAAAAATACACATTTATGAGTGGCCTGATCAGTGGAACTATCGAAATTCCACATTAGATTTGAACCAAGAGATCCAATTAAGGCGCGATGTTTGGCAGATTTCACCAATGAGCTATAAGTCGAATAAATCAAGGAGAGTGATAAGTGGAAAAATTATCCAATATGAAAAAAGGAGGGGTCGAAGTAGTCCTTGAAGGACCTAGTCACATGTTGATTGAGCAAGCGTTTCATTTTACTTACAAAGTATCCAACAACCAGGCTGAATATAAGGCCTTCATAACTAGACTCATTTTGGATAGGGACATGGGAATAAGAATAATCACATGCAAAAGTGACTCACAGCTGGTAATCATATACCTCACCGATGAATTTCAAGTCAGAAATCTATTATTCCTACAATATTTCATTTTGTCAAGGTGCATCTCTGTTCTTTTAAAGAAGTCAAGTGGCAACATGTCCCTAGGGCCGACAAATCCAGAGGCGATGTTTTATCTAAGTTAAGCAATGCGAAACAAAGAGGACAACATCAAACATTGCTACGACAAACTCTGATGTCTCTGTTAGTGGAGTCCAATTAGTGCTTGGTTTGTGAAAAAAAAAATTCTTGGATGACACCTTTCACAAGGTTCTTAAGGGAAGGAATTACCCTAGCACACACAGAGAAGGGGTGGGCTAGGAAGGTTGAAAGATTTATAATGATTGAAGACAAATTATATAGAAAAGTGTACGTAACACCACTTCTGAAATGCATTAACCATGAGCAAGGTCAATACGTGATGAAGGAGTTGCATGAAAGGATATGTGGGTATCATTATGGAACAAGAACAATGGCCATGAAGGTGTTAAGAGTAGGATATTACTAACCAACAATATAACAAAACTACGTTAATTTTGCAAAGAAATACATCATGTGCCAACAACACGGTAATCTTCTTCACCAAAAGCTAGAAGAAGTACACAATATGGCTTCACAACGGCCATTCACAAGGTGGGGGATTGATATCATTAGATCTTCCCCCTTGGGGAAAGGGCAACTCAAGTCATATTAGTAGTCATCAATTACTTTACCGAATAGATAGAAGCGAAGCTAATTGGCGATTAAAACATCCCAATAGGTGCATAAGTTTGTGTGGAAGAGCATCGTTTGCCGATATGGGACCCCTCACATTATAGTAACAGACAATGGAAGGCAATTCATATACAAAACGTTTGAGAGAATTCTACAACGACTTTGACATCCAACATGTTACTAGCTCAGTGGAGTATCCCTAAACAAATGGGCAAGCCAAAATGGCCAGTAAGGTCATTCTCAACAAGCTGAAGAAAAGGTTGGGAACAACTAGAGGGAGGTGTCCCAAAGAATTATTCAAAGTCTTATGGGCATATCGATGCATCCCACACTTGTCCACTCAAGAGACACCCTTCAATCTAGTGTGCAAATTGAAAGCCATGATCTCGGTTGAAATTGGCAAGCCTTCACCAACGATGACGACTTATGATGCAAATTGAAATGAGGAATGTTTGTTAGGAAATTTGGATTTTGTGAGTGAACACTGGGAAAAAGCTTGGATAAGGGAGGAAGCATTTGAGTTACGGGCAACAAGACGATATAACTCTAAGGTGAAACCAAGAACCTTCCACAAAGGACATCTTGTATAGCGAATGGCAAGCAGTGCTAGAAAAAGAGACGACAAGTTCTCAGCTAAATATGAAGGACCGTTTAGAATATCATAAGAGGTGAGTAAAGGAGTACATCAGTTAGTGCAATTTTTTGGGAAGGAAGTATCAAGAATGTGGAATGCCACACACCTTAAGTTTTATTTTAGTTGAAGTGTAAATAATGTGTACTCTTTCCTATCTCAGTCTTTTTTTCCTAAGGACTGTTTGGGCCAACACTAGTGTAGTTTTGTGATTTTGCTTCGCTTTATATGCTTCAGTTTTTCTACAACCAAAGCATATAATGATGCGGTGGCATTTTTGTAATTTTTGCCAACTTTTCTGTCTCGGTTCTCTTAATACCCGAAGTCGAAAATGGTATTTTGCTTTAGTTTTAAGCCAACCGGTGCCTATAACTCCTTTCTGCCTCGGTTTAGTGGACCTGGTGCCTATAAGTCTATTCAAATTTCAAATTCGCGAATTGTAGAGGTGCAACGTCACTGTTCGTCTTCTTCCTCCAAAGTTTCTGATTTCTCTCGCTGCCAGCCACTCTTCTCCGTTTCCATCAAGCCTCCTGCATGCCTCATTCTCCAGTCGCAACGCCACCTTCTTGCTGGCAAACCGCCCCTTTTGGCAAAAACCGAAAAATACGTTTGGTTAGCGTTTTCCTGATCTTTTTTTTTCTCATTTTTTCTATATATATATATATATATATATATATATATATATATATATATATTGTGATTTGTTTTTTTTTGCATTTTGTTTAGGTTTTAATTGCTTTACTCTTTTTTTCTGCTATTTTTGTTCTTAGGGTAGATATTCAGGGCGCTGCCACGCTGAGGAAAGTGCTCGGGAAGTCGACGGTGTTTGTGTTCGTGGAGCAAAGAGCGAGGTGGCTCTTATGGAGAGACTCGTGGACCAGCGACGAAGATGGCGAAGTTGCTGCTGGTGAGGATTGCCACCGCGAGAAAGTAGATGAAGCATGTGGAAGGGATTGGATTGGCCATTGGTTTTTTTCAGGGAATGACAGTTCCCCACCCTTTCCCTTTCTGCAACCTCAAACCTAGAACGTTCATTTTTTTCTGGTATTGTTTAGGTCTTTTTTGTGAAGCCAAAAAGCAATTTTTATTTCAAAATTCAATGCCTATATGGCTTCGGTTCTCAGCAGAACCGAGGCATAATATGAAGTTTCTACTTCGGTTAAGACCTGAGGCCCAAGACTGACTCTTTTATGCATTGTTCTAATATGCCTCGGTTCTATAACCGGGGCAAAATGGCAAAAACAACCGCTGCCAAAACTCCTTTTTGTATTAGTGTAAGGAGATAACAAAGGAGAAATTAATATATCAGATTTAGCCAAAGTACTCTTACACAAATAACTCGTTGAATCCCTCCCGAGAACCACCTGTTAAGGTTGATTTGATCCTTCCAAAAGAACATCTCTTGGTCAAGGTTGATTTAATTCCTCTCGAGAACCACCTCGATTGAAGTCGATTTAATCCCTTCTGCAAAATGTCTCGACCATGATTGATTTAGTCCTTCCTGTGAAACATCTCGGACAAGGTTGATTTAATCCCTCCCAAAGATAATTAATTTGGTTAACACGAATCCCTCTCGAGAACAATCTCGATCAAGGTTGATTTAGTCATTTCATTCCTTTTGATGATTAAGACAAAATTGATGTATGAAACCAATGTAAAGTTTGAACAAAACTAACAAACATAAATATAAGAAATACAAGATAACTTTATATTTTAGGCTAAAGGTACATTCTATGAAAGGGTCGAGAGCAACTAAACTCGGCATTTCAAAAAACAATACAAAAGGGTCGAGAATTACTAAACTTAGCCTCTCAAAAAATAAGAAATAAAAGCAAGATTAGTCTTCAATGTTATCTTCATCCTGGACATGCCCATAAGGGATAGGAGGGTTGTGTTCTTTAGCCGTAGTGACAACAAGAATATTTTCGATAAGGACTAATGTCTTTTGAAAAAACATTCTTTCAACATCAAAATGGTCATCATGGGACGAAATATCAATGTCAAAACCTAAGGCGCCTTGGCGGAAAGATTTGGGAAACCCCTTCATATGCCTCTCGACAACATAAGCTTTCAACTCTCAAAATTCCTTATTAAAAGCAACATTGGTTATCTTCAAGTCCTCTAAGGATTGGGTTAATTCAACTAATTTTTCGCATGCCTCTTTCTCTTTTGTTTGGATTTGAAGCAACGAGTCCTCTAGGAATCCCAATCAGAATTGACAGTATTTAGTTGCTAACGTAGACCAACAGTTTGAACAAACCAAATCTTTCCTCCTGACTCAAATCCTTTAGGTTTTTCTTCAAGTTAGTAACTTCAGCCCGCAACTTCTAAATAGCACTTCTTTGGATGAGCTCGATGCCGAGATGTCTACCAATAACTAAAGCCCGAGATTGATGCTCGACGAAAGCGTTCAAATGGGTCTCATGAGATGATGAAGTTATAATGTTAACTTCATCCTTAGTTATACCAATGCCTATACCATCAAACACCTTCATCTCGGTACCCATCAAATAACTAAATGAATTGTCCACTTCGGTACGAGGACATTTCGACAACACATGATAGGAAGACCCATTTCATAATGATGCCTATTCTTTTTCTTCTTTTCATTGGCATGAAGAGGTCGCAAGTCACTAACCTCCGTCACTACAGGTGCAACCACAACAAATGATGTACTCATGTCCTCGTAGTTTCATGCATTCAGTTGTTCCTAAAGAGCTTGGAAGTGACTTTTTAGCCAAGAATACCTTCAATGGTTAGCATTAGTCCTGCAAGGACAATAAATCTAGTTAAGTGAATTAGTAGACAAATACAAGGTTAAAGGTCGATACATACCATACATGTCCACTTGAGGGTGAATGGACATCAACACGACCATAATCTTTTGAGTAGGGAATCGTTGAGGAAAATCATCCAAGACACCTAGGATCGTAATGTCCTCAACCATCATCATTGACCTGGGCCACGCGTCATGATGAAATGGATGTCAAGTCTAAGAAAAGGGAAACTTAGGCTTGTCGTTATCAAAGAAGTGTGGACGACTAGATGGGTTAATGGCAACTATAAGAATTACATTTTTGAAATTTTTAAAGGATGATGTATAAGAAGCAAATAAAGATGCTTTAGGTTGACTGAATAGGGACAACCAACTCACAAGATCTTTAGGATGAGTACTGTAGAAGTGTAAAAACACCCAAGGAGAAAGCTTCAACTTAAGTAGTTGACAAAGTACTCAGAACGCTTGCCATGCTACCCAAGCACCTGGATGGAGTTGGGCGACATTCAATACACGAAGGAAATCCATGGTTAGGTCATCAAATGGGATTCTAACATTTTACATTAGTTATTAAAGTCGTATATGTATAAAAGAAGTCTTGAGGATAACTCTAATGACCTTGAGGCATTATCTACAAGCCCTATTTTATCTATGGAAATTTTATCATCTGGACAATCTCCCTCTAGAACTTGATAGGCTCGATAAAGCTACACACTAGGGACAACCACTTGTACTTTGAAAAATATTGCTGAACATTGAGGTCAACTCACTCATACCCAACACAAATGGGAAGGTCTTCCAAGACCTCATCAGCCCAAGAAGCCTCAACATTACTACTAGACGATCCAGCAAAAGGCCTTGCAGCATCCTATACGAAAGCCTTCTTGGTTGAAGAACTAGAATTAGATGAAGATAAAGACGAAGACATACCTTATGTGAATAGAGGCAACCAAGAACTCTTATACTATCAGAGCGAAAAGGTGGTCCCCTAACATTGCCAAATAGTTATTTATAGTAAAATGAAAAGCATCCCAACAGATGTGACTACACACTTCCAACCGTGAAATCCCTTTGTTTTCAACAAGTGGACATGTCATTAGTTGGCTTTAGATACATGAATGTGTTGGAGAGTCAACATCTCAACTCACTAGTGTACTTTTGGTTTCTTAACTAGGGTGATATGCTTGATTTTAAAGAAAACAAAGCAGATAAATTACAGTGGCAATTTTGAAATTTTCGCAAACTTATAAGCCTCGGTCAAGAAAATTTCAAAATTGGTGCATTTTTTCAATTATTTTATTTTAGGGCACAGGTATAGACCTTAATTGTAAGACCCATAAAAAATAAATAAAATTTCATGGAGGGTGTTAGGCGTGCATGATGCCTTTTAAATTAATAAATGCACATTAGGACAAAATTAAAGAGTAGCATAGTTGGTTGGAATCTTGTTATGGGTTGAAGGTCATGTGTTCGATTTCTACCATATGCATTTTGTGTTATTTATGCTTATTGTAAGTCTTATGGGAAGCAAGGAAAAGAGACTTTCCAAGAGGCATTAGTATGTAGGAAACGTAATGGTAATGGATGGTTATAAGAGAAGGATATACTAGATTGATATTACTTAGTGGTAATATGATTTGATTGATATTACTTGGTGGTAATATGATTTAGTTGAATTAGTAACATGTTTGTGATCATGAGGTGAGTTGTATGATGACAATGTATGGTTATATATTATTTTATCTGGTTAGCTCAGCCTTGCATTTGTTGTGTTTGTAGGATCATCATATAACGTGTGTGTTATACAGGATCAGATGTTGTTAAAGATGCTAGTTGAAATGCATAGGTGTGATTGGACGTGCTGTGGAGGACTTTGGGAGTTTTGGAATGCTTTTGGAAAGAATTTTGGATTTCTTTTATGTTGAATTTTCCTTTGAATTTTCCTAGTTTGAAAGAATTGTAATGGAACTTTTATAAAGGTTTTAGGTATTTGTATGGTTTTATTTGAATGAACTTGGATGAGTATTTACGAAGTAAAAGTTTTTGCAAAAATCCTATTTATAAGATGATATCATAGTATTTTCATTCGTTTGAAAACAAAAAACTACACATGACATCTTGAAAGGGGTGTTACATCGGTTATATACTTCAGTTGTTTTAGAACCAAGGCCTATAAATTTGCAAAAATTTCAAAATGGCCACTCTTTTTATTTTAATTATTTTAGGTTAAATTACTCTTTTGGTCCTTGTTTTTGTAATAAAGTATCAAATCGGTACTCTAGTTTTTTTTGTTTCAATTTCGTATTGGTTTTTTTAAAAATGATTCAATTTGGTCATTGTTGTCAATTTTGACTAAACAGTGTTAAAGTTAATGTCACATGTCAATTTGTGGTTTTTTAGTTTTTTTGAATTTTTGAATTTTTTATTTTATTTTCTTTTTACACATGTCACTTCACAATTGTGTCACGTGTCCAAATGATTCAATTTGGTCCCTATATTTGTTTTATTTTCAATTTAGTCCTAGTTTTTGTAAAAAATGAAGTAATATTGTCCCTCCTTAACTAAGACTTAATTTACTTTTTGATAAATCTTATAGTAATATTCTTACTAAAATTGATATTTTTATTAAATAATTGTAGAAATATTTTAAACAAACTTTTTGTTTTTAGCTTTATTATTAAACAAAGTTAAACCCCAAACCTAATTTCAATAATTAACCATTTTGTCATCATATATAAAGGCATCAAGTGTACCATATACTAAAAATTTAGTGAAGATTAAAAATCAAATAATTTGTCACACATAAGTTTAGAACTAAATTTCAAGTTCAAAACAAAACCAAAGTTTAAACTTTCGTATAGAATTTAAAGTTAATTTTAAAATATTTCTATAAATATTTAATAAAAATGTTAATGTTGGTAAGAGTATCACCATAAAATTCATACAAAAAGTAAATTGAGTCTCAATTTAAGGAGGAACAATATAGCTTTATTTTTACAAAAATTAAAACTAAATTGAAACTAAAAATAAATACAGGGACCAAATTGAATAATTTTGACACGTGAAACAATTGTCAAGTGACATATGTAAAAAAAAATAAAAATTAAAAAAAAATTAAAAAGAATACAAATTGACACGTGACATTAGCTTTAACACCCTTTGGTCAAACTAACGGAAATGACCAAATTGAATCATTTTTAAAAGAACTAGGACTAAATTGAGACTAAAAAAACTAGAGGACCAGTTTGACACTTCTTGACAAAAACAAGGACCAAAAAAGTATTTTAACCATTCTTTTCTATTATAACATTTATTACTTATCACGTACCACTGACTTGAGTGTCAAAGTGTCTTTGCAGGCTTTCCAATTGTGGACTCAAATGGTCAAATCGAAACAGTAGTCCTAGACCAAGGATATTGAAGACACGTTGGATTCCTAGCAGAGATTCTGGTGGATGCAGTTCGAAGGACCAAGTACATCTTGACCTTTGTAAGAATAAAATCCATAACTATCAATATACTTTATAGTCCATGTGGATACGACAACCCCTTTTGGTTGTACTATAGTTGACTCAATCCACTTGCATAGATTCAAATCAAAAGCTCGACACACAACGAGAGGTTACCATGTTTTTGTTCCACATCGATATGTGAGAATCATTAAGAATTTTCATGACATGTAACATAGGTTATCTTAAACTAAGAACAATTAACTTCAACCTCAATAGTCTTTCTTTATTTTTCCAAGTCACTGGCGCTATCTATTTTAACTCAAAAGAAAAAAATTTATTTTTATTTATTTTTTATTTTTTATGAGGGTTATCTTATTTTGTTAGGAACCTGAATTTTTGAACCTTTCTATGTTATTGGAGTTCTCCCACCTACACCAAATTTATTTTTTTATGTGGTTCTGGGTTCTCGTACCCACTTCAAACTCAAACATTTTTGTTCTATTAGGTTCCCACCCACACCAAACGTAGAATCCTTCATAGAGTTTGTAGCTTTTCATACCCACACAAAATTTTAAATCATTCATTATATCTTTCTTTGTGACTAATTGTTTTTTCAATTTTGAAGAATGAGCCCCAATTATTTTTCATGTTATGGGTTATAAGGGAAAGTAAAAATAATTTTTGTTCCTACAAGGACAATATTAGGTTATTATGAGGCTCAAACCTTATCTTATCACAATCGTGAGATTCCTCAAATTGATCATGATGCTCCACTAAATATCCATCATCTGTTGTCTTGTGCATGTCATGGAGTAAGAGGGTACCCACAAAAATGGACTTTGGTGATCAAGTTAGCAAAAGCTCACAAAGTCAATCTTAGATTAGGGTGCTAATGAATTGCATACCTTTAATTACATGGTCCACCTATATTTATAGATATCTAATTATCTTTTTTTTTATCACTTTACTCATTTCTTCATGGGCCCAAGCTTTGGGCCTTTGATTAAGTTTAATTGGGTTTGACCAGGTTCAATTGGGCTTGACCAAGTTTAATTGGCTTTAACCAGACTTAATTGGGCTTACACTACAGACCCAGTCCCTTTTGGACATACTATACTTGGTTCTACTTTTTATTTAAGTTAGTGGAGGTTCGCGAACATATCAGCGTACTGTTTTGTCATTCACTATCCGTTTAATTGTTTGCTGATGTATTCAGTTGGATATCTATGTCTCCTCTCCTTTTGGTTGATGGTTGGTTCTAAGTGGTTGACCTTATTCACCGTGGCGTAGGCGGCCTTTGGTATATGCGGAATACGTAGTGAAGGTCTTGTCCTTTTAATGATCAGGGAAGTTCCCGACTTCATTAGTTTCCTTACTACTTATTTTTATTATACCGGTATGTATCCGATGTGTTTTTTTTTTGTGGGATTTAGGTTGGTGGCCTGTCCGGCTCCTATAGTACAATTTCAATGTTTGGTTTTAGAGGGTGACAAGTGTACAAAATTTTTAAGATGACTTTTTTATTTAATAGCTCATAAAAGTAATCGTAACACACACATATCAAATAAAAACAAAACTTAAAGAAGATTAATTGTTTTAAGGTTAAAATACCTTTTTGGTGCCAATTTTCGTCAAGTTTTGTTAAATCAGTCCTAATTTTTGTTTTTGTGCTCAAATAGGTCCTAAAATTCGTCAATTTTTTTCAATTTGGTCATTTTTTGCTAACACCGTTAAAATCATTAACGACCATGAACACTGAATACCACATTTCACTTCGTGGTTTTTAAAATTTTTTCTAATTTCTTCTATTTTTTTTAAATGTCCACGTGTCAACCCAACAACATGCCACGTATTAGAGTCAGTGTTTTATATTCAATTTGGTCCTTATATTGGTTATTTTTGTTAAATTTAGTCCTAAATTTTTTTAACATGAATCAATTTTGCCCCTCTCTAAATTGAGACCAAATTTAATTTTTATATTAAAATTTGCAATTTTTATTAAATATATTAAAATTAACATCATTATAAATTTTATATAAAATTTAAATTTGGTCCAAATTTTGAGATAGGCAAAATTGCTCAATTTTAAACAAAATTGGGACTAAATTGAACAACAGTAACAAATATCGGAACTAAATTGAATATAAAACATTGATTTTGACACGTGACACACTACTAGGTTGACATGTGGACATTTAAATAAAATTAAAAACAAATTGAAAAAAACAAATTGAAAAAATTGAAAAGAAATTAGAAAAATAAAAAGTATTAAAAAATAAAAAATACTACAAAGTGACACGTGACCGTCACTATTCATCATTCTCAATAATTTAAATGGTATTAGAAAAAAAAATACCAAATTAAACAGAATTGACGAAAATTGCAACCTATTTGAGAAAAAAAATAAAATTAAGATTGATTTGACATGACTTTGGAAAAAAAATATTTTAACCTTCTTTTAATAAAAGAACCATGATATTTCATCAAATTTAATCAAATTGCTCTACTATATGGATAACTTATTAGAATTTAATTCCTATACGTCATTAATGTTAGCTCATAAGAAATAAGATCAATGTTGTTTCACCTCAGATCAACACAATAATATTTTTACCCCAGAACACATAATTATTTTGCATTGATAAAAAACAAAATTCCGTGGACCCCATACTCAAATGTTAAGAAAACAAAGAGTAAAAATGGACAGAAAAGTACAATGAAATACATAATACACGAATATGACTGTGGTTTAAATTAAATCGTTGTTATACGTCATCTATGATGACAATTATATACAAACTATGGTCATTTAGCTCTCTAAATTTCCAAGAACGTCATCAATCAAACAATTATGACAATTGCAAGATAATTGACATATGGTGTGCCATTTCATATTTTTGCACTAGTGATAACATGGAGAGATGTGTTTCACATTTAAGATGAACACAAAATATATAGACACTTTACCTCGCGATGGATGTAATTGGTAATTTTACCATCTTTACTGAAAAAATGTATCAAACAATCCTCGGTCGTATTAAATGATCTTCATTAAACAAGTGAATATGATAATCTTTAATCAAACGATCTACAAAGAATATATTATCATAAATCACTACTTGTGCTTGTAGACAACTTTGAATGATTTTTCTCTAACTAATTTCATCTCAAACTTGGTAACTTTCTACCTTTCCGCCCAACTCCAAATGTCATTGTAACTCTCCAACTCAGTAAACTTATATTATCAAGACCAGCAAGTTATTAACTAAATAATATTTTCATTTATAAAATTTGGTAATATTTTTGTCTTTTGTACTAAAAAAATTAATTTTTTAAATTTAAAATAATTGTTCCTGCGGAAACAATAATAGAATATCAGAGAGCACAAATCATATTTTACCCCAATCACTGACTTTTCGGACTGCATACTCCTCGGTTTGGATGCGTCTTCTTCTAATACTAGCGGATTGGACCCTTAGGGGATTACATACGGAAAGGACTCTGACGATCAAGTCAGCAAAGACACTCAAAGGTCAAATCACAGATTAGTGAATTAATGGAAGCGTACCTTTAATTTGTTGAGGTCCACATGTACTTATAGAGATAGTAACTATGTTTTACCTCCTTTATGGGTTGAGCCCCTCTTTATTGCATTGGGCCAATGTTCAAGCTTCGTCTGAACTTGGGCCAGGCCCTAGTCCCATGTTTGTGATCTGACACTAGAAGTCCCACTGTAATTTTCTAAGTTTGGGGTTGGTGGCTTTTACTTATGCGTTATTCTTTGGAGTAGGCGGTCTTAGCCGTTATGTGTTGTTATCTTGTTTAGTTAACTAACAGTCTATTCTTTTTATGATAGGACTAGTCGTAGGCGGTTCGAACTAGGTAGTTAACCATATTGATCCTGATCGCCTAAATATAATACAATAATATATTTTAATCCCTAAAGTTAGATAACATTAATGATTCATTACACACAAAAGTGGATTGAAGTAAATATTAATAGATAAAAACACATCGTTATTTTTGTATAACTTTCATTCATGTTGTTTATCGAAAAATTAAGTATTCTTTTTTTTATTGAATTAGAGAAACTATTTTTTGTTTAATTTAAGAGACTAAAATTATATTTATTTCTATTTGTTGGAACTAAAAGCCAAGTTACAAGTTATTTGGCTTTAAACTCTAGAAATGTCTTTTGAAGTTTGAGTATAAAACGATAATATATATATATATATATATATATTCATTTTATTGAAGAAACGTATATATCTCACTGCAAATTGTTTTAAATATTGTTCCACAAAATTTATTTAAATCTGCATAACTAATAACCAATTTTATTTCTCTCATTTATTGTTCTTTAAAAATAGTCATATATTTCACTGTAATCCCATGTGCAATGCATGTGTTCGTCTTTATTTCGGTATGCAGAAATATTGTGTATCTCGAGACATGTGTTTTATAAAATATTTTATGCACGCGATAAACATTGTTTCTCAACAATTTTACAAAATATTTTAAATATACAAATATTTGCTTAAATTTTAATCAAGAACTATCATAATTAATTTTCTATTTATTTTAATTATGAATTAACAGTGCGCATGCCCTTGCTGATATTATAGATTGTATTTTTTATATCATAATTTTCTTTGCTTATAGAAGAAAAGGTGCACCTCTCCACTTTCAAACGTACGATGTTGTATGAAAATTAAAAGTATCTTCCAATTATTGAATGAAAAAAAACGTGTCAGGCTTTTATATTTTTTTATATTTTACACTTTGAGGCGGTATCTTTTAATTAATTTTTTATTTTTTTATTTTTTAATATTTTAAAATTATTTATAATATCAGATTATAAGAAAAAATTATTAAAATTTATTTTTCAAAATATCATTACTTTTTTTAGTTGGATCTTGATCTAGTGATGTCTTTGTATTAAAAAAATAAAATCAATCATGTACTCGTTCTAACAGTAAAAGTGCTCTATATAAACGGTGACACTTCCCATAGTGTACCGCAGTTGTTTGCGACTTTGTATTGTTGAGTGTCCATTCATTATGATGGCAACAGAGAAAGTGCTTCACATGAAGGGTGGTGATGGAGAAACCAGCTATACCAACAACTCCTTGCTTCAGGTATCATCTCTTTTCTGCTGTCCAAAAAGTATCATCTTTACGACCTTTATATCATAAATTAGAAACACGGTTTTCTTTTTGTTTTACGAATTTGCTAAAAGGAATGAGTTTGAAACAGTATATATATATTATCATATTCAACATTATAGGAAGTTAACCGAAGTTAAGTTTGGTGCAGAGAAAAGTGGCAAGCATGGTGAAACCTATACTTGAAGATACTGTAAAACAATTGACGTCAAACTTTAGTTCAGAAAGGTGTTGGAAAGTAGCAGATTTGGGATGCTCTTCGGGGCCAAATTCACTCTTCTTTGTGTCAGACATGTTAAGTATCATGGATAAGGCTAGCTTCAGCTTAAACCAGGGTACGCCACGTGCATTGCAAATTTACATGAATGATCTATTTGGAAATGATTTCAACACCATCTTCAAGTTGATCCCTGACTTCTTCCAAAGAATCCATGAAGAAAAAAACGACAAACATGTACGATGTTTTATTCATGCAACACCAGGAAGCTTCTATGGAAGGCTTTTTTCTGATGATTACATTCACTTCTTTCATTCCTCCTACTGTCTCCATTGGCTATCTCAGGTTAAGTGCACCAAATTAATAAAACATTTCCAATGATTAATTATGTTATGAATGTTTTTGCTAACATATATAATTCCATTTTATATCTGGCTTTACAAACTAACTTTACGTACAAAAAAAAGCGCTAGCTCAAGCATTTGAAGTCAGAAATTGCTAGCGTAATTAATTCGATTTCATATTTGGCTTTAATGGCTAAGTTAATGCATTTGGTTCAATTTATATGGTATCAGGCACCAACTTCGACCGACATAGCTGAACCACTCAACAAGGGTAATGTTTATATAACAAATGAAAGGCGTCCTTCAGTCTATGAAGCATACATGAAGCAATTTGAAAAGGATTTCAAACTTTTTCTTAAATCACGTTCAGAGGAACTAAGATCGGGTGGTATCATGTTACTTACGTTCATTGGTAGAGAAAAATCTCAAAACATGACTAGTCCATGGGGGATAATTGGTATGGTACTCAACGACATGGTCCAAGAGGTAACCCATGAGGTTTGATGAATGCACACAATTCAAAATGGCATCACCAGCTAGAATATATATATATATTGAATATTCATGGACAGGATATTGATGACACTAACCTAATAACTTAGACCAAATTTACTTCGGTTCAGGAAAAACTACATATGGCTATGAAGTACATTTTATAATTATTTATTTTCCTTTTATTTATACATCGTAAAGGTTTGAACCCCACAATGACTCGATAAGTATAAAATGTTTTCTGCTCAGAATTGTAACATTTTTTTATTCTGATCACAAAAGAAAAAAAAAATTAATAGAAGTAACAGGATTGTCCTAACACATACATAAGAATAATATGTCTCATCATACGGTCCTTTAACCTATCTAAGAAATATTCATTCATTTTTTTTTTGTTCAATCTTGATGTTCTTACATATCGAATACAACTTTAGGACTATTAAATTAGTACATTGACCTAAAAAAAATAGATTCAACTTCCTTTCTCGGTCAAATTCTTCAGTGGTGTACGTATTCCTTAAGTATATACTACAAATACTTTTTTTTTTCTCTTACCAATAGCTTCCTTTTAACGTTAATGTTCTATTGATGTCAACCTACCCTCCGTATACTAGCAAATTTAAAACATATTCCTCTATTGAATATAATAATTTATATTTTGTATTGTATCTAAGCCGTATTTTATGGCTATTTTATTTATTAAAGTTGTGTTGCATATCCTTGGTGAAGGATCTAATATTTGTGCTTTTAAAACCAGACCTTAAATAGTAATAGGAAAATATGTTTATTTGGTTTCTTAAAGAAGAATTTGATTATTTATGCAGGGTCTGGTTGAAGAGGCAAAATTGGACTTTTTTGACCTTCCTATTTACGGTCCAACTCCTGAAGAAGTTAGACAAGTGATTGAAGAAGAAGGATCTTTTAGCCTTAAGACATTGGAGATTGTTAAAATAGGTTGGGATGGAAACCTTCAAGAGGATGTGGATGATGCTATAGTTGATAGCAAAACAAGAGCACTGATTGTAGCTAAGTCAATAAGAGCAGTTTTTGAGCCTCTTTTATCAGCCAAGTTTGGTGAAGTTATCATGGATGAATTCTTTTTCAGATTTGCAGTCATAGTTGCCCAACTCATTGATACTAAGTTCGAGTCGTTAGAGTATACCAATCTCATAGTGTCTATGACCAAAGATTCTTAGAAGATGTTTCGGCTTTGTCATGTATGATCGAATCTAAGTACATTCATGATTTGGTAACGTGGTCATAGAAAATTTAAGTCCGAGACTAAGTTCTACATTCATTAAAAATAAGAAAATAGAATACCCACTAGAAGAATGTAGAATGAAATACACTTTAAAGAAACACTATCATAATTATAATTAATAGAGTCGGTTAAATGCTATAGCAACATTGATATTTTTTTGAATAAAAAAATTTATCATAACAGAAAAACGCTACATTCATTTAAAGCAAAATGTATTTTTCTTTTATTTAAAAATAATATCAAGCGTCGCTCCAATTGATGATGTAAAGAAAATTTATAATTAAAATAAAATATAATAAAAAATTATTTAGGTTAAACTGACCGAAAACAAATATTTTATTAAAGTTGGTTCACTCAAATATTAATTGTGGGTAAGATTTCATTTTCCACTCAACATTTCATTTTTCTGCATTTTCCCTCAACGTTCAGAAAAGTCCAAATAGATTTTCATTTTACACAGGGTTTCATTTGCCCCCTTTCCCCCTCCATATTTCGAAAAACCCAATATACATTTACCCCATTTCTGAAATTTTTCAAACGGAAGGTTTTTTTTCCTTTTTCCCTCAATGTTCAAAAATGCCTTAATAGAGCACATCTATCATGATTCTGAAATTTGTGATGTGGTTTTTTGGTGAGTGTAATGAGATAATCCAAAACCCTTAAAGAAAATATTCCAAATAGTATTTTTTTTATCATGAGTTATATATATATATATATATATATATATATATATATATATATATATATATATATATATATATATATATATATATATATATATAAAAGACATTTAACATCAATTTTACACCAAAACATTAAGGCAATGGTGTTATGGGCCTTTATTCTTATATAACGTTTAACTTTGTCTATTCTATTCAATGTGAGACTTTGACTCACTCTTGAACTATTCCCAATAAGTTAAAACCCTAATAGATTTCAATATTCCAAATCAAGTCCTTGCATACGAATGTCGAAGCTTAAAATAGATGGTGTGAGGATGTTTTCAGTAGAGGATGAAGTCGTTTAGGGGTTACAGTTTGGAGCTGAACATTGCTTTTAAACGTGAGTTTATTCTTGGTTCATGCATCGTAAGTGATGGTATTTTTTTTTTCAAAATAATATATGTTGTAGTTCATGACTTTTTGATAGAGTTTGTTCCTCTATTGTGCTAAACAATGTATCTGTTTCTTTCCCACTTTGCTCATATATTTATAATCTTTTCCTTCCATATAAGATGGATTTTTATACAATGTGTTTCTATTACGTCTTTGGTTGTCATTCCAAACCAAAGTTGATTTTGAGAAAGGAGAAGTAGGAAGCACATAAAACACATCTAAAACATATCTAGTACACTCATTAAGAGCCAATGAATTATGAGAGATGAGTAGGGAGTTTTAATTTAAGAACATGAAAAGAAATCAAGGAAATCAAAATCTAAATCCATGTTTAAACATTGATAGATAACAAACTCCAATCATAGAGAAAGAAAAGTAAACACACTTTTTTTGTTATTCATATTTTTTAAAACATAGTTCTGACACTAGTGCAATTTCATGTTTAGACAGTGTCCTATATGCCTCGGTTCTCGCATAAACGAGGTAGATAAGGACGCGGTGGCATTTTTGTGATTTAGAACAACTTTTATGCCTTGGTTAACCAAACAACCGAGGCCTATGATAGTTTATGCCTCGGTTATAAACTCAACTGAGGCAGTAACGCTGCCAGAAACTCATACTTCCCCGCTTTTTTTAAAATTCGAAAATAATGGGGCAGTTTTATGCCTCGGGTCCCACTGAACCGAGGCATATAATCCTTTACTGCAGCGTGCTGTTTCACCCGAGGCCTATCAGTGCCAGAATTTTTCCACGTGGCTGATTTTTTTTTTGTGAGTATATGCCTCAATTATTCACTGAATTGAGGCCTATACATGTTTATGCCTCGGTTTCGAATCAACTGAAGCAGTAAGGCTAGTTAGGTTTTAAAATCCCAAATCCGCTGCATTGTCCCTCATCTTCTACCTTCGAAAATCAGCGATGCACTGTGCCTCCACACCTTTCCGCCACCACTGTTTTGCGCCTCCACCGCACTGATTGGCCATCAAATTGGTCGTTCTTGTTGCTCCTTCATTGCCAGTGTGAATCTCGCCCCTTTGTATGATTCATTTTTCGTTTTTTTTTTTGTTTTTGATTCAGCTCTATCACTTTTTTTTTTTGCGTTTTTTTATGTATGTTGTTGAGTTTTCGTAGTTGAATTTGAATTTTTGATGATTTATGATAGAAAGTGGGTTTGTATTTTGATAGAAATTAAGTTTGTCAATTTTTTGAAGCTTGTAAAGATGAGATTATTGATGATGGAAAATACTTTGCTTTTAAAGATGAGATTGATGATGATGAACTATGCAATATACTTTGTTTGCTTTTTGAAATTATGCAAAATTATGGTATATGCAAAATTATCAATTTTGCTTGCTTTTCCAAATTTCATAAGTTAGTTTGGATTCTATATTTGATAGGTGCATTTGTGATACCTTTGTGTTCAGGTACTATTGCTCCCTGTTGTGGTACTGTGGGTACGATTGTATTGTCGTCCATTATTGCTCACATTTCACACTCCCAAGTTCTTAATTTACTATGAGCCTATAATTTTTGAGTATATTATTTATTTTTTGTATGTTACATAAATTGATTTAGTTACATGCTAAAATAAATGTATGTTGTTGTATATTTACTTAATTATGTATGCTTTAATAAATTGATTTATTTTGTTTATTTGATATTGTTGTTGCATGGAGTTAGCCTTAATTTCCCGTTTGAAATTGAATACGAAAATTATTTATTGTCTCCAAGTTGTTTTTATTGAAATAAGATGTATTTTTTTAAAAGGAGACAATATAAATAATTTAAATGTATTCAATCTTGAATTGTCCGGTTGGATAGTTTAAGAAGATTAATCACTTTTTAATAGTTTATTAGTGCATATGTCTATTTTAATATACATATCTCAATATTCATGAATATTTGTCAATTGTGTTTTGTATTGATCTTTGGGTGCATATTTGATTGTGGTTAATAATCACTTTCATTTCGTGTAACCTGAAGACCAATGCGAAATGCTGGAAAATTTCGTGAAATTTTAGATATGTGTCTTAAAATTAATATGTACCAATAAACTAGAAGAAGTGAATCTTCTTGAATGCGATATGGTCATTCATTTAAAGATTACTGAAATTCTTCACACAATTTCAGTATATAAACGTATGGATCGAGACTAGATTTACTTGCCACGCATCAGTGTTGAGTATGAGAAAGGAGTAGAAGAATTTATACAATTTGCGCAACGTCATGAAGGTAGAAGTGATAATCAAGTGAACTTTATATGTCCTTGTGTGAATTGTTTGAACAAGAGAAAGTTGAATGCAACCGCAATTAGGGAACATCTTATATGTAATGGTTTCCTTCCAAGTTATACAATATGGACATGGCACAACGAAGTAATAGACTTCCCAACTGTCTCCCGAACTGAAAATGTTGTGGATTCCATCATGGAAGATCAACGTGAAGAAGACAAATTAGAGGACATGATATGTGATGTTGGCGCTGAAGCTTTTGCCCAAGCCCACGTGTATGAGACAATTTCTACTAATTCAAAGACTCCGTTGTATGTTGGTTCAACTAAGTTCACAAGGTTGTCAGCGGTGTTAAGATTGATGAATTTGAAGGCGACTAATGGGTGGACCGATAAGAGTTTCAAAGAATTGTTGGTGTTGTTGAATGAAATGCTTCCAGATGGAAATACACTACCCACTCGCAACTATGATGCCAAGAAAATTCTTTGTTCGATGAGTATGGAGTATAAACGGATACATGCATGTCCTAATGATTGCATACTCTATAGGAAAGAATTTGAAGGATTGAAAAAATGTCCGAAGTGTGGCTTATCACGGTACAAGGAGAAAATCAACAATGAAGATAAAGGTGAGTTAGAAAAGGATGGGCCCGCTTTGAAAGTAGTTTGGTACCTTCCAATCGTACCTAGACTTAAGCGTTTGTTTGCGAATCCAAAAGATGTTAAAAACCTTCGATGGCATGCAGATGAGAGAAGATGTGACGACCTGCTTCGTCATCCAACTGATTCAATGCAATGGAAAAATATCGATCACGAGTTCCCCCAATTCGGTGAAGAATGTAGAAACGTTCGCTTTGGTTTAGCTACTGATGGAATGAATCCATTTGGTAATTTAAGTACCAACCACAGTTGTTGGCCCGTTATAATATTTGTTTACAACTTCTCTCCTGGACTTTGCATGAACAGAAAGTACATGATGTTGTCTATGATGATATCTAGTCCAAGACAGCTTGGAAATGACATAGATGTTTATCTTAGTCCACTAGTTGAAGACTTGAAGATGTTGTGGACGGATGGGGTTGAAACATTTGATGCTTTTACTTCTAAGACTTTCATGATGCATTCAATGTTATTTTGCACCATTAATGATTTTCCAGCTTACGTTAATTTGTCAGGGTATAGTGTCAAAGGTCATAAAGCATGTCCTATATGTGAAGAAAACACTGCAGCTCATCAATTGAAATACAGAAGGAAGACAGTATATATGCGCCATCAAAGATTTTTGCAATCGAATCATCCTTATCGAAGGTTAAAAAAACATTTAATGGACATCAAGAGAATGATGATGCACCAATTCCATTGAATGACTTTCAAATTCATGAAAAACTTAACAAAATACATCATGTATTTGGGAAAACCCTTAAGAAATCATCTACAACGAGCCCTTGGAAGAAAAAATCAATATTCTTTGATCTTTCATATTGTAGAATTTGACATTGCATAGATGTAATACATGTGGAGAATAATGTGTGTGATAGCTTGATTGGTACACTACTTAACATTCAAGGAAAGACAAAAGATGGAGTAAATGCTCGGTTGGATATGCTTGAAATGAATATTCGCAAAGACTTGGCACCAAGGGAGGTTGGTAAGCGTACTTATTTGCCTCCCGCATGTTACACTATGTCTAGATAAGAAAAGATAAGTTTTTGCCTTTGTCTAAAAAGTGTCAAGGTACCACAAGGATACTCTTCAAATATTAAGAGTTTAGTGTCAATGCAGGATTTGAAGCTTGTTGGCCTGAAGTCTCATGATTGTCACGTCTTAATGCATTAATTGTTACCGGTGGCTATTCCTGGAATTTTACCAAAAAATGTTCGATAAACTATAACTCGTTTGTGTTCTTCAATTTGTAGTAAAGCCATCGATCCTTTAAAGTTAGATGACCTTCAAAGTGAGATTGTTATCATCTTGTGTTAGCTGGAGATGTTTTTCCCTTCATCCTTTTTTGATGTTATGGTACATTTGCTTGTTCATTTGGTATGAGAAATCAAGTTCTGTGGGCTAATATACTTAAGATGGATGTATCCTATTGAACGCTATATAAAGATTTTGAAAGGGTACGTGAAAAATCAATATCGTCCAGAAGCTTCAATGATTGAACGGTATATTGTAGAAGAAAGTATCGAGTTTTGTTCAGATTACATGACAAAAGCAAATCTGATAGGAGTTCCTCTTAGATCATGGTTGAACATGTGTTCTATAAGTAACAGCATCTGGGGTGTGAATGTGGTGACCAAAGATCGCACAAATTTATTGCAAACACATCTATACATATTGAACAACACTGATGAGGTGATCCCTTACTTATCTGCACACAAAGCCATTGTAAAGAAACAACATCTAAGACAATCAGAGAAATGGTAGTTGATAGAGCATAACAAAAGGTTCATGCCTTGGTTTAAATCAGAGGTTTTGAAAGATTCACAATCTTCTGAGACTTTGATGTGGCTAGCAAATGGATTGAAATTTGATGTCGTAACTTGTACAGGTTATGAAATTAATAATTGCACATTCTACACAAAGTCTTTGGATGATAAAAGCACAGTACAAAATAGTGGAGTGAGTCTTGAAGCTGAGTCGCTGCAATTTTCCATATCCAAAGATCAAAATCTGGTAATTGGGTCAATGATGTACTATGGTGTAATAGAAGAGATATAGGAGGTTGACTATACTATGTTCACTATTCCACTATTCAAATGTAAGTGGATTGATAATAAGAGTGGTGTCAAAATCGATGAATCGGGTATGACTCTAATTGATTTTCGAAAGGTGGGTTATCACGATGTACAGGCAATTCGGGAAGATCACGATGAGGGAATATACATATGACCAATCCATAACTTTATGTATGAATCTGAATTTTTTATATAAATTTATGTGTTTTGTTAAATATTCCAATAGCCTTTGTGTACCCATTAGACAATTGTCTAGTGCTTAATTGTTCATCTTTAGAGTGTTTTTCATCTGTTGGGCTTTATTGGGCCACTATTCCGAATTTGGACTAATTTCACATTATTTAGCCTAATTTTTGTTTTTAATTATTTTTAGGTATTTGGGTGAAGCAATTTTAGAGCTTGGACATCAATATTCAGTTGAAGAGAGTCGCCACATCATTTCCACATCATTTCTATGTCATTTCCATGTCAGCAAAGCGAATGGGTCAACATTAGAGGCCCGTGAGTGGCATTTTTGTAATTTTGAGTGGCATTTTTGTAATTCTGAGTGACAGAATGACAGTTTTGTAAATAATGAGTGGCAGAGTGATGGGACCACGAGAATTAGGTTTCTCCTTCATGCAAGAGCCGCACACTTCATCTTCTACCTTTCTCAAAACTCCATTTTCGCTCTCCAAGCTTCCATGGAGGTGCTCCTTGCGGTTTTTCACGTTTTTGGCTCATTTTCATCGTTTTTATGCAGATTTGACAGCACCCATTGAGGGTTTTACGTTTTGAATTCGTTTTCTTGCTTGGGCAGTTCGTTTTGTGGGTTTTATAGACTTGGAACAGTACCCATTAATGGGGTTTTCGCATTTATATATGATAGCACCGTTTTGCATTCCATTGAAGCTTTGAAATCTCTCTTTTTGCTCTTAAATTGTGTTTCCAGAATTCATAAGTTAGGGTTTTTGATTTTTGATGTTTTGGTTCAGATTTGAAGTGCTTGATTCTTCCATTTTGATGTCTAGCTAACCCTATTGCATTGATTCCTTGACGAAATTGAAATGAAACCATGAGATTGTTGGTCGTTTTTGGGATTCCATTCGAAATTGCCTCTGTTTCAGGTTGTGTTTAGATGATAAACATGTATTTGATGCATGCTTAATCTCGAATTTGTGTGTGCACATTAATGGCTCGTATTCATGCTTAATGTTTATGAGTTCTGTCACAGCTTGCTGAAATCTGTAGGTGTTAACTGTCTGAAATTTGTTGCGCTTAATGACAATGAATCCATGGTAATTTTTGCTTAGTTAATTACTTAGGATTCATGAGAGCAAATTCAATTAGAACAATTAATTTGGTAATCTGTGATTGATGGACTTTCAATTGAATCAAGGAATCATTGCATGTTCATATAACTGTTAAATTTATCTGCGAATTGAAGTTTGTTGTGAATCGGAATCTGTCAAACCCCCTTGTGTTATTGTTGTGTTCATCTGGAAATTGAGGCTTTGAATGAAAATATTGGTCGTTGGGAGACGACTTGGTTCAACTGTCACATACTGCATTTTAAGTGTTTTAATTTGGTGGGGTACGGCCTCTATCAATACATATGACCAATCCATAACTTTATGTATGAATTTGAATTTTTTATATAAATTTACGTGTTTTGTTAAATAATAAGTTATTTGTTATTAATCTTTTGTATTTTTTTTTCTTAACAACAAATTTATGGCTAACCATCATACTTCATCATCGGAGGATGAAGTGCCTAAAAAGAGAACCACCAGAGGAGCCACTAAATTGAGGAAGCTCTTGCTGAGAAATCTAAAGGTAAGAAGACTCATGTCATTATTGACGTCGTCATTGGTTAAGCTTCAGGTCGTAATGGAGACCTCTTCAGATTAGAATCTATAATGAACACCGATATTGCATGTGTTATTTACTAAAACCCAGTGACAGGGGATGTAGCTCAAGACAATTAAGTTTCTACATTTTCTCGAGTGGAAGTTTATAAGCACTAGGTGTAAGGCTCAGATCCGGAAGATTCCTTACACTGAACTACAATATTTTGTTTTAAAAGATAATATATATTTTTTATGATTTGTGTAGGGTTTGGTTTAAAAGGCAAAATTGGACTATTTCGATCTTCCTATTTTTGGTCCAACTCTTGAAGAAGTTAGGCAAGTGATTGAAGAAGAAGGATCTTTTAGCCTAGGTTGGGATGGAAACCTTGGAGAAGATGTTTATGATGCTTCAGTTGATAGCCAAACAAGAGCACTTATCGTAGCTAAGTCAATAAGAGCAATTTTTGAACCTCTTTTATCAGTCGAGTTTGGTGAAGTTATCATGGATGAATTCTTTTTCAGATTTGCAATGACAGTTTCCCAACTCATTGATACTGAGATAGAGTCGTTGGAGTGTACCAATCTGATAATGTCTATGTCCAAAGATTCTTAGAAGATGTTTGGGCTTCATCATGCATGATATCGAAGTTTATGCATGATTTGGTTACGTGGGATTTAGTTAATGATATTTTAACTCATTATATCAGGTTGAATTTTCTTATAAGAATAAGTTTTTCCTTGTGTATTTGTGTGTCTGCTTTAAATCTTGTCTAACGACATTGTGTTTTAGTTTCATTGCTAAAAAATTTAATGTGCTGGAAACTACTTGTCACAAAACACAGAAAATATCATTACAAAATATTAATGACGAATTTTTTTATAAAAACCAATGTTATCAAAATAAGGTGTCATAAAACCTTTTTGTTACGGGAAAAATCACTTTGTTAAAAATAACAACTTAAAAATATTGCCACTAACATAGTTTACAAATAAAGAAAATATATTAAAAGTATAAAAAATATCAAAGAAACAAAGGCTTAATGAACTACAAGCAAAAGAATAATTACCATTTAAAATATTCCAATTAAAAAATCATAGGATTCGTTCCTTGCTCCCATTTTGACTTTCCAATAACTAGATTGAAGTGATTTTAGTACCCTGTATGAAGTAACCCTCTCCCTCAAAGTTGAACAAGTAATCCGATCATTACAAGCCATAATATAGATTTTGCATTCCTTATATCATCGAAAAATGTAGTCGTTATATAAGAATTTTGCACTACCAGCATTCACACAAAACGAACAGTGATATTTTGACAAACAAAATTTTCATAAAATTTGATAAACTACATTAAAAAAAAATTACTTTATTACTTTATTTTAATTAAAAATAAAAAACTAATCGATTTAATTCTATTTATAAAAAATTTGTCAAATTTATAAAAAAAAATTATATATAAATGTGTTTGATAAAGACCCGTTTTGATCTGCTTTGCCACAGGTCCACAAAAAATAAGTAGAATGTATATAGAAAAACGGATTTGAATTCGTGACCCTCTCATCAAGGTGTTTACTATTTTTTTATTTTAATTTTATTTTTTATCCTTTTTATTTTCATTTTATTTTTAAATTTTGCTTTCATAAATATAAATTAAAAAATATTTAATTATATAATTTTTTTTAACTTTTTAATTGATTAATTAATATTTTAATTAAATAAATTAAAATAATTAAAATTTATATAAGTATTAATGATTTAAGTTATAATACTATTATAATTATTTAGAATTTCTGTAAACATATAATATAAAAATTTAGTCTTAAATATTTTTAAAATTTTAGTTTAGAATATAATCAGTGGCCCAGTTCACATCGCCAAGGATTAAAAATTACAATCTGTTAAATTTTTGCAGAAAAGAACCGACCTGCATGCAATGGACCATTCCCTAATAAAAACTATTTTGATGACATTTTGACTAACTTTTTTATAGAATAATAGTCTGCATCTCTCCATAAATATCCATTAATCAATCATACCAAATTAAAAGCCATTCTGGAGTTTTGCGTTACCTATACATCCATAAAAAATTCTATTCATTATAGAGCTGTGCATTGGCTACATCCACACAAAATCATAGCAAAATTATAGTTATAATGAATAATATCAAACACATTGGTCCACCTACGTCCATGGCATTATAATAATAATTTCTTCTGAATAATATATTTCTGTAAATATCCATTAATCGTTCAAACGAACAATATTAATAAATTTTAAACAATATAAACAAAAAATATTTATAAGTTACTCATGTTAGTCATTTTATATATATATATATATATATATATATATATATATGGAGTCAAATTATGGAGTTTCACTACAAGAAAACTCATAAATTGTGACCAATTTTAGTGATCATTAATGATTAGTAATTATAGTAACCAATCTAGATACTATTTTATAAAACTAATTACTAAAATAGTAATAAAAAAATATAATTGGTCATTAAATTGATCTTTAAAATTAGGTACCATGATTTTGGTTATCAAAGAAAATTGTTCATTAAAAATTAGCTATGTAGATTTGGACTACCAAAATGACTTAGTTTCTAAATTGGTCCCTAATTAATTAATGATCAATTTAGTGATATTATAATTTTGGTAAAAATACATTTTTGGTCCCAATTTTTGTCAAATTTTGTCAAATAAGTCCTAATTTTATTTTTGTGCTCAAATAGGTCCCAATTTTCGTCAATTTTATTCAATTTGGTCTTTTTTTGCTAACATTATTTAAATCATTAACAACTATGAAAAGTGACGGTCATGTGTCACTTGGTGGCTTTTTTATCTTTTTAATTTTTTATAAATGTACACGTGTCAATCCAGCAACGTGTAACGTGTCAAAGTCAATATTTTGTATTCAATTTGGTCCCTATATTTTTTATTTTTGTTCAATTTAGTTTCAATTTTGTTTAAAATTGACAAATTTTGTCCTTGTCAAAGGTGAGACCAAATTTAATTTTTATATAAAAGTTATAATGATGTGAATTTTAATATATTATATAAAAAACATTTAATAAAAAATGTGAATTTTAATATAAAAATTAAATTTGGTTTCAGTTTGGAGAGGGACAAAATTGGTTCATATTAACAAAAATTGAGACTAAATTGAACCAAACTAACTAATATAGGAACCAAATTGAATATAAAACATTCACTCTCATGCATGGCACGCTGTTGAGTTGACACGTGAACATTTAAAAAAAATTAAAAATTTTAAAAAAATTAAAATTAAAAAAATCAAAAAAACCACAAAATGACACATAACGGTCATTTTTTATGGTCGTTATTGATTTAAACGGTGTTAGCAAGAAAAGATCAAATTGAACAAAATTGACGAAAATTAGGACATATTTGAGCACAAAAACAAAATTAAGACTTATTTGACAAAACTTGACGAAAATGGGAACCAAAAAGTTATTTTAACCTACAATTCTTTATTTATAATAGTGACTATTTTAATAACCAATAATTTTTAATTTTATAAATTGGTATCTAAATTTGTCACTATAGTGACTAACTATTTTTGCTTTCTAATTGAACATTTTTTTTTGCAGTGTTCAAATACGTATGATGTAGAAATAAAAGGAAAATAACTATAAAATATAGTTTATAGCCATATATATATATATATATATATATATATATATATATATATATATATATATATATATATATATATATATATATATATATATAATGGTGGATCTACATCAAAATTCTTGGGGGAGTCAAAGTAATATACTCAAAATTTATATATTTAATATTATTGTGACTAATTCAATAAAAATGAATACATAATCTAGTATATTTATAATTATCAAAGAAATTAAACATATCTAAATGAATGTCTATCGTTTTTTCATATTTTTGAACTCGTGGTAATTGAATCATAATTAAATTTTTCAGTTAACTTTTTTCGATGTAAATAACCATATTATCTACAAAATATTCATCTTCCATTTTATTAACATGCATTTGATTCAAAAAGTCTTCACAAGCTTTCATTTCATTGTTATGCGATGAGCAACCATATTATCATGTTTTCATCTTCTCTCATAGTTTCTCTTCAATTTTAAAAAATAAATGTATTCTTTTGTTTTTCATCAATATACCTATTTAAAAAATAATTTTAAGACTAAAAAATAATTTATCATAATCTAATCAAAAGTTGAGAGACAAAATTACTAAAAAAACTATGATAATAAAGTTACAATTAAAAATTGACTATGAAAAATCACATAGTACATTGTTTCTTCTTCTATATTAATAAAAATGAATATACAAAAAGGTCAATGGATAAAAAATAATGTTAAATGTTAAATATATATAGTTTACTATCGAGTGAGACAAGAGAAATTTACTTTTTATTTATTTATTCAATAATAAAAGAGAAGATCTAAAAAAATGATAACAGAAATGATCAGTCTAACTCTTTTTTAGTAACAAAAAGATATAAACATAAATAATATATATATATATATATATATAATATATATATATATATATTATATATTATATATATATTATATATATATATATATATATATATATATATATATATTATATATTATATATATATATTATATTATATATATATATATATTATATATTATATATATATATATAATATATGTATGATGTATTATATATATATATATATATATAATAATATATGTATACGTATATGTATATGTATTATATATATATATATATATATATATATATATATATATATATATATATATATATATATATATATATATATATATATATATATATTATGTATATATATGTATTATGTATAAATATAAATAATATATATATATATATATATATATATATATATATATATATATATATATATATATATATAAGTGTTAAGGATATTGAAATTTAGGAAGATAGTAGGGATTCTAAGGTAAAAAATATTGAGAATAAGACTAACAAAATAACGGTGATACGAGAAATTTAGATAAGGCCAACATAAAAATGAAAATCGAGAGGTGATCAAGAAATCGAAAAATGTCTTAATAAACATGTATTGCACATGAAGAACAAAACTGATGCAGAACGGAAGAATAATTGAATGTTTGAGCGACAATCATGGAGAGAGAAAGAAGGAATCATAGAGAAAAAGGGAAATAGAGGAAAAATATTCTGATTGTGTAAAGAGATATGAAAAGGATCTTAATTGGTACACTTAAGAAAAGGAAACAAACTTATATACAAAAACTAATGGATACTCGAAAAATAGATTGAGCAAAAACTGATTTAACAAACTCAACATTGGTTGTGTGATTATCAAGCTGAGTGGAAGTGTGGTTTTGATCATTATTCTGACAACCACCCTCAAACTAGGCATAGATGTCAAGAAGGCCAAGCTTGGACACAATAATGTTGAAAAGAGCTAGAGGAAAGGCCTTTGTTAGAATATCCACTTGTTAATGATGGGTGCTAGTGTGAAGAAGCTTAATGAGACCTTGTTTAACTTTTTCTCTAATTAAGTGACAGTTTATCTCTATATGCTTGGTCCTTTCATGGAAAACTTAATTTGATGTGATATGTATGGCAGAGAGACTATCGTAGTATAAAAGGGAAGGTTGTTGATGATTAATTCTGAGATTCTGCATAAGGTGGTGGAGCCACTGAAATTCAAGCCAAAAAGGGCCTACTTGCTCAAGTTTGTAACATTGTTGTCAACCATGACATTTGGCACATGCGTCTTGGTCACCCGTCACACAAAAGGATAGTTGTTCTTAATAAAAATTTCCTTTCATTTCTCTTCCTATAAATTCAAATTGTGATCTATGTCATTTAGCCAAACAACGAAAGTTGCCCTTTCCTAGTAGTACATGTTATACTGATTCCATTTTTGATTTGATACACATGGATATTTGGGGACCATGTACAGTTAATTCCATGAATGGTGACAAATATTTCCTTACTATTGTGGATGATCACTCTAAATTTACTTGGTTGTATCTTATGAAGACTAAAGTTGAAACCCGCATGCATTTAATCAAATTTGTCTCTATGGTTAAAACTCAATTTTAGAAAACCATCAAGATAATTAGGACAGATAATGGCTTAGAGTTTAATATGCCAAAATTCTTTAAAACTGAAGGAATCATTCATCAGACTAGTTGCATTGAAACCCTTGAACAAAATGGTTTGGTTGAAAGGAAACATCAAAAAATTCTAAATGTTACTCGTGCTTTACTTCTTTAGTCTAACTTGTCACAAAATTTTTTGGAATTTTGTTGTTCTATATGTTGTTACTTTGATAAATTGTTTGCCTACTCCCTTTCTTAGAAACTCCACCCTTTTGAGATTCTAAATGGCAATCCTTTTGATATGAAACAACTATATGTTTTCGAGTATTTATATGTTTCTACCATTTTTGGCAACTAAACTAAATTGGATCCCAGGGCACAAACAGGTGTTTTTCTCGGGCTCAAACCAAATGTATTGGGGTATGTTGTATATTATTTAAAATCTCACTCCACTTATGTCTCTAGAAATGTAGAAATATTATTTTCTATGTAGAAATGACATATTCAAATTCCATTCAAATTCCAACATAGAATTAAGAAAATGTAATTGCAAATTTTAGTAAAACAAATTAAAATCAGTATTGACTCCTTGAATTCGAATGCAATTTCACTTATCATGAATCACAAAATTATGGTTATGGTCTCACCTATTCCACTCGTTCAAAACCCACTAAGAGAAGGTCAAAAACATGTTTCAATATGCAATTAAGCAAAGCATAAATCAATATATTTGTGGCAACAAAGCTAATTCATTAAGCATGAACAAACTCAACCAAGAACACATTACCCAATCTGTAAATTAAGCATTAACAAATGGAAGATAGTCCATTCATCACATAATTAAGATGAAGAGAAAACAAAAACGCAAATGCAAATCAGAACCTCAAACCTTAATTGCATCTCTTCCAAGAAGTCAATGCATGAAATTAGCAAACCATGGAATTGAAATTACAAAGCAAAGGTAAATGAAAATACATCACCATCTTGAAGAGAACAGATTGAAATAGTATGCAAGTGCTAAAAAATGCTCCAAATGTGTGCAAAGAAGAGGAAAACGAAAAATTTCCAAGTGGGTGCTCTCCTAAAACGTGAAATTAAGAGGGTTGTCCCAAAAACCCAAAAACCTAAACCCTATAGAACTCGTGGTCACATCACCACAATTCCACTTATTTACAAAAATGTCATTATGAGGTGCAAAATTACAAAAATGCCACTATAGGCTGAAAATGTTGGCACAATCCCTTAAATGACGTGAAAATGATAGGGAAGCTCTCTTCATCCTAAGATTATTGTTCAAGATCAAAAATTGCTTAAAAAAAATACCTAGAAAATAATTAGAAACGAAAATTAGACCAATTAATGCCAAATTAATCAAAATTCGGAATAATGGCCCAATGAAGCCCAATTGATGAAAATGCACTAACAATAGACAATTAAGTACTAAAAAACTATCAATATGGGCACAAAAAGGAAATGGAATAAGGGAAAATAATGACTCATCAACAAAGTAACTACACTTGTTTTTGGTCATGATTTTGACTATACTGTCCCCAACTGCTTAAATGATAACAATGTTTCTGAAGACAAAAAATTGCAGGATCAAAACACTAATGATTCTACTAGATTAGTTGAACCTGATATTGATACTAAACAAACTACTATTCTGGATTAGAACAAAATTATCCTGGAAGGTCTACTAGACATAAAATTGCCTCTGCCTATTTACAAGATTTTCGAACTTCTTTTGCTACTAAAATTGGAAAGAAATCTAGATATCCTATTGAGGCTCACATTTCTCTTGCAAGATTGTCTTCTTCCTTCAAACAAGTTATTTTTTTCCATTGATTCACATGTTGAACCAGAATCTTATGAGGATGCCTCACGATATGAACATTGGCAGAAAGCCATGATAGAAGAGTTAACAGCCTTGGAACAAAATGGCACTTGGACACTGAGCTCTTTATCCAAAGGAAAACATGTTGTTGGAAGCAAATGGGTATAAAAAGTGAAGTGTAGGGCTAATGGATCCATATAACGCTACAAGGCACGTCAAGTGGCAAAAGGTTACATACAAAAAGAATGGTTAGATTATCTACACACCTTTTCACCCGTGGCAAAAATAACAACTATCAAGTTGCTTCTATCCTTAGCTTTCATTCATAATGGGCATTTGAAACAATTGGATGTTAACGATGCCTTCTTACTTGGCAATTTAGAGGAGGAAGTTTTCATTCAATTACCACTATGTTTTAACTATGATGATAAAAATCGTGTTTGTCGCCTACATAAATCTTTGTATGGCCTTAAGCAAGCTAGTAGGCAATGATATTATAAGTTTTTAGAATTTTTATGTTCGCATGGTTATAATCAATCTTTTATTGATCATTTCTTATATCTCAAATTTAATGATTCACACATCATGGCTCTTTAAAATATGTAGATGATGTAATATTGACTAGAGATGATATTGCTGAAATAAATTCAATCACTAATCTTCTTGATCATACTTTTAAGATAAAAAACCTGGGAAACTTGACATATTTCCTTGGCTTCGAAGTTGCGAGGAGCAGTAAAGGAATACAACTATGTCAACAAAAGTACACTATTGATATTTTGAATGAAGCTGGGATTCTTGGATCTGCCCCTATATCAACACCCATGAATTTTTCTAGACACAAGAACACAGAAACGAGGGAAATTCTTTCTAACCCAACTCTTTTTTGAAGGTTGATTGGTCGTCTCATCTACCTCACTCATACAAGACCATATATCACTTTTGTTGTGCATCATTTAAACCAGTTCATTGCTACCCCTACCAGTTTGCACAATCAGGCTTCCGAGAGAATTCTCCATTACTAAACATCCTAGATAAGGGATTTTCTTTGATTCCACCAACAACTTACAATTGAAAGCCTTTTGTTATTCAGATTGGGCTGGATGCCCCGACACCAGAAGATCAGTTATTGGCTATATCATCTACATATTGGTAAGTCTCCCATTTGTTGGAAATCTAAGAAACAGCAAACTATTTCCAGAAGTTCTTCAGAGGATAAAACATTCATTAGTGGTGAAAGTAACAGTACAATTGGAATGAGAAACAAGTCTAGAAATAGACATCGGATTATACAAGAAACTAGGTATAAAAAAGACATTCTGAATATATAGATTTTCAAAGATTTTTCCAAAATCCGAATCAGTCACTTGAACTTTGGTTCCATCATGCATATTAACATTTATAGGAGAAATTTGTTTAAAAGAAACTAAGTTTGAGAGAGAACAACATATATGATTTGTGGCACCCGAATAAAGGATTTAGTCATTATAAGAATTAAAATTGATTAAAGAGACAAGATTCTTACCTTTTTTTTTGTACTGTAGGAGACAATGGAACCAACCTGACTATCAAAAACACCTTCACTGCCATTACCATCTGATTGTTTTAGTAAAGTCATTAAAGCTTGGTATTGTTATTGTGATAATCTGGAGTCATGATCTTTTGGAAAAAATTCAGTCTTTCCTTCTTGATTCGTGTCCACACTATTCACATTACTACCTTTATTATTTGTTTTATATCCTGGTGGAAATCCATGCTTTTTGTAGCAAGTATCAATTATGTGACCATTCCGACCACTTGATCTAACTTGAACTCTGAGCTAACTCCATATCCTTTTTAGAGGGATTCTTGCCATGATTGTGGTTCAAGTCAGCTACCTCGTCCCTCTTAGTCTTTAGATGTGGCATCTTAAACTTAAGGGTTTCCAGTTCTTTCTCATTCGACTTTTGGTTCTTCTGCCCTTCTCCTTTTGGCGCTCTAAGACGACAATCTGCTCACCTTGCTACTCCAAGTCTGCAATTTTTGCCTAAAGCTCGGTCCTCTCCTTTTCAAGTTTAGCTAACCTAACCATCAACTGAAATGCCAGAGTAAGGGGGTGTTAGGAGCTGAAGTCGATACATGCTCCACCCGAAAGCATGACCTGTCTCCATGTACAAAAGTCCAGGAAAACACTTGGACTTGGGGGCAGTAACCTGATTTACATTGGACCACCCCGAGAGGTGCCTTCACCTACCATAAACTCAGTCACACGAACCTTGAGCTTCATTCAAGGTGATCCTTCAAGTCGAGAGACCCCTTTAGATTCGAGATCCACTTTCTTGGAAACTGCCACTACCGTCTAATCACCCAAAGGATCGCTAGCTTTCATATCTACTACTGTCAACAGTACATTCATCCCTGAGGTAGGAACAAGGCTCTTGGTTGAAGGATTAACATCCGACATCCGCAAGTCGACTTTAGGTTGTACCTAAGGATGTCAAAAAAATTTGTATCCACGGGTATTCACAGATAAAACCCGCAACGAGTAGGAAACGGATATTAAAAATGGAAACACACTACCTGTGGATACGGGTATTTTTGATACCCACATGTTAACGGAGCGGGTACGAGTATCATAGTATTTATACCCATGGATACCCATACCCATTAAACTTTAATTAACAAAATTACCCTTTTATATATATATATATATATATATATATATATATATATATTAGTAAAAAACATTCTGACATAATTTTATCTAAACTACACATTATGTCTTGTCTTTTATCTTCATTCTTCCAACTTCAAATATTGGTACGTTGTTTTCTTTCAAGTACATCCATTGACATTCTTCTCTTTTCTTTCTTTGAAATTGGACATATACATCAAACCCTATACAGACAATAACGTTTATGATATGCTTGTTATCAATGAAATCAAAATAAGAATACTTAGCACGTGGTAGTTGAGATTTATTATTTGTTTATTTTGTTTATTTTTCAGGAATCAATAGGAGAAAGTGGACTTGTGGATCAAAAGCACTAATTACAAAATTTTCAATGAGTCAACATCATTTTATATTTACTTTTATAATTATTTGAACTTGTATAAACTTAAGTTTATTTGAACTTTATTTAAAATTTATGACAATAATGTATTTTATTTTATTTTATTTGAATTTATGATTAAATATTTATTTTTTAAATAATTTTGTAAATACCCGTAAGAACCCATGGACACCCGCAGATGTAAAAAACAAATAGACAAGTACCCACATAACGAATACCTGACAGAGATAGGTACGAGAGAAATATTAATCTAACAGATACAATACGAAAGAGCTACTAGCCGTACCCTACTCATCCCGTTAACATCCTTAATTATACCCAATCAATTAAAACAATTTAAATGTAATACTCACTTGTGAACCCAAAATCGTCTCCTAATGACCAATATTATCATTCATATGTTCCATTTACAAAAACAACCAAGGAATTTTGACATATTCACAAAATACCGAACATAATAAAAAACACAATTCAATCACAGTAAATATTTTACATACTAACTATTTATTGAAAATATTTTACGTTATTTTCATAAAATAAAATATTAAATAAATACATATTTAATTTAAAAATGAAACACAATTTTTAAAAATAAATTTGAAATTTAAAATATATTATTCCAAAAATATAGTAGATACACGTAGAGAGCAAACTCAAATTATAAATGATCGAAACTTAACTTCTTAAACTCAAACTCACCATAATGGGGACGTATTTTAACCATCGAAAATAAAGACAAATTTAACTTAAGTAAACAGCAAACTAATTAAGTAATTAACGTGCTAGTCGAGAGACCCAAAAGTTTTCACATTTGTTCACCAAACTAAGACGGTTAACCCATTTTTCTACCCCTCTAGAAAAACAAAATTAGAGTAGCAAATCATACACATATCAACAACTACATGTAAAGCTGCAAGTTACATGAACATCCCACCATGGCTGCATAAGTATGGCCTACAAAACAAAAAAGTACAAGTTAAACACAAGAAATAAAGTCACGCAGAACGGTCAAGTGGTTTCATCAATTAATTTGTTTTAGCATTTGGCACTTTTTAAAGGGTGAGAATATGATAACATGTTGCTTGAAAAAATTTCCTGTTCTTGTTTTCTTATTCTACAAATAATTTCACTCAGATATACTTATTTTAACTCCCACAACCAAGAAGTTGTTCTCACCATTTTTATACAAACCTCAGAACAGTACCTACCTTGTACAAAATTAAAATCAAAAAATATTTCTAGAACAAATCAGGCCCAGGGAACTTTCATTTACTTCTCATCTTTTGAGAAAGCTTGGTATAAATCCAAGTCCATGAGTAATGAAGAACATTTTCTGCAAGAGATCAACCCCTTAAATGAATTTTCGTATCTTAAAAGAAATTAATCTTTAGCTTCTGATTGGAAGAATGTACAGCACAACAATGCAGTGGTCAACGACCACACAGTATCAGCCAATACCATTCACAGCATTATGAACCTATGGAGTCACTGTAATTTACCATTAAGTTTCATGTTAGGACACACTTCCATGTGGTAGAATTGCTTTCTGCAGTTTTCATTTTTCTTGCAATCTGAGGGTTCACCGAAAGAAGATCAATCATTATGGTTACCTATCTATACTCTTGCTTTGCTACATCCCAGCACAGAGATTTGTCTCGGCAAGTTAAGGTGCCAACTTATTTCCAAGTAAAAAAACAAAAATTTAATCACAAACATACCATATTGTGATTCAATACAATCTTTCCAATTTCACTAAATAAAACTCTCTTATATTATAACTTCAATTGGAATCTCAAATCGATGGCAAAATTTCAAACTATAGACAGTTTCTATTCTTAATCTAGAATTTCTTTCCCAAACCAACCCAACTTCTTCTGGCTTACCTATAAAAGCTAATGAGCATAAAGAAGGCATTGTGATGATAGCGGCAAGGTAAATGGAGCTAACTAGCAGGTTGGAAGCACATGTCTTAAAAGCAACAAGAAACAAACAAGACACCAAAATTATATTTTCTTATCATCCCTAATTACCTCCAATTAGACAGCTAACCAGCAATCGAAAAAAGACTGTGTAACAATCCAACCATTTCAGTTTATGGACATGTTTGGAAAAACTTCTCCATAAAAATTTCTAGAAGAAAAAAATAAAATGAAAAACGTGAATAAATTTTTCCATAAACCAAAATTAGCTTATGCACCAGTTAAAAAGATAAGAGTTTAGAGACTACATGAGATAGATTCCACAAATTAGCTTATGCACAAGTTAACTTTAACAATTAGAGAAACTCAATTTATTTTCTTCTTATTTTTCTCTCCTGGAAGTCTGTATGGAGGAATTTGTACAAACAGATCTTAAATGAAGCAAATAAAAGCAATATATATCATGCTGAAAGAGGTGTATTGGAGTCTATACCCATGAAGCTGAGGTAGCAAACTTGTGCACATCCAATTAAAATGAACAAGAGAAAATTGGAATTGATAACCTTTCTTTGGTTTATCTAACTTTTTAGGCTATCCTAATTGATCCAAATCAAATAGGATCCCATGTGCCAGACTATCCAAAAGTTTTTATAACCTATACCAAAACCACAATGAAAACATTATCCAAAGAATACTGATAACAATACAATTGAATCAGAAGTTACTGAAAATTAGGCTAGAACCATCTTAGCACACCGAGTGGCGCATCAAGCAAATAAAGGAAGGAAAGCATCGAATGGGATGTGGTAAGCGACCGGTCATTGCTATGGATCTTTCCCCTCGCTATAGCTACCATGTTCAGTGCCCAAACATAGATATGCCTGCCTACATCTTATCTTACTACTAAACAGACTACGCGCTAACAGCTTTAGCAACAAGGCTATAGGCTAAACAACTAAAAAAGAAGGCATTGAAAGTCGCTCACCTCGTGCATCCACCCTAAGGGAAAGTTCCTAAGTCAGTCAACTCAATTAAAATCAATCAAAGAAGAGAACTATTAGCTTTCTACGCGCACCCTACGTACATAACACAAGAAAAGGACAACAAAGGAGACACTAAATACACACACTATGGAAGAAGCTATGTGATCAATGCAAGAAGCCTAATTGCATTTAGGAAGGAACACATGCGCATTGGCTAAAGCAGTCACTTCCGGAGCTAGCTCTGCAAATGAAGCAAGCAAAGGCAGAAAATTGAAAATCCACTCTCACACAGAGCCTCTTACTCCCCAAGTGGATAGGCAGCAAGCACAACTGGATGTCCTCATCTACGATGCCTCCTTCTTCCATATGTCCAAAAGCCTTATCTTCGTCTCAGAACTCAAGCCCTTTCCCTTTACTCCATAGGACATTCGACTATTCCCATACACTCTCTCTACTTTGGCTAACAATCTTAAATATTTGGTCATTGGCCCAAGGTCAACTCTTGTCTATGAAAGTAAGTTCCTTCTCGGTTTCGCATGCCAATTGGCAAATACTCTATTTCGTATCATCCCACCACGAGGGAAATATATGAGGTAATTTATTAATTAATAAAATTTCATTGCCTTAGTTATCAAGAAAGATCTGATGTGAACAAAAGAAGATCATGGAATGAGGTCGTCGATCTCCAACTCAATCTGAGGTTCAGCCGCCTCATCCGAGATGGAGGGCTCTTTCAATCTCAGCTGATCAACATTGAAGACAGGGTGGGTGGCGGGCAGCTCTAGTTTGAACGCATTCTCCCCTTCCTTCTCTTGTAGAGTGAATGGTCCAGCAATGGTTTAAGCTTGCGGTTGGTACCCCCCTTTCTTAGGCAACTTTAACCACAGTAGATCTCCCACTTGGAACTTATGATCGACGGTTCTGTCTTTGGTCGTGCCTCTGCTCTGTTGCCTCTGCGTTTTCTTCTGAGTATCAACAACCTGCTCATGGTACCATTCTCCAAGAAACTAATGGCTCGCAGTTGTTTAGCCGCTTCTCTAGGAGATAGTAGATGTACCGCTGACTGGGTTCAGGACACAACCATCGTCTGAACCGTCTGCTACCAAGTCCATGGGGGCCTTTTGTTGGAACCCATAACAAACTTAAAAAGCACTTCTACCGGTCGACAAATGCGTGCTCTGATTGTAGTAGTGTTGAATGAACGACAGGTTTGGAACCAAACCGGGTAACTTTAAAGGTGGTCTCGATGTTCAGTTCTCAAGAACCGATGGTTCTATTGGTGACCCATTCAAAACAAACTAAGCTAGCCACTTTGACTTTGATTAACCAATCTAGTGCGGGGGGTGCAATGGTCCTCTTCATTTGTTCCCATTAACAACCACAAAGCCCTTAATTGCTCTTCCTTTCTACTTGCCCTTTTTTACTACAAAGGTTTGACTAGCGCTCGGCAAAGGAATGATTTTTTCCCAAAGCCGACTTCCTCCTTTATCGAGCGGCTGTCTCTGTTGACCATAAAAGTGATAGTTCGGGTTGTTTGAAATAACTAGTCATTTTGGCCAGTCTCAATACCACATGAAGCGCGTGATCACCCAGATTCTGAAAGCCTTCTCTATCTTAATTATATATAATAACTTATCAACGTCAGCCCTTCTATTTTCCTATATTCACCCTTCCTACTCCAGCTAATGGAAAAATGCCTTTGAATGGTCATAATCATCAACAACCCAACCGACTGTCTCTCAAATTATTGAAAATTTATCTCAAATTTTCCATATAGTAACCACGCTAGTTTGCTATTAGACTATAGTGGTTTTGGGGTTAGCCACTACTTGAGATAGATATCTATGAACTAATACTGAAATCTACAGTTCCAAAGGACTCTCTACCATCTAGGCACGAATAATTTATTCAACATTGATTACATTCCAAATTTCAGATGAAACTAAAAATAAAAGCCATCAATCGGTTATGCTGCTCCACCTTCTGAAAACCCTATATTCTATAAATGTATACAGCTACAAATATTCAATCTTGTAAACAGTAAATATTGTTAACAACAAGTCATTCTAGATAAATACTCTGTAGTATTACGACTTGTTGGGTGAAACTTTGAGCAGTAGATGCACTATTTATAGGCCCACTAACTTGGCCCTTCAACCACATACATTTAATACAACTACTACCAAAATACAATTAACACAACTACCCAATTACTACCAAAGTACAATTTAATGAACTCCATAATTATTACTAAGAAGCACTCCTACCTTTTGCATTTACCCAACTATGCTCATTTAAGTTTACCTAATTATTACTAAGAAGCACTCCTACCCTTTTCATTTACAAGCCTTTTTACGTGCAGCATAAATTATTTAAATTGTATCTCATATTATGATTATAGGGGCCACACTATTTCTATCTGACTATAGTGGTCTTGGGGTTGGCCACTCCCTGCCACTACTTGAGATAGAAATCTATGAACTAAAGCATGACAACAAAATAAAATTATTAAGAAAATAGGTTGTCTTAACAGAGTAATGTTCTTTACTGTACAATCACTTTAATTAGTGTTTACTTGTATCATTAGTCGTGGTAATTTAAGTCTTACTCCTGAAAAGTATTTAATTAGCTGCATATATACTGAACTGTACTATACAGCCTTGTAATTCATCCATTGTTTAGATTCTTAAGTCAAAAATTAATTTTGAATTCTTATACAAGTAAACTCAAAATACATTGTTATCTAAGCAGGAAGAACAAGCTGATAACAACTTAATGAGTTCAAACTTCAAGCTGTTCAATAAAATAACCAATAATGAGGTGGAAACAATGCATGTCACTATGATATCCATGAGAGACTGGGAGAAACTAACCTTTCACATTTTTAGCCATGTAGGCAAATTAAGTTGCTTAAGAATCCTCCTTCAGTTCATCGGAATCAGAGTCACTAGCATTATAACCTAGAAGTATGCACCAAAATAAGTATGGTCACGCCATTATATTACAGAAGAAAAAAATGAAGCTGCTGACAATAACAAAGTACCTGGGTGCTTATCACCTACTTTCCAAACCGAAGATCTAGTCCTTGATGCCTTGGTTAGCCAAACTCTTCCCTTAATTGCCAACAGAGGAAATCAGTTGGAAACCAAAAGTCCACAGAAATCCACAGATTGTTAATTAATCTATAATAAAAAATAGACCTTCCTCTTTACAGTCAACTAATTGCCCATAGAATTTCTACATTTCATACTATTAAACACTTGTATGCACTTCTATTATTCGTTTATTTACTAAAAAATTCAAGTTGCTCCTCAAATACATAATAGATCTTTTTATCATGTCATTCTTGATGTATGTACAGAGGCGTCTATAAGCATGGTCAACCAATTAGAAATCACATGAAATGCGTCTTCTCATCAGCCCACAATGTTGCCGTACATATTCCCTGAATGACAGTAACAAATACTTTATACTTAAAGTGTATTAAATACTTAAACAAAAAATCTGTTAAGAGTTTTCGTTGCTAGAATTTCTCAAAACTAGTGATAATAATAAGCATAGTTGAATTGTTTGATTACTAGGCAACTTTAGACCACCAAAATATAATTATCTAACACCACCCCAAGTCCCAACAAGCCCTAACCAGTGAAACAACAAGGAAAGTTCATAGAAAAAGACAGCAAGAAGAACAACCACCCACCTTCTGAGCATCTCTGGGAACCCCATAGCCACTGTAGTACATCTGACCCACCAACACTTGCATGTTTATGTCCCCTGTCTTGGCCTCTTTCAGAGCATCTCTAAACCACCGCTTCACACAATCTGCCACCACCTCTGACAGTGGCACGCGACCACTCCTTTCTCCCACAACGGAACTCTCCATAACCCCCTTTCAAGTTCAAGCGAAAAACGTCGTCTCAGTGTTAAGATTTAATTTTTCTTGTTCTTCTTGGAGATCCTAAAAAAAGAATTGGATTTTGTGGAATCAGAGTTGAAAAAGCTTTAAGTCTTCGCCCTATATTGTTGGAGAAAAATCATGGGTGTATATCAGATTGAACTAAAATACCAAAATTACACCAGAATAACATGGGTTTTCGAAGTGCTCACCTTTTTTTTCCCTTTTATTTGGGGTGGTTTCTAGTCTTCTGCGATGCTATTTGAAGAGCATTTTTGGTTTCAATGATAAGGGGATTTGTTGTCTGAAACGAAAAATTATAAATTCAGAAAATGAGAAATAAGAATAAAAAAAGGTTTAGAGCGAGAGAGAGTAGAGAAAAAGCAAAGCTGTGTTATTTGTTTGTCAACAACGTTTCCATGTGTTATTTGTTTTATACGACCTGATTTAGATTATAACTAGCAGCAGACCCGTGTATACGGCACGGGTCTTGTTTTATTTTGTTTTATATTTTTTAATATTTAAAACATATTTTATTGTTATTATATATAAATTAGTGATTTGAATAATTATTATTGTTATTGGTTTAATTGTATAATGATTAATTTTATTGTTTAAATATATTATTAATTTATTTAATTATAACAATTTGTAATAATAATTGGTGGTTGTTAAAATAAAATGTAGATATATTATGTAATATGGTACGGTATAAATTAAATATAATATAAAATTGATGTTAAAATTTAAAACAAAATATTGTATGTTATATTAAAATAAGATCCGTACTGTGTATGATATATTAGAATAAAATGTGTATGCACAAATCGTTATTAAAATAAAATAAAAGCATATGGTGTTATACAGAGACGGAGTATAATAGGAGCAGGGAGGGGCTAGGCCTCCCGTAATATTTTTGAGTTTTTTCAAAATTATATATTCATTTTTTTAATTTTTAAAAATTTTGAAAATTTTAAAATTATAAATAGTATATTTTAAAAATTGATGATAATTAAATTATGTCTTTTTATTTTTTTTATAAAATACAATATTTAATGTTAATAAATAATAAAACATAAAATCCAATATAATAAAAAATAAAAAAAAAATATTTAGGTTTAATTAGTCTTCTAATATCTGATTTCGTCTAAAAATATCAAATTGCCACTAAATTGAAACTAAAAGAACGGGAAGATCAACTTACATTTTTGGAAACAATAACCAAAAGATTAATTAAACCAAACATTTCTTAAAATATTTTTTATTTTCTTCTGTCATTGCCTTTTAAAATTTTGACAAAATTGTACTCATCTCTCACTATCATATGTTTTTTTTTTGAAGAAAAATGAAGTTAGACACATACTCATTATGTTTACTCTCATTTCTCATCTGTTTCCTTCATTTCTCAAAAAAAAAAATGTAACTCTCTCTTGTCTTACTTGATGATAAAATATTACTTTAATAGTTATTAAAATTATTTTTTATCTCATGAGCCTTTTGTATACTTACTTTTTATGATTATAGAAGAAAAAAAATCATGTATTATGTGTTTTTTTATAATCGGTTTTTAATTGTGACTTGATTATAATATATTTTTCTTCTAATATATATGTCTATCAATATTTTATTAGATTATGATAAATTATTTTTTAATATATTTAAAAAAAAAGCATATCGATGAGGAATAAAATAATGAATTTATTTTGTAGAAGTAGTAAAAGGGAAGCTACACCTGAAGATGAAAACAAGTTAAATTATATTTCTTCACATATTTTAAAGTATTTAAAGCATTATCTAATAATCCAATTTAACGATTCAATTGTTTTACAGAAGAGTCATTTTTTAAAGTATTATACTAATGGTCCAATCAAATGATCAAAAAATTATATTATTCTGGCCCTTCCAAAACTCTTGGTCAAAATCCGCCACTGGTGTTATATGGTCATGTACAAAATATATACAATGTGAAATTGATGTTAAAATTTTTAAATAGGAATACATGTAGAAATAAAAAAATGTATATTACATTAGAATAAAATGCGTATCCACATGTCATTATTAAGGTAAAATATGGACATATTGTGTTATATGGTCCCGTACAAAATATATAACAGATAAAATTTATGTTAAAATGTTTAAATAAAAACACATATAAACACATGTATATTGTAAGACCCGAGAAAATTAAATAGTTATTTAAATAATTATTTAATTATGGCGGGTAATAGAAACATTTAAAGAAATTAATGTGAGGAACTATGACATGGAAAAGTACTAGCTCAAGTGGTTAAGAGTACTTTATTGTGTGTGAGGACTTGGGTTCGAGTCCTATGTGTGCCACTTGAGTGTTATTTAAATTATGTGTTTTTGTGTCTTTATATATTGAATGCATGGGGTGATAATAAATTCCTAGAATTGTAGGAGTTATCATGAAATCTGGATTGGTTGAATGGTTTGGCCTTGGTTTGGTATATGCATGGGTGTGAGTTTAAACCTTGTTGAGAACTAAATAATTTCTTTTTGCCAGTTTTTCCTTTGGCATGAATATGAAAAGGTTTGGCATGAATATGAATATGAGTGCTGCACTTTTATTGTAATTTTCGTTTTAAAAGGTTAAGTGAAATTAAGGGTGGAATGAATTAGAGTGAGAGAGGATAATTAAGGGATTAAGGGTCTGAGACAGGAGAGTGCATACAGAATCACAGACTTCTGGGCGATTGGCACGAATTGTAGAGGAGAATTGGAGTGGGAAACCATTGTGGAAGAGTGAGGCAAGAGCAAGGGTGAGTTTGAATTAAAAGTCACGTGCAATCCGTGTTTGAAGCGAGGATCAGAGGTTAGGGGAGCTGGAATTGTACCTTTAATTGCGTACTGTTTAATTTCATGAACTGTATGATTAAATTGATGCATGTACAATGCCCTGCTGTGTATAATTCATGTTTCTGGAATTTTCCAGAAACCGCCTGGCGGACGATGAACTGCCGCCAGGCGACTTATCCAATTTTTACTTGTTCTTGGGTTCCAGAGAGGAACCGCCTGGCAGTGAGCTTTGTGCCGCCAGGCGACGCATGACGACCAACCCAGATTCTGGGTTTTTGCTTGAACTGCCTGGCGGTGATGAACACACGCCAGGCGACGCGGACCAATTTTGGTTCGATTTTGGTGTTTTGAGTGTTCTGATTGGATTCTAAATGGAAGGAAAGGGATCATTAACTTTTAATTGAATACTTGACTAAAGAAATTGGGGAATTTCACTATCAATTAGAGTTAATTTGAGAGAACTGTTAAGAACACCCTTTTTAGGTTGATGAATTGGGGATTTCGAAAATGACACACATCTAAATGGAAAAATGTGAATGAATTCAGGTATGGAAAGTGTTAGAGATGAATTGTAATCCTAAGAGATAGAATCGGATCTTATAGAGTCAGAAATTGATGGAAATTAGAGTTGTTGCGAAGGGGGTAAGGTTCGCAGGTGCAGGAACCGCCTGGCGGCACCCATTTGGCCGCCAGGCTCCATACCAGTGAGACATGGTGTCTGATTCACGAAAAACGCTATTTTTGGTACTTTTCGTGGAACAGGAACCGCCCGGCGGTAGTTTCATGCCGCCAGGCGCCACCGATTTTTCTGGTCTGCGCAGTTTTCGTGAAATTGCATTTCCCGCTTCGTTAACCGTCTGATTTAGGTGAAATTTTGTAAGGTGTTTCACAACATGTTGTTCTTCACTTTGAACGGTGGAGATTCATTTTGGATTCCTGAAGAGGGAGATATACGTCACTCATGATTGGTTATTGAATTCCCTAATAGTATGATTACTAATGGATGATTAAGTGTGATCAAGTGCTAGTATGGCCTTGATTGGTGAATGTATATATATAAATATATTGATGCATGATTGATGACTATGTTTTTGGTAGTGCTTGCTGAGACATGTTGAATATATGAACCTATATATGTTAGCTCGAATGTAAGATGTTATAAGTGTGGGGATAAGGCTACTATTGATGATATCACTATGACCGAGTGTTGCATGATCATGACGGGTTTTGGAAAAGTATGGGAACATGATAATCATACTTTAAATGTAATGGAATTGTAAGCATGCAAAGGGTTGGGAAAATGAGAAGGGGAAAATAAAGTGTGTGTTGGAATTGATTTAAGAGGTAAGTATATATGAATTATAAATGAGAGGAATGTGTGCTTATACTTGAAAGATGCATATGTGTTGTGATGTTGTAATTTGGAATATATGAATGTGTATGTTGATTTTTGGATGTTTGAGAATTAAATGGTTGAATTCTAGGAAATGAATTAGAGTACCTAAAACCAGTAGTGTCACATTACTGGTGTAGCGCCTAGCGGTGTAGACTGAACCGCCAGGCGATAGTATGAAACAGGAATGTCTTATAAGTGTTGGCGCCCGACGGTGATGTGGAACCGCCAGGCGGTCTGTACTGCCATTTCGCCAGCGGCGCTTAGGCTACGCTAGGCGATGGTGTAGTGCTAGGGTGCATTGTGATATGTTTTGCATGGTTTATGGTGTGGGTCCTGGTCTGGGATATGCTTGATGTTGTCATGAGCGGGTAGGTTCATGATTGGTGATGAACACGTGATGATATGAGCGGGGAAGTTTATATTCTATTACTCTCGTGTGGGGATACGAGCGAGGTAGGTTCGTATGTTCTATGCTCACACTTGAGAGATGCTACGTGCGGGGAGGTATGTAGCTGGTGGATCACGTGTGTTGGACTACGAGCGGGGAGGTTCGTAGAGTTGGACCACGAGCGGGCAGGTTCGTGGAAGCATTGGAATCCCTAAGACCAGCTTGAGTATGTACCTTGTGTAGGGTGCTTTGCTTGTTTTCATTATCATGTTGTGATGTGAAACTTGGATCAGGGGATGTTGTGCCATGAGCGGGTAGGTTCATGGATGGTGGTGAACACATGATGATATGAGCGGGGAGGTTCATATCATGTTACTCTCGTGTGGGGATATGAGCGAGGTAGGTTCGTATGTTCCGTGCTCACACTTGAGAGATGCTGCGTGCGGGGAGGTACGTAGCTGGTGGATCACGTGTGTTGGACTACGGGCGGGTAGGTCCGTAGAGCAGGACTACGAGCGGGGAGGTTCGTAGAGCAGGACTACGAGCGGGAAGGTTCGTAAAGGTATGACCACGAGCGGGCAGGTTCGTGTGAGCATCATAAACCCTAAATCTGAGACTAACTATTCGTTTGTTTTAAGGGTTGAAAAGCCTTGGGGATTAAGGTCTGGGCCAATAATTAACTAGAATAAAATAGATGGGTGTATATTGACTTTTTTTATCAACTTATATGTTAATTGTTTATAAGCTCACCCTATCTGCTTGTGTTTGGCGATGATCGTGTAATGCGTTACACGGGAGCAGATGATGTTGCAGGTGGTGCTGATGCGACATAGCATCGAAGAGAGAGTTAACTGGGAAAAGCTTTTACTGGAGTTTTATCATTATTGTTTTTATGAAATTTGTAAACAGTGTTTTACTGATTTGTGAATTTGGATACTGTATTGGAGTTTCATAAATTATGGATATTTTTGGATAACATCCGATTAATAAATGTTATAAAATTTCCCGCGTTTTTGGGAAGCGAAGTATAATAAATGAGGTTTTCATCATATTTCTTAATTTTTATTACTTAAATTAGTAATATCCGACTGGGATGTTACATATATTATACTAAAATATAATGTGTATTCATGAGTCCTTATTAAAGTAAAATGTAGGCGTATTATATAATAGTGTCCTATATAAATAATACAACATGAAATTGTGTTAACATTTTTAAATAGAAACACATGTATAAACACATGTATATTATATTAAAATGAAATGCGTATCCACGGGTCGTTGCTAAAGTAAAATGTAATATGGTTCCGTAGAAAATAAATATAACATGAAATTGATGTTAACATATTTAAATAGAAACACATGTTGATACAAACACATGTATATTACATTAAAATAAAATGCATATGCATGAGTTGTTGTTAATGTAAAATTTAGGCATACTGTGTAATATGGCCCTGTATAAAATAAATACATGGTGAAATTGATGATAAAAATTCTAAAATGGAAACACATGTACATATAAACACTTGAATGTTATATTAAAATGAAATACGTATGCACGGATCGCTACTAAAGTAAAATGTTGTCATAGTATGTAATATGGTCCCATATACAAAAAAAATATATATAACATGAATTTGATGTTAACCTCTTTAAATAGAAACACATGTAGATACAAACACATGTATATTACATTAGAATGAAATGCATATGGTCCTGTATAAAATAAATACAATGTGAAATAGATAATAAAGTTTTTAAAATAGAATTATATTAAAATAAAATGTGTATGCACCAGTAGCTCTGCTAAAGAAAAATGTAGATTTTATAATATGATCCCGTACAAAAATAAAATATAATAAATTTTTCAATCTTCAATAAATACAAATTCAACCTCCACTGAGTATTAAAAATAATAGTATTAATAAATAAAGAAATAAATTAAAATAAAATAGAACAATTCATTATATTTATAATAATAAAATAATATTAGTAATTGAACAAAAATATTAAAATGAAATAAAATTGTTGAATAAAATTATAATATAATAATGTAATGATAAATATATTGCAAACTAAGGAAGATAATGTAAATATAATTAAATATATTGACAAAATATAATTCTAAAAATAATTTTTGGACATTGTTAAAGAAATTTAAAATATTTAAATAAGTCAACAAATAAATTTTTTAATCCTTTAAATATTCTCAATCCGATTTCAAAATAAATTAATTATTACTTTGGAAAGGTTAAATTGATACAAATTTAAAATAGAAATAACTAAATATAAGTAGAAGCGGAATGGATCAATATTTTTGCAATCAACCCAATTTGAAATAAAAGTGTAAGATAGCTTATTACCATATAACACTCTAGATATGTTAACACTGTATATCCTGATTTTACTTGTTACCATATAATACTTCCTTTAACCACAAATTTTGGCCAAATCTTGAAAAGATAGCTTATTCATTAAGTAGAAATGCTTATTATACAAATAACGTTGTAAAATAATATTAAAATTGACATTGTAAATAAAATGTAATAAATATATTCAATACATATTGATTCAAAATTTGTTGAATAATAATTAAAGTAACAATTAAATATATATATATATATATATATATATATATATATATATATATATATATATATATATATATATATATATATATATATATATATATATATATATATCGATTCAAATAATAATAACAAAATAATAATTATAATATTGTTATTTTAAATGCGTAAATTATATTGATATATTGTAAATTTATTCAATATATATATGAAATCCAATATATGAAATTCAATAAAGCTAAGAAATCTATTATTAAGTTATGAGAATAATAATTTACTTGTGTACTTATTGATTTCGTTATGTTATGCAGAGTGATAAATATATTATTTAAATAATCATTTTGGTTACTGACAATAATAAATTTATATTAGTTAAATTATTCAATACAATTAGTAACAATAATGTGATTAAGTAACTAATATTTAAATATGATATTGTAATATTATTACTAAAAATTCTCATATTACATAGAATATTTCTTACAAATTTTTAAAAAAATTAGCAAAAAAATATTTTTTTTTCTACCATTTTTTTTAAGAATTTTAATTGGCAGGTAATTCCTTCGTGGGTAATAATTTCTGACAAAATTATAAAATTTGCAAGTATTTCCTACAAAATTTGTTGCAAAAAGTGTTTTATACAAAATATTTTGCAAAAACATTGGTAGAAATTTCTTGTAAATTTTTTTCACAACAAAATTTGTAAGTATTTCTTACAGAAAGATTTTCAAAACAAAATTGGTAGGAAATATGATTTTTTTTGGTAATGTATGTTTTTGTTATAGTATTTGTTAGTTATTTGTTATATTTAAATATATATGTGTTAATTGAAAATAATCAGTTTATATTAGAAAAAATATATTTTCTATAATTAACATGAAATGATATATTTTTGTTAGTTATTTTTTATATTTAAATATAGATATGTGTTAATTGAAAATAATCAATTTATATTAGGAAAAATATATTTCGTATAATTAACATGAAATGATATATTATTTAAATACTTATTAGGTGTCTTTTCAATACCTCTGCAGTTTGATTTAGTGGAGACGCTTTTAGATTTGGTGAATCAATTTTCTAATACTATACTTACTCACTATGTCTATTAACTTGGTTCAGTATGTCTATTAATTTAGTTTACTGATAGTCTAATATTTTGTGTTAATTTGTTTACTGTAGGTAGGTTATTTGATTGAAGTAATTTTTTTTTTGTCCCATTATAAAGTATTGTGAAATTAATTGAAATTAATTGTAAATAGTTCTTCTCATGATAAAGTATGGTCAAATCAACTATAAATCCTTCTATTCAAATTTGACGTTATTTATTATGAAGTGTGACTATGATTAACTATAATAAACTTATTTTACTTTCAATGCTTAAATTATATTTCTGTGATATTATGATCGATTTAATAGTTATAAAAATAATAATTTACCTTATATAAGATTAACTATTGTAGAAAGTTCCATTAATAAAAGAAATGTATTATACCGTTATTAAAATGATTATTAGGTATAATTATAAAATGTATAATATTACTTATTATAGAAATATCAATTAATTAAAGGATTTAAAAAGAACATTTTTAATTATTATTTAAATTAAATAGTCATTTACCTTCTATAATATTACTTATTACAGAGAGGTCAATTAATAAAAGAGATGTACTATACATTTAATAGCACAATTATTATAAATAATAATAAAATGAATAGTTATATACTATATTAAAATGAATTGTATATTTTTTTCTTATCGTTATAGTTAATCGTATGTATCTTGTGCAATATGATCCCATAAGCAATATATTATAAGTTGATTTTTTTTTTTAAATCCTAATGCGATTTCATTATAAACAATAATAATAGACCTTTTGTTTTACTTTGTTGTATTATGAAACTTCCAAAGTAAAATTGATCAAAATCAGGAGCAATTTCTTATAGGATGAATATTATTTTATCACATTGTTAACTTTGTCAAGTAAGCATGAACACCTACATATTCATATTAGTGAAAAGATGAATCACATCTCATCTTTAAGTTTCTTATGAATTTGATAAATAACTGTAGTAAAAAATAGTCTTGATTATTATCATTCTCAGAATCACCTGTAATCATAAATGCTCAATCTGTAGTAGTGAGATTAGTATCCATGAGCTCAATGCCAAAGTAATTGAATGTCTCCATCACCTTGCTGAACCTTCCCCTTTATATGTGCCACAAAGACTTGTTATTTCAGAAAGTAAGAGTGTTAACATTAGTAATAAAGAATTTTTGGGATCTTTTAAGAGTATATCTATCATTGCATTCATATATATTAAGAATATATATATATATATATATATATATATATATATATATATATGAATTTAGAGTGATTTCAATTTAAAACCATGTAAGAAAAATATGGAGAAGGCAAACTTACAGTAAACCTTCAGCAACTCTAAACACACAGATCAAGGATTATGCTCCCCAAGGTTTCATAAGGACAAAGAAAGGAAAAACATTAGATACACATTCACATGGAAAGGCTTTTTTGGATTACAAAAACATATTCAAGATACAAAACCAATAGAAACATCAAGATAAAAAACAAAACCTTAACAACAAAAGCCAAAGCAAACCTTAACAGTAAAAGCTAAAGCAAACCTTAACAACAATCATCTCATGAAAGAAAACAAAACCTTAATAACAAAAGCAACAAAGCAAACCAACAATCAATATAATAAACAGATACACAAAAATAAAAACAAACCGCAAACCCATTTGATAGATCCACGAAAATACAGTAATAGGAGATGGAAACAAAATAATCGTAAGAAATGGAAACAAAACAATCATTTGATTAAGGAGAACAAAACCTTAACAGATAAAAGCCAAAGGAAACATTAATAAATCAGGGGCTTCAAAAATATGAGCAAGAGAGAAAGGAGGGACCGTTCGTGAGTTCATTCCATAAAAGCACTACAAAATATAGAATTTCAGTTGTGGCTAGAAGCCTCTCGACATTTTTTTCATTTTGAAAAGAAAACTAAATCACGTCCTCTACAGTGTTGGTGCCATTACAAATGCTATGCATAGCAAAAGTCCAATTGATTTGTAAAGGGCCTTAGATCCTTATCCATAAGCCTTATTTTCTTCAACGTTATAGCACTTCAATCTGAAAAAAATTAAACCTTTCATAAAGAACAATCAACACAAAGTAAAAAAAATAACAGAACACAAAGTAAAGAAAAAATAACAGAGTATGAAAAAAAAGAAAGAAGAAGGATCCACAAAGAAGAAGAAAAAGAAGAAAAAAAGGAAGAAGAACAACAAAAACTAACCTTCTTGATGAACCAAACGTTTTGTTATGCATGAAAAATAATAAACAGGAAGTTAAAAAAAATATAACTTCATATGAAGAAGAAATAAAAAGGACCGACGAAGAAAGAAGACGGAAGAAGAAGAAGAAGAAAAACAAAAGAAAAAATATCCACAACTTCTGTAAACCTTCAACAACAACAATCACAAAAAATTAAACCTTTCATGAAAAAGAAGAAGAAGGAGCACACAAGAATTAAAAGAAAAATAAATAAAACCATAAAAAACAACAGAGAAATCTGAACATGGCTTTCAATAAAAGACTAACCCACTGCTACAACATATTTAAGAGAAAAAAGTTACAAAAACATAACCTTTCAACAGATCTCAACAACAACAAACAGATCTCAACAACAAACCACAAATAGACGAAAAAAAAATAAATAAAAGAAGACCACCAACAAAAACATCATCATCCTCACTCATTCTTTTTGTTCAAAAATACCTTTTAAAAATGAAAACTTGAACCTTTTCTTCAACCCACAGTAATAGATCTACCAAGTATAAAAAAATAAATAGAACAACAATATCAACAACAACAAAACATGTTCAAGATTTGGTTAAAAAATACCTTCTAAAAACAAAAACCTCAACCTTTTCTTCAAGACGAAATATATTGCAAAAATTAAATCTTTCACGAAGAACAATCAACACAAAGTAGAAAAAATAGTAGAGTAAGAAGCAGAAAGAAAAAAAGATCCTCGAAGAAAAAAAATAAAATTAAGAAATAGAAGAAAAAATTACATACACCAACCAAAACTTCTGTCTTCAACAACAACAAATAGGAAAAAAGAACTTAAGTTGGTATGAGAAAGAAGAAGGATTAAAGAAGAAGAAGAAGAAGGAAAACAGAAGAAGAAAAAAGAAAATGACCTCGACGAAGTTGATTGCTTTGGAGAAGAAAGATCCTGCTGTCAGCCAACATCAATCAGCAATTAAAGCATTTCAGCGACAAAACACCACTACACCAAAAAGACAAATATAACCTCAATTTTAGACATGTGTCAATTAAATAGAAGGTCTATTTCAGTAATTTACCTACACTAAGAATTTCATAGATATACAGTAGATTTTTAATTATTATTTAAATTAAATAGTCATTTACCTTCTATAATATTACTTATTACAGAGAGGTCGATTAATAAAAGAGATGTACTATACATTTAATAGCACAATTATTATAAATAATAATAAAATGAATAGTTATATACTATATTAAAATGAATTGTATATGTTTTTCTTATCGTTATAGTTAATCGTATGTATCTTGTGCAATATGATCCCATAAGCAATATATGATAAGTTGATTTTTTTTTTAAATCCTATTGCGATTTCATTATAAACAATAATAATAGACCTTTTGTTTTACTTTGTTGTATTATGAAACTTCCAAAGTAAAATTGATCTAAATCAGGAGCAATTTCTTATAGGATGAATATTATTTTATCACATTGTTAACTTTGTCAAGTAAGCATGAACACCTAATTCATATTAGTGAAAAGATGAATCACATCTCATCTTTAAGTTTCTTATGAATTTGATAAATAACTGTAGTAAAAAATAGTCTTGATTATTATCATTCTCAGAATCACCTGTAATCATAAATGCTCAATCTGTAGTAGTGAGATTAGTACACCAACCCTAAACCCTAAACCCTAAACCCTAAACCCTAAACCCTAAATTACGTACACCAACCAAAACTTCTGTCTTCAACAACAACAAATAGGAAAAAAAGAACTTAAGTTGGTATGAGAAAGAAGAAGGATTAAAGAAGAAGAAGAAGAAGGAAAACAGAAGAAGAAAAAAGAAAATGACCTCGACGAAGTTGATTGCTTTGGAGAAGAAAGATCCTGCTGTCAGCCAACATCAATCAGCAATTAAAGCATTTCAGCGACAAAACACCACTACACCAAAAAGACAAATATAACCTCAATTTTAGACATGTGTCAATTAAATAGAAGGTCTATTTCAGTAATTTACCTACACTAAGAATTTCATAGATATATAGTAGATTGCCAACTCTTTATTTATTTAAAGGTTTAATTAATTATTTCATTTGTGCAAACTTTCACTTTTAAATTCTGAACTTATAATTATTCCATTAAGTTTTAACATATGTTAATTTAAGTTTTTTAGTTCATTCCGAAAATATTAAAAAAATTAAAATGATAAGTTAAGACATAAAAAATTAGAAATAGAAATTAAATATATATTTTTTATTTATAAAATATAATTGTATTTTCATTTTTAAAAGATCTTTATTTGAATTTTTATTTTTAATAACAAAATTTAATAAAATATTATTTTCTTCTAAATATCATTACCAAAGTTTTACATTCTAATTAAGTTGACATTCAAGATTCATTATTCATTTTTCTATAAAGTGAAAGATATTATTAAAAAGACAAATAAAAGAAAGAAAAAATATATTCAAGGAAAGACCAAACTAAAATCTATAGTATATCAAAAAATTTAAATTCTCGTAGCTTAAATCAATTTCTAAAGGATTCTTAACTAATACAAGAGGGCATTGTTTCTAACTAACAAAAACCTTATCTAGATTAGTCTCACTTTATCAACACATATGTTTCCATATCTTTATATATTTTTCTATATTTGTGAAGCATTAAAATTTAATATAGTGCAAATGGTTAAATAGAAGTTCCATCTATCCCTCAAAGCCTAATGAACAATTGAAGGCTCCTTAAAAGCTTCAACTACCAATAGACCTGACAAATTGGCCCATTTCTCATGGTTTGGCCTTGCCCCATATAGGTTGGGGCTAGAAAAGCCCACAGGCCCAAAAAGCCCCTCATTGAAAAAGTTCACAAAGCCAAAAAGCCCACAAAATCCCTGTGGTTTAGGACTAGCCCATGGGCCTTTTTTTTAGAAAAAAAAAATTCATCATGAATACAAGAAAAAATGGATATAACTGAATAAATTTAGGATATACAAAATAATTCAAGCACAAAACTACCTTTGCTGAAAAAACAAGTATGTTATCGATTGTAGATTGTAGAAAACCAATAATCTGCTATAGGGCAAATAGTAGTTGAAATATAAAAATGTAAGTTTGTGCAAACATAAATTAAATGCATAGCATTGTCATAATATTAACTAAAGTTTAAAATTTTAAGTAGTCAACACTGCATAGCAGCACATAACAGCCAACTCCAAAAAATTCTAAAGTAGGATACCAGGATGTAAGATGATCACTATTGCAAAGTCTAAAAATAATGTGCATAATTTATATCATACACATAAATACTAAAAATAGAAAATATCGAAAACATGGTTATAATCAATAAATCCATTATCGTTGTCACCAACATTCAAATCCAATACTAATTAAAGACTCGCTTTAGCCTATTTGTTCAAATGGGAGAAGAGTCAACCTAATAAAGCAAAAAAGAGTGTCGTAAAGACAGAAAAAAGAAATATTAAAACCCCAAAAAAGGGGTAAAGTTTGGTTTCCAATGCTGCTTCAAAATCACAGGCACTAAAGCACACGACCTTTGTCATTTGCAGTGAAATAGCAGCTGCATTCCACTTCTTCGAACCTTAAACGCTACACCCTTTTGCATCAACTAGAAGTCAAATTCGATACTGCTATTTCCTATTTGCTATAGTAGCAGTGTGTTTGCCAACATAGGATCAATTGGTTGGTGACTCCAGAGATGACAAGAGGATATAGGACACTTGCCACAATCACAACACCCGTAGTGGACGAAGTTGTGATCAAAGTTATGAAGAATTCCACAATGCCATATAACAACTATTTAATGACACTCTCCAGAAGCTGCTTGTAGGCATATATCAAAGAATTAAACACCAAATATATTGAGATAATGGATTAAGTGTATAACAGAACCTGAAGAAGTGTCATTATTGATGACTTTCAACATCTTCAAGTTTAGATTCATCAATGATTCCCTCATGGCCAAAACTATCTTCAACAACTTCATCTATTACAACCAATTGAAATAGAATCAAACAACTAGTCTAGAGTTAATATTTAATGTAAAGTAATTTTAAAAATAATAACATATAAACTTACCGCTAGGATTTTCAGAAAATCCATACAACCAATTTTGAGTATAAATCAACATTTGCACATGCTTAAGAGGAATAGAGCTTCTATATTTTGAAAGAACACGCCCACCTTTACTAAAGGTCGACTTTGATGCCACTGTAGTAATGGGAATACTAAGCACATCTGGAGCCATTATAGATAGTATAGGAAATTTTTTCTCATTAGTCTTCCAATATTTGAGTACATCAAAATCTTCATTGTCTTCATCATCATCATCTATTGTTGGTTCATCTAAATAAACATCTATCTCGTTCTTGCCAACAATAGATTTTGCTTCATTATGATACATTTTAAAATCCTACAATGAACACATATTAAAAAGAACAAAAAAATATAAAACAATGAAAACTACGTATAAAATGCTTACAGAAATAATCATTGATCTCTTCAACTTTTCCTTCGATATTGGATTGATACACTGAGATGGATTCAGTTGATGATTGGGAAAGAGAAACACCAAGGATAGACAAGTTCTTTACATATTCTTTAAACAACCTCTTGAACTTCTCTAACAATTTCTTTGTTTTCTCTTCATAGGTCAGAATGTCCAACTTTTTATAACAATACATTATAAAATCAACCTTTAGTCGTGGGTCAAGAATAGCTCCAAAAGCTAACCCAACACTATACTCCTTCCAATACTTTTGAAATTTCTCGTTCATATTCATAGCCATTTGCTTTAAAGTGACATCGTCATTTAACAAATTCTCTTCAATAGTAAACTGAATTTTCCAAATTTGCATAAAATGCAAGTTTGAAGTGGGATAAGATGAACCAGACATCATGTTTGTAATCTCATTAAATGGTTCTAAAAATTAACACATTTTCTCTCCCTTATCCCATTCTTCAAAAGATGGACAAATTTTATAATTCCTATCAACCACTTTGAGAATTTCAAAAGCTTTCCTATACTTGATTGCACTCGCAAGAATCAAATAATTCGAATTCCATCTTGTAATCCCATCTAATCTCAAACCAATGCTTATATTTATGCCAAGGTCACTAACACATTCTTTGAATTTGAGAGTTCTTCCATCTAATGATTTAACATACTTAACACTTTCTCAATTACTATGAAGTGCTTTTTCAACCACCTTTAAACCATCTTAAACTATCAAATTAAGGGTGTGAGCACAACATCGTACATGGAAAAACTCACCATCACATAATAAGTTTCTATGAACACGAAGATGGCTTTTTAAAATGTCTTGTAAGATATTATTAGTAGAAGCATTGTCCAAGGTAAGTGAGAAAATTTTCTTATCAATGCCCCATTGCTTAAGCCAATCAAAACAACACTTTTCAATTCAACACCCGTGTGTGGTGGTTTCATTCGAAAAAAGTTAAGAATCTTGCTTGTCAATTTCCAATTTTCATTGACAAAGTGTGCAATTAGGCAAATATATCCTTCAGAAGTAATTGCAGTCCAAACATTAGATGTTAAACAAATTCTATTAGGAATCCTAGACATCATTTGCTTAACTTTTTCCATCTCTTTAATGTATTCCTTTTCTACATCTAAAACAGCAATGTTCCTACATTTCATGTCAACATTAGAATTAATATATTTTATCCACTCTCTAATTCCTTCATATTCAACAAAATTATAGGGAAAATTGTGTTTAATGATGGCTCTCGCAAGTAACTTACGATGAATCTTTTGATTTATCTTTCTTGTACCAAACTTTCCTTCTTGATTCAAATCCACATCTAAGTTTGCAATACTTCTACATGCATTGACATGCCGACTTAAATGTGAAGTCCCATAATTGTTTTTAGTAATGGGGTGTTTGCCAACTTTATAGTTATGACCACAATACTTACACACAACCTTTTCAATGCCATCCTTGTCTTTCCCTAATTTTGTGAAAAAATTCCAAACATTTGAGACTTCTTTTTTATTTGTGGCAACACTTTCAGATGGACCAGGAGTTTCAGATGCAAGATCATCAGCCAAAATCAAAGGATTACTCTTAGAGTGGTCCATATTTAAAAGTTGTTGCACACAACTGCATAAAGAATGATATTTTTTTCATTATTTAAAACTAAGAAGTGAGAATACTAGAGAACAATAGAGAAAAAGAGAGATAAATAAACATTTTCTAACGCTAATTAGTCTAATTATGCAGCTAACCTACTGCACATTAATTAATGCACATTAATTAAGAGATTCATGTGTCCTTTGAAGGCAAGTACATGAGGGAGAAACTATACATGCAAGTAGCCCATAGGATAACTGCATTATGTCGTAAAAAGCTAATAGTCCAAAATCCAAACTGAACAACTATCTAATCTGCATTGTACCAATGCTGGGTCTAGTGCTTGTTTCTTTTTAATCATTTTCTTCCTTTTCCCACCATCAAATTATCTATATTTTCTCAATCTTTCTAACTCCCTATGGTATATCCAATGATTAAGGAGTTTATGAGATGCTTTTATGTACTTTTTTTTCTGTATGGTATATGACCAACGATATCTAATTTATTATATTAGAAAATTAATTTAAAACTACCAACTTATAAATTATTTGAATATGTATTTAATCATTATCACATATGTTAGGATTTTAAAATACATTTTTTACTTTTTATTTTATTGCTTTATAAATTTAAAACTTTTAGTAATCCTTTTCAAATTCATTGTAAATTGATATTAATTTTTCTTTTAATAAATACGTATTTAATTATATATTAATTGTTAATAATATTGAAACAAAACAGAACAAAATCAAAATTATTATTGTTTTTCTATTCTTTTTTTGTAGTTTTCATCTATTCACCTTCTTTAAACATTTTTCTTCTTATTTTGATAATTTACACTCATGCGTCCTTTTTTTTTAATGTTGTATATATAGAGACTGTGTTTTATAGTCCATTATTCAGTGTGTTGGGTTTGTTTGGTTTATGTTACAAGATCATTGAGGAGTTGTATATGGGGTGTTAATTTTTGTTAGAGAAATTTAGATAGATTAAAGTGTGGAAATAAGCTCTTTGAAAAATTTATATAGTGAAAGACATTTGGAGAAAAATAAGAGAAAAGTTACACTAATTTGGGATTAAAAAAACTAGAAAATTGGCACAAAACAGGGGAAAGTTCAAAAAAGAAGGTGAAACAATTGTGCACACACTTGCTAATGTAGCAGAATAAAAATCCACTAGAAACAAACCCCAATCAGGATATAATAGATTATTGGTGAGTGCACACGAAGTAATCAATTACATCACTTTGTTTCCTTTCTTTCCAAAAGGTGCTCCTTGCATTGTCCAACATACCAGATTATGATGAATTGGGGACACTAAATGGTGAAATCTTAACAAATATATGGTTAAGGGTATTATGCTGAGATAATATTACCCATAAAATTCAACAGAATATAGGGGTAAATACATGATATTAAGCTAATTTTTCCATCTTAATACACTTAAGGAGTGCATTCATTGTGTACTCTTAACAAATAATGTAGAATATGGAAATGAAGAAAGAAAAGTTGGGGTTGGGATAGTGAGAGAGGCAATGGTTTAATGCATTCGGGTCCAGGTGATGAGTCATTATTTTCCTGCATTCCACTAGCCTTTGTGTACTAATTTGATAGTTGTTCAGTGCTTAATTGTTTATCTTTAGTGTGTTTTCATATGTTGAGCTTTATTGGGCCACTGTTCCGAATTTAGGTTAATTTCACATTATTTGGCCTAATTTTCATTTTTAATTATTTTTAGGTATTATGTGGAGCAAATTTTTGAGCTTGGACATTTATCTTAAGGTCAAGAGAAGGTTGCCACGTGATTTCCACATCATTGCCACGTCTGCGCTATGTCAGTCAGGCCATCCACGTCATTGGGCCAACATTTTCAACCCAGAGTGGCATTTTTGTAATTCTAAGTGACAAAATGACATTTTTGTAATTATGTGAATCTGTGGTGATGTGACCACGTATAGGAAGGTTGAGTTTTCGTTTTCCAGCCACCACCATCTTTTCCACTCTTCATTTTTAGGTTTTTGAAGCTTTGAAGGTGACCCATGGAGGCACATGCTTATTTTTCGCGTTTTCCACTCATTTTTGACATTTTATGAGTCATGGACAACACCCATTGTTTGTATTCACGTTTTCTGCACCTTAGGTAACATTTATAATGAAGCATTTACGTTTTTCGGTGTTGTTTTCGTTCTTCCGCTGTTTCTCCTTGCTCATTTTCATTTGCTGCACCAATTTGAACTCATTTGAATGGTTGAATCTCAATTTCTGTTGAACCCTAACTCGAATTCTATGGGCAACTAATTTTCGAATGCATTGATTCCTTGGAAAGGATGAAATGAGACCTTGAGATTAATGTTTTGTTTGGTGAGTTTTGTTATTTCTTCGTTGTGGATTTACGTTTGCGTTTTAATTGAAGAACCCAATCTGGTTTTACTTAATTTTCAGAGTGGGAAACTCGTTTTAGTTGATTTTCATGCTTAATGAACATTGACAAATTCATGAACGCTTGCATTGCTTAATTGCATGTTGAATTTGTGGTTAACTTCTGCTATCAAATTTGGTGCCGTTGCCGAGGACCAATAGTTATGTTCTAAGTAAAATTTTCAGTGTGTTTATGTTCAGTGTTTTGATGTGTGTGTGTAGTTCAAGTGTGGTTGAGTTGGTTTATGTTCATTATGATAATGTTTTTGTGTGTTTTGTGTAGTGTGCATGTTGTCTGTGTAGTAGAGTGAATAGTGTCGTGGCGCATGAATAATGTTAATTCTAGAGTTGTGAATAGTGTTGAATAGTGTCCGATTCTGGCATTTAACTTGTGGATTTTTGTTCTAGTAGCTGTGGTGCTTGTTTTGACTTGAAATTTTTTCTCCCCACTTCTAAGACCTTGAACTTAATGGGAAAAAATGGTTGGAGCAGTTGTTATGGTTTGAGTTGAGAGATTCAAAAAATTTTGGACTAATTTTTAGTCAAACTTAAGAGGACCATAACTTTTGCTCTGGTTATCAGAATCAACATTATTTTATATGCATTTGGGGTGGAATTTAATTTCCTACCTTATTAAGGCCAGCCTAGCCAATTATCAAAGTCAGATTCTCCAAAAAATTCTGTTTTCTATCTTTCATCAATGTTTTTTGTGATTTTTCTTCATTTTTTCCACTTTTGAAAAAATTTTAAAAATACTTGCACTTTGAGTTTTGAGCTTATTTTTTTTTTGTGGTACTATTTGAGCACTTAAAGGACAATCCTACCAATTTTCAAGTCATTTGGAGTTCGTTTGAGTATACTTGTAGTTTTACCCTTTGTTATGCCAATACCACTAGAATTAATGTATTTTGGTGCATGACTAGGGGGAACCCAAGTGAATTACGACCCATTGACCCTGAGATTGATAGGACCTTCCACAGAGGACATAGGAATCTTAGGAATCCATCTTTGCATGCTGATTATTCTGTGACTTTTCCTGATTCTTCTGATTCTCCTCATACTTCTAACACTCCTCATTCTGTGCATTCTTTGCATTCTGAGCATACTGTTTATTTTGATCATTCTGATTTTCATACTGATAATATGGCTCAACCTCCTCCACCTCATGAGAGGATAATGAGTGAGCTCACTACACCAGAGTTCACTTATGATAGCTTATGCATTCAATATCCTGAGGAGGAAGTTCCATATGTGTTAAAAACTGGATTAATACACTTGTTGCCAAAGTTTCATGGCCTTGCAGGTGAGGACTCATGCAAACACTTGAAGCAGTTTCATGTCGTGTGTTCCACCATGAATCATGTAGATGTCCAAGAAGACCATGTCTACTTAAAGGCCTCTCCTCATTCCTTGGAGGGCATTGCAAAAAGACTGGTTGTACTACCTTGCACCCAGGTCCATCATAAGCAGGGATGACTTGAAGAGATTATTCCTGGCCAAATTCTTCCCTGTTTCCAGGACAACAATCATAAGGAAGGAAATTTCTAGCATCAAGCAACAATTTGGGGAGAGCCTCTATGAGTACTGAGATAGGTTCAAGAATCTTTGTTCAAGTTGCCCCCACCATCAAATCTCTGAACATCTCCTTCTACAATATTTTTATGAAGGCCTGCACCACATAGATAGAAACATGATTGATGCCGCAAGTGGTGGCGCTTTTGGTAACATGACCCCAATTGCAACAAGGCAACTAATCGAGAACATGGCTTCCAATTCTCAGCAATTTGGCACAAAGAGTGATGCCATAGTTGTTAGAGGGGTTCATGATGTAGAGGCAGCCGAATACACCAAGAAGTTGGAGAGTAAGATTGATGCTCTTACCACACTAGTCAACCAACTTACTTCCAATCAAAGAGCTCCAACTGCAAGAGTTTGTGGCCTTTGTACATCCGTTGATCATTTCACAAACTCATGCCCAACATTGCAACAATAGGACGCTTCTTCTTCTACACTAGTGGATACTCCTCAGGCGTATGCAGCTAATATTTTCAACAACAATAGGCCCCAACACCAGCAACAAAACCATGATTATTCAACAAATAGATACAATCCAGGATGGACGAATCACCCTACTCCGAGATGGGGAAACCAGCGCAACCAATAACAGCAAAACCAAAAGTTTCAAAACGTGCAACCACCTTCTCAACAAAGAGTTGCACCTACATAAGCTGCTCTTGTTCCACCTGTATCCACACCAGCTCCAACTCCTGCTGCACCTGCACCTTCCTCTTCTACTTCATTGGAAGAGTTGGTCAGAATGATGACACTTCAGAATATGTAATTCCAGTAGGAGACTAGAGCCTCAATTCAGACTTTGACAAATCAAATGGGGCAAATGGCTACACAACTTAATCAAGCACAAGCTCAAAATTATGATAAATTGTCATCACAAATGGTGGATAATCTGAAAAATATGAGTGCCAAGTTCCCACTCTTGAGCCTACATCGCAAAAGGAAGTTGACCTTGCTGCTACACATTAGAGAAAGCATGATGATGCTCATGTAGCCCATCCTTCCACATCTATTGTACCTTCCCCCGATATACCTTCTACCTCTACTGCACCTTCCATACCTCTTCCCTTCCCTTTGAGAGTTATTCCAAGCAAGAAGATGGAAGAGGTTGACATGGAGATCCTAGAAACATTCAGGAAGGTGGAGGTGAACATACCACTTTTGGACGCCATCAAACAGATTCCCAGATATGCTAAGTTCTTGAAGGAGTTGTGCACGCACAAAAGGAGGCTGAAGGGCAAGGAGAGGATCAGCATAGGGATAAACGTATCTGCACTGACAGGTAAATCTGTTCCTCAAATCCCTGAAAAGTGTAAAGATCCAAGTACATTCTGTGTTCGCTACATTATTGGTAATAATAAGTTTGAGAATGCTAAGCTTGATCTGGGTGCTTCGATTAATGTCATGTCTCTGTCTATTTTCAATTCTCTGTCTCTTGAACCATTGTAACCGACGTGTGTGGTAATTCAATTGGCAAATAGAAATATTGCCCACCTTGCTAGTTTCATTGAGGATGTCTTGGTTCGGGTTAGTGAACTGATTTTCCTATTGATTTTTACATTCTTGATATGGAAGAGGGATTTTCCCGTGGATCTGCCCCACTAATTTTGGGGAGACCATTTTTAAAGATAGCCCGAACCAAGATTGATGTCCATGCTGGCACTTTATCCATGGAGTTTGATGACATTATCGTGCGTTTTAATATTTTGGATGCCATGAAACATCCGTCTGAAGATCACTTTATTTTTCACGTTGATATCATTGATCATGCTATTGATAGACATAATTCTGATTTCCACTCTTTGCATGCATTAAAATATTCATCTGTGTCTAAGTTATCTGAGTTTGCATGCATTGATGTTCTTTATTCTAATTCTGATACTTAATATGATTTGGATAATGTTGAATCTGCTGAGTTTGACTCTCTGATGTTGTACCTATTGACTTTGATGGTATACAATTAGATTGCACTAACCATGTTGTAGGAAGTACATATGCATCTGATTGTTATGTTGAGGTACAGGCTGTGGAACCCATTTCTCCCCCCCTTTAGTTGATATTCAGCTAGCATCCAACACTCAAGAGTTGAAACCTCTGCCAGACAACCTCAAGTATGTCTACTTAGAGGAGGAGGACAAACTGCCCGTCATCATTTCCACCTCCCTCACTACTGAACAAGAGCAGAGGTTGTTGCATGTTCTTCAAAAGCACAAGAAGGTGATTGGATGGACATTGGCTGACATTCCTGGTATTAGCCCATGAACATGCATGCATAAGATATTATTGGAAGATGGAGCAAAGCCATTGAGACAGCCACAAAGGCGACTCAACCTTGTCATATCAGATGTTGTCAAGAAGGAGGTGACCAAACGTCTACAAGCTAGGATCATCTACCTCATTTCAAACAGTCAGTGGGTCAGCCCCATCCATGTTGTTCCTAAAAAGACGGGCCTCACTGTAGTCAAGAATGAAAAAGAAGAGTTGATTCCAACAAGGGTGCAAAACAGTTGGAGAGTTTGCATTGACTACAAAAGGCTAAATCAAGAAACCAGGAAAGACCACTTCCCCTTGCCTTTTACTGATCAAATGCTTAAGCGTTTGGCAGGTAAGTCTCATTGTTGCTTTCTTGATGGTTTTTCTGGTTACTTTCAAATTCATATTGCACTTGAGGACCAAGAGAAAACCACATTCACTTGCCCCTTTGGCACTTTTGCCTATAGGAGGATGCCGTTTGGCCTATGCAATGCCCCTAGCACATTCCAGCAGTGCATGCTTAGCATTTTCAGTGATTTTCTTGAAACTTGCATAGAGGTGTTTATGGACGATTTTACTGTGTATGGCTCCTCTTTTGATGCATGTTTAGACAATCTGGATAAAGTTTTGAATAGGTGCATCCAATCTAACCTTGTTCTCAATTTTGAAAAATTCCATTTCATGGTAGAACAAGGCATAGTTTTGGGGCACATCATTTTGAGTAAGGGCATTGAAGTTGCCCTGCCAAGATTTCAATTATTTCACAATTGCCTTACCCTTCTTTTGTTCGAGAGGTTCGTTCTTTTCTTAGCCATGCAGGGTTTTACAAGCGCTTCATCCAGGACTTTAGTAAGAAGGCCCTTCCATTGTCCAACTTGCTGTAAAAAGATGTTGAGTTCATCTTTAGTGAGAAATGCATAGACGCTTTCGATTGCCTCAAGAAGGCCTTGACCACCACTCTGATCATTCAGGCGCCCGATGGGACAGTCCCGTTCGAGCTGATGTTCGATGCATCCAATTATGCATTGGGGGCTATACTGGCTTAAAGGATTGGCAAACAATTGAGGGTAATCTACTGTGCCTCTAGGACATTGGATGTTGCTTAAGCAAACTACACCACAACAGAGAAAGAGCTTCTTACGGTTGTTTTTGCATTTGAAAAGTTTAGATCTTATTTGCTTAGTTCTCCTGTTGTTGTGTTTACTGACCATGTAGTTCTTAAGTACCTGATGAAGAAGGCATAATCCAAGCCTTGGCTGATTAGATGGATGCTCTACCTCAAAGAATTTGATTTGGAGATCCGTGATAGGAGTAGAGCACAAAACTTGGTTGAAAGACGGGCCTCACTCTTAGACCTCTACTAATGATGCTTCACCGATCCGGGATGATTTTCCTGATGAGAGTTTGTTGACACTTTCTTCTTTTCCCTCACCTTAGTTTGATAATATTGTGAATTGTCTTGTTGCTTCTATTTTTCCTCCCCTAGCATCCAGAGCTCAATGTGATAAACTCAAGAGCGATGCTAGGTATTATATTTGGGATGACCCCTATTTGTTGAAAATGTGCAGTGATCAGGTCACCAGGAGATGCATTCCGGACCACGAGATTGACTCGATCCTTCAATTCTGTCATTCATCTACACCTGGTGGTCATCTTGGCACACAGAGGACAACTCGTAAGGAGCTGGATTGTGGATTTTATTGGCCCACCATCTTCAAGGATGTGTGGAGGATTTGCAACACATGTGAGCAATGCCAGAGAGCGGGATGAGCCATTTCTTGGAGACAATAGATGCCTCAACAACCCATGTTGTTCTGCGAGGTCTTCGATGTCTAAAGTATAGATTTCGTGGGCCCTTTCCCTATTTCTTTTGGTTTCACTTACATCTTACTTGTTGTTGATTATGTCTCAAAGTGGGTGGAAGTTAAAGCCACCAGGACTAATGATGCTTGAGTTGTTATAGACTTGGTCAGGTCTCACATATTCTGCAGGTTTGGAATTCCTAGAGCTATCGTTAGTGAACAAGGCACCCATTTCTGCAATAGGTCCATGGGGGCTTTACTTCGGAAGTATGGGGTTGTGCATAAGATTTCTACACCATATCACCCCCAGACTAACGGGCAAGTCGAGATCCCAAACAAGGAGATTAAGCGGATCTTGGAGAAGATTGTGCAGCTCAATAGGAAGGATTGGAGCAACATACTAGAGGATGGTCTCTGTGTTCACATGACTGCTTACAAGGCACCAATAGGGATGTCTCCCTATCGGGTCATCTTTGGTAAGCCATGCCACCTACTAGTGGAGATAGAGCACCGAGCCTACTGGGCTGTCAAATCATGCAACTTCTCACTTGATCAAGCTGAGAAGGAAAGAAAGTTGCAGCTAAATGAGTTAGAAGAGATCTGTCTAGAAGCATATCAGAACTCTCTGTTCTATAAAGAGAAAACCAAGAGATTCCATGATAGCTCCATAGCGAGAAAAAAGTTCGTTGTTGGTCAGCAAGTGTTATTGTACAACTCTAGACTTGGACTCATGGGTAGTAAGTTGTGGTCAAAGTGGATTGGTCCTTTTGTGGTGACTAATGTTTATCCTTATGGTGCAGTTGAGATCAAGAGCCAATCCACCGATAAGAGCTTCAAAGTGAATGGGCATCGTCTGAAGCCATTCCTCAATAACCCTACCTTGATGGATACTGTTGTAGGGGAGACTTCCTTGCTTGAGCCCACTTCTGTTTCACCATGATTCAGGGAGTTTTCTTTCTCTTTCCTTACTTTTATTGCACTTGTCCAGGTCTATCTATTGATGTTTGATTGTTTGATATTGTGCTTGAGTCAGATTGAGACAATGTGTACTTTAAGTATGTGGGGAGTCAATTGTTTGTTTCATTTTTTTTTGTTTTGATTTGTCTTTCTTATTTTCTGTTTGGGACACTCACTTCACTTTTGGAGGATGAGATGTTAGTTATTATGTGGACTGATATCTTTGCTTTCTCCTTGCATGTCAAATTGCTTTTGAATTGTTTTACCCTATGTGAGGATTTAAGCCACTTTCTGTTCTTTGTTGTGTGATATATGCCTCTTGAATGCTTGCACAGTGGCCTTGGCTTGACTCTTTCTGATGCTTTTCTGATTCACATGCATGTTGGGATATGATTTAGGCAATTTTGTTCTGTGAGTTTATAGCCAGATGACCCTACCTTGAACGATTTCCTTTGATAACCCCTTTTTTTATCCTACGTACCCTTTTTCATTAATTTATAGCTCATTACAAGCCCTTAGCCTGAAAAATCATGATTCTTCATAACTTAGGAAATTTTGGAGCTTTGGAATTATTTTGGGAATGGGTGCTCAATTAAGTGTGGTCGCACACAACAAGTGTGGTTGTGCGCACACTTGTTATTGGTTATTGGAATTTCTCATTTGTATACCCAGGTGGGATTTCAAAAATTGTTGTTTCTTTGCATGTTCTTTGTATAAAACAGAGAGAGAAAACAAAGAGAAAATAAAAGGAAACAAAGAAAAGAAATAAAAGGAGTTTGGATTTGAGCATTGTCTGAGAACCGAATTTGGAAGTGTTAGCGTTTGGGATTACTTTCATGCTTGATTGTGACTTATTCCCCATTGCTCCTATGTTTCCTTTATTGCTCAGCTACTTATCCATATGTTCCAAACCTTGTCCTTGGCCCCATTACAACCTTGAAAACTCCTTTTGATCTTGACCTGCATGTGCTTTGGTTTTGTTGTTGGTTTCTATAGGCTTGCCAAGTCTGTTTGATGTTTGTTTATCAGGGGTGCTTTGAGAGTAAACAATAGCCTAGAGATTTGAGGGATATAGTGCATATTTTGTGAGGTTATGTTGCTTTTAATTCTCTCTTTGAGTTGAACTGAGTACTTGACATGTTTTGAATTGCTTGGATGATGTTCATGGATATCTTATAGCTTTGACTCTCTGTGTTGGATATGTTTCTATTCGTCCGTTTCGAGTTTGTTTGCCTTGTGTCTCTTATTTATCTCTCTTGTTATGTATGTGATGTCCTTACTTTGCTTTACTTTTCAATTTTGCCCAGGAGTGCAAAAGGGTAAGTGTGGTTGATTTTGATGAGTTATTATTTTCCTCCATTCTACTAGCCTTTGTGTACTCATTTGATAGTTGTTCAGTGCTTAATTGTTTATCTTTAGTGTGTTTTCATCTGTTGGGCTTTATTGGGCCATTGTTCCGAATTTGGGTTAATTTCATATTATTTGGCCTAATTTTCATTTTTAATTATGTTTAGGTATTATGTGGAGAAAATTTTGGAGATTGCACATTTATCTTAAGGTCAAGAGAAGGTTGCCACGTGATTTCCACATCATTGCCACGTCTGCGCCATGTTAGTTAGCCCATCCACGTCATTGGGCCAACATTTACAGCCCATTGTGGCATTTTTGTAATTCTGAGTGGTAAAATGACATTTTTGTAATTATGTGAATTTGTGGTGATGTGACCACGTATAGGAAGGTTGAGTTTTTGTTTTCCAGCCACCATCATCTTCTCCACTCTCCATTTTTAGGTTTTTGAAGCTTTGAAGGTGACCCATGGAGGCACATGCTTATTTTTCGTGTTTTCCACTCATTTTTGACGTTTTATGAGTCATGGACAACACCCACTGTTTGTATTCACGTTTTCTGCACCTTGGGTAACATTTATATTGAAGCATTTACGTTTTTCGGTGTTGTTTTTGTTCTTCCCCTGTTTCTCCTTACTCGTTTTCGTTTGCTGCACCATTTTAAGTTTTCTGCACCAATTTGAACTCATTTGAGTGGTTGAATCTCAATTTCTGTTGAACCCTAACTCGAATTCTATGGGCAACTAATTTTCGAATGCATTGATTCCTTGCAAAGAATGAAATGAAACCTTGAGATTAATATTTTGTTCGATGAGTTTAGTTGTTTCTTCGTTGTGGATTTACGTTTGCGTTTTAATTGAAGAACCCACTCTGGTTTTGCTTAATTTTCAGAGTGAGAAACTCATTTTAGTTGATTTTCATGCTTAATGAATATTGACAAATTCATGAACGCTTGCACTACTTAATTGCATGTTGAATTCGTGGTTAACCTTCACTTAGTTGTTTAACAGCGAGTTTCATGAGGAATAACGAAATCAATTCAGTTTGTAATCTGTGATGGGTGAAATTTCATTTGAAGCAAGGAATCACTGCTATTTTGTGGCAGTTTAATCAAAATTGCAATTACTTTTGATTGTTGTGTTGAATTTTTGAATCTGCCAAAACCTCCCCCTAGTGTTATAATGTTGTGTTCATCTGGAAATTGAAACTTTGGACGAAAATATTGGTCGTTGGGAGACGACTTGGTTCAACTTTCGCATACTGCATTTAAATTTTTTAATTTGGTGGGGTACGACCTCTATCACCAGGCTATTAACAAATAGTGCAGAATATGGAAATGTTGTGCGACAAGTCTAAAATCTCCAATTTGACACATTTTCCCAGACTTTGTGGAATTTTTCCTACAAGTTTATTATACCAGAGTAACAGGAACATGAGTTCTTTAAGGATGCAATCTTTGTTCAAAGGGGTTTGGCCACCTAAGGAGTTGTTAGAGAGGCCTGCATAACCAAGTGAAGTCATATTGCAGAAGAGTGATGAGGGTATCTCGCCCTCAAGATGATTGATTCCTAAGTTAAGGTAATCCAAGTTGTGAAGTGAACCAAACTAGAATGGAATGTGACCCTCAACAAAATTCCTAGACAAATTGAGTTGTCTAAGATGAACCAAATTGCCTATTTCTTTTAGAATCTGACCCACCAAAAAGTTCCTAGAAAAATCAAGAATTTGCATTGTTGCATCTCACACCCGAAAAATCATAAACATAAACATGAACACTAGGTGATTTCAACTATCTAGAATGTTTTGAGGGTTTGAAATAATTGGCTGGTTAACATACAAACCAAAATATTTCAAGAAAACACACATTCACAACCAGAGGTTGGTTAGGTCAACACCCACAAAACATATTACAAAAGGATTATATCTTTACAATAACAAGACACAAGAGTAAATTCAAATTCTAACAATCATTTACTGAACCAATTAAGTTCTTAGTAGATCATTACCAAGCCTCTTCAATTATTGGTTCCAACTTGATTGAATTTGTTTGAGCTGCAATTTTATCTCATCGTACATGTACCTTTGTCCCTAGAGCAGTAACACAAATTATTGCAAACAATTATTGAATCAATTGTTTCCCACTCAAAAGGGGCGTGATAAATGTATTTTGGCCACCAAACAAGCAAAAAACCAACACCCAACAAAAAAAAAAAGAAAAAAAAAGACTTACTAGAAGTGAAATTCGGAGGCAGAACCGGAAGTGGTTTTGTTCTATGATGAATGTATTTGGCAAGGTCTCAATGGAGGAGAGCATAAAAGTGACAAGGTTTGGGGCGGGGTGCGTGGAGATTTGTGGCGAGGTTTGTAGCGGGATGTGTTAAGGTTCGTGGAGGAGAAAAAGAAGTTTCGTGTAACATTCAATTTTAGGGAGAAATTTCAATTGACAGAGAGAAAAATAGATTTTATCAAAAAGGGGGTTAAACCTATCCTAACCCTATCCCAACCCACATCACTCAAGGCTTTCGGGGTTGGGGCTTTTAAAATGCCCCCCATTAAGTGGGTCATTAAAATAAGGTTTAGTTTTAAAGGGGGCTGGGGCTGACCCATGAGTTGTGGGTTAAAATGACAAGTCTAACTACCAATATAGAATGAGTCTCTAATCAAATAGAAGACCAACCTTTGACCACTGCAAGTTTAATAGTCAACATCACGCCCGTAATGTTAGCCTTCAAATCTAAGGAATTGTAATTGTAAGAAATGAAACTACTAAGATGTTTGCTTTTAATACCTCTAAATATTTCACCACATGTCTTCCAATGAAATGGAATCACTCGGGAGCTTTGCATGATATTCAAGTGTTTAAAAACCATAAATTCTTGTACAATATTATTATTCATTACTTGTTGTTTATATCTATTTCCTCCAATAATGCCTCCAAAACCAGAGACGAAAGAAAATGACTTACAAAATGCATTATCATTTCTCATGCATCAAATATACCTACGATCATTATAAGAAAATCATTAGATAGCAATTATTTTATAGATAAAAAATAATTAGTGGTTTTATTGATTAATTTGGACATTGTTTTATAAATTAAAAACTATTAGTGTCTAAAATAATTTTTATTATTAGTAAAAATTTAAAATTGGATTGTTAATTTAGGTCTAAACTAATCTCTAATATTAGCTAACAAGATTTTAGATTCTTATATTTTTAGTTTCTAAATTAATTTCTAGCATTAGTGATAACGTTGTTGTGAAACGATCAAATTACTACTACTTAACTATAGCAACTTCAGTATTGTCAAGTTAGTAGTGAACAAACTAGATAAGGTTAAGCTAACCCTGAATCGTCTACCAACAAACACAAAATTAATTTTCAATATTTGATTCTTATAAAATTCTATCCTAATGCAATTAAAACTAGTAATTGTGAAGAGATGGGATTTTGATATGCAAAGAATAAATGACAAGTAAATAAAAGATTGTAAACACAGTAATAGTAAAACAGGTCAATTTTACTGCTTTTTCAAAATAGGATTCATCATTGGCTTCCTAAGGATTATTGTTATTGATTTCTTGTCTAAGATTCCAAATTAAGCAATGTAACTTCTCAATTAATTTATTGGCGTCCTCACAATTAATGAAAGTAACTTCTCAATCAAAAGCAAGAACTTTATAGATTAGTCATAGTAAATTTAACCAAGGTAGCTTCTCAATTAAATATTACTATGTCTAATCATGTCTATTCTTTTACCTCTATAATCAAGTAAAAAACTAATTAACCGAAGTAACTTCTTGATTAATTCTAATTTAAGTTTTCACCTTTAATCAAAGTAACTTCTCAATTATTAGCAAAAACTCATGCAATCATAAGAAAGTTTCTAAAAAGTAACTTCTCAATTAAAATTTAAAAAACCCTTGTGTAAGACCTTGGAAAATTAAATAAATAAATAATAAATATTTATTTAATAAATGTGAGGGCAGGAATCCCTGAGTTAATTAATGAGAAGAGAGAAGACAAGGAATAGTACTAGCTCATGTGGTTGAGGGTACTTGACTATTATAAAAGGACTTCGGTTTGAATACTATGTATGTCATTAGTGTGTTAATTTAATTATTTTATTATTTTAACAATATACAGGATCATGGGGCATGATAATATAACCCTAGATGCACATGAATTATCACAAAAAACGAGTTGGTTGAATTGGTTGTGCACTTGCTTTAAAATTGTATAGTTGTTGGTTTGAACCTTGGTTGATGCTAAATAGGATCCTTTTTTCCAAATTCTTTTCTAGCATGAATGAGAGGGATAAGAAACCCAAGCCGTCTAGAAAGTCAATTGGAAGGGTAGGAGATGAATTGCAGAATTTTAATTACGTAAATGTTGATTGTATAAGAAGCATGGATATTTCTTATACATTTTTTCTACATTATATTGCATTTTTGGAAATTTTCTAGAAACCGCCTGGCGGGCCTTCAAATCTGCCAAGTGACTCATGTTGAAACCCCCAGTTTCTAGGTTTTTGTTAAGAACCGCCTAGCGGTAGGCGATGCGTGGATATGTGGAATAGGCATTTTTTTTCATGAAAAAACGATATTTTTCTTGTTTTTGCGCAGCAGGAACCGCCAAGCGCTAGTTTTATACCGTCAGACGCCAGGTCCTTGACTTTTGGGCGTTGGGCACCATTGATATTTCTGGTCTGCACAATTTTCGTAAAATTGCGTTTCCCAATTCGTTAATCGTCCGATTTTGCTGAAATTTTGACAACGGTTTTATAACATGTGACTCTTTAGTTTGTATGGTGTGATCTTGGTTTAGATATCTGTAGTTGGAGATAAATGATACGCATGATTACTGGTTTGGAAGTATTTAAAAAGCATGAATAATCTTTTTATAATTTCACGTAACTAGTGATGTGGCATGAGTTGGAAGCTTGATTGGGTTATGTTGTGAGTTTCCATGAAATTAAATGTTCCTTTGGGTTAGTCACATGTTGAGAATTGGTTTATTAGTGAATGCATATGTATCAATATAAGTTAAATTGTTGCATAGCAAGTGTGAAGTGCTATAGTAATTTGCATTGATGCATAAAATCATGTGCTTAAGTTTTTAGAGTGTTGCTGCTTTATATTTGATTTGAGTATGCATTATTCATAAGTTGGAATTAAATGCTAGTAGGGAGTTAAATGGTGGAGTATATATATGAATATGTAGGGATTGATGCATATGATATGTGGTGATACAATTTTGAGTCATGTTGATTGATATGAATGCAAATTGGCATGCTTAAAATATGTAAGATATTCTTGTGAAACCTTAAGTGGGGGTGTAACAAATTCATGATGTATGTCATTGGGTTGGACTGTGATCCAGTCATGTGATTATGTTTGGATAAGCATATTTGATGTTATGGATTATATGTTGAGTGTTTGGGGTTCTTTGGAACTTGCTAAAAAGTGCCAAAAAGCAATACCATTGATGTTATTGGTGTAGTGTCTGGCGGCGTGAGGTGTGCCGCCAGATGATAAGGAAACCAGGGGGTGCTAGAACGTGCAACGCCTGGCGACGTGAAGATTTCTACTAGGCGATAGCGACCAAACAGAGGCCACTAGAATTTGTGCAACGCTTAGCGACATGAGGTGTTCGTTAGGCGGTCTAAAACCAGGTTTCGCCAGGCGACGCGGGTGATGTGTCAGGCAGTTCCGGGTGCAGAGTTGGATTGCGCGGGAGAATATACATAGCTTTGGATGGAGGTCTTGAGACGATGATTTGCTAGGGGCCCAATTACAAGTGGAGCTTGTATTGGGGTAACACATGATCACTAGAGGTTATAGCTAGTGGTTTTGGAAGTCCAGTGGAGTGTGCAAGATCATGACTCGTACGGATGGGTTCTGGAAGATTGCCCTCCTTAGTATTATCCGACGAGTTTGGTAGTCTTGGGACAAATACGGATTGTGGTTCGTATTGGGGAACTCTACTTGGTGTTGCGAATTGTGGTCATGACAAGATCATTCCCACATGTGGACTATAGGTGGTGGCCTGTAGTCGGAGGAGCGAGTAGACACTCGTAGTAGCAAGTATTAACCAAAGTAACCATCAAAGGGTGTAGAATCAAGAGGCATGCAGAGGAATATGTGCATGCTGGGCTCTAAGGGTTGTAGTCATCAAAAGGTGTTAAGTTATCTTCAAAGGCTTTGGATGAATACCTTAAGGATGGACTTTGCTAGAGCATTCCTTGAGTTGTGGCTTGGGATGGAGGGTAAACACATGGTATTCCTTGAGTTGTGGCTCGGAATGACGGATGGTATCGTTGTGAGTGTGCGAGTTATGGCTCGTACAAATGGTCTCCACTTGATTGAGTAGTCATGGGTTATGGCCAATGATTTTGTCAATCTTGTGTCGAGAGTATGAATTATGGTTCATATTGGGAGCACCACCTGGCGTTATGAAGTGTGGTCTATAATATGTTATTCCCGCACATGTTTCTACGTGTTGTGGCTCGTAGATCGGGGAACCACGAGTTGTGGCTTATGGCAGCAAAGGATATCTTAAGGTCATCATTGGAAGATGTAAAAGGTGGATAAACATGGTGGTGGCCATGTTTTAGGGAATTGACTAGGCTGCCTCGGTGGTCGTCAAGGCGAACACACGACCCGGTGCTCTAGGCCGCTCCCCAAATGGTTTCTTCGCTGGCGCACCTCCAACTGGTTTCTTGTTAGGGCAGTGACATGTCAATATTAAATTCCTGAGTCTAGAAAGCATGCATTTGTTTTTCAGATATGCTACATTGTCCTGAAGAAACTACATTTGTCATTGGATTTAACCTTAATTTGATGTGGTTTTGGTACTGGTCACCCCCCCACTTTGATACCATTAATGGGTTATTCTTATATGAGTTGGTCATTGAGAGATTTTGATTCTATAATGACACCACTTTTAACCCAAAATCTTAAAGCAATGGGTTTATAGGTCTTTCATCTGATGTAGTGTTTAATTTTGTCTTTTCTATCAAATGTGGTACTTTGACTCATACTTACGTAATTCCCAACACTCTGTGATTTAAATTTTTGTTTCATGGGGTACAATGTGAGAATGAATACCATTTAAAAGGATCTTATTTTAACTTTTATTATTTATTTTTGGATCAGGCATGTTTCTAGGTATGTGCCAATTTAAAATCCACAAGATCATTCCAACATTAAGCATGTCACCATGCTAACACATAATTAAAAAAATCATGTCATGCTTGCTTCCAACTATTGCTCTGCTTTCTATAAAACAATTAAGGATCTTTAAGATTTAAGATTCTCACACAATAATAAGAGATCTTGTGAGTATGCGTTCTTCAATTTGAAATTTGTACGCTCTCCAACCACCTCTTTCCTAATTAATCTCTTCCTCTTTCTTTCTGAAGTTAGATTACTAGGTATGTCGTTAGCAATTCCAATATTATGCTAGTGGGGAGTGGGTAGTACCAGACTTTTGGAGAATTCTAGTGATTCTATTTCTAGGATATTAAAGGTGATTGGTGAGGTTATTAGAGAGAACAAGGATACCCATGTAGAGGAGTTGGTGAAGGATTCTCTGCCTCTGAAGGTAGAGTACGGTTGGGTTCATGAGGAGGTTCGGGCAACTTTGTCCAAGTTTTGTCGGTTGAAGTTATTGGTATCCTAGTTAAATAATATTTATACTTTTGATTAGGAGTGAGTCGTGATATCGTCTCTCTAAAGAGGGTCAGTGCGATTGACCATGTATGTCATGGTCGTAAGGGAAACCATGAGGAGTTCTTCTATATTTATTTGTGCTTGCTTCTACGGCTACAAGTCCACCTACCCTTCGATGTGTTCACCATGGTTGTGTTCCTCCTTCTCAATGTTGCTTCTACGCAACTCCATCCTAACAGTTCGGGTAGGTTACAAACGTTCTGGCTAGTTTTGAAGCTTTATACTTGTCTCCCACCCTTGATAGTTTTCTCTTCTTCTACGTGACCCAACCCAAGGGTTTGGTGAAGTGGTTCTCTTTGAGGGAGGTCGAACTGTCAGTCCTTCAAAAAGTTAAAGATAGTTTCTTTAAGGTCGCGCCAACTAAAGCTAGGAAGTCTTACTTTTATGATGATGGTGGTCGACTAAAGTTCCTTTTTTATTGGATAATCGAAGTGCCAAAGAGCTCGTTGTTTGTAGAGAGTAGGCAGATAATGGACGTGTTGGAGTAATTGCCCAGGAGGATCTTTGCTAGAACATAGTGCGATGTTTCCTTTCACCGAATCCGGCGAAGGATGTATGCGGTGAATGTACTTTTTGTTATGCTTTTGTGTGATTTGGCTAATTTAAAGCACTTATACTTTTGCAGCTTACATAGCTCAACATGCCACAAAGGTGGGTGAGGAGGAGGATATTTTTGCCATGTTAAGAAAGTAAATGGCCAATGTTGCTTAGAAAGATAGCAAGCACACGTCTCTAATTTGACTATGCTAATGGTGGAGACGCACAGCTAGAGACTATTGTGAAGAGGTCAACCCCTTTTAAGCAAAGAAGGAAAGGTAAATACCAGAGCCAATTGAGAAAGATGTCCAAGGCTGGCTCCCTAGGCCCGTTTGCTATTGTTTCTAAGCTTGGCGGCTTGGGCAATCTTTGCCTTCGCTTGGGGAATAGTATTGAACTTAATTTGACAGGTAACTTAGTGCAAACTACTTGTTTACTATTTGATCACGGGGTTGTTGTGTTGTATGACTTAGGAGCTACCCATTCATTCGTATCCAATAAATGCGTGAGGAGGCTCGGTCTAGTGATGCGAGAGCTGGCGTGCGAGTTGATAGTTGCGACACCAGCGTCTGGCGAGGTATCCACTACGTGTATTTGTGTGGGATGCCCTATGAAGGTGGCAGGCCGCAAGTTCAAGGTGACTCTCATCTGCTTGCCAATGGAAGGGTTGGACGTGATTCTGGGTATGGATTGGTTGGCCAATAACCATGTTGTGATCGATTGCGGACAATGCATAGTGGTATTTCCATATGCAGAGGGGCTGGAATTGATATCATCGAACCAGACAGTGAGAGAGATTGAAGTTGGAGCTACTTGTTTTATGATAGCGGCCCAGGCAGAAAAGAAGAGCACCGAGGAACAAATTAGTATGATTCCAGTGGTCGATGAATATGGGGATGTATTTCCATATGAGATACCTGAGTTGTTGCCGAGTAGGGATGTGGATTTCACTATTAATCTCATTCCTGAAGCTGGTCGAGTGTCCATGGCACCGTATCGGATGGCGCCAACAGAATTGGCTGAGTTGAAGAAGCAGATTGAAGATCTGCTTGAGAAGAAGTTCATCAGAGCAAGTGCATCACCGTGGGGAGCACCGATGCTGCTAGTGAAAAAGAAGGATGACAGCTCCAAATTATGTGTCGATTATTGTTAGTTGAATAAGCTGACTATAAAGAATAAGTACTCGTTGCCCAGAATCGACGATTTGCTGGATCAATTGAGGGGAGAAGCTGTGTTGTCTAAGATTGACTTGAGGTCTAGATATCATCAGATCTTAGTCAAACCAGATGATGTGCAGAAGACAACATTCAGGTCTCGCTACGGACACTATAAGTATGTGGTGATGCCGTTTGGAGCGACAAATACTCCGACAATTTTCATGTACTACATGAAAAGAATATTCTGGCCGTATGTAGATCAGTTTGTCATTGTATTTATTGACGACATACTGATATATTGTGAGAGTCGAGAAGAACATTCAGAGCATCTACGAGTGGTTCTGGAGGTTCTTAAAGAGCATAAACTGTATGGGAAGTTGTTGTTGTGTGAATTTTTGCTGGATGAGGTACAATTCTTGGAGCATGTAATCTCAACCCAAGGAATAGCAGTGGACCCAGTGAAGATTGACACAATGGTGAAGTGGGAAAGACCACAGACAATTATTGAGGTGAGGAGCTTCTTAGGTCTAGCAGGATATTACAAGCGATTTGTGGAAGGGTTTTCAAAGATGGTGCAGCAATTGACACAACTCACCAGAAATGATCAGCCTTTCTCTTGGACAGAGGAGTGTGAGGCCTGTTTTGAGGATATGAAGAAAAGATTGACTACCGCACCAATATTTGTTATTCTTGACACAACCAAGATGTTTGAGGTGTACTGTGATGCCTCGTATCAAGGGTTGGGTTATGTACTGATGCAAGAGAAATGACTAATCACGTATGTATCTCGCCAACTGAAGGTGCATGAAAAGAACTATCCTACTCATGATTTGGAATTAGCTGTAGTGGTATTTGCCCTTAAGACTTGGAGGCACTACTTGTATGGTTCACAGTTCCAAGTGTTCAGCGATCATAAGATTTTAAAGTACTTATTTGATCAGAAGGAGCTGAATATGAAGCAAAGGCGTTGGATGGAGTATTTGAAAGACTACGATTTTGAGCTTCTATACCCGACAAAGCTAATGTCGTTGCTGATGCATTGAGTAGGAAGACGGTCCACATATTTGCTATGATGGTGAAAGAGCTAGAGCTGATAGAAAAATTGTGTGACATGAACTTGGGTTTACACATGGGTGTAAATCATATTCAGTGTAGCATGTTGCGAATCACCAATGAGTTCCTAGACGAGGTGCGGGTGGAACAGGAAAATGATCGGGAACTACAACATATCATTGGTGAGTTGGGCACTAAGACGAGAAAAAACTTCAAGATGGGTAAAGACGGCATCCTACACTTCAGGGAGAGGGTTTGTGTACCTAGAAGTGTAACATCCCGGTACGATATTACTTAAAAAATAAAATAAAAAAAATAAAATGAAATAATTTTCCTCATTTATTATTAAACCACTTCTCAAAACGCGGGAAATTCTAAAACTTTAAAGGTGAATAATCGCTATCAATAGTGATATTACTCACAATTCACGTTTACAGTTCATAAGTCCAAAGTAAAGAAATTTGTATCAAAGTACATGAAAATTAAATAAAGCAGATATAAAATCCCCTCGTATTCTGCGCCAACACTCTGCCACTATGCGTCTCCTGGTTCACCTGAAACATCATTTGCTCCCGGATAACAAGTTATCCGATCATCGCCACACACACACGGATAGGGTGAGCTATGCACATATACATAAATATATACGAAATAAATCCCTGCCAATAAAATAATTATTTATTCATTTATTTCCAATATCACCCACTTTCCCACACTCATCACCAATATGAGTTCATGCATGTATTCTAAATCTTGGGACTTCCTATGCTCCCACGACCCTCCTCACTCGTGGTCCAACCTACAAGCCTATCCCGCTTGTAGTCTTGCTTCACGGACTCTCACGCCCGTTCATCTGAACTCCTCGCTCATACCCGGACACGTATACCCGCCTTTCCTACCATGAACTCCCTCGCTCATAGCATTCTCAAGTTGAGCATAAGATGAACTCCCTCGCTCACTTATCCCAACGAGAGTACCTCCGGTGAACTAAACTGTTCACGTTCCGCATGCGGTCCACCCATCTCAAACTCCTCGTTCGCGACTCAATCCAAGCACATCCCAAAATCCTATGGACTTAGTCCTTCAAGCCCAAACACCACAAACACAAGCATATAATTCCTATACTTTAGGAAATAGCAGCAAACCAGCTCAAACAACACACATAAACATAGAATTCGTAGCATTCTCGCTTAAGCTAGGGATCTTCGCCCAAGCTAGTCCATAAGTCTCGCTTAAGCTAACCCACCTCGCCTGAGCGAGTATGAAACAGTGGCTACACCACATCATCTCGCTTATGCGAGCCCTGCTCGCTTGAGCGAGACTTTGTTTGCTCAAACACACAAACCTCCTTTCATGGACGAGGATTCGCGCTCAACATACACAGGTCCCATCGCGACCTCGCTTAGGCGAGCCATTCTCGCCTGAGCGAGTGAACATGTCGCTCAACCCCAAACTGGGTCACGTGAGCGAAAAGCTCGAACCAAAACCCTGAACAAACTTCTGCAATTCTCGCCTAGACGAGAGGGAGTCGCTTGAGCGAAACTTGTAGAGTTTCGTCTCTATTCATGCACACAATTCACCAAAACCATGCAAAAATACAATTTAATCACTCTGATTCCATTTATTTCAATAATCAAACCATATGAACATACTTTATATCCATTTAAACTACCAAAACACAAGGTTTAGGCATCCACAACAATTCAATACCAAAAACCCTCATTCCCAAGACATATAATGCATAAAAGGGTTTTGCAACTTAAAACCACCAAGTCAATTCTTACTTTGATCCCATAAACAGGAATTCATTACACTTATAATTCAATTGAGAAGGAAATGACACAGAACCATACACAAATCATGTAATTTACACGCACAAAGGACTACTCCCCTAACTTGGAATTCTTGATTAGAATTGGGAAAAAAAGGAAAGTTCCTTGGTTCACTAATGTTTTGCTTCAGCCCTTTGCACACCCAAAACTCCCCTCTCACTCTCTAATCTCGTTCTCCTTTCAAAGATCAATTATCAGCACTGCCAAAACCCTTATTTTCCCCGAAATTGGCCCTTTTATATGTGTCTAAATGATGGTTTTAATTGCTAAAACGCAAATAAGCTTAATGATGTGTTTTATTTCCATTCAAGGGTAATTACTAGTGGTTTTATATTATTTTTTTCCAGCCCCTTGGCTGCTCCTGCTAGGTCTTCACTGCCCTTTCGCGCTTCACTGCCCTTTCGCATTCAAGTCAAAGCTGCTTCTCATAAAAAAAAGGATTAATTCTTATCTATCAAGGTTTGAACCCATGACCACTCACTCATAAGACCAATGCACCACCATTATGCCAATTCATATTTTGTGATAATTATTACAATCCTATGATTATACTATCACTTAACAAGCCAAAACATATTATCAAAATAATAATAAATCAAACAACACATAATTGGCATACATAGGACTTGAACCTAAGTCCTTTCACGCAACCAAAGTAATCTTAACCACTTGAGCTAATACTTTTCCATGTTATACCAATAAACATTTAATGACATCAAAGTTCCCACCACCCACATTTATTAATTAATTATTTAATTAATTAATTAATTTCCACGGGTCTTACAAGAAGCCCTGTACTGAGAAAGATGCTCTTGGAGGAAGAGCATAAGAGTCGTCTTAGCATACACCCAGGTATGACAAAGATGTATAAAGATTTGAAGGCGACTATCTAGTGGGCACTCAGCTAAGAATGAGCTAAGCATATCTTCCTCAGACAGATGGGCAGTTTGAGAGAACAATACAGTCCCTGGAGGACTTACTAAGAACATGTGTATTGGATCACCTAGGGACGTGGAGTGATATGTTGCCACTAGTGGAGTTTACTTATAACAACAACTACCATTCTACTATAGGGATGACACCATACGAGGCACTGTATGGCAGGAGATGTCGGACACCATTGTGTTGGCAGCAGGATGGAAAGTTTTTGGTGCTTGGGCCAGAGTTTTTACAGCAGACTACTGAGAAGGTAAGGGTGATACAGGATCGAATACGTCTAACTCAGAGTCCGCAGAATCCTACGCAGATAAGAGGAGAAGGCCGCTTGAGTTTGAGGTAGGTGACCATGTGTTTCTCAAGGTTACACCTACAGTAGGTATTGGGATAGCACTGAAGTCGAGGAAGTTGACCCCTCGATTCATCGATCCGTATCAGATTACGAGGCAGATCGGACCAGTGGCGTACGAGATTACTTTTCTGCCTCACTTGGCAAATCTGCACAACGTCTTCCATATATCACAACTTAGGAAGTACATGGCAGATCCTACTAAAGTGGTGGAGCAGGATGATGTTCAGGTGCGCGAGGACTTGACTATGGGAGTCGGGCCGGGGAGAATCTTGGATTCCCAAGTCAAGCAACTCAAAGGGAAGGAGATTCAAACTGTGAAGGTTCTCTAGGACGAGGCAACCTGGGAGATGACTTGGGAGATGGAGGATCTCATGAGGAAGTATTATCCTCACCTATTTGCTGGTAAGTCCTATTTTCGAGGACGAAAACTTTTCAAGGTGGAGGGAATGTAAGAACCATGAAAATTAATTAATTAAATAAATAATTAAGGCTTAAATATACATTTGGTCCCTATTTTTGTTCATTTTATTCAATTTGGTCCCTATTTTCGTTTTATGTTCAATTAGATCCTCATTTTCGTCAAATTGTGGTCAATTTGGTCCTTTTCACTAACGGTGTTTAAATAGTTAACGTTTTTGAATAGTACATGCCACGTGTCAGCTCCTGGTTTTTTTGATTTTTTTTTTATTTTTTTTGATTTTTTTTAATTTTTTTTTTAATTTTTTTTTAATTTTTTTTCATTTCAAAAAAATGGTCCACGTATCAAGTCATAATTGTGCCACGTGTCAGTTTGTGGTAGTATTATTTTTTTGTTCAATTTAGTCCCTATATTCGTTATTTTTTTTTTCAATTTAGTCCCTATATTCGTTATTTTTGTTCAATTTAGTCTGACACTAAATTTAATATCTTTTATACAAATTATATTAATATCTTTTCTAAAATTGATCTTTAAATTTATTATTTGTTAAATTCAATTATAAATTATTAAATTTAATTATGAATTGAATAAATTCTTTTATTTAATTTCTAAATAGAATATAATTATTTAAAATATTATGAAAATATAATTATTAATTTTTTTTCTAATATTTATATTCTAAAATATTTTTAAAATTGATATATGAAAATATTTTAAATATTCAAAATATTTTAGAAAAATAAACTAATATTTGTAAAATTAACATTTACATATAAAATATTTTAGATTTTAATATCTAAAATGCAATAAAAATATTAAATACTTTAAATTTAAATGTAAATTTTACAAATATTAATATATATTTTTAAAATTTTAATAATTATATTGTAATAATATTTAAATAATTATATTTTAATAATATTTAAATAATTATATTTTAATAATATTTAAATAATTATATTCTATTTAACAATTGAATCTAAGAATTATATTCAATTAATAATTAAATATTATAATTTATAATTAAATTTAAAAGATAAGTTATAATAATGTCAATTTTAAAAATTAAATGGTTCTATTTTCACAAAATTTGGGACTAAATTAAACAAAAATAACGAATATAAGGACTGAATTGAACAAAAATAACGAATATAGGGACTAAATTGAACAAAAAAAATAATACTATCAGAAATTGACACGTGGCACAATTGTGACTTGACACGTGGACACTTTTTTTGAAATTAAAAAATTTTTAAAAAAATTAAAAAAAAATTTTAAAAATTTTAAAAAATTAAAAAAAATTAAAAAAAAAAATCAAAAAAACCAGGAGCTGACACGTGGCATGTACTGTTCAAAAACGTTAACTATTTAAACACCGTTAGTGAAAAGGACCAAATTGACCACAATTTGACGAAAATGAGGACCTAATTGAACATAAAACGAAAATAGGGACCAAATTGAATAAAATCAACAAAATAGGGACCAAATGTATATTTAAGCCAATAATTAATTAAGAAATGCGGGTAGTGACAGCCTTTATGGCATTAAATATTGATTGGTGTGATGTGGAAAGGTATTAGCTGAAGTGATTGAGAGTACTTTATTGTGTGAGAGAACTTGGGTTCAAGTCCTATGTATGCCATTTTTGTGTTTTTTGATTATTATTTATTTTAATAATATGAATGAATATGTTGAGTGCTAACATAATTATACAATTATGTGAATTATCACTAAAGATGAGTTGGTTGGATTTTTGTGTATTGAATTTGGCATTGGAATGGTCATGGGTTTAAACCTTGGTGAGCTAGATTTAACTCTTTTTGCTTAAAATTAGTTGTGGGCTGAATGTGAAAGGGTGGAGAAAACCCTAGCAGTAGGGGCAAGCCAAGGGGTTGAAAAACAATCAAATAATGGCCCTTGAATTGCAATGAAATCCACAATAAAACTAGTTCTCGTTTTTTTTTGCATTAACCCACATTAAGACATCCTTTAAAAGGTAAATTCAGGTGAGAAGAGGGGTTTTGGCATATATGATTGTGGCCTAGGTAAAGGAATACGAAAATTTAGAGTGAATTGTGAGGTTTGAGGAAATTGAGAGCTGAATTGGGAAAGAATCAAAGAGGGGACATTGGGGTTCAAGGGGAGACGAGTAATTCAAACACTAGGCAAAGGAAAATCTGAGGTTAGGGGAGCTAAACCCGTAATATTATGCTTTTGATCATATTGCATGAATTTGATGATTATATGCTATGGGTTTCGTGTTGCATGTGAGGTGAATTTGGGGTTTGGGTGTTTTGGTATTGTTTTATTGAGATTCCTACCTAATTGCATGAACATGATGGATTTCTGTGCTGAGTATGCTGCTATTGTACAAATTTGGGGTTTGGGGGCCTATATTGCATCTAAACTATGCTTATATTGTTGGTACCATCTAAGTTGGGTATATCTGTTGTTGTTGCGTGCGTTAAACAATGCCAACTTCTGCAACTCTTGCTCAAGTGAGCCAGGCTCGCCTATGTGAGATTTGCAAAGACTCGAGTGCAAGTTCTGCTTGAGCGTCTCGCTCAGGCGGGGAATTCTGGCTTTGGGCGACAGACCATCTCGCTTAGGCGAGTGTGTCTCGCCTAAGCGAGAACTCGTGAGGGTTGGTTTTTTTGCTCAAGTATCTCGCTCAGGCTTGAAGCTTTGTGGTGGACGAGGAACGTCTCGCTCAGGCGAGAGACCCTCGCTTAAGCGAGAGCACGGGAGGTTATGTGGTGTTATGTTAACTCGTCGCCTAGACGAGGCGCTTTAAGTCTGGGCGAAGTATGATCTCGCCCAAGCGAGGAGGAGCTCGCTTAAGCGAGATTTTGTGGACTATGGGGCAACATGCTCGCTCAAGCGAGTGGGTCTAGCTTAAGCGAGAATGGAGTGGGTGTTTGGACAAAGGCTTTTAGCCTAAGCAATTAAGAGTGCAATTGTGTGTTTCAGACAAGTGATACTACTGTGTTGGAGTGGATGTGTGTGAATTAGGATGAATGGTCTATAAGGCTTCTAATATATCTCAGAGGTGGACTTGTTGGTGTTCCTTGAGTTGTGGCTCAGAACGTATCCTTGAGTTGTGGCTCAGGATAGGGGATATGCATGTGGCATTCTATGGGTTGTGGCCCGGAATGACTTCCCTTGAGTTGTGGCTCGGGAAAGCGGATGAACACGAGGAACTGTTAAGTTGTGGCTCGGGTTAGTGAGTGTGCTGGTTGTGGCCGGTACATATGGGTCTAGATGGATTGTCCTCCTTAGTGATTTGCTAACGAGTTGGATAGTCCTGGGATGTTACGGACTACGTTCGTATTTGGGAACTCCACCTGGCGTTACGGTGTGTGATCCGTAGCATGGTTTCCTGCACGTGCTCTATCGATTGTGGCCGATAGGTGTGGCAGCAAGACATCTTGAGGTACTCTCTAAAAGATGTAGAACACAGGTAACATGGTTGTGGCCATGTGAAAGAAAAGGATGAGGTTCCTTTGAGGTGAAATGATATCATACATGGTTGTGGCCATGTGGGATGAAAGAAGATATTTTTTTTCTTTTGATGTGTTTTGTTTTATGTTTATTTAATATATATGTGATGATTATATTAGCTCATCCTATTTGCTTGTGTTTGGCGATGATTGTGTACGCAGTACACCTGAGTAGAGGATATTGCAGGTGGAGCTGGTGAGACTTAGAGTCGTAGCGGGGCTATATGGGGAGAAGATTTTACCATAGTTTGTACTGTTTGTATTTTATGGATTTTGTAAACTCTTGGACTAATGTAGTGTGGTTCTCGTATCTATTCTCTTTTGTGAATTGAGAATTTAGATGGTTATTATTGTAATAAGTTCACGGGCCCACTCGACCTGTGACGATGGAGGATTTTATGAGGCACAAGCCCTCAAAGTTCACGGGCAAATCCACTCCTGATGAGGCATATGCTTGGCTTAGAGAATGTGAGAAGATCTGTAGGGTGATAGAGTGCACTGATGCACAGAAGTTGTCTTTTGTCACCTTCTTGTTGGTGGCAGATGCATAATACTGGTGGGTGGGCATGCAGCAGTTGATGGAGACTCGTGAGGAAGCAGTGATGTGGACTTCCTTCAGGATGAGGTTCCTAGAGAAATACTTTCCAGACAGTGCGAAACATGAGAGGGAGGTAGAATTTCTCACGTTCCAACAGGGGAACCTGACTGTGCAAGCATACACAGACAGGTTTGAGTACCTAGCGAGGTTTTATTCGTCCACTAGTGGAGATGCAGAAAATATGAGGATGGACGGAAACATGAGTTGTGTCGATTCATAGTACCAGTACGGATCAGGGAGTTTCCCGTCTTGGTAAAGCAGGCCAATGTAGTTGAGCAGTTGGAGATGGGGCCCAACAGAGTAGCTCGACCTTAGAAGAACACCACATATTCACGGTAGTAGAAGAAGCTGTATGACAAACCATAGAGTTCAGTCAAGAAACTACAGTGCTATAACTGTGGTGGAGAGCATCTCAGGAGGGATTGTCCAAAACCCTCAAGCAGCTTTGGTAGGGGTAGTAGCACTGACAAGTGCTATGTTTGTGATCAGACGGGGCATTTCGCACATAACTGCCCTAATAAGAAACCAGTTGGAGGTGCACCAGCGAAGAAACCAGTTGGGGAGCGGCCTAGAGCACCAGGTCGTGTGTTAGCCTTGACAACCACCGAGGCAGCCCAGTCAGGTAACTTAGTGCAGACTACTTGTTTATTGTTTGATCACGAGGTTGTTGTGTTGTAAGACTCAAGACCTACCCATTCATTCGTATCCAATGAATGCGTGGGGAGGCTCGATCTAGTGATACGAGAGCTGGTGTGCGAGTTGATAGTTGCGACACTAGCGTCTAGCGAGGTATCCACCATGTTTGTTTGTGTGGGATGCCCTATGGAGGTGGCAGGCCGCAGGTTCAAGGTGAATCTCATCTGCTTGCCAATGGAAGGGTTGGATGTGATTCTGGGTATGGATTGGTTGGCTAGTAACCACGTTGTGATCGATTGCGGACAACGCAAAGTGGTATTTCCAGATGTAAAGAGGCTGGAATTGATATCATCAAACTAGGCAATGAGGGAGATTGAAGCTGAAGCTACTTGCTTTATGATAGTGGCCCAGGCAGAAAAGAAGATCACATAGGAACAAATTAGTATGATTCCAGTGGTTGATGAATATGGGGATGTATTTCCAGATGAGATACTTGAGTTGCCGCCGAGTAGGGATATGAATTTCACTATTGATCTCATCCTTGGAGCTGGCCCAGTGTCCATGGCACTGTATCGGATGGTGCCAGCAGAATTGGCTGAGTTGAAGAAGCAGATTAAAGATCTGCTTGAGAAGAAGTTCATCAGACCAAGTGCATCACCGTGGGGAGCACTGACGCTGCTAGTGAAAATGAAGGACAACAACTCCAGATTGTGTGTCGATTATCGTCTGTTGAATAAGCTGACTATAAAGAAAAAGTACCTTTAACATCCTGACTAGATATTACGGATTTTTAATAAAATAAAGAAATTGCATTAACACGCTACAATTAATAAAACCTCATTTAATAAAAACATCATTTGCCAAAGCGCGAGAAATTTAAAACTTATTATCGTTCAAAAATAAAGCAAACCATAAATTATAATATTTGGAAATAATATAAGATTATCACTCAAATGTTTACAATTTATTTCCAAAACTAATAATAACAAAGCATAAAGAAATCCTAAGCTATCCCCTCTCCATGGCTAAGCTTCACCAGAACCACCTGCATCCACAACATCTACTCACATGTACCGCGTACATGATCATCGCCAAACATAAGCAGATAGGGTGAGCTAATATAATAAATATATACAAATTTATAATCAAATATAAATAAACACTCCAAAACCATACATCCTTTCCTTTCACATGGCCACAACCATATGATATCATTGCACATAAAGGAAACTCGTTCATTTCCTTCCACATGGCCACAACCATGCTAGTTGTGTTCTACCTCTTCTCGTGAGTATCTCTGGGCGTTTTGCTGCCACACGTATTGGCCACAACCGATAGAGCACGTGCGACAAAACAATGCTACGGATCACACACCGTAACGTTAAGTGGAGTTCCCAATACGAACATAGTCCGTAACGTCCTAAGACTACCAAACTCGTCAGCTATTATATTGAGGAGGGCAGTCTATATGGACCCATCCGTACTGGCCACAACCAGCACACTCACACTAACAACACTCACCAACCCAAGCCACAACTCAAGAGTTCCTCGTGTTCATCCGTTATCCCAAGCCACAACTCAAGGGAAGTCATTCCGGGCCACAACCTATAGAATGCCACGTGCTTAACCCCTATCCCGAGCCATAACTAAAGGGACACGTTCTGAGCCACAACTCAAGGAACACCAGTAAGCCCACCATTGAGATATCTTAGAAGCCTTGTAACCACGTATCATAATTCCAACACATCCAATCTGACACAACATTAACACTTGCCTTGCACACACAATATAATTTTATGCCGCTTAGACTAAAAGCCTTTATCCAAATAGCCCAGCTTATCTCGCTTAAGCTAGGCCCACTCGCCCAAACGAGGACATTGCAGCAGTCGCAGTCCACGAACTCTCGCTTGAGCGAGCTTCTTCTTGCTTGGGCGAGACCATCCTTCACCCAGGGCTAAAGTACCTCGCTTAGGCGGCAAGTTAAACAACACACCCAACGTACCACGACTTCTCACTTATGCGAGGAAGGATTGCCTGAGCGAGAGGCTTTGTCGCTCAAAACAGAACTTCACTCCTGCACGAGATGTAACATCCAATACACACACGATTTCTCGCTTAGGCAAGACACACTCGCCTTAGCGAGATGGCATGTTACCCAAGACCAAAATACTCCGCTTGAGCGAGATGCTCGAGCAGAAAAATAGAGTATGAGTCCCTGCAAGTCTCGCCTAGGCGAGCCTGGCTCGCTTGAGCAAAAATTGCAGACTCTGGCACTATTTCACGCACATGAACACCATCACCACAAACCAAACCACATCCAATTCATGCCAAAAAATCGAGAATATTACACCAAACATGTACACATAATTCAGACCCAAAATAAATCCCAAAATCCAAGTTTATACCATAACTCATATATACAGTACCCAAACCCTCATTATTTTCATACAATTGAATAAGAAGGTTGAGCAAATACCATCAGAGCAATCAAATACAACTTCCATCAGTTTAGACACGAAATTTAGGATACACACACAACCCAATCATGCAAAACCATACAATTAACACAGGGTTTCAGGTTCAGCTCCCCTAACCTGGAATTTCCCTTGCAAAAATGTAATGCTATAGCTCTTCTTCTTGCCCAACACAAATTCTCTTAGTGCTCCCACAATTTGCCTTAGCTAGTCTCTCAATCCTCTCCAATTCGCTTCCCTCTCAAAAGGTACAATATCAAGATTGCATAAACCCTATTTTCACCTAAATTTGACCTTTTATAGGTGTCTTAATAGTGGGTTTAAATGCCAAAACGAAAATAACCTTAATGATGTTTTAATTGCTATTCAAGGGCCATCATTTGGTGGTTTTTCAGCCCTTATTAGCTGCCCTTTTGCTAGGTTTTCTTTGCCTTTTCACATTCAAGCCACAACTAATGGTTAGCAAAACGAGAATTAAATTTTGGGATCACCAAGGTTCGAACCCATACCATGCTTATAATCAAATCAATGCACAACCACTCAAACAATTTATGTTTCGTGATAATTCACATAAGTATAGGGTTACATTACCACTTCCATGCCTATACATATTATTAAAATTAATAATAAAATAAACAACACATAATTGGCATACATAGGACTTGAACCCAAGTCCTCTCACACAACCAAGTACTCTCAACCATTTGAGCTAGTACTTTTCCACATCACATCAAACAATATTTAATGCCATAAAGGCTCCCACTACCCGCATTTATTGATTAATTAATTAATTTTCATGGGTCTTACAGTACCCGCTGTCCAGAATCGACGATTTGCTGGATCAATTGAGGGGAGCAACTGTGTTCTCTAAGATTGACTTGAGGTCTCGCTACAGACACTATGAGTATGTGGTGATGCCGTTTGGAGTGACAAATGCTCCGACAATTTTCATGGACTACATTAATAGAATATTCTGACCGTATCTAGATCAGTTTGTCGTTGTATTTATTGATGACATACTGATATATTTTTAGAGTCGAGAAAAACATATAGAGCATCTGCGAGTGGTTCTGGAGGTTCTTAGAGACCATAAACTGTATGGCAAGTTGTTGAAGTGTGAATTTTGGCTAGATGAGATACAGTTCTTGGGGCATTTAATCTCAGCCCAAGGAATAGCAATGGACCCAACGAAGATTGAAACAATGGTGAAATGGGAGAGACCACAAACATTTACTAAGGTGAGGAGCTTCTTGGGTCTAACAGTCAATTATAGGCGATTTGTGGAAGGGTTTTCAAAGATAGTGCAGCCACTGACACAGCTCATTAGAAAGGATCAGCCTTTCTCTTGGATAGAGGAGTGTGAGGCCTATTTTGAGGATATGAAGAGAAGATTGACTATTGCACCAATACTTGTTATTCATGACACAACCAAGATGTTTGAGGTGTACTGTAATGCCTCGTATCAGGGGTTGGGTTGTGTACTGATGCAAGAGAAACGACCAATCGCGTACGCATATCGCCAATTGAAGGTGCATGAAAAGAACTATCCTACTCATGATTTGGAATTAGCTGTAGTGGTATTTGCCCTCAAGACTTGGAGGCACTACTTGTATGGTTCATAGTTCCAAGTGTGCAGCGATCAGAAGGAGCTGAATATGAGACAATGGTGTTGGATAGAGTATTTGAAAGACTACGATTTTGAGCTTCTATACCATCCGGGTAAAGCTAATATCATTGCTGATGCATTGAGTAGGAAGAGGGTCCACATATCTGCTATGATGGTGAAAGAGCTAGAGCTGATAGAAAAACTGTGTGACATGAACTTGGGTTTACACATGGGTGTAAATCATATTCAGTGTAGCATGTTGCGAATCACCAATGAGTTCCTAGACGAGGTGCAGGTGGAATAGGGAAATGATCAGGAACTACAACATATCATTGGTGAGTTGGGCACTGAGAAGAGTAAAGACTTTAAGATGGGTAAAGACAACATCCTACGCTTCAGGTAGAGGGTTTGTGTACCTAGAAGCCCTGTACTAAGGAAAATGCTCTTGGAGGAAGGGCATAAGAGTCGTCTTAGCATACACCCATGTATGACTAAGATGTATAAAGATCTAAAGGCAACTTTCTGGTGGACTGGTATGAAAACTGATGTGGCAGATTATGTAGCATCTTTGTTGGTATCGCGCAGCGGAATATTTAATATACGGTCAAAAATCAAGAGGGGGGTGAATTGGATTTTTATAAGTCTTAACAGGTTTTAAAATTTTTTCTCAAAATTTAAATGATTAACTTAAAATCACAGTTACTTTAAATGGAAGTTCAGATAAATAAAGAGTTTAAAGGAGAAAGATGTGTAAGACCCAGGAAAATTAAATAGTTATTTAATTAATTATTTAATTAGGACGGGTAATGAGAATATTTAAAGTAATAAATGTGGAGAACTATGACGTGGAAAAGTACTAGCTTAAGTGGTTGAGAGTACTTTCTTGTGTGTGAGGACTTGGGTTCAAGTCCTATGTGTGCCACTTGGATGTTATTTAAATTATGTGTTTTTGTGTGTTTATATATTGAATGCGTGGTGTCATGATAAACTCTTAAAATTGTAAGATTTATCATGAAATAAGGATTGGTTGAATGGTTTGGCCTTGGTGTGGTATGTGCAGGAGTGTGGGTTCAAACCTTGGTGAGAACTAAATAATTTCTTTTTGCCAAATTTTTCTTGTGCATGAATGTGGAAGGGTTAGAAACTTGGCAGCCAAGGGAGGGGTAACCTAAGGGCTGGAAAACAGAGAGTTAATTAAGCATTTGGTTAGCCTTTGTATCATTTTTTATTCAAAATTCGTGTAAGCCACTAAAGGAGCAATTAATGGAGAGAGATAGTGAGAGGAAAGGTTAAAAGAGAAGAAAATAGCATTGAGGATTCGTGGTACTCATAAGCAAAGGCTTTTCCCGAGAATTGGGACTGAAGTAAGGTAGTGAGGCTGAAAACGCAAAGGTTGGAGTGGAAAGCAAGGGCTAGGGAGGTTTGGTGAAGGGATAAGCACACCTACTCGAATTTAGCAAGAAATCCAGGTTAGGGGAGTTGCTTACTGTGTTTTGATTCTTGATCGATTGAATATATATTGTCTTGTATAATTGCATGAATTCCTTCTCTTTTTGACGCTGTTTTCCTGGAAATTCTGGGTTCCGTCAAGAAACCGCCTAGCGGGCATGAAGGTGCTGCCAGGCGGCACATCAGTAATAGCCATTCTAGGTTTTGTAACATGAGTTGCCTGGCGGTGAGCATGAACCGCGAGGCGATGTGTGGCACTGTCGTTGTTTTATTGTGTTTTGTTGAAATTGTGACCTGCGTGATTTTCAATTGGATATTTCTTGTCTGTGTAATTGGATAATCTTGTGTTATTTCATGTGTTCTGAAGTTTTAGGCATATTAAGAATCTGATTGGAGACATGAGAGATTCGTACGGGAATCAAGGGATGGTATGAGTGGTAGGCTAAATAGGATTGCTATGCAATCGGAAGAAGTATGATAGGTAATTGAATAATATAATGGTGTGATGGTTTGTTAATTCATGCTGAGTGAATTGAGCCTGAGATTGGGAATTGGTTAGAACTTTGGGGGGTTTTGGGTATTCGCGGGTGCAGGAAAAGCTGAGATTCTATCATGGTACTGGGATGCCGCCTGGCGGCGTTACCTTTGTCGCCAGGCGACAGTGGGACGCAGACCCGTTTTGTGGAGAGTTAGGGTGATGCGAGAAGGGGCAAAATTCGTGCGTAAGTTGTTAGGAAACTTTAATTAAGGAAAGATTCGTGGTAATTAATAGAGTAAGAGAAGAAGAAGGGAAGTGTATTGTAAAGTATTGATGATTAGTGGGTAACGGGAAGGTAATGAAGATGAATAATCGGGTATAAGAATGTGGTGGAAGAATAGTGTAGCTGCAATTAAATGGGGAGTATAAGATTTCATGTTTTGGTAAGCCAATTGATGACAAATTACTGGATGAAACAATGTTGGAAGTTGGTAAGTATAAGGATTTGGGATTTATTGAAATTTGGTGTTAGTAGAATTAAGCAACTGTTCTACTGTGATACTTAGATAGCCTAGGGGGTGAATGATTTCTGAATCTGTACTTGAATAAGTCAGAGGGAATGGATTAGGCAATCTCTTTAAGGTTGACCTAGACATTATGTTGGGATAAAGAACTGGGGGAATATCTTGTGGGGAGTATATGGACATAGGAGTATGGTTATGAGTAATTCCATTGATTGTTGTATGGTTGGGTAACTTTGCATAATGTACTGATGAATGGGAAGAGTGATACTTGTGGTAATATTCTAGTAGGAACCAAATCAGTGAGTGTGCAAAAAAAATCAGCTGCTGGAGGCTTCTGGTATGGCGCCTGGCGGTCGATTGATAACCGCCAGGCGGTGATGGGAAAGCAGTAGGTCTGGGAGGAAGCTGGCGCCTAGCAGTGAGTGAATGCCGCCAGGCAGTCTGGAACAGTTTCACCTGGCGGCGTGTGGGCCGAGCCAGGCGGAAATGCTGTTGTTCTTTGCTTTCTGGTGTGTTGTTTTTAACTGACAATGATGCTTTGCTTGGATCGGGAGATGTTGTGCCATGAGCGGGTAGGTTCATGGATGGTGTGACATGTGATGATATGAGCGGGGAGGTTCATATCAACTTACTCTCACGTGGGGATACGAGCGAGGTAGGTTCGTATGTTCCATGCTCACGTTGAGAGATGCCACGTGCGGGGAGGTACGGGGGCTGGTGGATCACATGTGTTGGACTACGGGCGGGTAGGTCTGTAGAACAGGACTACGAGCGGGGAGGTTCTTAGAGGCAGGACCACGAGCGGGCAGGTTCGTGTGAGCATCACGTTCCCGAGTCCGAGGCTAACAAATTGTATGATTTGGAGACTGATAAGTCTTGGGGTTAGGGTCTTGGCCAAGAATTATATATAATGAATAAAATGGGTATACGATTTATCTTGTATTTCATATGCTTGTTATTTTATTTTCTCAGCTCACCCTTTCTGTTTGTGTGTGGCGATGATCGTGTAATTCGTTACACGGGAGCAGATGTTGATACAGGTGATGCTGAGGATGTTCAGATGGCGGAGTGAGGGCTAGCATGGGATTAGAGCTAGGGTTTTGCTCATTTGTATTTTACGTTTTGAATACTAATTTTGGAAACTTGTAACCTTTTTTGGATTAGTTATGAGTTTTGGCGCATTATTTCAATGATTTTAAATATTTTCCCGTGTTGGGACTTTTATCGGATGGCAATTAATGCAATTATTTATTTTAATATTTATTTTTAAGTAATATTCCCTAGGGATGTTACATTTGGTATCAGAGCAAACATTTTGATGCTTTTGGGGCAAACTGGTGAGTGAGCTGACGTTTGCTGTGTGAAATTGATTGATGTGTGCTGGATGTTAAATATGATAGAGTATAATTTAATCTTTAGCTGTTTGATTTTAACAGCTGAAATATGTGGCGTGCACAGGCAATGGCAAACAGGAGGCGTAGAAACACCGCCGGAGCTGATGAGATTGCTAACGCAATCCACAGGATGGTGGATGCTATGCAGCCCGTGGCAGCGCCCCCGCGGGCTATGATCCCACCTGTCAGACCAGTGACCATGGAGGACTTCATGCGTCACAAACCGGCTAAATTCACTAGGAAAGCCACCCCAGATGAGGCGGATGCATGGCTCCGAGAGTGCGAGAAAATATTCAGAATGATAGAGTGCTCGGAGGTTCAGAAGCTTAACTTCGCCACCTTTCTATTGGTAACCGAGGCTGAGTATTGGTGGATGAGTATGCAGCAACAGATGATAAACAGAGCTAAAGAGGTGACTTGGACTAGCTTCAGGACGAGGTTCTTGGAGAAGTATTTCCCTGACAGCGCTAAACATGAGCGCGAGGCAGAGTTTCTCACCCTGCAGCAGGGAAGTTTGTCTGTGCAGGATTATGTGGAGAGGTTTGAGTACCTCTCGAGATTCTACTCCCAGACGGTGACGGAGGAGTGGCGCTGTAGAATGTTTGAGGGCGACCTCAAGCATGAACTGAGGCGTTTCATTGTGCCACTGAGGGTGCGAGAGTTTCCAATCTTGGTTGAGCAAGCCAAGAGTGTGGAGCAGCTGGAGAAGGGACCCAGCCTGGTTAACCGTACACAGAGGAACAGTGCTGAGGGCAGACTTCAGAAGAAGCCCTATAGTAGACCAGTTGCGTCTTCGTGGAAACCGAGGTGCTATAACTGTGGGGGTGAACATCTGCAGCGAGATTGTACTAGACCCGCCCGCAGCGGAGGCAGTGGCATGGGCACTCGTAAGTGCTATGCCTGTGATCAGCCGGGACATTTCGCCAACAGATGTCCTAATAGGAAGACCACACCAGCATCACGACCTCAGCCATCCTCATCTGACAGGCCGCGAGCCGTAGGCCGGGTTTTTGCCATGACTAGCACAGAGGCCACCCGGTCAGGTAATCTGATTCTGGACCATTGTTTACTTTATGGTAACAGTGTGTTAGTGCTATTTGATTCAGGAGCTTCGCACTCCTTCATATCTTATGATTGCGTGAAGAAATTGGGGTTGTCTACTCGTGACCTTGGATGCGAGTTGATAGTCTCGACACCCGCATCTGGACAGGTTTCAACAAATGTAGCCTGTGTGGGATGCTTAATGGAGATAGAGGGCAGACGCTTCAAGGTGAATTTAGTTTGCTTGCCCTTGGAGGGATTGGAGGTCATACTGGGAATGGACTGGCTGTCTATCAACCACGTGGTGCTTGATTGTGGACAGCGCAGAATTATGTTCCCAGAAACAGAAGGGATAGAGTTGGTGACATCTGGAGAAGCAGTGAAAGAGATGAAGAGGGGGTCGACTTGTTTTGTGATAGTGGCCCAAGAGAAGAAGATGAGTACGGAAGAGCAGATCAGTAAGATACCGGTAGTAAATGAATATGCCGACGTATTTCCAGACGAGATACCTGAGTTACCGCCCAATCGGGATATAGATTTCTCAATTGATTTAATCCCTGGAGCGGGTCCAGTGTTGGCAGTGCCTTACAGAATGGCACCGGCTGAACTAGCAGAGTTGAAGAATCAGATAGAAGACCTGCTAGAGAAGAAATTTATTCGACCCAGCGCTTCACCATGGGGGGCCCCGGTGTTGTTAGTGAAGAAGAAAGACGGTAGCTCTCGGCTGTGTGTCGATTACCGGCAGTTGAACAAATTGACGATAAAGAACAAGTACCCCCTGCCTAGAATCGATGATTTGCTTGATCAGCTCAGAGGGGCAGGAGTATTCTCCAAGATCGACTTGAGGTCTGGCTATCATCAGATCTTAGTCAAGCCGGAGGACGTCCAGAAGACAGCTTTTAGATCGAGATATGGACATTACGAATATGTCGTGATGCCCTTTGGAGTGACCAACGCTCCAGCTGTCTTCATGGATTATATGAACCGCATCTTCAGACCATATCTGGACAGATTCGTGGTAGTGTTCATAGATGATATTCTCATCTACTCACGAACTAGAGAGGAGCATGCTGACCATTTGAGAATTGTGTTGGAGGTATTGAGGGAACATCAACTGTACGGTAAACTGTCCAAATGTGAATTCTGGCTGGACGAGGTGCAGTTTCTGGGGCACGTAATTTCTTCACATGGTATATCAGTGGACCCGAGTAAGATTGAGACAATGTTGAAATGGGAGAGACCTCAAACTGTAACAGAAGTCAGAAGCTTCTTGGGATTGGCTGGATACTACAGGAGGTTTGTGGAAGGGTTTTCTAAAATGGTGAGTCCATTAACTCAACTCACTAGGAAGGATCAACCTTTCTCACGGACTGATAAATGTGAGGAATGCTTTGAAGAGATGAAAAGGAGGTTGACTACCGCTCCGATTTTAATTATTCCAGATACCAGTAAGACGTTTGAGGTATATTGCGATGCATCCTACCAGGGTTTGGGTTGTGTACTAATGCAGGAGAAGAGGCTGATATCGCTGTCGTTAGGCGATCAAATTACCACTACTTAAGCAACTTCAGTATTGCCAGTTTGTAGTGAAGAAAATAGTTAGGGTTAAGATAACCCTGAGTCGTCTCACAACGAATACGGAATTGATCTCAAATATTTGATTCTCAAAAATGCAATTTAAAACTAGCAACTATAAAAATAGGGAGGTTTTGATATGCAAAGAAAATGACACGGAAGATTGTAAACACAGTAATAGTAAATAGGTCAATTCCACTGCTTTTTCTAAATAAGATTCTTCATTGGTTATCTAGAGATTATTGTTAAATTAATCATTGTTGTTGATTTACAAATAAATCAATGTAAAGACTCAATTCATTTGTTGGCATCCTCACTTTTAATCAAAGTACAGTCTCAATTAAAAGTGAGAATTATTAGATTGTCCATAGTAAATTCAATCAAAGTACAGTCTCAATTAATTTTACTATGCCTAATCATGTCTATTCCTTTGTTTCTTTACCAAATAGAAAACTTAATTAATCAAAGTAAAGTCTTGACTAATTTTAGTTAAAGTAATTACCTCTAATCAAATTAAAGTCTCAATTATTGGCAAAAACTTATTTAATCAAATGAAAGTTTCTAAACAAAATCAAAGTAAAGTCTCAATTTAATTTAAAAACCTTTTAACTCATATGATTAGCATGCATGTAGATTCAAAATCATTATTTTCTATTTGATTAAGAAGCAAAGGACATAGATAAACAAAAACCACAACAATAATCAAAATAACAAACACATAAATTCATCTAACCTCAGAATCCATTTAAGAAATTACAGTGGCATCAACCCTTAAAGCTTAGCCCTCCATGGCTTTGATGGAATACATGATGATATAAAAGAAAGAAAATAAAGAAAGAATGAGAGATGTGGTGGAGATGGTATCTGCCAAAACCAGAGAGTTCTAAGTGTCTAAGCTGTCAGCTGTAAAAAAATGTCAGTCGTAAGTCCCCTCTTCTGCTCCCTTAAGTCTCTTTATATAGGCTTCCACTGGACTTTGGGCTTTATCTTCAGTTGCTAAAATCTTTTATTTTTATTTAATTAATTAGCAACTTAATTCTTGTCCAATTTCCAATTCTGCCCCTCTCATTTAACCATTTTTACAAAATTGACCAGAATTTGACCAGAGTTTGACCAGTTTGACCAGAGTTTACCAGAGTTGACCAGTTTTGACCATTTCAGTGTCCATTGAGAGACTGCCACGTGTCAGCTCTTCCAAATCAGATTTCTCTCTCCTTCCTTAGGGTTTGTTCCTCCTTTGACGGCTGAAACGTGATGGTGGCAGGCTTCTTGTTCTTCTCCGGCGACGCTGTTCATGGTGGCTGCGGCAAAGCTCGCGGTGGTTGTAGGTGCTGCTGCTGGCGTGTGAAGGTGGCTGCCATGGCTAAACGATGAGGACGCGCTGCGGTGAAGATGCGCGCTGTTTGCGCTGGCGGATGCGCTGCGGAGAAGGTTCGCGCAGATGCAGATTCGTGGTGGTGGTGTTCTGGTTCGCGGAGCTGCGATGGTTGTCGGAAACGGCGGCGCGAATGGAGGAAGATGGTGGTGTGCGAAACTGCGGTTGTTGTTGCTGTTCGCAGATCTGCAATGGAGGCTCGCCAGTTTGCTTCGCGGAGGTGTGGCAGTTTCCATGGCTGATGCGTGAGGAAGAAGAACTCGCGGTGGCCGTTTGCTCCAGCAGCGTTTTCCAGCGTGTGTTCGCAATGGCGGCAGCGGGACTCACGGTGGTTGTAGCTTCTCTTCTCCTCTGGTGGTGCGTGGTAGTGGCGATGCGCGAGTGAAGTGGCGCGGAGGCGAGAAGATGGTGTGTGCTGCAGAATCATGGTGGTCGCGGACGAAGATGGTGGTGCGGGAACTCGCGGTGGTCGGAAAGAGGTGCGGCGGCGGGAACGAAGAGGTGCATCGCGGGGGTTGATGCGCGGTGGCCGTCGAGGTTGGCGGCGGCGGCTGCCGTGGAGGGTGGAAGGAGAGGAGAAAATTAGGGTTAGGGTTTTGGGAGATGAAGATGATGACGTGGCAGAATCTGATTGGTTAATTTGGTGAGGGTAGGATTATGACACGTGGCTTGTTCTGGTTGGCTAATTTTAAGAGGTGGGGATTGCCACATGGCATGATCTGGTTTAGTGGAGTTTAAGTGGTAGGAGGGGTGCAACTTAGTGAAAACTGGGGGTGCAGAACAGGTTTTTGTGGTCCACTTGAGCAAGGAGTGTGCAAATAAAAACTGGGGGTGCATTTAGCTCCTGATTTATTCTTTTTCAGAATTTCTTGATTTTGGACTTATTTTGTAACTTTGAATATTTTAAAATCACACTATTAATTGACCAAAAATAAATTCCAGCTGCATCAACAAACGTTAGAATATCCAATAATATTTTATGCAACTAAAATCAATTTTTACACCACTTTTACCAAACTTACTCAATAAATCCAATAATCACAAATCCTAATTAAATCAATCTTTAAGCACAGAAAATTCAATTAAATCCCCAAATTTAAATATTAAATGAGGGAAAAAATTTGAACTCATCACACACCCACACTTATCCTTTTGCACTCCTAGGCAAAATTTAACAATTTCAAAACTTTTTTCTGAGGTCTTTTATTCCATATTTTCAGTGGATTAAAGAAATGAATACCAATGGAAACAGATCACACTTCTAGAAATCATGTTGTCATGCACAAACAAATGGATAAAATTCTGTTTTTCACACATGAGTTAATCTTTTGAGTTTACAAGATAATCAAATATGAAAGAGAAACACTCAAGTTAAATATATATTTTCTCACCAAGATTCGCTCAAGTGTTTTGGCTTGTGTTTTCACTCAAAATACCCACGCAAGTAAACACTCTCAATGCTTAGCAAGACTCTAATATTCACAGCTTTCAGAAAACATGCATTCAAAAATCATGAGGACTTTTAACAGGTTATAATGAGGCCAAGGCAAAGGTAGGAAAAACTTTAGGATTTGTGTGTTTTTGAAATAGTAGGGAAGAAAGAATTATGGAGCATAGTTTCAAAATCAATCCTTACTTCTTTTTTTTCTCTTTTATCCTTTGTTTCTCTTTTTCAGACAGCAATCATTTTCATTTCAAAACTTTGTCATCAACAATTATTTTCCTTTTTGCCATTTTTACAACTTTGTGGGGGAAATACTCACCCCCACACTTTATTCCTCAACCAATCTCAACATAATCCACTAGCTCCTTCTTTCTCCCTAAGGACAAACATGGTCTTTTTCTTTTTAAGGTTTAACAATATGCTCAAAACAAGAAAAAGAGGTTTAAGCTCAAGGGGCTACCAATGGATCAATGTCATGGTTAGCTTATTTGGCCAAGTAGCTAAAAACAAGAAATGCCTCAGTCATATCAAATCATGCATGTTCACCTAAGATGCAAAACAACAGAATCAAGCTAAACATTTAAGTACCAACAAGACATGAGCAAATCACACAAGAAAAATAGGAATGACACACAGTAGTTCATCCTTACAATAAAGCTCAAAACTCACAAGGTCAAAAACTCTTTCACAAAAGATTTATTCCAGAAACTCTCAAATCAACTCAATTAGTAAACCACAGAAACAATCCATTCATAGCACATGACTTTTATTTTCCCAGAATTATGATCGTTCCAATTAGTAAATCAAATCCAAAAATCCAATGTCAATATGTTTTATTCAAAACAGAAACTTTTTTTTTTTAAATTAGAAAAGGAAAAACAAAACAAATAGAAAACAAAAACAGAAAAGGGGAAAATCTCCCCACACCCCCACACTTTATCCATGCATTGTCCTCAATGTATTCAATATGTATAAAATGCAAAGAAAAAGTATGAAGTGTACTTACCTCCTCAAGGTGGAAGGTATGAGGGAGAAGTCAAGTTCATCCCATCCATCGTCTTGTTCAGCATATCTTGATTTTCATTGAATATCCGAAGACGATGCCCATTAACTTTAAAAGTTCTTGCTGAAGATTCTTCCTTGATCTCCACTGCTCCATAAGGGAAGACTTCTGTAACAATGTATGGTCCTTCCCAAGTAGAACGCAACTTACCACTCATGTGACCAAGCTTGGATTTGTATAGTAACACCTTCTGGCCTACCTTGAAATCCTTTCTAGCCACAAGCTTTTGGTCATGGAACTTCTTGGTTTTCTCTTTGTAGAACTTTGAATTTTCATAGGCTGCAAGCCTAATCTCCTCTAGTTCTTGCAACTGAAGTTTTCGCTCATTTCCTGCTTCTTCCAAATCCAAGTTGCATGCTTTCACGGCCCAATAGGCCCGATGTTCAATCTCCACAGGTAGATGACAAGCCTTTCCAAAAACCACCCTGAAAGGTGACATACCTTTCACAACAGTCAATGCTAGGAGGACTTCATCAGGAAAGTCATCCTTAATAGGAATGTTATCTTCTCCATTTTCAATCTTGCTAAGATGATCAGCTACCAAGTTATGTGCTCCACTTCTGTCTAGAATCTCAATGTCAAACTCTTGGAGTAGTAGCATCCATCTGATCAACCTTGGTTTCGAATCTGCTTTCTTTAGAAGGAATTTTAATGCTGCATGATCAGTATAAACAATTACCTTGGAACCAAGTATATACGGTCTGAATTTGTCCAAGGCAAACACAACAACCAATAATTCCTTCTCAGTCGTGGTGTAGTTAGCCTGCGCTGTGTCCAACGTTCTGGAAGCATAATATATCACATGTGATAGCTTCCCATCTTTTTGTGCAAGCACCGCTCCTACTGCAAATTTTGATGCATCACACATCAACTCGAATGGTAATGTCCAATCAGGTGGCTGGATGATAGGAGTGGCGGTAAGCGCCTTTTTCAATGTATCAAATGCATCTTTGCACCTCTCTCCAAAGTCAAATACTATATCCTTTTGCAACAAGTTGGAGAGAGGGTTGGCTATCTTACTGAAGTCCTTGATAAACCTCCTGTAAAATCCTGCATGTCCAAGAAAAGATCGAACCTCTTTCACAGAAGAGGGGTAAGGCAATTGTGAAATAATATCAATTTTAGCAGGATCTACAGATATACCATTCTTGGAAACAACGTGACCTAAAACTATACCTTGTTCCACCATAAAATGACATTTTTCAAAATTTAGAACAAGGTTAGTTTCTTCACATCTCTCCAAGACTCTAGCAAGATTAGACAAGCAGTGATCAAAAGATGAACCATATACACTAAAATCATCCATAAAAACCTCAATACAATGCTCCAACAAATCTGTAAAAATACTCATCATACACGTTGAAATGTTCTAGGAGCATTGCAAAGGCCAAATGGCATTTTCCTATAAGCATATGTACCGAATGGACAAGTAAAAGTAGTCTTATGTTGATCCTCTGGGGCAATACAAATCTGAAAATACCCAGAGAATCCATCAAGAAAACAGTAATGAGACTTACCTGCCAATCGATCTAACATCTGGTCCATGAATGGTAAAGGAAAGTGGTCCTTCCTGGTGGCCTGGTTTAGTCTTCTATAATCAATACAGACCCTCCAGCTATTCTGGATACGAGTAGGAATCAACTCGTTCTTCTCATTCTTGACCACGGTGATCCCAGATTTCTTGGGGACCACATGTACAGGACTCACCCAAGTGCTGTCAGAAATGGGATATATAATACCTGCTTGTAGCAACTTGGTGACTTCTTTCTTCACAACCTCCATCAGCTGAGGAGTCAGTCTCCTCTGAGGTTGCCTTACTGGCTTAGCATCCTCCTCCAAGAGTATTCTGTGCATGCAGAAAGAAGGACTAATACCAGGAATATCTGCCAAAGTCCAGCCTATTGCTCGCTTGTGATCTTTGATAACTTGCAATAGCTTTTGTTCCTGCTCGTCAGTAAGCAAGGCAGATATAATAACAGGGAGTTTCCCATCCCTCTCAAGATAAACATATTTCAAATGAGATGGTAAAGGTTTCAACTCCAAAGTGGGTGGTTGTTCCACAAATGGCAACATTTTACTGCCTAAGGTAATTTCAGCCACCTCAGTATCACACTTGGACGCCACAGAGGTATCAAATAGTGACACCGCGTCCTCAACATCACCTGTTTTACAATTTTCTCTTTCGTCTAAAATTGAGCCCGAAACATTCGAAAAAGAAAAATCCAAAGAAGAAGAAAAACCAGATAAAACGTCCAAAAGTCCAAAAGCATAATTGTTCACTACATTACTCAATAAATCAATACAAAACAAAGAATGGTCTTCAATTGGGTGCTTCATGGCTTCTAGCACGTTGAACTGCACCTTCTCATCTCCTATCTCCATAGTCAAGGATCCTGCATGCACGTCTATCTTGGTACGTGCTGTCATCATGAATGGTCTTCCCAAGATGATTGTGGTTGAACTCATTCCTTCATCATCCTTCATGTCCAAGATATAGAAATCTGCAGGAAAAATTAATTTGTCCACACGGACAAGCACATCTTCTAGCACACCTGTAGGGTTAACTGTGCTACGGTTGGCCAACTGAATGACCACACCAGTAGACTTAAGAGGTCCAAGATGAAGTGAAGTAAAAACAGATAAAGGCATTACATTAATAGAAGCTCCTAAATCTAACATAGCATTGTCAAACTTAGTACTTCCTATAATGCAGGGAACATAAAACATACCTGGATCCTTACACTTTTGCGGCATTCTGACTGCAGGCTTCTTAATTAAGCTAGAGACATTTCTTCCCATGTTCACTACCTCTTTGTCCATAATACGCCTTTTATGTGTACATAATTCTTTGAGAAACTTGGCGTATTTAGGAATTTGTCTCACAGCATCCAACAAAGGAATGTTTATCTCCACTTTCTTGAAAGTATTCAGGATTTCTTTGTCTAACTCCTCCATCTTTTTAGTTTTTGGTTTCAAACGGTTTGGATAGGGAGGAGGAGGAGAATAAGGAGAAGGATTTTCAGAGGAAGTATTAGGGGATACCAACCTGGAGTTATCACTGGGTGGAGGTATTTCAGATGTTGCTTGTGTTGCTTCATCTGATCTTCCTCTTTCATCATTAGGTACAACTTCATTGTCCTTATCTTCATCTTCTTGGGCATCACCAAGACCTTGTATTTGCTTTCCCGATCTTAAAGTAATAGCACTTACATTTCGCGGGTTGATTACAGTTTGTGTAAGCAAATTGCTCGAGCCTTGTTGAGACTTCATCTGATTTAACTCATTTGCCATTTGTCTAATCTGGTTTTGCAAATTTTGATTGGTTGCTTCCATCGTCTGTTTCAACTCATTGATTTGTCCCTTCATCATGTCAGCCATCATTTTCATCATTGCTTCCATGTTTGAATCACCAGAGGTTGCAGCTGGTTGTGGTTGTTGCCTCTGTTGAGGTGGAACATAGACTTGTTGGTGTTGAGGCTGTTGATTTCCCCATTTCTGGCTGGGATATTCCTTCCAATCTGGGTTGTACTTGTTGGAGGACAAATCATGGTTGTATTGCTGCCGAGGTGGTCTATTATTGCCATAGATGTTTGCAGCATATGCCTGAGGTTGTTCATTGTCTAACGTCCCTGTCTCTTTTAACATAGAACAAGCCTCTGTAGGATGATTAGTAGAAGCACAAATTCCACATAAAGTAGAAGGGATAGGCTTTTTCTGTAAGTCTGTCAAGGTCCTTACCATGGCTGCTAAGTCATCCAACTTCCCTTCTAATTTCTTGTGATCTGCAACATATGAAGCTTCTACTCCATGGGTTCCCTTCAATAGAGTTATAGAATTACTCCTTGTGGAAAATTGTTGATGGTTCGACGCCATAGTTTCAATCAATTGTCTTACATTTGTTGGCGTTTTGTCCACCAATGACCATCCACTTGCAGCATCTATCATTTGTCTATCCATGATACTCAATCCCTCATAAAAGTATTGAATGAGGAGATGCTCGTTTATTTGGTGATGAGGACATGAAGCATATAGCTTTTTGAATATTTCCCAATACTCGTGAAGACTTTCTCTTTCTTGTTGCCTTATCCCATAAATATCTTTGCGAATAGCAGCAACTCTAGATGCTGGAAAAAACTTTTCCAGAAATAATCTTTTCAGAGTCTCCCAAGTATTGATGGATCCTGGCGGAAGGCAGTATAACCAATTCTTAGCGGCATCTTGCAATGAGAATGGAAAAGCCTTAAGCTTGATATGTTCCTCTGTCACTGTTGTAGGTCTCATGGTTGAACAAACAACATGAAATTCCTTCAAATGATGGTACGGGTCTTCTCCTGCTAATCCATGGAATTTGGGTAAAAGATGGATTAACCCAGACTTAAGCTCACATTCTCCATCTGGATATTGGATGCACATGTTTTGTGTAATTGCTGCATCCGGTGAAGCCAACTCTCTGATTGTTCTTTCTTCCATTCTATCTTCTTGAATTTCTGGTTCAGGTGATGGATCAGAAGATATGTTAATCACCGGTGATTCTAGTGGTACACTTTCAATGGTAGGTTCAGATGATGATGGTGCTCCTTCAGTAGAACACCTGAGTTCAAGTCTCCTACGTGATTTACGCAAGTTCCTTTCGAGTTCTGAATCAAGTTGATAAAATTGACCCGGATTGGCCCGAGTCATGCACTATGCAGTCCACCTGAAAAGTGTTTCCCTGTGTGTTTTTTTCTTCCTATTCTTGTTTTGGAGAAAGATTTCAAGAAAGAAATAAGTTAAGATGTCGTTGGGTCTACTCCCAGGAAAGAGAGGTGCGTCACAGTGGACAACTTAAATACCAAGTCTTTCCTAGACAGAGTTTTCCAAACTAGTCTCAAAAATTTCTTAAAAGAAATTCTTAATCAAAACAAAAATAGAACTTTGCTTGGAATATATTAACAGAAAACTAGATACTACAAAATAACAAACTATATCAAACGTATATGCGTAAAATAAAATAAAATAAAATAAAATAAAATAAAATAAAATAAAATAAAATAAAATAAATAAAAACAGAATCAAAATAAAAGAAATACTAACCGTATTCCCCGGCAACGGCGCCAAATTTGATATCGCTGTCGTTAGGCGATCAAATTACCACTACTTAAGCAACTTCAGTATTGCCAGTTTGTAGTGAAGAAAATAGTTAGGGTTAAGATAACCCTGAGTCGTCTCACAACGAATACGGAATTGATCTCAAATATTTGATTCTCAAAAATGCAATTTAAAACTAGCAACTATAAAAATAGGGAGGTTTTGATATGCAAAGAAAATGACACGGAAGATTGTAAACACAGTAATAGTAAATAGGTCAATTCCACTGCTTTTTCTAAATAAGATTCTTCATTGGTTATCTAGAGATTATTGTTAAATTAATCATTGTTGTTGATTTACAAATAAATCAATGTAAAGACTCAATTCATTTGTTGGCATCCTCACTTTTAATCAAAGTACAGTCTCAATTAAAAGTGAGAATTATTAGATTGTCCATAGTAAATTCAATCAAAGTACAGTCTCAATTAATTTTACTATGCCTAATCATGTCTATTCCTTTGTTTCTTTACCAAATAGAAAACTTAATTAATCAAAGTAAAGTCTTGACTAATTTTAGTTAAAGTAATTACCTCTAATCAAATTAAAGTCTCAATTATTGGCAAAAACTTATTTAATCAAATGAAAGTTTCTAAACAAAATCAAAGTAAAGTCTCAATTTAATTTAAAAACCTTTTAACTCATATGATTAGCATGCATGTAGATTCAAAATCATTATTTTCTATTTGATTAAGAAGCAAAGGACATAGATAAACAAAAACCACAACAATAATCAAAATAACAAACACATAAATTCATCTAACCTCAGAATCCATTTAAGAAATTACAGTGGCATCAACCCTTAAAGCTTAGCCCTCCATGGCTTTGATGGAATACATGATGATATAAAAGAAAGAAAATAAAGAAAGAATGAGAGATGTGGTGGAGATGGTATCTGCCAAAACCAGAGAGTTCTAAGTGTCTAAGCTGTCAGCTGTAAAAAAATGTCAGTCGTAAGTCCCCTCTTCTGCTCCCTTAAGTCTCTTTATATAGGCTTCCACTGGACTTTGGGCTTTATCTTCAGTTGCTAAAATCTTTTATTTTTATTTAATTAATTAGCAACTTAATTCTTGTCCAATTTCCAATTCTGCCCCTCTCATTTAACCATTTTTACAAAATTGACCAGAATTTGACCAGAGTTTGACCAGTTTGACCAGAGTTTACCAGAGTTGACCAGTTTTGACCATTTCAGTGTCCATTGAGAGACTGCCACGTGTCAGCTCTTCCAAATCAGATTTCTCTCTCCTTCCTTAGGGTTTGTTCCTCCTTTGACGGCTGAAACGTGATGGTGGCAGGCTTCTTGTTCTTCTCCGGCGACGCTGTTCATGGTGGCTGCGGCAAAGCTCGCGGTGGTTGTAGGTGCTGCTGCTGGCGTGTGAAGGTGGCTGCCATGGCTAAACGATGAGGACGCGCTGCGGTGAAGATGCGCGCTGTTTGCGCTGGCGGATGCGCTGCGGAGAAGGTTCGCGCAGATGCAGATTCGTGGTGGTGGTGTTCTGGTTCGCGGAGCTGCGATGGTTGTCGGAAACGGCGGCGCGAATGGAGGAAGATGGTGGTGTGCGAAACTGCGGTTGTTGTTGCTGTTCGCAGATCTGCAATGGAGGCTCGCCAGTTTGCTTCGCGGAGGTGTGGCAGTTTCCATGGCTGATGCGTGAGGAAGAAGAACTCGCGGTGGCCGTTTGCTCCAGCAGCGTTTTCCAGCGTGTGTTCGCAATGGCGGCAGCGGGACTCACGGTGGTTGTAGCTTCTCTTCTCCTCTGGTGGTGCGTGGTAGTGGCGATGCGCGAGTGAAGTGGCGCGGAGGCGAGAAGATGGTGTGTGCTGCAGAATCATGGTGGTCGCGGACGAAGATGGTGGTGCGGGAACTCGCGGTGGTCGGAAAGAGGTGCGGCGGCGGGAACGAAGAGGTGCATCGCGGGGGCTGATGCGCGGTGGCCGTCGAGGTTGGCGGCGGCGGCTGCCGTGGAGGGTGGAAGGAGAGGAGAAAATTAGGGTTAGGGTTTTGGGAGATGAAGATGATGACGTGGCAGAATTTGATTGGTTAATTTGGTGAGGGTAGGATTATGACACGTGGCTTGTTCTGGTTGGCTAATTTTAAGAGGTGGGGATTGCCACATGGCATGATCTGGTTTAGTGGAGTTTAAGTGGTAGGAGGGGTGCAACTTAGTGAAAACTGGGGGTGCAGAACAGGTTTTTGTGGTCCACTTGAGCAAGGAGTGTGCAAATAAAAACTGGGGGTGCATTTAGCTCCTGATTTATTCTTTTTCAGAATTTCTTGATTTTGGACTTATTTTGTAACTTTGAATATTTTAAAATCACACTATTAATTGACCAAAAATAAATTCCAGCTGCATCAACAAACGTTAGAATATCCAATAATATTTTATGCAACTAAAATCAATTTTTACGCCACTTTTACCAAACTTACTCAATAAATCCAATAATCACAAATCCTAATTAAATCAATCTTTAAGCACAGAAAATTCAATTAAATCCCCAAATTTAAATATTAAATGAGGGAAAAAATTTGAACTCATCACGGTAGCTTATGCCTCTAGACAGTTAAAGGTGCACGAGAAAAACTACCCTACCCACGATCTGGAGTTGGCTGCTGTGGTGTTTGCTCTTAAAACATGGAGACACTATTTGTATGGCTCTCAATTTCAGGTGTTTAGTGATCATAAAAGCCTGAAATATCTGTTCGATCAGAAGGAGCTAAATATGAGACAGCGGCGTTGGATGGAATATCTCAAGGATTACGATTTTGAGTTGCTTTACCATCCTAGTAAAGCTAATGTGGTTGCGGATGCCTTGAGTCGGAAACAGATGCACATCTCAACTATGATGGTGAAGGAGTTGGAGTTAATTGAGAAGCTCAGGGATATGAATCTGGGTATGCAACTGAGTGAGGATTGCATCAAATGTGGGGTGCTTACATTGACTAGTGATGTATTGGGAGTTATCCGAGATCGACAGAAGGATGATGCTGAGTTACAGCAATTTGTGAGTTGGATAGGGACTGAGAAGGGGAAAGACTACCGGATTGGGACAGATGGTATCCTAAGGTTCAGAGACCGAGTCTGTGTGCCTGGAGATTGGAGGTTGAGGAAACAGATCCTAGAAAAGGGCCATAAAAGTCGTCTTAGCATACATCCAGGTATGACTAAGATGTATCACGACTTGAAACAGTCTTTCTGGTGGAACGGGATGAAGACTGACATTGCAGACTTTGTGGCATCGTGCTTGGTATGTCAGAAGGCCAAGATTGAACACCAGCGACCAGGGGGTACACTGGAGTCATTGGACATTCCTCAATGGAAATGGGACAGTGTAGCTATGGATTTCGTCACTCACTTGCCGAAGTCTGTGAAGGGGCACGACTCAATCTGGGTAATAGTGGACAGGTTGACAAAGTGTGCTCACTTCCTTGCTATTAATCAAAAGTGGTCAATGGACAGATTGGCTGAGTTGTACGTGTGGGAAGTGGTCAGGTTGCACGGTGTGCCGGCCAGTATAGTGTCAGATAGAGATCCGAGATTCACTTCTCATTTTTGGCAGTCATTACGGGCAGCGTTGGGGACTCAGTTGAGGATAAGTTCTGCATATCATCCTCAGACTGATGGGCAGTCGAAGCGTACCATTCAGTCCTTGGAGGATCTGTTGAGGGCTTGTGTATTGGATCACATGGATAGTTGGAGTGAGATGTTTCCCTTAGTGGAGTTCACATACAACAACAGTTATCACACCAGCATTGGTATGGCTCCATATGAGGCATTGTATGGGCGGCGGTGTAGGACGCCACTGTGTTGGAACCAGGATGGAGAATCATTAGTGTTGGGCCCCGAGTTTTCACAGCAAACCTCTGAGAAGGTTAGGGCAATCCAGGAGAGAATGAGGGATACACAGAGCAGACAGAAGTCCTATGCAGATAGGAGGAGACGACCTCTAGAGTTCGAGGCTGGGGATCATGTATTCCTCAGGGTAACGCCGACAGCTGGTATTGGGAGAGCCATCAAATCGAGGAAGCTAACCCCGAGATTTGTTGGGCCTTATCAGATTCTGAGGAGAATTAGAGTTGCAGCTTATGAGATCGCCCTACCACCACACCTGACGAATCTGCATAACGTGTTCCACGTTTCTCAGTTGAGGAAATATGTTGCAGACCCGTCGCACGTACTGGAGTCAGACGATATTCAGATTCGGGAGGATTTGACGGTGAGCACTAGGCCAGTGCGAATTCTAGATTCACAGGTGAAACAGCTGCGGGGGAAGGAAATTAAGACTGTGAAGGTGCTGTGGGATGAGACTACCCAGGAGATGACCTGGGAGATGGAGGATCACATGAAGCAATCCTACCCGCACCTATTTCCTGGTAAGTCTTATTTTCGAGGACGAAAATCTTTAAAGGTGGGTGTAATGTAAGACCCGGGAAAATTAAATAGTTATTTAATTAATTATTTAATTAGGACGGGTAATGAGAATATTTAAAGTAATAAATGTGGAGAACTATGACGTGGAAAAGTACTAGCTCAAGTGGTTGAGAGTACTTTCTTGTGTGTGAGGACTTGGGTTCAAGTCCTATGTGTGCCACTTGGATGTTATTTAAATTATGTGTTTTTGTGTGTTTATATATTGAATGCGTGGTGTCATGATAAACTCTTAAAATTGTAGGATTTATCATGAAATAAGGATTGGTTGAATGGTTTGGCTTTGGTGTGGTATGTGCAGGAGTGTGGGTTCAAACCTTGGTGAGAACTAAATAATTTCTTTTTGCCAAATTTTTCTTGTGCATGAATGTGGAAGGGTTAGAAACTTGGCAGCCAAGGGAGGGGTAACCTAAGGGCTGGAAAATAGAGAGTTAATTAAGCATTTGGTTAGCCTTTGTATCATTTTTTATTTAAAATTCGTGTAAGCCACTAAAGGAGCAATTAATGGAGAGAGATAGTGAGAGGAAGGGTTAAAAGAGAAGAAAATAGCATTGAGGGTTCGTGGTACTCATAAGCAAAGGCTTTTCCTGAGAATTGGGACTGATAAAGTAAGGTAGTGAGGCTGAAAACGCAAAGGTTGGAGTGGAAAGCAAGGGCTAGGGAGGTTTGGTGAAGGGATAAGCACACCTACTCGAATTTAGCAAGAAATCCAGGTTAGGGGAGTTGCTTACTGTGTTTTGATTCTTGATCGATTGAATATATATTGTCTTGTATAATTGCATGAATTCCTTCTCTTTTTGACGCTGTTTTCCTGGAAATTCTGGGTTCTGTCCTAGCGGCACATTAGTAATAGCCATTCTAGGTTTTGTAACATGAGTTGCCTAGCGGGGAGCATGAACTGCCAGGCGATGTGTGGCACTGTCGTTGTTTTATTGTGTTTTGTTGAAATTGTGGCCTGCGTGATTTTCAATTGGATATTTCTTGTCTGTGTAATTGGATAATCTTGTGTTATTTCATGTGTTCTGAAGTTTTAGGCATATTAAGAATCTGATTGGAGACATGAGAGATTCGTACGGGAATCAAGGGATGGTATGAGTGGTAGGCTAAATAGGATTGCTATGTAATCGGAAGAAGTATGATAGGTAATTGAATAATATAATGGTGTGATGGTTTGTTAATTCATGCTGAGTGAATTGAGCCTGAGATTGGGAATTGGTTAGAACTTTGGGGGGTTTTGGGTATTCGCGGGTGCAGGAAAAGCTGAGATTCTATCATGGTACTGGGATGCCGCCTGGCGGCGTTACCCTTGTCGCCAGGCGACAGTGGGACGCAGACCCGTTTTGTGCAGAGATAGGGTGACGCGAGAAGGGGCAAAATTCGTGCGTAAGTTGTTAGGAAACTTTAAGAAAGGAAAGATTCGTGGTAATTAATAGAGTAAGAGAAGAAGAAGGGAAGTGTATTGTAAAGTATTGATGATTAGTGGGTAACGGGAAGGTAATGAAGATGAATAATCGGGTATAATAATGTGGTGGAAGAATAGTGTAGCTGCAATTAAATGGGGAGTATAAGATTTCATGTTTTGGTAAGCCAATTGATGACAAATTACTGGATGAAACAATGTTGGAAGTTGGTAAGTATAAGGATTTGGGATTTATTGAAATTTGGTGTTAGTAGAATTAAGCAACTGTTCTACTGTGATACTTAGATAGCCTAGGGGGTGAATGATTTCTGAATCTGTACTTGAATAAGTCAGAGGGAATGGATTAGGCAATCTCTTTAAGGTTGACCTAGACATTATGCTGGGATAAAGAACTGGGGGAAATTCTTGTGGGGAGTATATGGAAATAGGAGTATGGTTATGAGTAATTCCATTGATTGTTGTATGGTTGGGTAACTTTGCATAATGTACTGATGAATGGGAAGAGTGATACTTCTGGTAATATTCTAGTAGGAACCAAATCAGTGAGTGTGCAAAAAAAATAGCTGCTGGAGGCTTCTGGTATGGCGCCTGGTGGTCGGTTGATAACCGCCAGGCGATAGCCTTAGCGTGAGAGAGTCTGCACTGAGCAGGCGCCTGGCGGCACGGTGTGCTTCGCCAAGCGGTGATGGGAAAGCAGTAGGTCTTGGAGGAAGCTGGCGCCTAGCGGTTAGTGAATACCGCCAGGCGGTCTGGAACAGTTTCGCCTGGCGGCGTGTGGGCCGAGCCAGGCAAAAATGCTGTTGTTCTTTGCTTTCTGGTGTGTTGTTTTTAACTGACAATGATGCTTTGCTTGGATTGGGAGATGCTGTGCCATGAGCGGGTAGGTTCATGGATGGTGTGACATGTGATGATATGAGCGGGGAGGTTCATATCAAGTTACTCTCACGTGGGGATACGAGCGAGGTAGGTTCGTATGTTTCGTGCTCACGTTGAGAGATGCCACGTGCGGGGAGGTACGGGGGCTGGTGGATCACATGTGTTGGACTACGGGCGGGTAGGTCCGTAGAGCAGGACTACGAGCGGGGAGGTTCGTAGAGGCAGGACCACGAGCGGGCAGGTTCGTGTGAGCATCATGTTCCCGAGTCCGAGGCTAACAAATTGTATGATTTGGAGATTGATAAGTCTTGGGGTTAGGGTCTTGGCCAAGAATTATATATAATGAATAAAATGGGTATACGATTTATCTTGTATTTCATATGCTTGTTATTTTATTTTCTCAGCTCACCCTTTCTGTTTGTGTGTGGCGATGATCGTGTAATTCGTTACACGGGAGGAGATGTTGATACAGGTGATGCTGAGGATGTTTAGATGGCGGAGTGAGGGCTAGCATGGGATTAGAGCTAGGGTTTTGCTCATTTGTATTTTACGTTTTGAATACTAATTTTGGAAACTTGTAACCTTTTTTGGATTAGTTATGAGTTTTGGCGCACTATTTCAATGATTTTAAATATTTTCCCGCGTTGGGACTTTTATCGAGATGGCTATTAATGCAATTATTTATTTTAATATTTATTTTTAAGTAATATTCCCTAGGGATGTTACAAGATGCACACTGATATTTATACTGGTTCAGATCAAAAGACCATACGTCCAGTTGTTAATCTCTTAAACAAAGATATTAACTCAATCGCTATAATAAATAGATTATAACAAATTATATAAGAGTAAGGATTAGAAAACACCTCTCTTGAACAACCACAAGAGATGAACAAAAAGCTCCCCCTGAATCACACAGAGGATGACCAGCTTTCCTAGCAACAGCGCATCACTCAATCTTCTAAGAACTCACTTAGAAAAAGTTATCACTCACTCACACTAGGCTTTTCAAAACTATTTTTTAAGAATCTCACAGAGTAACACTTTGCCGTCACAGCACAAGAACTCTGAATCTTAAAAAGGTAGTTTGAAGTTTGGAAACTGAGTTCTATTTAAAAAGGTTTTCGCAGGCTGAGTTAGAAATGAAGAGTTTAGCTGAAACTGCCAAGGATAATCGATTACCCAAAATGGTAATCGATTATCTCATGTACAAATTTGAACAAATATTTTTATAACTGCCAGTGGTAATCGATTACCAGAAATGGTAATCAATTATTTCAAGTCGTTTTTTAAGAGCCAAGTTATAACTGCCAGTGATAATCGATTACCATTCGTGGTAATCGATTATCTTAAGTAGGTTTTGAAAAATAGAATTTTTTGAGTTGGTAATCGATTATTATAAGTTGGTAATCGATTACCATACTGATTTTTAGAAAAAATGAGTTTCTCTCAGAGGAGTTGCGAGCTGGCGGTTGTTCTAACAATTTTGCACCTAACTAGAAAAAGCACCTAACTAGAAAAAATTTAAGTCTATTATAATAAGAATCTTTAAACATAAACTATATTGTTTTCAATATCTTCAATTGTTTTCTTCAGCATCTTTATCATCATCAAAATCTTTTAATCAATCTTTGTCAACAATCTTGCTTAATGTGCCAAAAAATCGAAGATCGAGCATCAGAGGCCGGGTGGTACTTTGGAGCCTCTTAATATTCCTCAGTGGAAATGGGACAACATTTCCATGGATTTTGTTACACACCTGCCAAGGTCAGTGAGAAGGCATGATTCCATCTGGGTAATAGTGGATAGACTAACGAAGTGCGCTCACTTCCTGCCAATCAATTAGAAGATGTCTCTAGATAAACTGGTAGAGTTGTATGTCAAGGAGATAGTTAAGTTACATGGTGTGCCTGCGAGTATCATATCAGATAGGGATCAAAGGTTCACATCGAGATTCTGGCAGTCACTGTAGAATGCCTTGGGCACTCAGTTGAGAATGAGCTAAACATATCATCCTTAAACAGATGTGCAGTCTGAAAGAACAATATAGTCCCTGGAGGACTTATTGAGAACATGTGTACTGGATCACCTAGGGATGTGGAGTGATATGTTGCCATTAGTGGAGTTTACTTATAACAACAACTACCATTCCGGTATTGGGATGACACCATACGAGGCACTGTATGGCAAGAGATGTCGGACACCATTATGTTGGCAGTAGGATGGAGATTCTATGGTGCTTGGGCCAGATTTTTACAGCAGACTATTGAAAAGGTGAGGGTGATACAGGATCGGATGCATGCAACTCAGAGTCAGCAGAAATCCTATGTAGATAAGAGGAGAAGGTCGCTTGAGTTTGAGGCAGGTGACCATGTGTTTCTCAGGGTTACACCTACAGCAGGTATTGGGAGAGCACTGAAGTCGAGGAAGTTGACCCCTTGATTCATCGGTTCGTATCAGATTTCGAGGCAGATCGGACCAGTGGCATACGAGATTGCTTTGTCGCCTCACTTGGCAAATCTGCACAACATCTTCCATGTATCACAACTTAGGAAGTACGTAGCAGATCCTACTCATGTGCTGAAGCAGGATGATGTTCAGGTGTGCGAGGACTTGACTATGGGAGTTGAACCAGTGAAAATCTTGGATTCCCAAGTCAAGCAACTCAAAGGGAAGGAGATTCGAACTGTGAAGGTTCTTTAGGACGAGGCAACCCAGGAGATGACTTGGGAGATGGAGGATCTCATGAGGAAGTCTTATCCTCACTTGTTTGCTGGTAAGTTCTATTTTCAAGGACGAATGTAAGAACCATGAAAATTAATTAATTAAATAATTAATTAATTAATAAACGCGGGTAGTGGGAGCTTCTATGGCATTAAATATTGATTAGTATGATGTGGAAAGGTACTAGCTCAAGTGGTTGAGAGTACTTTGATTGTGTGAGAGTACTTGGGTTCAAGTCCTATGTATGCCATTTTTGTGTTGTTTGATTATTATTTATTTTAATAATATGAATGAATATGTTGAGTGCTAACATAATTATACAATTATGTGAATTATCACTAAAGATGAGTTGCTTGGATGGCTGTGTATTGAATTTGACATTGGTATGGTCAGGTTCAAACCTTGGTGAGCCAGATTTAACTCTTTTTGCTTAAAATTAGTTGTGGGCTGAATATGAAAGGGTGGAGAAAACCCTAGCAGTAGGTGTGAGAAGAGGGGTTTTGGCATCTATGATTGTGGCCTAGGTAAATGCATTCGAAAATTTAGTGTGAATTGTGAGGTTTGAGGAAATTGAGAGTTGAATTGGGAAATAATCAAAGAGAGGACATTGGGGTTCAAGGGGAGACACGTAATTCAAACGCTAGGCAAAGGAAAATCTCAGGTTAGGGGAGCTAAACCCATAATATTATGCTTTTGATCATATTGCATAAATTTGATGATTATATGCTATGGGTTTCGTGTTGCATGTGAGGTGAATTTGGGGTTTGGGTGTTTTGGTATTGTTTTATTGAGATTCCTACCTAATTGCATGAACATGATGGAATTTTGCGCTGAGTATGCTGCTATTGTGCAAATTTGGGGTTTGGGGGCCTATATTACGTTAAATTATGCTTATATTATTGGTACCATGTTTTCAAACTAAATTGGTATGAATTGGGTGTGTAAATTAGGTACATTTGGTGTTGTTGCGTGCGTAAAATAGTGTCAGCGTCTGCAAGTCTCGCTCAAGTGAGCCAGGCTCGCCTAGGCGAGATTTATAGAGACTCGAGTGCAGGTTCTGCTTGAGTGTCTCGCTCAGGTGGGGAATTCTGGTCAACAGGGTGCAAGGCTAATTTCGTTCTAGGACAAAAGGAGACCAAGAATGTGTCTCATATGTCTCTAGAAAGTGGCCATAGTGTGCTAAAAACAAAGGAGACCAAAGGTACATAGGTACACTTGCTTTATGCCTTTTTCTTTATGCTTTATGCCTTTGCTTTACTCTCTCCTCCACATTATTTATGCTCCCCAATCACCATGTGCCACCTAGCATTGCTTTCTTACTCCTAATTAACCTACAAAGCAAATAAACATAGATTAGCATGTTGGCTTAAGTCAAGTCAACTATAGTCAACAAGTCAAACCTAGTCAAAGGTCAACAAGTCAACTAAAGTTTATTCAACTAAGTCAACTTAGGGAATCAAAAATAACAAGCATAAATGAAAGGGATGAAGGATTAGTGAACTTCCTTTCTAAACATGCTTAGTCTTCTTAAGCATGTGCCTCCATCCTTGATTGAGGTCAATCCTTCATCATGGCCTAATTTTCATTTTTAATTATTTTTAGGTATTTGGGTGAAGCAATTTTGGAGCTTGAACATCAATATTCAGTTGAAGAGAGTTGCCACATCATTTTCACATCATTTCCACGTCATCTGAGTGAATGGGCCAACATTTAAGGCCCAGTAGTGGCATTTTTGTAATTTTGAGTGGTAGAGTGGCAATTTTGTAAATAATGGTGGCAAAGTTGACAAGACCACGAATATTAGGCCTCTTGGCATGCAACCAGTTGCACTCCTTCTTTTTTACTCTTCTCCAAACTCCATTTTCGCACTCTCAAGGTTTAGTGGGTGTCCATGGCGGTGCTCCACTCGTTTTTTATGTTTTTTCACTAGTTATTGCCAATTCTATGCACATTTGATAGCACCCAATGTGGGATTTATGTTTTGAATGCATTTGGTAGATTGGGCATCTCATTTTGTGGATTTTATTGACTTGGAACAACACCCATTGATGGGGTTTTTGGATATATACATCACAACAGCGTTTTTCTTTCCATTGAAGCTTTAAAATCTCTCCTTTATTCTTGATTTGCGTTTTAACAATTCATAGGTTAGGGTTTGATGCCATGTTTTGTTGAATTCCGTTTTGAAGGGCTTGTGTGCTCCAATTCCATGTCTAGTTAAGCTTTTTGCATTGATTCCTTGACGAAATTAAAATGAAACCATGAGATTGTTGATCGTTTTTGGGTTGTATTCGAAATTGCATTGATTTCAGGTTGCGTTTTGATGATAAGCACGTTTTTTATGCATGCTTAATCTCAAATTCGTGTGTGCACATTAAAGGGCTCATATTTATGCTTATTGTTTATGGGTTTTGTCACAACTTGCTTCAATATGTGGGTTTTAACTGCCTAAAATTTGTTGTGCTTCATAACAATGAATCCATGGTAATTTTCGCTTAGTTGATTACTTGGGGTTCATGAGAGCAAATTCGAATAGAACAATTAATTTGGTAATTTGTGATTGATGGACTTTCAATTAAATCAAGGAATCATTGCGTTTTCATATAACTGTTAAATTTCTCTGCATTGCAAATTTAATTTTGTGTTGAAATTGAATCTGCCAAACCCCCCTAGTGTTTGAATTTGGAAATTGAAGCTTTGAACAGGAACATTGGTCATTGGGAGACGACTTGGGTCAACCTTTGCATACTGCATTTTATCTGATTTAATTTGGTGGGGTACGACCTCTATTAGAGTCGGTCACGTCGGAAGCCTTCAGAGGGAAGTTTCTCTCTAAATATTTTCTAGACAGCATCAGGTATACGAAGGAGGTGGAGTTCCTCTAGCTAACTCAGGGAAGCAAATTAGTAACAGAATATGCTGAGAGATTCAAGCATCTTAGCCGCTTCTACACTATGCCACTCGATGAAGAATGAAGATGTAGGAAGTTTGAGAATGGTCTTCGAGGAGACATACGCCTGATGGTGGCCCCACTTTCCATTAAGGACTTCGCAACCCTAGTGGAGAAGGCCAAAGTGATGGAAAAGATGAAGGTTGAGGTAGAAGTTCAATGCCCGCAGCATCAGAGGATTGAAGGACCATTTGGGTCCAAACCGAGCCATGAGGAGAGAAGGAAACCATATGATAGACCTCACCATCAGTCTCAAGGGTCTAGGAGCTTCCCTTCACAACAAAGCAGAGTCTAGTGCTTCTGGTGTGAAGGCCCTCATCTAAGGAGTGTTTGCCCATAGATGGAAGGCTTCAGGAGATGCAACAATTGTGGCAGGGAAGGCCACTTTGGCTAGGATTGCCCCACCCTTGCGAGGGTAGTGACGTGTGCTCTAGTTCAGACTCCTGCGCAGAATCAACAGAGGAGAGGAGGCAATAGGTCGGGTGTGTGTGATGTCAAAAGTAGAGGCAATAGGCTTAGGTAACCTGGTTATGGGTTGTTGTGTGATAGCGGGTATAAATTGTTGTATGCTGTATGATTCTGAAGTGACACACTCATTTGTGTCAGATGCTTGTGTGAAACGGTTGGGTCTGCCGGTGTGTGAGTTGTAGTGTGAACTTGTGGCATCTACTCCGGTGTCAGGTTTGGTCAGGACATTGTCCTTGTATGCTAGATGCCCAATGGAGGTAGAGGGGCGTAGATACAAAGTAAATCTAATCTGCCTACCTCTACAAGAGTTGAAGGTGATCTTGGGGATGGATTGGCTCTCTGCCACTCGCATTCTTATAGATTACTGAGAGAAGAGGTTGTTGTTCCCCAACTCAGAGGATCCTGAGTTGTTATCGTCTCAAGGGGTTATCAAGGAGATGCAAGATGACGCGCAATGCTTCATAATCTTTACGCATCTAAAGGTGGAGAAAGAAGAGGGGACGTTAGTCATACCAGTCGTGTACGAGTTTGAGGATGTGTTTCCGGAGGAAGTACCAAAGTTGCCTTCTAGTAGGGAAATGGAGTTCTCTATTGACTTGGTGCCAAGAACTGGTCCAGTTTCGATGACTCCATATCGTATGGCTCCGGCGAAACTGGTGGAGCTCAAGAGTCAGATAGAGGAGTTATTGGGGAAACAGTTCATATGACCCAGTACTTTGCCTTGGGGAGTGCTAGTGTTGTTGGTGTAGAAGAAGGAAGGGAGTTCACGTCTGTGTATGGACTACAAATATTTAAACAAAATGGTGATCAAGAATAAGTACCCCCTTCCCAGGATAGATGATTTAATGGATTAGTTACATGGAGCATCGATATTCTCAAAGTTTGATTTGAGGTCGGGATATCATCAGATATTAGTGAAGGCAGATGATGTGCAGAAGACAACCTTCAGGTCCCGATACAGATACTACAAGTACGTGGTTATGCCTTTTGGTGTGACCAATGCTCTGGCTATGTTTATGGAGTACATGAATCGGATCTTCAGGCCATTCTTGGATAAGTTTGTCGTAGTCTTCATAGACGACATACTTATCTATTCCAAGACTCAAGAGGAGCATGCCGAGCACCTAGATTAGTACTTGGTATTCTGAGAGAGAAGTAGATGTATGCTAAATTATCCAAGTGTGAATTTTGGATGAATGAAGTGTAGTTTTGGGCCATGTAATATCAGCCCAAGGCATTATAGTGGATCTAGCAAAAGTAGACGTGGTGGTTAAGTGGGAAAGTCCCAAGTCAGTAACAGAGATAAGAAGTTTCATGGGTTTGGCTAGCTACTATAGGAGATTCATAAAAGGATTCTCCAAGATAGTGGCGGCTTTGACACAGCTTACCCGAAAGGACCAACCTTTCATTTGGACGGATAAGTGTGAGGAAAATTTTCAAGAGCTAAAGCGAAGGTTGATGAGTGTTCATATACTAGTGATCCCTAATGTTGGTAAACCTTTTGAGGTTTATTGTGATGCCTCTCATCTAGGGCTTGGTTGTGTACTAATGCAAGAGAAGAAGACGGTGGCCTATGCTTCAAGACAACTTAAGGTGCATGAGAGAAACTACCCCACTCATGACCTGGAGTTGGTAGCCATAGTGTTTGCCTTGAAAATCTGGAGGCACTATTTGTATGGTGCCTAGTTTCGTGTATTCAACGATCACAAAAATCTCAAGTACCTATTTGATCATAAGGAACTAAACATGACATAGAAGAGGTGGATGGAATTCCTGAAGGACTATGATTTTGAGCTCTTATACCATCTGGGGAAGGCAAATGTTGTAGCATATGCCTTGAGTAGGAAGGCAGTTCATACTACACACCTCATGATCAAGGTGGTGGAATTGCTGAAGAAATTCAGAGAATGAAGTTGTAGGTTGAGTTGGGATCAGAGTTCATTAGGTGTAGTACCCTGACTATATCTAGTGACTTCTTGATCAAAGAAAGACAAATGTTGGATGCCAATTTGAACAAAGTGAGAGAACAACTTGGATCAGATGAAGCGAAGGATTTTACCTTGGGTAATGATGGTATACTGAGGTTCTAGGGCAGGGTGTATGTACCAGATGATGTTAAGGTGAAAAGGTTAATCCTTGAGGAAGGGCACAAAAGTCGTCTTAGTTTACATCTTGGCATGACTAAGATGTACCAAGATCTCAAGGAGACCTTCTAGTGGCAGGGTATGAAGAGGGATGTGGCATAATTCGTGTCTGCCTATTTGACATGTCAGAAGGCGGAGGTTGAGCATCCAAGACCCGATGGAATCCTACAGCCTTTGGAAATACCAGTGTGGAAATGGGATAGCATAACTATGGACTTTGTGACCCATTTGCCACGAACCTTTAGAGGTCATGATACGATTTGGGTTATATTGGACTAATTGACCAAGAGTGCTTATTTCTTGGCAATGAATTTGAGAATGCCTATGGCCAAGTTGGCTCAGCTGTACACTAAAGAGATTGTGAGGTTGCATGGGGTGCCGTCAAGTATAGTTTCAGATAGGGATTTGAGGTTCACTTCACGGTTTTGGCATAATTTGCAGAGTGCTTTGGATAACAAACTAACCATGAGTTCAGCATATCATCCTCAGACCGATGGTTAGTATGAGAGGACGATTCATTCGCTTGAGGACTTATTGAGGACATGCATGCTGGATCATCTGAGTGATTGGGATGAAGTCCTACCTCTGATAGAGTTCACCTACAACAATTGTTTTCATGCGAGCATCGGCATGGCACCATATGAAGCTCTTTATGGCAGGAAGTGTAGGACTCATTTGTGTTGGTATAAAGATGGGGAAGCAGTATTGGTTGGACCAGAGTTACTAGAGCAAACTACACAGAAGGTGAGGATGGTGAGAGATAGGATGCAGGCTTCTCAGAGTAGATAGAAGGCCTATGTACACCGTAGGAGGAGACCTTTGGAATTCACAGTTGGAGATCACGTGTTCTTGAGAGTGACTCGAAACACTGGTGTGGGAAGGACTCTCCGCTCGAGGAAGCTTTCTCCTAAGTTCCTTGGCCTTTACCAGATCTCAAGGAGGATTGGGTCGGTGGCTTATGAGATTGCTTTGCCTCCTCAGTTGGCCAATCTCCATCCGATGTTTCACGTGTCATAGTTGAGAAAATACGTGTTTGACCCATCTCATGTGCTGGAAGTTGAGGATGTACAGATCAGGGAGGATCTCATTATGGAAGTACCACATGTTACTTTAGAGGATAACCGAATTGAGGAACATCAGGGAAAACCAGTCAGTCTACTCAAAGTCATCTGGAATCGGAGAACATGTGACTCTACTTGGGAGTTAAAGGAGGATATGATGAAGTCATATCCACATCTATTTTCCTAGTAAGTCTTCATTTTTTAGGTCGAAAATGAATGTTGTTGGGGAGAATGTAAGGCCTACTTATATTTTTGCCCTAATATTTAAAGGCTGCCCCAAAATCAGTTGGGCCTAAGGCAGGCCCATAGGGTGTCCAAACCCCTAAACCTGCCCTAACCATTCATTCACTTCACTTTCAGAAAAATTGCCTCCCCGCTTTGCTAGGGTTTGGTCCCACCTCTTGGTCAAGCAAGCTCAAGCTTTTCCGCTCCACGTAAGTTGCGTCTTAGCTCATATTAGTTCTCCTCTAGTCTTATTTTCGTGTTTCCTCTAAGGCGCATCTCAATGACTTCATTTTTGTTATGTTCCGTTATTTTCCAGCTCATTAATTTCTTCCTAGAGCTGTTGTACTCCGTTGTTTGTTGTCGAACTCTTTTGCTAGCTCTTTCCAGGTAAGGGAAGCTAGGGTTCTGCGTTTTAAATTCATTTTGCCTATATTTGGTTCTGTCTTGCACTCTTGGTGCTTGTGTGGTGTTCATGATGAAATGAGTATGCATTGGTTGCTATTTTGGATGAATATTTGGCGTTGCAGGCATGGAACAGTGAGGGAGAACTACTAATTTCGCCCATCGAACACTCGCTCAGGCTGGAAAACTGAGTTTTGAGCGAAAAGCCATATCGCTCATGCGAGACGGCCTCACCTAAGCGAGCGTTCGCAAAACCTCCCAGGGCCTTTGTTCGCAGTCTCGCCTAAGCGAGAGTCTGCAACTTGAGCAAGACTAATACTCTCGCTTGAGCGAGGGCTCCTAGCTTGAGCGAGACCTGACGCAAATTGCACTATTTTCTCACATGATTGTTATTGCTTGTATATTTGGCTGGTTTGCTACATTCAAAGTATGAAGTATGTGAATATGCATGAAATCTCTAATTTTATGGGCTGGATTGATGTGTTTGGTATGACCTTGTCATGGAAAACGAATGGGATGGTTGGTTATAAATGTTGGTATGTTAAATGGCTTTATGTTGGTTGGAGAAACATGATTTTGGTGTGATCAGGACGTAATTCCATGATGGTTGCATGGTGGTGTCTCATTGGTCAGGGTATAATTCCATGGATCTCTTGGTGAGTTCTCATGGTGGTGCCTCATTGGTCAGGACATAATTCCACGATTGTTGCGTGGTGGTGCCTCATGGTCAGGACATAATTCCATGACCCCTGTTAGTGGGAGTTCATGGTGGTGCCTCATTCTTAGGACGTAATTCCACAAAGTTCGTGGTGGTGCCTCGTTATATAATTTAGTAAGGATTCAAGGTAAGGATTGCATCCTAACACTCTAAAGAGTCAGTTAGTCTCATGTAGAGCGTACTGACTCAAGTGGTGAGAGTAGCAGGAGGCCTTAGATATTTTAAGGCTAACCTTGTGAGTGATAGGGTGAAACCCATTGGCAATTGGCTTTGCAGAGTAGTAGAGGCCACCACAAATGCAAGCATCCGATGAATCCGACTAATTATATGTATCCGGATAAGTCGTGTCTTGAGTCTTAGTGTATTGTTTGCGAGTCATCACATGATTGGTTGATGTATGTATCTTGGACTATGAAAATGGATACAATTGTATGATAAAACATTTTTCTACTCTTGTTTACCCTTTTTGCTTATTTGTATGTCCTATGTGTGGTTTTCTCTTTTTGCGATGATCATCAATTTATTGATGGGAGCAGATGCGAGAACTCCTCGTGGTCAACAGGGTAATGGAGATTCCGCTGCATAGCTCATCTTGGGTTGGATCTCGCTCATTCGAGTTTTCTTTCAGGGCCATGGCCCATGTATTGTCTTGTCTTTGAGCTTTTATTTTGAATACAGTAGATCCATTTCTCTATTTTGTTATTAGCATCGTGGTGTGCCTCGATATTTCAGTCTAAGTACCTTGGATAATTGTGAGGAGTGATATTATACTTCATGACTTTGCTTCTTATATTATTTTGTGTAATATTTTCATTTAATTAAGTTTATTTATTAAATGGGATGTTACAACAACCACCTGTAAAAGATATGGCTAATGAACAATTTTCTAATGTTAAAGATTGCAAGCAAGTAAGTTGGATGTTAAAGATGGCCTCCATCATGGACTCCACCGTTGGGCCTCTACTTCTGTACTTTCCATAAGGAGATGAAACTCATGAAACACTACTTTGTTAATGTTACGTATCTCTAAAGTTCGAAGGGTGGGAGGCGCATGGATAAAAGAAACAAGAAGCTCACAATTTCTAATCATGAGTCTTTGTAGAGCGGAAAGGTGATTTGGCAAATCTCCCTTTAGTTTGGGGTAATCAAATATGGAAAGTTTCTTAAGCACGAGTGTAACAAGAAAGGAAAAGCAAAAGTTTGTTAGCCACGTGGAGATGATCATGGATTAGCAGGAAACAGAAAAAGTGCACGCGTCAGGAAAGAAAGTGTTTTATTAAAAGACTATGCAAAATAAGGAGAGGCGTGTATGGTATGACTTTCTTTCTGAATTCTCTGTCTCCTTCCCTTTTGAATATTCCTCTACTCTATTTTTACCATAGCGTTCTTATCTCTTTTCCAGGTTGACTCATGTTACATCGGGGCCTAAAATTTCATAGACATTGTTATTGTCTTAAGTTTCAATTCTGTTAATTTCATATTGTTCAGACTTCTCTATTATATACCTTCGTTATAATATTCAAGTGGCCCAATTAGAAATTGCGATTAGGGTATTGTTTCATTGGTGCTTTCGTTGCCCTTCATGGCTGAAAACACAAGATTAAAGGAATTGTAGAATGTGGTTAGCAAACCAGGAGATAAAATACGATGGGCCATGGATTTATTAGAATTGTGTGATCAAAACTAACGTCAGCATATGGCTCAAGTTTAGTAAGATGCCAAAGTTTGTATGGATCAATTACAATCCACGATTGACATTCTTATACAAAACAATTCTTATACTCTTGGAGGTTCGAACTCAACAATTGTACCACCGTGGATCACCTGACTGAACACATTATTGCTGGCTACTAGTATATTTCTCTTGGGTTTCCGCATTTTGATGGTTAAACTTTGGTGCTCGAATGGATTTTTAAGGTAGAAAATTTTTTTATTATCACTGCACACCTGATGAAGAATGTGTTAATATTTTTGCAATCCACTTTGATAAAGACGTGGTGCCCATGGTTCCAGATGTTACATTGATTATCTACTATCAAGTCATGGACTAAATTGACATATGCCTTAGAATCATAATTTGGCCCTTCACCCTTTGATTGTCCCATGGTAGATTTGTTCAAAATGCAACAATCAAGTTCTGTTTCGGATTATTATTTAAAATTCATGTCATTGGCAAACACATCTTTTGGTTTATTGGCTGGAGCTCAACTAAATTGTTTCTTAAGTGGGTTACATGTGGAGATTCGTAGGGATGTTGTGGCACAATCACCGACCTCTTTATTATGAGTAGTTTCGTTGGCAACATTGTATGAGGCCATGTGTTTCCCAAATGTTAAAAATAGTTCTTACACTACTACACCTAGTTTCGTTGGTAATGCATGCCTTATTTCCTACTCCATCAGGTCTACCTCTCAAAGTGAATAAAAATTTTAAGAAAATTAGTCCAACTGAAATGCAAATTCGAAGGGAAAAAGTGTTATGTTAATTTGGTGACGATAAATTTACCTTCAATCATTGTTGTCCTAACCATCAATTTATGTTCTTACAATTAACTGATGATAATGCAGAGGATCATAACTTTTCAACTCCCGTTGAAGAAGAATAAATAGTATCCATGCAAGACACCATAACGGAAGACCATCATCTTTCATTGAACGCATTGAAAGGAAGCATGGTGTAGGACCCGGGAAAATTAAATAAATAAGTACATATTTATTTTTAATATAAATGCAACTGAAGAGATGTTTATAGAAATTAATGCGGAGAGTTATGATAAGGAGCAATGATAGCGCAAGTGGTTGAGTGTGTGGAGTGGTCTTGAAAGGACTTGAGTTTGAGTCTTGTGTATGCTATTAGTGTTTTAATTTTATTATTTAATTATTTTTCATGCATGGATGGTTGTGGGATACAAAATTAGAAAGCCTTGTGTGCTAAGAAACATTTTCACAAGTCATTTTTAAGAGTTAAACAAAACCTAAATAATTCCTCTTAATGAAGTATAGGGAAAATGACTCAAGATCGAATCCAAGGAAATGGTGCATATCGAGCATAGCTTGTATAACTTAATCTCGCTAAAATGAAAATAAAACTAAAACAAAGGAGGAAAATTAAAATAAAGAAAAGACAAGAAAAAGGATGTAGAATTAAATGTCTAAATTAAACTATTTTAAATGCAAGATGGAACTAATTAATGACATGCATAAGATAAAAATATGCCATGAATGCATGATCTAATTATGCATGGAACCTACTGATGTAGAGCAATGTTTATGCTCAAGCCGTGCAGATTGCAATTTATCCCAACTGTCATATATGCATCAGTGTAGTGAAAATGTGAATATGTATTCAGAACCAAAACTCATGCATAAACTGAATCATGGTGCAAAATGCACAAGAAAACAATGCTAATAAATGCATAATTGAATGATGACAAATGTGCGTGAATACACTATGCATAAATAAAAAATCTAAGATGGAATCTAAATGAGAATGATGAAATGAATAAAAAAAGGGAATGAAAATGAAAGATTCATTGCCAACTTCATTAGAGCATGCGTGAATGTGCTATGGTGGCAGCAAATCAGTGATTGCAAATGTGCATTATGCCACGAATTTGATTGAAACCTGCAACATAAATTGGTCTGTGACAGCAACAGATATCTAATACATTATACAATTGAGAACCTAACAATCGGAAGGTTTTCATTATTTTATTATTTTCTCAACAAAAAATTCAAATTTTTTTTTACCACAAATAGAAATACGCTTATGTGGCATTTGTTTTCAGATGAAACAAAAGTTGTCTCACCTCTCTCTTCCTCTCAATCTCCTCTCTCCTACTCCATCACTCTCTGTCTTCTCTCTTCATCTCTGTTGCATTCATCTTTTTCTCTTAGATTTTTACTCTCAAATTCATGACCACCGTTACCAACAACAAAAAGGTAAAACTTTTATGTGTTCTTTCTTTGTTCTTGATGATTTACGAGTTCTTTTTTTTCTGTGATTTCTTCTTATTTTTGTTGGGTTAATGTTTTCAGAACTACTTTTCTTTGTTAACCAAATGTGTGGATCGAGGTTTTTGTCTCAGATCTATTGTTGCATGGATTATTTCTTCTCAGACCTACTATTGGATGGATTTGTTCTTTCAGATCTACTTTTCTTTTGGTACAAGATGTGTTTGATTTAGGTTTTTCTCTCAGATCTATTTATATATTGAATGGTTTCTTTGCTCTCAGATTTGCTTTTCCATGTATATTGTTCAAGGGGTTTTTTCTTCTCAGATCTACCTTTCTTTTGGTTGGTGTTTTGCTCTGAGAGCCTTGAGCAACTTGACGAATACAAAAAAGGTAACAAGAATTTTGTTTTTTTGGTTCTTTTACCATCTTCTCAGATCTACTTTGTTTTATATTATTTTTGTTTTTCATGGATAGTTTTGTAAAATCTACTTATTTTTGTTTGTTTTTTTTTTTCAGATTTCCTTTTCTTTGTTGACAAAATGTGTTGGATCGAAATGTGTTTTTTCAGATTTCTTCACCCATCTCACTTCAAAGGTAACAACTTCTATTTTTTGTCGTTCTTTTCACATCTTCTCAGATCTTTTTTTTTCTATTATTTTTCTTTTTTATGGATATTTTTTTCTAAGATCTACTTATTTTTGTTCTATTTTTTTGTTGGATAAATGTTTTTTATTGAGATGTTCTTTACTTTGTTTCATTTATCTGTTTCATTGGTCTTTTGTTCTCAGATTTACTTTGTTGTTTGTATTTTCGTTCTTCTACATTTGTAACTACTTATTTTGGTTATATTTCTCTTCTGGATGGTTAATCTTGCTCTTAGATTTTCTTTTTGTTGTATATTATTCGATTGATTTCTTTGGGTTGATTGATTGTATATTGTTCGATCAATTGATTGTATATTGTTTTGTTTTGTGGCCTAACTATTGGAAAATAAGGATGCAAACTTTCATTGAATCTATAAACTAAGGAATTTGGGATGCAATAGTTAATGGACCATATACTCCTAAATGTATTGTTGAAAATAAGCAGGTGGACAAGCCTTGGAGTGAATGGACTCATGAAGAAAGGAGAAGAGCTCAATATGATTGCAATGCCAAGAATATCATCACTTCATCTTTGAGTATGGATGATTTTTTTAGGGTCTCCCAATGTAAGAATGCAAAGGAAATGTGGGATGTCTTAGAGGTTACACATGAGGGGACGAATGAAGTGAAGAGAGCAAGGAAGCATGCCTTGATTCAAGAGTATGAGCTTTTCAAGATGCAAAAAGGAGAGTCCATAGTTGAAGTGCAAAAGAGGTTCACTCACATAGTTAACCATCTCATGGTCTAGGCAAAGAATTTGACAAAGAGGAGCTAAACATCAAAGTGCTTAAGTGTCTTGATAGAAATTGGCAACCAAAAGTGACTGCCATATCTTAATCGAAGGATTTATCCATCATTACAACAATTGCACTATTTGGCAAACTAAGAGAGCATGAGATTGAAATGCAAAGTCTAAGTGAGCTTGAATCAAGTGAGGAAAAGGTAAAAACCATAGCCTAGAAGGCTAACTCCAAGAAGAATGATGAAACCGAGGAAGAGGTTGCTGAATCAAGTGATAATGAGAACTTGAATCCACTAGTCAAGAGGTTTGGGAAGTATCTCAAGAGGAAAGGCAACAAAGGTAATCAAAGAAGGTACATTTCTAAACAAAATAATTCAAGTAATTCTTCTAAATTCTCATGTTTTTATTGTGGAAAGCAAGGACATATCAAGTTTGAATGTCCTAATGTTAACAAAGAGAATGAGAAGGTTGATGACAGGAAAAAGGAGAAAAAGGCCAAGGAAATACATGCCTACATAGCTTGGGAGGACAATGATGATTCAACAAGCACTTCATCTCAAGAAGAAAGTGAGGAAGCAAATTTATGCCTTATGGCCGGATATGAATCATCTTCATCAAGCCAAGTAAGTTCCTTGTCATCTAAGGATAAAAATGATTATTACCAATTGTTGCATGACTTTGAAGAGTTGCATAGTGAGGCAAACAAAATTGCTGTCATGAACAATCAGCTAAAAGGATTAAATAGCTGGCTAGAAAACAGAGTTAGCCAACTAGAATCAGAATCAGTTGACTTCAAAACTGATTTTGAACATTTGGAAATGATTTATAGTAATTCAGTCGATTGTTCTAAAAAATAGTTGGCTATAAAACATTGTGAAAATTGCACTACTTTGAAAAATCAAGTGAAATATCTTTTGAAAACTTGTGCAAAGTTCACAAGAGGAAAAGCAAGCCTGGAAGTTGTTCTTGGCTCTCAAAATTGTGTTTTTGGGAAGGCTGGACTTGGTTATACACCTACCTATGAAAAGAAAGCCAAGAAGTTCTCTAGTTTCTTTTCCAAGAGTGAGCCAAATTCTATGCCATTTATTTCTTGCAACTATTGTATGAATAAAAGTCATGTTCTTGAAAAATGCTATGCTAGAAAATATGATGTACCTAAGGGATTTATGAAATGGATCCCAAAAGGATTTCGAAAGGCATAACCATGTTGGATCCAACCTATCGAAGGGTACCATGCAATATTAATTTGTTTTGTAGTCATAAAACATGAAAAGAAATGCCTATGGTACCTAGATAGTGGTTGCTCAAGGCATATGACAAATTACAAGTTCAAGATTGTAAAGTTGGAGTTAAAGGATGAAGGATTTGTGACTTAGAGTTTATAACAAAAGGCTAATGATTGTTGAAGATTTAGTGTATATTGTATTTGATGAAACTAACCTTGTGCAGTAAGATCAAGAGCCTAAGATTGCAGATGAAGAAGATACATTGCAGGAAAAGCAAATTGCTGTAGAACTGGAATCTGTTGTAGGAAATCAGCTAGCTAAAAAGGAAATTCAGTCAGCTGAAAAGGAAATTCAGTCAGCTGAAAAAGCTGCAGACAACAACTTACCCAAGGAGTAAATTGAACCCAGGGGATTATCAAAGGATAACATAATTGGTGACATAGAACAGGAAGTATCCACTAGACGCAAGCTTGCATTCTTTCAACATGTTGCATTTTTTTCTCAAATTGAACCTAAGAATGTGAATGATGCATTATGTGATAGTCATTGGGTTGTTGCTATGCAAGATGAACTTAATCAATTCACTAGGAATGATGTGTGGTCTCTTGTTCCTAAAACTGATGCAATGAATGTGATTGGTACAAAATGGGTGTTTAGGAATAAAATGGATGAAAATGGTAACATTGTTAGGAATAAGGCTAGGCTAGTTATAATCAAGAGGAAGGTATTGATTTTGATGAAACATATGCACCTATAGCTAGGCTAGAAGTTGTGAGGTTATTGTTAGCATATGCTTGTATGTTCAATTTTAAACTTTCTCAAATGGATGTGAAAAGTGAATTCTTGAATGGTTTCTTAAATGAAGAAGTGTATGTATCATAACCCCTTGGCTTTGAAGATCACCTTTATCTTAATCATGTTTTCAAATTGAAAAAGGCTTTATATGGTTTGAAACAAGCACCACGACAGTGGTATGAGAGGTTAAGTAACTTTTTTTCATCTAACGGATATGTTGGAGGTGTTGTTGATAAAACACTTTTCATTAGAAAGCATGCAAGTGATGTAATACTTGTTCAAGTATATGTAGATGATATAATCTTTGGATCAAATAATAACTCCATGTGTGAAGAGTTTGTTGCAGCCATGCAGGGAGAATTTGAGATGTCTATGATAGGTGAGTTAACCTACTTCCTAGGGTTGTAAGTGAAGCAACTTAAGCATGGGACATTTTTAAGCCAGTCAAAATATTATTTTGACCTACTGAAAAAGTTCAAAATGGAGGCTAGCAAAGAGGCTGCCACTCCAATTGCTATAAATTGTCTTATGGATGCAGATGAAGCTGGAAACCAAGTTGATTCAACCAAATATAGAAGGTTAATTGGTTCCTTGCTATATCTAACTACTAGTAGGCCGGATATACAATTTGGTGTTTGCTTGTGTGCAAGGTTTCAATCCAATCCAAAGGAATCGTACTTCAAAGCTGCAAAAAGGATTCTCAAGTATCTGAAAGGGACAACTAATGTTGGATTATGGTATCCTAATGAATTTAACATTGTTCTTAGTGGTTTTTCAGATTCAGACTATGTAAGGTGCAAATTGGATAGAAAAAGCACAAGTGGTACATGCCATCTACTTGGACCTAATCTCATGGAATATCAAGAAGCAAGCATGTTAAATGTAATGTCTTAGTGTTATATCATGTTGGTAGGCTATATGACATATGTTAGATGTCTTGTGTGCCTTAGTGTGTCTCTTTTAATCTGTTAAAATGGGTTTCAACAAGTTAAAAGGCTTGTTGTATATAATTTCTGGTATGAATGCATTCAGTCAGTTGAATTATTTTTCAATCGACTGATTTCAGCTAAGTCAAGTGAAATCAGTTGATTGTATGGAAAATCCAATCGGCTGTTTTCACTTAAATCAAAATATATAAGTTGTGTTTTTGCGAGCAGGGGTGCGAACCTGAGTTTTTGAGCACGAAACTTTGTCATTCATCTTTGGAAAGCTCTTTCTCTCTATAAAGCTTTTTCCCTACAATACACAATTACAACTCGTGTTTTGAAGATTTTGGTTGATCTTGGTTGATCTTGGAGGCATTTGGGCTTGTGAGTAGCTTGAAGAACACATGTATGGTTGGCTAGGGACAACCACCATCAGGTTTGGATGTTCTTGTGCCTCTGGTTGGTTTGCCTGATATGATTTCATGTCTGTAAGTGTGATTCTTGCAGGGTGTGTGTCTATATTTTTGTGAGTCAAAAATCTTGTGAGTGAACCAGTATAAAAACAATTGTACATTTATCTATCCCTCATCTCACTTTCTTTGAAACTCTTTAAAACCTCAAGAAAACCAAGCAATTTGATTTTTTGTGTGATTTAATGTGTTCTTGTGTAATCTAAGGTTATATACTTGTTAAAAACATTGATTGGAACAAGTCTTGTATGTAAAAGATTGTTGTTTGAGAAGAATTTGCGAATTCTGCATTCTGCATAATTCTCTAGTATTTTAGTCGACTAATTTGTCTTGTTAATCTATTGTTTTATAGTTTCAAGAACAAATTAGTCTGTTGTTTTATATTTTAATCGACTAAAAGTGTACTGGTCTGCAACATTTACATCCAAACTTTCTAGTCTATTAGATTCAATTGAAAAGAGGTTTAAGCTTTCGAAAAAGTTTTATAAAGCTAATTCACCCCCCATCTTTGCTAAAATTACCATTTCAAAACTAACAAAGTTATCCATTAAGATGCACCTCTCTTTCCTGGAAGTCTATTTAACAAGCTTTTAACTTATTTGTTTTCAGAAAACCTCTTTCAAAAATGAAAAATCATTTTTCATATGAAAATAATCAACAGTGTGATTTTCAAGTGAACTATAATTATTATCCACAGCAAGCACAAGATCCATACGATTATCAGCAGCAAATTGTCACACCTACTTCTGCATTTGATATAAGTGGGTTAACTTTACGATAATTTAATGATCTATATCCTAGATCATCTTTTTTGGGATATAAGCAACAACCATCATACCATGAGCAACAACCATATTCTAAGTGTCCACCTAAGCCATCATATGTTCCATTTGGTTCTCAACAACAACAACATGCACCATCACAACAAGTTGCAGCAATCAATGGACCATCCTATAGGAAGTTGTGTTATTAAGGGATGGATAGAGAAAAATTAGACACCATAGATGAAAGGTTATGAGTTGATCAACGATGCAAGATATTGAGCAAGAATGGTATAGAAATGATAAAGTAGTATACGACATGATGGAGGATACAAGTAACAACAACTTTGTAGAATTACTTGGTACTGTTAATACCACCCTCCAATGCCATCCGAGATTTCTTGAAACCCCAGAATTTAGAGCATTTCATCATGAAATAAAAGATATGCTTCTAAAGTTGGCCATTAGAGCTGAACAAATGTCGGAAGATTTAAGTCAGCTAATGAAAGAAAAATCTATGGAGGCCACCTTAGAAAAACTTATGAAGTTGATAGTTGAGCAAAGGCATGAAATGATAATGTTAAAGAACATGAATCAAAGGATGAAACAATTGAGCACTGATGTGAACAAGTACACGATTCAAATGTTAGATCCACAAACATCAGAATCACATCACATTGATATATCTACTAATAGATATAATGATGCTCATAGTAATATATCTACTGATGGACATATTAATTTTACTAAAGATGTTGCTAAATTTGCTCATGAAGAAATTAAAGATTCTCACACTGATATATCTACTGATGGATATGATGATGATGCTCAACGTGAATATAAAGTTTTATATGTTACTGATGATATGAGTACAAATGATCCTTTTCAGGAGCAAAGTTATGAGAATAATACAATGGAGGAACCAAGTGAAGTTGAAGAACCAACGATATTTGAAGATGCAGTTGAAACATCTACTATTGCAACTAGCTTGGTTAATGATAAAGCAATAGAGTCAACTACGTCAAGTGAAAATTGTTGCACAAAAGATGAGATTATGAGGATTACTAATGATCCAATTAACCATTTTGTATAGATTTTATAAGAACTAACTTGTTAAAAATCAATTTCGTGTTCGTTAGGAGACGACTTAGGGTTACTTTACCCTTTCTATTTTCTTGACTACTATCTTAGCAATACTGAAGTTTTTATAGTTTAGTAGTATTAATTTGATCGCATCAACGACAACGTTATGAGTTGGAGACCTCTATCCAATCACCAGTCCTGCTCCTTTTGTTGGTGTAACTTCCAATGTCTGGCATAGTCGTTTTGGTCATCCTAGTTCTTCTGTTTTAGAGTCTCTTCATATGAATAAGTCCTGCTCCTTTTGATATTTTACACAATGATCTTAGGACATCACCTGTTGTAAATTCTTGTGGATGTCTTTTGATATTATGTTTTGTTTTTGGATGATTACTCTGATTTCCTGTGGACGTTTCCTTTAGGTACTAAATCTCAAGTTTTTGAAACGTTCATATCTCTCACTAATCAAATTCAAACACAATTTTTGCAAAAATTTAAATGTTTTCAATGTGATAATGGGTGTGAGTACGACAATGCGTTGTTTCATCGATTTTGTAATGATAACGGTCTTCTCTTTCGGTTCTCTTGCACACATACTTCTTCTCATAATGGCAAAGCATCGTACCATTAACAACATGATTTGCAGTCTCCCCGCTCATATTTTCGTTCCTCTTTCGTTTTGGCATCACGCCCGCCCTTCAAATGACCTTATCTCCTTAATATACTTCCTCGGAAGACCTTGTCTAATATGTCTCCCACTCAACATCTATATCATCGTGATCTGTCGTATAAGCATTTGTGAGTCTTTGATTGTCTTTGTTATTGTTGAATATAGAGAAAATTGGATTTGAGATTAATCTCCCTTATGTATAAACCACACATAGGGTAATATATTTATAATAGAGAGAGGTACAACTAAAAAGAGTTACTAAAAATAAATAGAGTAAATAGAAGATATTGTTTGATATTGTGAGTAACAATATCTAACAATATCTTAACAATATCAAATAATATCTAAACAATATCTAACACACCCCCTCAAGTTGGAGCATATAAATCGTTTGTGTCAAGCGTGTTACAAATATAATCAATTCTAGGCCCCCGTAAAGACTTAGTAAAAATATATGCTAACTGATCACTTGAGTTAACAAACTCAGTCTTTATGTCTCCAGACATAATCCTTTCCCGAATGAAATGACAGTCAATCTCAATGTGTTTGGTCCTCTCATGAAAGACAGGATTAGAGCTAATATGAAGAGCAGCTTGATTGTCACACACAAGAGGTTGCTCCATATAGATTTCTTCTTGCAAGTCACCATTGAGGAAAACATTTTTAACATCCAGTTGATAAAGAGGTCATTGTTAAAGAGCGACCATGGCGATAAATAAAAGAACAGAAGCCATCTTTGCCATAGGGGAAAAGGTATCTCCATAATCCAACCTAAAAATTTTGAGTATAACCTTTGGCCACAAGACGAGCTTTGAGGCGATCAATAGTAGCATTAGGTCCAACTTTGGTAGCAAACACCCACCTACAACCAACAACAGATTTCCCAAATGGTAACGAGACCAATTCCTAAGTTCCACTGTTATGAAGAGCACTTAGTTCATCTATCATGGCCTGACGCCAACCAGGATGGGCTAAAGCTTCACAGACAGTTTTTAGAATAGTCATAGAAGAAATGGAGGAAAGACATGTATAAAAAGGTAATGATTGTCGATGATAAATCAAAGTAATATAATGGGGAGAGGAATTATGTGTAGAACGCATACCTTTTTGGAGGGCAATAGGAAGGTCAAACTCAGGTGTTGGAGCCGGAGGAGACAGAGTAGTAGCACTTGATTGGAGTCATATGGTGTTGGTTGTGATCAATTTCGACAACTATAAACCTGAAGTGACGGTGGAGAAGAAGCTAACTACGGAGCATGAACTGATGATGATGAAGACATAATAAGAGGGTCACAAACAACAGGAACATTAAATGTACTAGGAGTGTTGACAGTGGTGAAGATTGACTTTTAAAATAAAGGGAGAACTCATCAAAGGTGACATCTACAGACACAAAACAATTGTTAAGAGAAGGAGGAAAAACATTTGTAATCTTTTTATGATCTTGTAAAACCCTAAGAAAACACACTTATGTGATCTACGAGAAAGCTTGTCAAGACAAGGACTGAAACTATGAACAAAACATGTAGACTTGAAAACTCTTAGAGGTAAGGGATGAAGAGATTCATGAAGCAATAAAATGGAATGATGTATGTTATTATCTAAAACCGAAGAAGGCATGCGATTAACGAGATAACATGCAGTAAGAATAGCATCACCCCAAAAATGTTCAGGAACCTCTCCATGAATTAAAAGAGTGCAAGTTGTTTCAAAAAGAAGTGTATTTTTACGTTCAGCTACACCATTTTGTTGAGGTGTATAAGCACAAGAAGTTTGATGGAGAATACCATGAGAAGTCATAAATTATTTAAAAGAATAAGAAAGACATTCACGGCCATTATCAATGTGCAGAACTCTAATAGAAACACCAAACTGAGTTTTAATTTCATTAAACAAAGTTTGAAAGATATGAAATCATTCAGAACGCTTTTTCATCAAAAATAACCAAGTACATCTGAAATAATCATCAATGAGAGTAACAAAGTATTGAAAACCTAAAGTAGACTTAAACAGTTAGCTCCCTAAATGTTAGAGTGAACCACGACAAAAGAGGATGAAGCACCATGTTTGACAGTACGAGGAAAGTAAGTAAGACTATGCTTTCCTAATTGACACGACTGACACACCAAACTAGACAACTTGGACAAGGCAAGGACAAGGTCCTATAACTTGGCAAGGCTTGGATCACCTAACTGAGCATGAAGAAGAGAGGGAGACTCCCTAACTGCACCAACATGTGTAGAGGGACGGAGATGATAAAGACCATGAGACTCACATCCTATGTTAATCACTTGTTTCGAACTTTGGTCCTGTAAATACACAAAATTGTTGGTAAGAGAAACAACACAATTAAGAGAACGAGTTAGACGACTGATGGACAATAGGTTAAAAGAAGACCCAAGGGCATAAAGAACATTATCAATGGTTAAAGAAGGGAAAATTTTAACAATGGCAACACCATGATCAGCTAGTGTAACAAAATGTAAAGGATTAGGAAAGGATAAACACGAGAACAAAGATTTGTTACCAGTAATATGATTAGGGACTCCTGAATCAAAAACCGAAGGACCAGGAGAAGAAGATTGGGTCAGACCAGCAAAATATACATGTGTGTGCCACAGACACAGTAGAACTAGAATACTTTTGATCCTTATACCATTTTGAGAAATTTGTTGAACATAAAAGGTGTATCCGATGAAACGGAAGAAGGGGGGTCCCTAGCAAACGAAGGTGGGGAAAGATTGGTCTGAACAACTGTAGCAGATTGAGGAGGACGACCATATAATGCATAACACTTCTTAATCTTGTAACCTAGCTTGCCACAATGTTCACATTTATGACGTTATTTCCCTGTTTGCGAGGGCGAGTTCGGTTATCACGGTGAGATGCCATAGTAACTCGAATACAAAACAAAAATTTGAATCACACAATGGAAGCAACAAACAAAGTAGATCCTAATATTAGATTATTTCAAATTCCTTAAAATGGCATAAAGAACATGGGGCAGAACCTCCAAAAACACGTCAAAGTAGAAAAGAATTGCAAAAAATTGCAATCACTTGAAATTTGGAAAATTGTGAAAGAGGATTAGGGCTTGCGACTTAGGGCTCAGGAAAGAGAAACTATTGCAAGAATCCTTTCTCAGTCATAAATTTGCGAAAGAGACTTAGGGCTTATGGCTAAGGGCTAAGGGTTTAGGAAAGAAGAACTACTACAAGGATCCCTTCTCAATCATGGATCGTTTAGGGCTCTTGATACCATATTGAATATAGAGAAAATAGGGTTTGAGATTAATCTCCCTTCTGTATAAACCACACATAGGGTAATTTATTTATAATAGAGAGAGGTAAAACTAAAAAGAGTAACTAAAAATAAATAGAGTGAATAAGATATTGTTTGATATTGTGATTAATAATATCTAACAATATCTTAACAATATCGAAACAATATGTAACAATTATCCTTTGTTTCCCTCTCCTACCATTAACAAACTACAACCACGATCGACTCTGTGTGTTTTCTTGGCCTATCCCCTTAATCACAAAGGTTATATATGTTTTGATTTGTCCTACGAAAAGGTAATAATATCGCGGCATGTCAGTTTTTATGAAACACAATTTCCTTTTTCCCATATGCCTTCCTCACCTATCTCTACTTATCAAAATTTCAATGATGACATCCACCTATCCCTTGTTCATCCTTGGGCCAACCCTGATCCAAAGCCTTTGCTTAACCCACAGCCTGCAAGCTTACCCCACCATTCATCTAGCATATCAATCTCCACCACCAGTCTATCTCCCTCTCCTACTTCAGACGAACCTGCCTGCCTTGCCTCCAAACCCTTATACTAGGACTATGGCCACGCGTAGCATGACCGGTGTCTGAAAACATAGAAAGCTCTTTAACATTTTGTTTTCATTACCGACCCTATAATATCACATCTTCCCAAAATAATACATGGGATTTGGTTCCACAACCTTGTGATAGCGGGTTTCAACTTGTAGTTGTGGATTGTGATGAGACGTCCAATGCTATGGTGAAACTTGCGACCATTTGCATGGTTCTCACCAAATTGTGGCTCATTCATCAGTGGGATGTTCAGAATATCTTTCTCCATGGTGATCTACATGAGACTATGTACATGCACCAACCATTTGGTTTTCGTGATCATCTTCACCCTGATCACATTTGTCGCCTCAGAAAATCTCTTTTTGGTTTGAAACAATCTCCTTGTGCCTAGTACCAACACTTTGCTTACTATGTTTCTACCATTGGGTTCTAGCATAGTGTTTCATATCACTCTATCTTCATCTACTAACATGGATCTAACATGGCATTCATCCTCCTTTATGTTGATGACATCATTCTCATCACCTCTTCTAATGACCTTCGCAAATCTGTCATGGCATTCCTTGGCTCTGAATTTTCTATGAAGGATTTTGGCCATTTCAGTAATTTTCTCAAGATTTTTGTGACAAGAGATGCAATTGGCTTGTTCCTTAGTTAGGGCACCTATGCTAGTGACATCATTACACGCGTAGGCATGACTTCTTGCAATCCTTTTGGTACTCTAGTTGATACCTAGCAGAAACTCAATACATCATTTGAGGATTCCACTTTGTATCGAAGTCTTGCCAACGCCCTACAATATCTCACATTCAATTGCCTTGGCATTTCATATGTTGTTCAGGAAGTTTGTCTTCACATACATGCCCCTTGCACCAAGCACATGGTAGATTTGAAACGCATTCTGAGGCATGTTCAGGATACTTTACAATATGGTTTGGACATGTATCCGACAATTGTTGAGAAACTTATTTCTTATACTAACGCTGATTCAGGTGGATTTCTTGACACCAGACGCTCCACATCTAGTTACTATGTGTTTCTTGGTGACAACCTCATATTCTGGTCTTCAAAATGCCAGCATACTCTTTTTTGTTATAATGTAGAGGTTGAATACATAAGTGTTGCCAATTATGTCTCTGAATCTTGTTGGCTATGGAATCTTCTGTTGGAGCTTCATTTTCCTTTCCCTCAAGCTACTTTGGTGCAATATGATCATGTTAGTGCCATTTATCTATTCGGTAATTCTATGCAGCATGAGCATACAAAACATATTGAGATGGATATTCACTTAGCATGAGGTCAAGTACGAGTTCTTTATGTACCTTCTCGCCACTAAATAGCTTAAATTTTTACCAAAGGCCTACCACGGATTCTTTTTGATGATTTTCGGACCAGTCTTAGCATCCATGAACCTCCGGCTTTGATTGAGGAGGTATGATAGAAAATATATTATTCTCCACTAATTAAGCCAATTAGAAATTATTCTCCTATAATTATGCTAATCAAATCTTTGTAATTAGGATTAACAAATTTTTGTAATCATGCATAGCATAATTATATATCTTTTGTAGATCATCCTGTTGTGTATAAGTACTTATGTCCAATGCATATAAGACACACATTAAAGTCATCTCTCATCTCTCTTTATTCAACCAAGGATTTTCTTCTTTAGTAACTAAGCATGTTATATTCGTAGTTCATGCATGATCGAGATCAATTAAATAGATATTATTGTGTCTCGTACGTTATACAACAATTTCCTTTTATTCCTTGTGATGAATAGTACAGTAGTATCTTTCAAATATAACCTTAAGTCCTTTATCACAAAGTTGATTGGTACTTAGAAAATTGTGTTTTATTCAATCAACGAGTAGCACGTCCTTAATCTCCAAACTATCTCCACCACCAACATCGTCGGTTCCAAAATGTACTTCAATCATAATGAACATAAGGGTGATTATCATAGGGATGATTCCAATAAGGGAAAGGATGAAGAGATTCAACAGTTTCTTGTATGAATGAAAGATGGGTAAGAAGTCTTTACTACTTTTGTTATGAAAATTTTACTTGTGCGCATATTTTGACAAATAAGAAGCCTCAATTACGTATCACTAACACAAAAAGGGCTATTAATGGGTATTATTTTTGGTCGTTCACGTCTGTTAAAGGTCTTACGTTACAACGAGAGATTTTAAATTAGCGTGTGTTGTCCTTGAATAGACGTCAATTAACTTTTATTGAATGTATAACAAACGTTAATTAACATATGTTACAAAGACAACAAACGGTTAATTTATGGGGTTCTTTTTAATTTGACAGCAATATTTTCTTCAAAATGAACAATGGAAAATTAATATGGAATACAAGAACATACTTCAAAAATTTGCATCATTTTGTAAGTATAGGTCTCTCATAAAAAGTTATAAAGTATAAAAAAACATATTAAAAATACAAAAATACTAAAAAATATATCGTAAATGATAGAATTTTTGAAAATGTAAAATCCCAATCCCCTTCGGGAATTGGCCAACAAGTAGAATACACCATTTCCATCAACTTTCATTTTTGGAGCATCTCCATCTGAGGTCCATAGCAAAAGTTATCACTAATTGAAGATTTTCACGAAAAAATTGGCAATGGGTTGTTTGTGTCTGAATAAATTTTGGTAACAGTAGTTTGAGTCATTTAGGTGGTACTATTGGATTTAATTGCAAAAAACGGTGATGAAAATGGCGTAAAAAAAAGAAAAAAACGTAAAAAAGAGGTGCAACACGAGGACTTCCCAGGAGGTCACCCATCCTAGTACTACTCTCGCCCAAGCACGCTTAACTGCGGAGTTCTGATGGGATCCGGTGCATTAGTGCTGGTATGATCGCACCTGTCAAGTATTGCACGATCAATGTATATATGGGTTTCGCATTGGGCCTAAGTTTGAAAACTTGGTGAGGCGCGGGGCCCGGGGACGTGAAGTGGTAACAGTAGTTTGAGTCATTTAGGTGGTACTATTGGATTTAATTGCAAAAAACGGTGATGAAAATGGCGTAAAAAAAAGAAAAAAACGTAAAAAAGAGGTGCAACACGAGGACTTCCCAGGAGGTCACCCATCCTAGTACTACTCTCGCCCAAGCACGCTTAACTGCGGAGTTCTGATGGGATCCGGTGCATTAGTGCTGGTATGATCGCACCTGTCAAGTATTGCACGATCAATGTATATATGGGTTTCGCATTGGGCCTAAGTTTGAAAACTTGGTGAGGCGCGGGGCCCGGGGACGTGAAGTGGTAACAGTAGTTTGAGTCATTTAGGTGGTACTATTGGATTTAATTGCAAAAAACGGTGATGAAAATGGCGTAAAAAAAGAAAAAAACGTAAAAAAGAGGTGCAACCGAGGACTTCCCAGGAGGTCACCCATCCTAGTACTACTCTCGCCCAAGCACGCTTAACTGCGGAGTTCTGATGGGATCCGGTGCATTAGTGCTGGTATGATCGCACCTGTCAAGTATTGCACGATCAATGTATATATGGGTTTCGCATTGGGCCTAAGTTTGAAAACTTGGTGAGGCGCGGGGCCCGGGGACGTGAAGTGGTAACAGTAGTTTGAGTCATTTAGGTGGTACTATTGGATTTAATTGCAAAAAACGGTGATGAAAATGGCGTAAAAAAAAGAAAAAACGTAAAAAAGAGGTGCAACCGAGGACTTCCCAGGAGGTCACCCATCCTAGTACTACTCTCGCCCAAGCACGCTTAACTGCGGAGTTCTGATGGGATCCGGTGCATTAGTGCTGGTATGATCGCACCTGTCAAGTATTGCACGATCAATGTATATATGGGTTTCGCATTGGGCCTAAGTTTGAAAACTTGGTGAGGCGCGGGGCCCGGGGACGTGAAGTGGTAACAGTAGTTTGAGTCATTTAGGTGGTACTATTGGATTTAATTGCAAAAAACGGTGATGAAAATGGCGTAAAAAAAAGAAAAAAACGTAAAAAAGAGGTGCAACACGAGGACTTCCCAGGAGGTCACCCATCCTAGTACTACTCTCGCCCAAGCACGCTTAACTGCGGAGTTCTGATGGGATCCGGTGCATTAGTGCTGGTATGATCGCACCTGTCAAGTATTGCACGATCAATGTATATATGGGTTTCGCATTGGGCCTAAGTTTGAAAACTTGGTGAGGCGCGGGGCCCGGGGACGTGAAGTGGTAACAGTAGTTTGAGTCATTTAGGTGGTACTATTGGATTTAATTGCAAAAAACGGTGATGAAAATGGCGTAAAAAAAAGAAAAAAACGTAAAAAAGAGGTGCAACACGAGGACTTCCCAGGAGGTCACCCATCCTAGTACTACTCTCGCCCAAGCACGCTTAACTGCGGAGTTCTGATGGGATCCGGTGCATTAGTGCTGGTATGATCGCACCTGTCAAGTATTGCACGATCAATGTATATATGGGTTTCGCATTGGGCCTAAGTTTGAAAACTTGGTGAGGCGCGGGGCCCGGGGACGTGAAGTGGTAACAGTAGTTTGAGTCATTTAGGTGGTACTATTGGATTTAATTGCAAAAAACGGTGATGAAAATGGCGTAAAAAAAAGAAAAAAACGTAAAAAAGAGGTGCAACCGAGGACTTCCCAGGAGGTCACCCATCCTAGTACTACTCTCGCCCAAGCACGCTTAACTGCGGAGTTCTGATGGGATCCGGTGCATTAGTGCTGGTATGATCGCACCTGTCAAGTATTGCACGATCAATGTATATATGGGTTTCGCATTGGGCCTAAGTTTGAAAACTTGGTGAGGCGCGGGGCCCGGGACGTGAAGTGGTAACAGTAGTTTGAGTCATTTAGGTGGTACTATTGGATTTAATTGCAAAAAACGGTGATGAAAATGGCGTAAAAAAAAGAAAAAACGTAAAAAAGAGGTGCAACCGAGGACTTCCCAGGAGGTCACCCATCCTAGTACTACTCTCGCCCAAGCACGCTTAACTGCGGAGTTCTGATGGGATCCGGTGCATTAGTGCTGGTATGATCGCACCTGTCAAGTATTGCACGATCAATGTATATATGGGTTTCGCATTGGGCCTAAGTTTGAAAACTTGGTGAGGCGCGGGGCCCGGGGACGTGAAGTGGTAACAGTAGTTTGAGTCATTTAGGTGGTACTATTGGATTTAATTGCAAAAAACGGTGATGAAAATGGCGTAAAAAAAAGAAAAAAACGTAAAAAAGAGGTGCAACCGAGGACTTCCCAGGAGGTCACCCATCCTAGTACTACTCTCGCCCAAGCACGCTTAACTGCGGAGTTCTGATGGGATCCGGTGCATTAGTGCTGGTATGATCGCACCTGTCAAGTATTGCACGATCAATGTATATATGGGTTTCGCATTGGGCCTAAGTTTGAAAACTTGGTGAGGCGCGGGGCCCGGGGACGTGAAGTGGTAACAGTATTTGAGTCATTTAGGTGGTACTATTGGATTTAATTGCAAAAAACGGTGATGAAAATGGCGTAAAAAAAAGAAAAAAACGTAAAAAAGAGGTGCAACCGAGGACTTCCCAGGAGGTCACCCATCCTAGTACTACTCTCGCCCAAGCACGCTTAACTGCGGAGTTCTGATGGGATCCGGTGCATTAGTGCTGGTATGATCGCACCTGTCAAGTATTGCACGATCAATGTATATATGGGTTTCGCATTGGGCCTAAGTTTGAAAACTTGGTGAGGCGCGGGGCCCGGGGACGTGAAGTGGTAACAGTAGTTTGAGTCATTTAGGTGGTACTATTGGATTTAATTGCAAAAAACGGTGATGAAAATGGCGTAAAAAAAGAAAAAAACGTAAAAAAGAGGTGCAACACGAGGACTTCCCAGGAGGTCACCCATCCTAGTACTACTCTCGCCCAAGCACGCTTAACTGCGGAGTTCTGATGGGATCCGGTGCATTAGTGCTGGTATGATCGCACCTGTCAAGTATTGCACGATCAATGTATATATGGGTTTCGCATTGGGCCTAAGTTTGAAAACTTGGTGAGGCGCGGGCCCGGGGACGTGAAGTGGTAACAGTAGTTTGAGTCATTTAGGTGGTACTATTGGATTTAATTGCAAAAAACGGTGATGAAAATGGCGTAAAAAAAGAAAAAAACGTAAAAAAGAGGTGCAACCGAGGACTTCCCAGGAGGTCACCCATCCTAGTACTACTCTCGCCCAAGCACGCTTAACTGCGGAGTTCTGATGGGATCCGGTGCATTAGTGCTGGTATGATCGCACCTGTCAAGTATTGCACGATCAATGTATATATGGGTTTCGCATTGGGCCTAAGTTTGAAAACTTGGTGAGGCGCGGGGCCCGGGGACGTGAAGTGGTAACAGTAGTTTGAGTCATTTAGGTGGTACTATTGGATTTAATTGCAAAAAACGGTGATGAAAATGGCGTAAAAAAAAGAAAAAAACGTAAAAAAGAGGTGCAACCGAGGACTTCCCAGGAGGTCACCCATCCTAGTACTACTCTCGCCCAAGCACGCTTAACTGCGGAGTTCTGATGGGATCCGGTGCATTAGTGCTGGTATGATCGCACCTGTCAAGTATTGCACGATCAATGTATATATGGGTTTCGCATTGGGCCTAAGTTTGAAAACTTGGTGAGGCGCGGGGCCCGGGGACGTGAAGTGGTAACAGTAGTTTGAGTCATTTAGGTGGTACTATTGGATTTAATTGCAAAAACGGTGATGAAAATGGCGTAAAAAAAGAAAAAAACGTAAAAAAGAGGTGCAACACGAGGACTTCCCAGGAGGTCACCCATCCTAGTACTACTCTCGCCCAAGCACGCTTAACTGCGGAGTTCTGATGGGATCCGGTGCATTAGTGCTGGTATGATCGCACCTGTCAAGTATTGCACGATCAATGTATATATGGGTTTCGCATTGGGCCTAAGTTTGAAAACTTGGTGAGGCGCGGGGCCCGGGGACGTGAAGTGGTAACAGTAGTTTGAGTCATTTAGGTGGTACTATTGGATTTAATTGCAAAAAACGGTGATGAAAATGGCGTAAAAAAAAGAAAAAAACGTAAAAAGAGGTGCAACACGAGGACTTCCCAGGAGGTCACCCATCCTAGTACTACTCTCGCCCAAGCACGCTTAACTGCGGAGTTCTGATGGGATCCGGTGCATTAGTGCTGGTATGATCGCACCTGTCAAGTATTGCACGATCAATGTATATATGGGTTTCGCATTGGGCCTAAGTTTGAAAACTTGGTGAGGCGCGGGGCCCGGGGACGTGAAGTGGTAACAGTAGTTTGAGTCATTTAGGTGGTACTATTGGATTTAATTGCAAAAAACGGTGATGAAAATGGCGTAAAAAAAAGAAAAAAACGTAAAAAAGAGGTGCAACCGAGGACTTCCCAGGAGGTCACCCATCCTAGTACTACTCTCGCCCAAGCACGCTTAACTGCGGAGTTCTGATGGGATCCGGTGCATTAGTGCTGGTATGATCGCACCTGTCAAGTATTGCACGATCAATGTATATATGGGTTTCGCATTGGGCCTAAGTTTGAAAACTTGGTGAGGCGCGGGGCCCGGGGACGTGAAGTGGTAACAGTAGTTTGAGTCATTTAGGTGGTACTATTGGATTTAATTGCAAAAAACGGTGATGAAAATGGCGTAAAAAAAAGAAAAAAACGTAAAAAAGAGGTGCAACACGAGGACTTCCCAGGAGGTCACCCATCCTAGTACTACTCTCGCCCAAGCACGCTTAACTGCGGAGTTCTGATGGGATCCGGTGCATTAGTGCTGGTATGATCGCACCTGTCAAGTATTGCACGATCAATGTATATATGGGTTTCGCATTGGGCCTAAGTTTGAAACTTGGTGAGGCGCGGGGCCCGGGGACGTGAAGTGGTAACAGTAGTTTGAGTCATTTAGGTGGTACTATTGGATTTAATTGCAAAAAACGGTGATGAAAATGGCGTAAAAAAAAGAAAAAAACGTAAAAAGAGGTGCAACACGAGGACTTCCCAGGAGGTCACCCATCCTAGTACTACTCTCGCCCAAGCACGCTTAACTGCGGAGTTCTGATGGGATCCGGTGCATTAGTGCTGGTATGATCGCACCTGTCAAGTATTGCACGATCAATGTATATATGGGTTTCGCATTGGGCCTAAGTTTGAAAACTTGGTGAGGCGCGGGGCCCGGGGACGTGAAGTGGTAACAGTAGTTTGAGTCATTTAGGTGGTACTATTGGATTTAATTGCAAAAAACGGTGATGAAAATGGCGTAAAAAAAAGAAAAAAACGTAAAAAAGAGGTGCAACCGAGGACTTCCCAGGAGGTCACCCATCCTAGTACTACTCTCGCCCAAGCACGCTTAACTGCGGAGTTCTGATGGGATCCGGTGCATTAGTGCTGGTATGATCGCACCTGTCAAGTATTGCACGATCAATGTATATATGGGTTTCGCATTGGGCCTAAGTTTGAAAACTTGGTGAGGCGCGGGGCCCGGGGACGTGAAGTGGTAACAGTAGTTTGAGTCATTTAGGTGGTACTATTGGATTTAATTGCAAAAAACGGTGATGAAAATGGCGTAAAAAAAAGAAAAAAACGTAAAAAAGAGGTGCAACCGAGGACTTCCCAGGAGGTCACCCATCCTAGTACTACTCTCGCCCAAGCACGCTTAACTGCGGAGTTCTGATGGGATCCGGTGCATTAGTGCTGGTATGATCGCACCTGTCAAGTATTGCACGATCAATGTATATATGGGTTTCGCATTGGGCCTAAGTTTGAAAACTTGGTGAGGCGCGGGGCCCGGGGACGTGAAGTGGTAACAGTAGTTTGAGTCATTTAGGTGGTACTATTGGATTTAATTGCAAAAAACGGTGATGAAAATGGCGTAAAAAAAAGAAAAAAACGTAAAAAAGAGGTGCAACACGAGGACTTCCCAGGAGGTCACCCATCCTAGTACTACTCTCGCCCAAGCACGCTTAACTGCGGAGTTCTGATGGGATCCGGTGCATTAGTGCTGGTATGATCGCACCTGTCAAGTATTGCACGATCAATGTATATATGGGTTTCGCATTGGGCCTAAGTTTGAAAACTTGGTGAGGCGCGGGGCCCGGGGACGTGAAGTGGTAACAGTAGTTTGAGTCATTTAGGTGGTACTATTGGATTTAATTGCAAAAAACGGTGATGAAAATGGCGTAAAAAAAAGAAAAAACGTAAAAAAGAGGTGCAACACGAGGACTTCCCAGGAGGTCACCCATCCTAGTACTACTCTCGCCCAAGCACGCTTACTGCGGAGTTCTGATGGGATCCGGTGCATTAGTGCTGGTATGATCGCACCTGTCAAGTATTGCACGATCAATGTATATATGGGTTTCGCATTGGGCCTAAGTTTGAAAACTTGGTGAGGCGCGGGGCCCGGGGACGTGAAGTGGTAACAGTAGTTTGAGTCATTTAGGTGGTACTATTGGATTTAATTGCAAAAAACGGTGATGAAAATGGCGTAAAAAAAGAAAAAAACGTAAAAAAGAGGTGCAACCGAGGACTTCCCAGGAGGTCACCCATCCTAGTACTACTCTCGCCCAAGCACGCTTAACTGCGGAGTTCTGATGGGATCCGGTGCATTAGTGCTGGTATGATCGCACCTGTCAAGTATTGCACGATCAATGTATATATGGGTTTCGCATTGGGCCTAAGTTTGAAAACTTGGTGAGGCGCGGGGCCCGGGGACGTGAAGTGGTAACAGTAGTTTGAGTCATTTAGGTGGTACTATTGGATTTAATTGCAAAAAACGGTGATGAAAATGGCGTAAAAAAAAGAAAAAAACGTAAAAAAGAGGTGCAACCGAGGACTTCCCAGGAGGTCACCCATCCTAGTACTACTCTCGCCCAAGCACGCTTAACTGCGGAGTTCTGATGGGATCCGGTGCATTAGTGCTGGTATGATCGCACCTGTCAAGTATTGCACGATCAATGTATATATGGGTTTCGCATTGGGCCTAAGTTTGAAAACTTGGTGAGGCGCGGGGCCCGGGGACGTGAAGTGGTAACAGTAGTTTGAGTCATTTAGGTGGTACTATTGGATTTAATTGCAAAAAACGGTGATGAAAATGGCGTAAAAAAAGAAAAAAACGTAAAAAAGAGGTGCAACCGAGGACTTCCCAGGAGGTCACCCATCCTAGTACTACTCTCGCCCAAGCACGCTTAACTGCGGAGTTCTGATGGGATCCGGTGCATTAGTGCTGGTATGATCGCACCTGTCAAGTATTGCACGATCAATGTATATATGGGTTTCGCATTGGGCCTAAGTTTGAAAACTTGGTGAGGCGCGGGGCCCGGGGACGTGAAGTGGTAACAGTAGTTTGAGTCATTTAGGTGGTACTATTGGATTTAATTGCAAAAAACGGTGATGAAAATGGCGTAAAAAAAGAAAAAAACGTAAAAAAGAGGTGCAACCGAGGACTTCCCAGGAGGTCACCCATCCTAGTACTACTCTCGCCCAAGCACGCTTAACTGCGGAGTTCTGATGGGATCCGGTGCATTAGTGCTGGTATGATCGCACCTGTCAAGTATTGCACGATCAATGTATATATGGGTTTCGCATTGGGCCTAAGTTTGAAAACTTGGTGAGGCGCGGGGCCCGGGGACGTGAAGTGGTAACAGTAGTTTGAGTCATTTAGGTGGTACTATTGGATTTAATTGCAAAAAACGGTGATGAAAATGGCGTAAAAAAAAGAAAAAACGTAAAAAAGAGGTGCAACCGAGGACTTCCCAGGAGGTCACCCATCCTAGTACTACTCTCGCCCAAGCACGCTTAACTGCGGAGTTCTGATGGGATCCGGTGCATTAGTGCTGGTATGATCGCACCTGTCAAGTATTGCACGATCAATGTATATATGGGTTTCGCATTGGGCCTAAGTTGAAAACTTGGTGAGGCGCGGGGCCCGGGGACGTGAAGTGGTAACAGTAGTTTGAGTCATTTAGGTGGTACTATTGGATTTAATTGCAAAAACGGTGATGAAAATGGCGTAAAAAAAGAAAAAAACGTAAAAAAGAGGTGCAACACGAGGACTTCCCAGGAGGTCACCCATCCTAGTACTACTCTCGCCCAAGCACGCTTAACTGCGGAGTTCTGATGGGATCCGGTGCATTAGTGCTGGTATGATCGCACCTGTCAAGTATTGCACGATCAATGTATATATGGGTTTCGCATTGGGCCTAAGTTTGAAAACTTGGTGAGGCGCGGGGCCCGGGGACGTGAAGTGGTAACAGTAGTTTGAGTCATTTAGGTGGTACTATTGGATTTAATTGCAAAAAACGGTGATGAAAATGGCGTAAAAAAAGAAAAAAACGTAAAAAAGAGGTGCAACCGAGGACTTCCCAGGAGGTCACCCATCCTAGTACTACTCTCGCCAAGCACGCTTAACTGCGGAGTTCTGATGGGATCCGGTGCATTAGTGCTGGTATGATCGCACCTGTCAAGTATTGCACGATCAATGTATATATGGGTTCGCATTGGGCCTAAGTTTGAAACTTGGTGAGGCGCGGGGCCCGGGGACGTGAAGTGGTAACAGTAGTTGAGTCATTTAGGTGGTACTATTGGATTTAATTGCAAAAACGGTGATGAAAATGGCGTAAAAAAAGAAAAAAACGTAAAAAAGAGGTGCAACCGAGGACTTCCAGGAGGTCACCCATCCTAGTACTACTCTCGCCCAAGCACGCTTAACTGCGGAGTTCTGATGGGATCCGGTGCATTAGTGCTGGTATGATCGCACCTGTCAAGTATTGCACGATCAATGTATATATGGGTTTCGCATTGGGCCTAAGTTTGAAAACTTGGTGAGGCGCGGGCCGGGGACGTGAAGTGGTAACAGTAGTTTGATCATTTAGGTGGTACTATTGGATTTAATTGCAAAAAACGGTGATGAAAATGGCGTAAAAAAAAGAAAAAAACGTAAAAAGAGGTGCAACCGAGGACTTCCCAGGAGGTCACCCATCCTAGTACTACTCTCGCCCAAGCACGCTTAACTGCGGAGTTCTGATGGGATCCGGTGCATTAGTGCTGGTATGATCGCACCTGTCAAGTATTGCACGATCAATGTATATATGGGTTTCGCATTGGGCCTAAGTTTGAAAACTTGGTGAGGCGCGGGGCCGGGGACGTGAAGTGGTAACAGTAGTTTGAGTCATTTAGGTGGTACTATTGGATTTAATTGCAAAAAACGGTGATGAAAATGGCGTAAAAAAAAGAAAAAAACGTAAAAAGAGGTGCAACACGAGGACTTCCCAGGAGGTCACCCATCCTAGTACTACTCTCGCCCAAGCACGCTTAACTGCGGAGTTCTGATGGGATCCGGTGCATTAGTGCTGGTATGATCGCACCTGTCAAGTATTGCACGATCAATGTATATATGGGTTTCGCATTGGGCCTAAGTTTGAAAACTTGGTGAGGCGCGGGGCCCGGGGAGTGAAGTGGTAACAGTAGTTTGAGTCATTTAGGTGTACTATTGGATTTAATTGCAAAAACGGTGATGAAATGGCGTAAAAAAAGAAAAAAAACGTAAAAAAGAGGTGCAACCGAGGACTTCCCAGGAGGTCACCCATCCTAGTACTACTCTCGCCCAAGCACGCTTAACTGCGGAGTTCTGATGGGATCCGGTGCATTAGTGCTGGTATGATCGCACCTGTCAAGTATTGCACGATCAATGTATATATGGGTTTCGCATTGGGCCTAAGTTTGAAAACTTGGTGAGGCGCGGGGCCGGGGACGTGAAGTGGTAACAGTAGTTTGAGTCATTTAGGTGGTACTATTGGATTTAATTGCAAAAAACGGTGATGAAAATGGCGTAAAAAAAGAAAAAAACGTAAAAAAGAGGTGCAACCGAGGACTTCCCAGGAGGTCACCCATCCTAGTACTACTCTCGCCCAAGCACGCTTAACTGCGGAGTTCTGATGGGATCCGGTGCATTAGTGCTGGTATGATCGCACCTGTCAAGTATTGCACGATCAATGTATATATGGGTTTCGCATTGGGCCTAAGTTTGAAAACTTGGTGAGGCGCGGGGCCCGGGACGTGAAGTGGTAACAGTAGTTTGAGTCATTTAGGTGGTACTATTGGATTTAATTGCAAAAACGGTGATGAAAATGGCGTAAAAAAAGAAAAAAACGTAAAAAAGAGGTGCAACCGAGGACTTCCCAGGAGGTCACCCATCCTAGTACTACTCTCGCCCAAGCACGCTTAACTGCGGAGTTCTGATGGGATCCGGTGCATTAGTGCTGGTATGATCGCACCTGTCAAGTATTGCACGATCAATGTATATATGGGTTTCGCATTGGGCCTAAGTTTGAAAACTTGGTGAGGCGCGGGGCCGGGGACGTGAAGTGGTAACAGTAGTTTGAGTCATTTAGGTGGTACTATTGGATTTAATTGCAAAAAACGGTGATGAAATGGCGTAAAAAAAAGAAAAAAACGTAAAAAAGAGGTGCAACCGAGGACTTCCCAGGAGGTCACCCATCCTAGTACTACTCTCGCCCAAGCACGCTTAACTGCGGAGTTCTGATGGGATCCGGTGCATTAGTGCTGGTATGATCGCACCTGTCAAGTATTGCACGATCAATGTATATATGGGTTTCGCATTGGGCCTAAGTTTGAAAACTTGGTGAGGCGCGGGGCCCGGGGACGTGAAGTGGTAACAGTAGTTTGAGTCATTTAGGTGGTACTATTGGATTTAATTGCAAAAAACGGTGATGAAAATGGCGTAAAAAAAAGAAAAAAACGTAAAAAAGAGGTGCAACCGAGGACTTCCCAGGAGGTCACCCATCCTAGTACTACTCTCGCCCAAGCACGCTTAACTGCGGAGTTCTGATGGGATCCGGTGCATTAGTGCTGGTATGATCGCACCTGTCAAGTATTGCACGATCAATGTATATATGGGTTTCGCATTGGGCCTAAGTTTGAAAACTTGGTGAGGCGCGGGGCCGGGGACGTGAAGTGGTAACAGTAGTTTGAGTCATTTAGGTGGTACTATTGGATTTAATTGCAAAAAACGGTGATGAAAATGGCGTAAAAAAAAGAAAAAAACGTAAAAAAGAGGTGCAACACGAGGACTTCCAGGAGGTCACCCATCCTAGTACTACTCTCGCCCAAGCACGCTTAACTGCGGAGTTCTGATGGGATCCGGTGCATTAGTGCTGGTATGATCGCACCTGTCAAGTATTGCACGATCAATGTATATATGGGTTTCGCATTGGGCCTAAGTTTGAAAACTTGGTGAGGCGCGGGGCCCGGGGACGTGAAGTGGTAACAGTAGTTTGAGTCATTTAGGTGGTACTATTGGATTTAATTGCAAAAAACGGTGATGAAAATGGCGTAAAAAAAAGAAAAAAACGTAAAAAAGAGGTGCAACACGAGGACTTCCCAGGAGGTCACCCATCCTAGTACTACTCTCGCCCAAGCACGCTTAACTGCGGAGTTCTGATGGGATCCGGTGCATTAGTGCTGGTATGATCGCACCTGTCAAGTATTGCACGATCAATGTATATATGGGTTTCGCATTGGGCCTAAGTTTGAAAACTTGGTGAGGCGCGGGGCCGGGGACGTGAAGTGGTAACAGTAGTTTGAGTCATTTAGGTGGTACTATTGGATTTAATTGCAAAAAACGGTGATGAAAATGGCGTAAAAAAAAGAAAAAAACGTAAAAAAGAGGTGCAACCGAGGACTTCCCAGGAGGTCACCCATCCTAGTACTACTCTCGCCCAAGCACGCTTAACTGCGGAGTTCTGATGGGATCCGGTGCATTAGTGCTGGTATGATCGCACCTGTCAAGTATTGCACGATCAATGTATATATGGGTTTCGCATTGGGCCTAAGTTTGAAAACTTGGTGAGGCGCGGGGGCCCGGGGACGTGAAGTGGTAACAGTAGTTTGAGTCATTTAGGTGGTACTATTGGATTTAATTGCAAAAAACGGTGATGAAAATGGCGTAAAAAAAAGAAAAAAACGTAAAAAAGAGGTGCAACCGAGGACTTCCCAGGAGGTCACCCATCCTAGTACTACTCTCGCCCAAGCACGCTTAACTGCGGAGTTCTGATGGGATCCGGTGCATTAGTGCTGGTATGATCGCACCTGTCAAGTATTGCACGATCAATGTATATATGGGTTTCGCATTGGGCCTAAGTTTGAAAACTTGGTGAGGCGCGGGGCCCGGGGACGTGAAGTGGTAACAGTAGTTTGAGTCATTTAGGTGGTACTATTGGATTTAATTGCAAAAAACGGTGATGAAAATGGCGTAAAAAAAGAAAAAAACGTAAAAAAGAGGTGCAACCGAGGACTTCCCAGGAGGTCACCCATCCTAGTACTACTCTCGCCCAAGCACGCTTAACTGCGGAGTTCTGATGGGATCCGGTGCATTAGTGCTGGTATGATCGCACCTGTCAAGTATTGCACGATCAATGTATATATGGGTTTCGCATTGGGCCTAAGTTTGAAAACTTGGTGAGGCGCGGGGCCCGGGGACGTGAAGTGGTAACAGTAGTTTGAGTCATTTAGGTGGTACTATTGGATTTAATTGCAAAAAACGGTGATGAAAATGGCGTAAAAAAAAGAAAAAAACGTAAAAAAGAGGTGCAACCGAGGACTTCCCAGGAGGTCACCCATCCTAGTACTACTCTCGCCCAAGCACGCTTAACTGCGGAGTTCTGATGGGATCCGGTGCATTAGTGCTGGTATGATCGCACCTGTCAAGTATTGCACGATCAATGTATATATGGGTTTCGCATTGGGCCTAAGTTTGAAAACTTGGTGAGGCGCGGGGCCCGGGGACGTGAAGTGGTAACAGTAGTTTGAGTCATTTAGGTGGTACTATTGGATTTAATTGCAAAAAACGGTGATGAAAATGGCGTAAAAAAAAGAAAAAAACGTAAAAAGAGGTGCAACCGAGGACTTCCCAGGAGGTCACCCATCCTAGTACTACTCTCGCCCAAGCACGCTTAACTGCGGAGTTCTGATGGGATCCGGTGCATTAGTGCTGGTATGATCGCACCTGTCAAGTATTGCACGATCAATGTATATATGGGTTTCGCATTGGGCCTAAGTTTGAAAACTTGGTGAGGCGCGGGGCCCGGGGACGTGAAGTGGTAACAGTAGTTTGAGTCATTTAGGTGGTACTATTGGATTTAATTGCAAAAAACGGTGATGAAAATGGCGTAAAAAAAGAAAAAAACGTAAAAAAGAGGTGCAACCGAGGACTTCCCAGGAGGTCACCCATCCTAGTACTACTCTCGCCCAAGCACGCTTAACTGCGGAGTTCTGATGGGATCCGGTGCATTAGTGCTGGTATGATCGCACCTGTCAAGTATTGCACGATCAATGTATATATGGGTTTCGCATTGGGCCTAAGTTTGAAAACTTGGTGAGGCGCGGGGCCCGGGGACGTGAAGTGGTAACAGTAGTTTGAGTCATTTAGGTGGTACTATTGGATTTAATTGCAAAAAACGGTGATGAAAATGGCGTAAAAAAAAGAAAAAAACGTAAAAAAGAGGTGCAACCGAGGACTTCCCAGGAGGTCACCCATCCTAGTACTACTCTCGCCCAAGCACGCTTAACTGCGGAGTTCTGATGGGATCCGGTGCATTAGTGCTGGTATGATCGCACCTGTCAAGTATTGCACGATCAATGTATATATGGGTTTCGCATTGGGCCTAAGTTTGAAAACTTGGTGAGGCGCGGGGCCCGGGGACGTGAAGTGGTAACAGTAGTTTGAGTCATTTAGGTGGTACTATTGGATTTAATTGCAAAAAACGGTGATGAAAATGGCGTAAAAAAAGAAAAAAACGTAAAAAAGAGGTGCAACCGAGGACTTCCCAGGAGGTCACCCATCCTAGTACTACTCTCGCCCAAGCACGCTTAACTGCGGAGTTCTGATGGGATCCGGTGCATTAGTGCTGGTATGATCGCACCTGTCAAGTATTGCACGATCAATGTATATATGGGTTTCGCATTGGGCCTAAGTTTGAAAACTTGGTGAGGGCGCGGGGCCCGGGGACGTGAAGTGGTAACAGTAGTTTGAGTCATTTAGGTGGTACTATTGGATTTAATTGCAAAAAACGGTGATGAAAATGGCGTAAAAAAAGAAAAAAACGTAAAAAAGAGGTGCAACACGAGGACTTCCCAGGAGGTCACCCATCCTAGTACTACTCTCGCCCAAGCACGCTTAACTGCGGAGTTCTGATGGGATCCGGTGCATTAGTGCTGGTATGATCGCACCTGTCAAGTATTGCACGATCAATGTATATATGGGTTTCGCATTGGGCCTAAGTTTGAAAACTTGGTGAGGCGCGGGGCCCGGGGACGTGAAGTGGTAACAGTAGTTTGAGTCATTTAGGTGGTACTATTGGATTTAATTGCAAAAAACGGTGATGAAAATGGCGTAAAAAAAAGAAAAAAACGTAAAAAAGAGGTGCAACCGAGGACTTCCCAGGAGGTCACCCATCCTAGTACTACTCTCGCCCAAGCACGCTTAACTGCGGAGTTCTGATGGGATCCGGTGCATTAGTGCTGGTATGATCGCACCTGTCAAGTATTGCACGATCAATGTATATATGGGTTTCGCATTGGGCCTAAGTTGAAAACTTGGTGAGGGCGCGGGGCCCGGGGACGTGAAGTGGTAACAGTAGTTTGAGTCATTTAGGTGGTACTATTGGATTTAATTGCAAAAAACGGTGATGAAAATGGCGTAAAAAAAGAAAAAAACGTAAAAAAGAGGTGCAACCGAGGACTTCCCAGGAGGTCACCCATCCTAGTACTACTCTCGCCCAAGCACGCTTAACTGCGGAGTTCTGATGGGATCCGGTGCATTAGTGCTGGTATGATCGCACCTGTCAAGTATTGCACGATCAATGTATATATGGGTTTCGCATTGGGCCTAAGTTTGAAAACTTGGTGAGGCGCGGGGCCGGGGACGTGAAGTGGTAACAGTAGTTTGAGTCATTTAGTGGTACTATTGGATTTAATTGCAAAAAACGGTGATGAAAATGGCGTAAAAAAAAAAAAAAACGTAAAAAAGAGGTGCAACCGAGGACTTCCCAGGAGGTCACCCATCCTAGTACTACTCTCGCCCAAGCACGCTTAACTGCGGAGTTCTGATGGGATCCGGTGCATTAGTGCTGGTATGATCGCACCTGTCAAGTATTGCACGATCAATGTATATATGGGTTTCGCATTGGGCCTAAGTTTGAAAACTTGGTGAGCGCGGGGCCCGGGGACGTGAAGTGGTAACAGTAGTTTGAGTCATTTAGGTGGTACTATTGGATTTAATTGCAAAAAACGGTGATGAAAATGGCGTAAAAAAAAGAAAAAAACGTAAAAAAGAGGTGCAACACGAGGACTTCCCAGGAGGTCACCCATCCTAGTACTACTCTCGCCCAAGCACGCTTAACTGCGGAGTTCTGATGGATCCGGTGCATTAGTGCTGGTATGATCGCACCTGTCAAGTATTGCACGATCAATGTATATATGGGTTTCGCATTGGGCCTAAGTTTGAAAACTTGGTGAGGCGCGGCCCGGGGACGTGAAGTGGTAACAGTAGTTGAGTCATTTAGGTGGTACTATTGGATTTAATTGCAAAAAACGGTGATGAAAATGGCGTAAAAAAAAAAAAAACGTAAAAAGAGGTGCACCGAGGACTTCCCAGGAGGTCACCCATCCTAGTACTACTCTCGCCCAGCACGCTTAACTGCGGAGTTCTGATGGGATCCGGTGCATTAGTGCTGGTATGATCGCACCTGTCAAGTATTGCACGATCAATGTATATATGGGTTTCGCATTGGGCCTAAGTTTGAAAACTTGGTGAGGCGCGGGGCCCGGGGACGTGAAGTGGGTAACAGTAGTTTGAGTCATTTAGGTGGTACTATTGGATTTAATTGCAAAAAACGGTGATGAAAATGGCGTAAAAAAAAGAAAAAAACGTAAAAAGAGGTGCAACACGAGGACTTCCCAGGAGGTCACCCATCCTAGTACTACTCTCGCCCAAGCACGCTTAACTGCGGAGTTCTGATGGGATCCGGTGCATTAGTGCTGGTATGATCGCACCTGTCAAGTATTGCACGATCAATGTATATATGGGTTTCGCATTGGGCCTAAGTTTGAAAACTTGGTGAGGCGCGGGGCCCGGGGACGTGAAGTGGTAACAGTAGTTTGAGTCATTTAGGTGGTACTATTGGATTTAATTGCAAAAAACGGTGATGAAAATGGCGTAAAAAAAAGAAAAAAACGTAAAAAAGAGGTGCAACACGAGGACTTCCCAGGAGGTCACCCATCCTAGTACTACTCTCGCCCAAGCACGCTTAACTGCGGAGTTCTGATGGGATCCGGTGCATTAGTGCTGGTATGATCGCACCTGTCAAGTATTGCACGATCAATGTATATATGGGTTTCGCATTGGGCCTAAGTTTGAAAACTTGGTGAGGCGCGGGGCCCGGGGACGTGAAGTGGTAACAGTAGTTTGAGTCATTTAGGTGGTACTATTGGATTTAATTGCAAAAAACGGTGATTGAAAATGGCGTAAAAAAAAGAAAAAAACGTAAAAAAGAGGTGCAACCGAGGACTTCCCAGGAGGTCACCCATCCTAGTACTACTCTCGCCCAAGCACGCTTAACTGCGGAGTTCTGATGGGATCCGGTGCATTAGTGCTGGTATGATCGCACCTGTCAAGTATTGCACGATCAATGTATATATGGGTTTCGCATTGGGCCTAAGTTTGAAAACTTGGTGAGGCGCGGGGCCGGGGACGTGAAGTGGTAACAGTAGTTTGAGTCATTTAGGTGGTACTATTGGATTTAATTGCAAAAAACGGTGATGAAAATGGCGTAAAAAAAAGAAAAAAACGTAAAAAAGAGGTGCAACCGAGGACTCCCAGGAGGTCACCCATCCTAGTACTACTCTCGCCCAAGCACGCTTAACTGCGGAGTTCTGATGGGATCCGGTGCATTAGTGCTGGTATGATCGCACCTGTCAAGTATTGCACGATCAATGTATATATGGGTTTCGCATTGGGCCTAAGTTTGAAAACTTGGTGAGGCGGGGGCCCGGGGACGTGAAGTGGTAACAGTAGTTTGAGTCATTTAGGTGGTACTATTGGATTTAATTGCAAAAAACGGTGATGAAAATGGCGTAAAAAAAAGAAAAAACGTAAAAAAGAGGTGCAAACGAGGACTTCCCAGGAGGTCACCCATCCTAGTACTACTCTCGCCCAAGCACGCTTAACTGCGGAGTTCTGATGGGATCCGGTGCATTAGTGCTGGTATGATCGCACCTGTCAAGTATTGCACGATCAATGTATATATGGGTTTCGCATTGGGCCTAAGTTTGAAAACTTGGTGAGGCGCGGGGCCCGGGGACGTGAAGTGGTAACAGTAGTTTGAGTCATTTAGGTGGTACTATTGGATTTAATTGCAAAAAACGGTGATGAAAATGGCGTAAAAAAAGAAAAAAACGTAAAAAAGAGGTGCAACCGAGGACTTCCCAGGAGGGTCACCCATCCTAGTACTACTCTCGCCCAAGCACGCTTAACTGCGGAGTTCTGATGGGATCCGGTGCATTAGTGCTGGTATGATCGCACCTGTCAAGTATTGCACGATCAATGTATATATGGGTTTCGCATTGGGGCCTAAGTTTGAAACTTGGTGAGGCGCGGGGCCCGGGGACGTGAAGTGGTAACAGTAGTTTGAGTCATTTAGGTGGTACTATTGGATTAATTGCAAAAAACGGTGATGAAAATGGCGTAAAAAAAGAAAAAAACGTAAAAAAGAGGTGCAACCGAGGACTTCCCAGGAGGTCACCCATCCTAGTACTACTCTCGCCCAAGCACGCTTAACTGCGGAGTTCTGATGGGATCCGGTTGCATTAGTGCTGGTATGATCGCACCTGTCAAGTATTGCACGATCAATGTATATATGGGTTTCGCATGGGCTAAGTTTGAAACTTGGTGAGGCGCGGGGCCCGGGACGTGAGTGGTAACAGTAGTTGAGTCATTTAGGTGGTACTATGGATTTAATTGCAAAAACGGTGATGAAAATGGCGTAAAAAAAGAAAAAACGTAAAAAGAGGTGCAACACGAGGACTTCCAGGAGGTCACCCATCCTAGTACTACTCTCGCCCAAGCACGCTTAACTGCGGAGTTCTGATGGGATCCGGTGCATTAGTGCTGGTATGATCGCACCTGTCAAGTATTGCACGATCAATGTATATATGGGTTCGCATTGGGCCTAAGTTGAAAACTTGGTGAGGCGCGGGGCCCGGGGACGTGAAGTGGTAACAGTGTTTGAGTCATTTAGGTGGTACTATGATTTAATTGCAAAAAACGGTGATGAAAATGGCGTAAAAAAAGAAAAAAACGTAAAAAAGAGGTGCAACGAGGACTTCCCAGGAGGTCACCCATCCTAGTACTACTCTCGCCCAAGCACGCTTAACTGCGGAGTTCTGATGGGATCCGGTGCATTAGTGCTGGTATGATCGCACCTGTCAAGTATTGCACGATCAATGTATATATGGGGTTTCGCATTGGGCCTAAGTTTGAAACTTGGTGAGGCGCGGGGCCCGGGGACGTGAAGTGGTAACAGTAGTTTGAGTCATTTAGGTGGTTACTATTGGATTTAATTGCAAAAACGGTGATGAAAATGGCGTAAAAAAAAGAAAAAAACGTAAAAAAGAGGTGCAACACGAGGACTTCCCAGGAGGTCACCCATCCTAGTACTACTCTCGCCCAAGCACGCTTAACTGCGGAGTTCTGATGGGATCCGGTGCATTAGTGCTGGTATGATCGCACCTGTCAAGTATTGCACGATCAATGTATATATGGGTTTCGCATTGGGCCTAAGTTTGAAAACTTGGTGAGGCGCGGGGCCCGGGGACGTGAAGTGGTAAACAGTAGTTTGAGTCATTTAGGTGGTACTATTGGATTTAATTGCAAAAACGGTGATGAAATGGCGTAAAAAAAGAAAAAACGTAAAAAAGAGGTGCAACCGAGGACTTCCCAGGAGGTCACCCATCCTAGTACTACTCTCGCCCAAGCACGCTTAACTGCGGAGTTCTGATGGATCCGGTGCATTAGTGCTGGTATGATCGCACCTGTCAAGTATTGCACGATCATGTATATATGGGTTTCGCATTGGGCCTAAGTTTGAAAACTTGGTGAGGCGCGGGGCCCGGGGACGTGAAGTTGGTAACAGTAGTTTGAGTCATTTAGGTGGTACTATTGGATTTAATTGCAAAAACGGTGATGAAAATGGCGTAAAAAAAGAAAAAAACGTAAAAAAGAGGTGCAACACGAGGACTTCCCAGGAGGTCACCCATCCTAGTACTACTCTCGCCCAAGCACGCTTAACTGCGGAGTTCTGATGGGATCCGGTGCATTAGTGCTGGTATGATCGCACCTGTCAAGTATTGCACGATCAATGTATATATGGGTTTCGCATTGGGCCTAAGTTTGAAAACTTGGTGAGGCGCGGGGCCCGGGGACGTGAAGTGGTAACAGTAGTTTGAGTCATTTAGGTGGTACTATTGGATTTAATTGCAAAAACGGTGATGAAAATGGCGTAAAAAAAGAAAAAAACGTAAAAAAGAGGTGCAACACGAGGACTTCCCAGGAGGTCACCCATCCTAGTACTACTCTCGCCCAAGCACGCTTAACTGCGGAGTTCTGATGGGATCCGGTGCATTAGTGCTGGTATGATCGCACCTGTCAAGTATTGCACGATCAATGTATATATGGGTTTTCGCATTGGGCCTAAGTTTGAAAACTTGGTGAGGCGCGGGGCCGGGGACGTGAAGTGGGTAACAGTAGTTTTGAGTCATTTAGGTGGTACTATTGGATTTAATTGCAAAAAACGGTGATGAAAATGGCGTAAAAAAAGAAAAAACGTAAAAAGAGGTGCAACCGAGGACTTCCCAGGAGGTCACCCATCCTAGTACTACTCTCGCCCAAGCACGCTTAACTGCGGAGTTCTGATGGGATCCGGTGCATTAGTGCTGGTATGATCGCACCTGTCAAGTATTGCACGATCAATGTATATATGGGTTTCGCATTGGGCCTAAGTTTGAAACTTGGTGAGGCGCGGGGCCCGGGGACGTGAAGTGGTAACAGTAGTTTGAGTCATTTAGGTGGTACTATTGGATTTTAATTGCAAAAAACGGTGATGAAAATGGCGTAAAAAAAAGAAAAAACGTAAAAAAGAGGTTGCAACACGAGGACTTCCCAGGAGGTCACCCATCCTGTACTACTCTCGCCCAAGCACGCTTAACTGCGGAGTTCTGATGGGATCCGGTGCATTAGTGCTGGTATGATCGACCTGTCAAGTATTGCACGATCAATGTATATATGGGTTCGCATTGGGCCTAGTTTGAAAACTTGGTGAGGCGCGGGGCCGGGGACGTGAAGTGGGTAACAGTAGTTTGAGTCATTTAGGTGGTACTATTGGATTTAATTGCAAAAACGGTGATGAAATGGCGTAAAAAAAGAAAAAAACGTAAAAAAAGAGGTGCAACGAGGACTTCCCAGGAGGTCACCCATCCTAGTACTACTCTCGCCCAAGCACGCTTAACTGCGGAGTTCTGATGGGATCCGGTGCATTAGTGCTGGTATGATCGCACCTGTCAAGATTGCACGATCAATGTATATATGGGTTTCGCATTGGGCCTAAGTTTGAAAACTTGGTGAAGGCGCGGGCCCGGGGACGTGAAGTGGTACAGTAGTTTGAGTCATTTAGGTGGTACTATTGGATTTAATTGCAAAAAACGGTGATGAAATGGCGTAAAAAAAGAAAAAAACGTAAAAAAGAGGTGCAACGAGGACTTCCCAGGAGGTCACCCATCCTAGTACTACTCTCGCCCAAGCACGCTTAACTGCGGAGTTCTGATGGGATCCGGTGCATTAGTGCTGGTATGATCGCACCTGTCAAGTATTGCACGATCAATGTATATATGGGTTTCGCATTGGGCCTAAGTTGAAAACTTGGTGAGGCGCGGGCCGGGGACGTGAAGTGGGTAACAGTAGTTGAGTCATTTAGGGGTACTATTGGATTAATGCAAAAACGGTGATGAAAATGGCGTAAAAAAAGAAAAAACGTAAAAAGAGGTGCAACACGAGGACTTCCCAGGAGGTCACCCATCCTAGTACTACTCTCGCCCAAGCACGCTTAACTGCGGAGTTCTGATGGGATCCGGTGCATTAGTGCTGGTATGATCGCACCTGTCAAGTATTGCACGATCAATGTATATATGGGTTTCGCATTGGGCCTAAGTTTGAAAACTTGGTGAGGCGCGGGGCCCGGGGACGTGAAGTGGTAACAGTAGTTTGAGTCATTTAGGTGGTACTATTGGATTTAATTGCAAAAACGGTGATGAAAATGGCGTAAAAAAAGAAAAAAACGTAAAAAGAGGTGCAACACGAGGACTTCCCAGGAGGTCACCCATCCTAGTACTACTCTCGCCAAGCACGCTTAACTGCGGAGTTCTGATGGGATCCGGTGCATTAGTGCTGGTATGATCGCACCTGTCAAGTATTGCACGATCAATGTATATATGGGTTTCGCATTGGGCCTAAGTTTTGAAAACTTGGTGAGGCGCGGGGCCCGGGGACGTGAAGTGGTAACAGTAGTTTGAGTCATTTAGGTGGTACTATTGGATTTAATTGCAAAAAACGGTGATGAAAATGGCGTAAAAAAAAGAAAAAAACGTAAAAAAGAGGTGCAACCGAGGACTTCCCAGGAGGTCACCCATCCTAGTACTACTCTCGCCCAAGCACGCTTAACTGCGGAGTTCTGATGGGATCCGGTGCATTAGTGCTGGTATGATCGCACCTGTCAAGTATTGCACGATCAATGTATATATGGGTTTCGCATTGGGCCTAAGTTTGAAAACTTGGTGAGGCGCGGGGCCCGGGGACGTGAAGTGGTAACAGTAGTTTGAGTCATTTAGGTGGTACTATTGGATTTAATTGCAAAAAACGGTGATGAAAATGGCGTAAAAAAAAGAAAAAAACGTAAAAAAGAGGTGCAACCGAGGACTTCCCAGGAGGTCACCCATCCTAGTACTACTCTCGCCCAAGCACGCTTAACTGCGGAGTTCTGATGGGATCCGGTGCATTAGTGCTGGTATGATCGCACCTGTCAAGTATTGCACGATCAATGTATATATGGGTTTCGCATTGGGCCTAAGTTTGAAAACTTGGTGAGGCGCGGGGCCCGGGGACGTGAAGTGGTAACAGTAGTTTGAGTCATTTAGGTGGTACTATTGGATTTAATTGCAAAAAACGGTGATGAAAATGGCGTAAAAAAAAGAAAAAAACGTAAAAAAGAGGTGCAACACGAGGACTTCCCAGGAGGTCACCCATCCTAGTACTACTCTCGCCCAAGCACGCTTAACTGCGGAGTTCTGATGGGATCCGGTGCATTAGTGCTGGTATGATCGCACCTGTCAAGTATTGCACGATCAATGTATATATGGGTTTCGCATTGGGCCTAAGTTTGAAAACTTGGTGAGGCGCGGGGCCCGGGGACGTGAAGTGGTAACAGTAGTTTGAGTCATTTAGGTGGTACTATTGGATTTAATTGCAAAAAACGGTGATGAAAATGGCGTAAAAAAAAGAAAAAAACGTAAAAAAGAGGTGCAACCGAGGACTTCCCAGGAGGTCACCCATCCTAGTACTACTCTCGCCCAAGCACGCTTAACTGCGGAGTTCTGATGGGATCCGGTGCATTAGTGCTGGTATGATCGCACCTGTCAAGTATTGCACGATCAATGTATATATGGGTTTCGCATTGGGCCTAAGTTTGAAAACTTGGTGAGGCGCGGGGCCCGGGGACGTGAAGTGGTAACAGTAGTTTGAGTCATTTAGGTGGTACTATTGGATTTAATTGCAAAAAACGGTGATGAAAATGGCGTAAAAAAAAGAAAAAAACGTAAAAAAGAGGTGCAACCGAGGACTTCCCAGGAGGTCACCCATCCTAGTACTACTCTCGCCCAAGCACGCTTAACTGCGGAGTTCTGATGGGATCCGGTGCATTAGTGCTGGTATGATCGCACCTGTCAAGTATTGCACGATCAATGTATATATGGGTTTCGCATTGGGCCTAAGTTTGAAAACTTGGTGAGGCGCGGGGCCCGGGGACGTGAAGTGGTAACAGTAGTTTGAGTCATTTAGGTGGTACTATTGGATTTAATTGCAAAAAACGGTGATGAAAATGGCGTAAAAAAAAGAAAAAACGTAAAAAAGAGGTGCAACCGAGGACTTCCCAGGAGGTCACCCATCCTAGTACTACTCTCGCCCAAGCACGCTTAACTGCGGAGTTCTGATGGGATCCGGTGCATTAGTGCTGGTATGATCGCACCTGTCAAGTATTGCACGATCAATGTATATATGGGTTTCGCATTGGGCCTAAGTTTGAAAACTTGGTGAGGCGCGGGGCCCGGGACGTGAAGTGGTAACAGTAGTTTGAGTCATTTAGGTGGTACTATTGGATTTAATTGCAAAAAACGGTGATGAAAATGGCGTAAAAAAAGAAAAAAACGTAAAAAAGAGGTGCAACCGAGGACTTCCCAGGAGGTCACCCATCCTAGTACTACTCTCGCCCAAGCACGCTTAACTGCGGAGTTCTGATGGGATCCGGTGCATTAGTGCTGGTATGATCGCACCTGTCAAGTATTGCACGATCAATGTATATATGGGTTTCGCATTGGGCCTAAGTTTGAAAACTTGGTGAGGCGCGGGCCCGGGGACGTGAAGTGGTAACAGTAGTTTGAGTCATTTAGGTGGTACTATTGGATTTAATTGCAAAAAACGGTGATGAAAATGGCGTAAAAAAAAGAAAAAAACGTAAAAAAGAGGTGCAACCGAGGACTTCCCAGGAGGTCACCCATCCTAGTACTACTCTCGCCCAAGCACGCTTAACTGCGGAGTTCTGATGGGATCCGGTGCATTAGTGCTGGTATGATCGCACCTGTCAAGTATTGCACGATCAATGTATATATGGGTTTCGCATTGGGCCTAAGTTTGAAAACTTGGTGAGGCGCGGGGCCCGGGGACGTGAAGTGGTAACAGTAGTTTGAGTCATTTAGGTGGTACTATTGGATTTAATTGCAAAAAACGGTGATGAAAATGGCGTAAAAAAAAGAAAAAAACGTAAAAAAGAGGTGCAACCGAGGACTTCCCAGGAGGTCACCCATCCTAGTACTACTCTCGCCCAAGCACGCTTAACTGCGGAGTTCTGATGGGATCCGGTGCATTAGTGCTGGTATGATCGCACCTGTCAAGTATTGCACGATCAATGTATATATGGGTTTCGCATTGGGCCTAAGTTTGAAAACTTGGTGAGGCGCGGGGCCGGGGACGTGAAGTGGTAACAGTAGTTTGAGTCATTTAGGTGGTACTATTGGATTTAATTGCAAAAAACGGTGATGAAAATGGCGTAAAAAAAAGAAAAAAACGTAAAAAAGAGGTGCAACCGAGGACTTCCCAGGAGGTCACCCATCCTAGTACTACTCTCGCCCAAGCACGCTTAACTGCGGAGTTCTGATGGGATCCGGTGCATTAGTGCTGGTATGATCGCACCTGTCAAGTATTGCACGATCAATGTATATATGGGTTTCGCATTGGGCCTAAGTTTGAAAACTTGGTGAGGCGCGGGGCCCGGGGACGTGAAGTGGTAACAGTAGTTTGAGTCATTTAGGTGGTACTATTGGATTTAATTGCAAAAAACGGTGATGAAAATGGCGTAAAAAAAAGAAAAAAACGTAAAAAAGAGGTGCAACACGAGGACTTCCCAGGAGGTCACCCATCCTAGTACTACTCTCGCCCAAGCACGCTTAACTGCGGAGTTCTGATGGGATCCGGTGCATTAGTGCTGGTATGATCGCACCTGTCAAGTATTGCACGATCAATGTATATATGGGTTTCGCATTGGGCCTAAGTTTGAAAACTTGGTGAGGCGCGGGGCCCGGGGACGTGAAGTGGTAACAGTAGTTTGAGTCATTTAGGTGGTACTATTGGATTTAATTGCAAAAAACGGTGATGAAAATGCCGTAAAAAAAGAAAAAAACGTAAAAAAGAGGTGCAACCGAGGACTTCCCAGGAGGTCACCCATCCTAGTACTACTCTCGCCCAAGCACGCTTAACTGCGGAGTTCTGATGGGATCCGGTGCATTAGTGCTGGTATGATCGCACCTGTCAAGTATTGCACGATCAATGTATATATGGGTTCGCATTGGGCCTAACTTTGAAAACTTGATGAGGCGCGTGGCCCGGGGACGTGAAGTGGGTTGTTTGTGTCATTTAGGTGGTACTATTGGATTTAATTGCAAAAAACGGTGATGAAAATGGCGTAAAAGAAAGAAAAAAACGTAAAAAAGAGGTGCAACACGAGGACTTCCCAGGAGGTCACCCATCCTAGTACTACTCTCGCCCAAGCACGCTTAACTGCGGAGTTCTGATGGGATCCGGTGCATTAGTGCTGGTATGATCGCACCTGTCAAGTATTGCACGATCAATGTATATATGGGTTTCGCATTGGGCCTAAGTTTGAAAACTTGGTGAGGCGCGGGGCCCGGGGACGTGAAGTGGTAACAGTAGTTTGAGTCATTTAGGTGGTACTATTGGATTTAATTGCAAAAAACGGTGATGAAAATGGCGTAAAAAAAGAAAAAAACGTAAAAAAGAGGTGCAACACGAGGACTTCCCAGGAGGTCACCCATCCTAGTACTACTCTCGCCCAAGCACGCTTAACTGCGGAGTTCTGATGGGATCCGGTGCATTAGTGCTGGTATGATCGCACCTGTCAAGTATTGCACGATCAATGTATATATGGGTTTCGCATTGGGCCTAAGTTTGAAAACTTGGTGAGGCGCGGGGCCCGGGGACGTGAAGTGGTAACAGTAGTTTGAGTCATTTAGGTGGTACTATTGGATTTAATTGCAAAAAACGGTGATGAAAATGGCGTAAAAAAAGAAAAAAACGTAAAAAAGAGGTGCAACACGAGGACTTCCCAGGAGGTCACCCATCCTAGTACTACTCTCGCCCAAGCACGCTTAACTGCGGAGTTCTGATGGGATCCGGTGCATTAGTGCTGGTATGATCGCACCTGTCAAGTATTGCACGATCAATGTATATATGGGTTTCGCATTGGGCCTAAGTTTGAAACTTGGTGAGGCGCGGGGCCCGGGGACGTGAAGTGGTAACAGTAGTTTGAGTCATTTAGGTGGTACTATTGGATTTAATTGCAAAAAACGGTGATGAAAATGGCGTAAAAAAAAGAAAAAACGTAAAAAAGAGGTGCAACCGAGGACTTCCCAGGAGGTCACCCATCCTAGTACTACTCTCGCCCAAGCACGCTTAACTGCGGAGTTCTGATGGGATCCGGTGCATTAGTGCTGGTATGATCGCACCTGTCAAGTATTGCACGATCAATGTATATATGGGTTTCGCATTGGGCCTAAGTTTGAAAACTTGGTGAGGCGCGGGGCCCGGGACGTGAAGTGGTAACAGTAGTTTGAGTCATTTAGGTGGTACTATTGGATTTAATTGCAAAAAACGGTGATGAAAATGGCGTAAAAAAAGAAAAAAACGTAAAAAAGAGGTGCAACCGAGACTTCCCAGGAGGTCACCCATCCTAGTACTACTCTCGCCCAAGCACGCTTAACTGCGGAGTTCTGATGGGATCCGGTGCATTAGTGCTGGTATGATCGCACCTGTCAAGTATTGCACGATCAATGTATATATGGGTTTCGCATTGGGCCTAAGTTTGAAACTTGTGAGGCGGGGCCCGGGACGTGAAGTGGTAACAGTAGTTTGAGTCATTTAGGTGTACTATTGGATTTAATTGCAAAAACGGTGATGAAAATGGCGTAAAAAAAGAAAAAACGTAAAAAAGAGTGCAACCGAGGACTTCCCAGGAGGTCACCCATCCTAGTACTACTCTCGCCCAAGCACGCTTAACTGCGGAGTTCTGATGGGATCCGGTGCATTAGTGCTGGTATGATCGCACCTGTCAAGTATTGCACGATCAATGTATATATGGGTTTCGCATTGGGCCTAAGTTTGAAAACTTGGTGAGGCGCGGGGCCCGGGGACGTGAAGTGGTAACAGTAGTTTGAGTCATTTAGGTGGTACTATTGGATTTAATTGCAAAAACGGTGATGAAAATGGCGTAAAAAAAAGAAAAAAACGTAAAAAGAGGTGCAACCGAGGACTTCCCAGGAGGTCACCCATCCTAGTACTACTCTCGCCCAAGCACGCTTAACTGCGGAGTTCTGATGGGATCCGGTGCATTAGTGCTGGTATGATCGCACCTGTCAAGTATTGCACGATCAATGTATATATGGGTTTCGCATTGGGCCTAAGTTTGAAAACTTGGTGAGGCGCGGGCCCGGGACGTGAAGTGGTAACAGTAGTTTGAGTCATTTAGGTGGACTATTGGATTAATTGCAAAAAACGGTGATGAAAAGGCGTAAAAAAAAGAAAAAAACGTAAAAAAGAGGTGCAACCGAGGACTTCCCAGGAGGTCACCCATCCTAGTACTACTCTCGCCCAAGCACGCTTAACTGCGGAGTTCTGATGGGATCCGGTGCATTAGTGCTGGTATGATCGCACCTGTCAAGTATTGCACGATCAATGTATATATGGGTTTCGCATTGGGCCTAAGTTTGAAAACTTGGTGAGGCGCGGGGCCCGGGGACGTGAAGTGGTAACAGTAGTTTGAGTCATTTAGGTGGTACTATTGGATTTAATTGCAAAAAACGGTGATGAAAATGGCGTAAAAAAAGAAAAAAAACGTAAAAAAGAGGTGCAACCGAGGACTTCCCAGGAGGTCACCCATCCTAGTACTACTCTCGCCCAAGCACGCTTAACTGCGGAGTTCTGATGGATCCGGTGCATTAGTGCTGGTATGATCGCACCTGTCAAGTATTGCACGATCAATGTATATATGGGTTTCGCATTGGGCCTAAGTTTGAAAACTTGGTGAGGCGCGGGGCCCGGGGACGTGAAGTGGTAACAGTAGTTTGAGTCATTTAGGTGGTACTATTGGATTTAATTGCAAAAAACGGTGATGAAAATGGCGTAAAAAAAGAAAAAAACGTAAAAAAGAGGTGCAACACGAGGACTTCCCAGGAGGTCACCCATCCTAGTACTACTCTCGCCAAGCACGCTTAACTGCGGAGTTCTGATGGGATCCGGTGCATTAGTGCTGGTATGATCGCACCTGTCAAGTATTGCACGATCAATGTTATATGGGTTTCGCATTGGGCCTAAGTTTGAAAACTTGGTGAGGCGCGGGGCCCGGGGACGTGAAGTGGTAACAGTAGTTTGAGTCATTTAGGTGGTACTATTGGATTTAATTGCAAAAACGGTGATGAAAATGGCGTAAAAAAAGAAAAAACGTAAAAAGAGGTGCAACACGAGGACTTCCCAGGAGGTCACCCATCCTAGTACTACTCTCGCCCAAGCACGCTTAACTGCGGAGTTCTGATGGGATCCGGTGCATTAGTGCTGGTATGATCGCACCTGTCAAGTATTGCACGATCAATGTATATATGGGTTTCGCATTGGGCCTAAGTTTGAAACTTGGTGAGGCGCGGGGCCCGGGACGTGAAGTGGGTAGTTTGAGTCATTTAGGTGGTACTATTGGATTTAATTGCAAAAAGACGGTGATGAAAATGGCGTAAAAAAAGAAAAAACGTAAAAAAGAGGTGCAACACGAGGACTTCCAGGAGGTCACCCATCTAGTACTACTCTCGCCCAAGCAGCTTAACTGCGGAGTTCTGATGGGATCCGGTGCATTAGTGCTGGTATGATCGCACCTGTCAAGTAATTGCACGATCAATGTATATATGGGTTTCGCATTGGGCCTAAGTTTGA